>NC_091463.1:89398303-90038303 GCF_027789765.1 Dendropsophus ebraccatus
ATCACAGAGGAGGGGCACCTGCCTAAATTATCACCTGTCTGAATAATGGGTTAACACGATAGACTGTGTGTTTCTAAACCGATACTTGTCAGGCTATTACTAATCGCCTTCTTAGACAGTTGTGATGTTTTTTCTTTCTTCTCTATGAGATTTAAGTTTTGGGTATTTGACACAGTGTTTTCTTCCTCCGTCATCTGCTCATTGTGCAGATCGACAAGTTCTTGGACAGACATCACAGCCGCACCTCTGCTACCTTGCCAATTGTATTCTAATCTCACCACCACTCCTGGTGCTTCAATTCTTAACAAAAAGGATGACGCACTGTAGTGAACCCGAAACATGGACAGGGTGACATCTCCTTTGAGACAGATCAAGGGAGAGACATTTTGTGATCTGACTATATCGCCTTATTGTTCAATTTGATGTCATTACTATTACGCTTAAAGTGACAATGTCATTTGTAAAAATTTCAACATGTCATAGGGACATTTCAAAAGGTTTGATCGGTCCGGGTCTGAGTGTGCTGACCAGTACCAATCGGGAGAACAAGCCGGGAAAACACAGCCCTAAGCATGGTCCTCTCTCGGCATCCTGGCACGTGGAATAGATTTACTTAGGCACTCAAATGAAGCCCAACTGATCACGTGACAGAGAGCCGGGAGAGGGCGGCGCTACGCGTGTTCTTCTCCCAGCCGGTTCTCATGATCGGTACATGTCTAAACACCATGACATGTCAAAGGTTTTTACAAATACAAGTACACCTTAATAAGCTACAGCAGTCTAACATACAGAAATGTCAACCCTTACCTTTAATTTAGTACAGTGAAGGATTTTAATTTTCATGAAACCAGTTAAACACAATATCATAGCATTTAATGTTATTATAAAAAAACTGATATTCTCCATAACATTCTACAATATCTCAGAAGGTATTATGCTTAGAGATCAGATAAGAAAATCTTAAATATATTTTTCCTGCTTTTTTCTACAAAAGGAACAACCCAACCTTCAACCACTGCATCAACTACTAGTGTAACAACACCCACTTCAGCAACTTCTACAGCAAGCACAACAACAACAACAACTACTAGTCCAACAACGACAACAACCATTTCTACTCAGCCTTCAACCACCACATCAACTACTACTGTCACAACACCCACATCAACTACCACTACAGCAAGTACAACCACATCAACAACTACTAGTCCAACAACGACAACAACCATTTCTACTCAACCTTCAACCACCACTTCAACTACTACTGTAACAACACCCATTCCAACTACTACTACAACAGCAAGTACAACCACACCAACAACTACTAGTCCAACGACAACAATAACCATTTCTACTCAGCCTTCAACCACCGCATCAACTACTCCTGCAACAACACCCACTACAACTACTACTACAGCAAGTTCAACCACACCAACTACTAGTCCAACAACAACAACAACTACTTCTACTCAGCCTTCAACCACAGCATCAACTACTACTGCAACAACCCCCACTTCAACTACTTCTACCACTACTACTACTACTACAGCAAGTTCAACCACACCAACAACTACCAGTCCAACATCGACAACCATTTCTACTCAGCCTTCAACAACTGCATCAACTACAGTAACAACACCCACTTCAGCTACCTCTACAGCAAGTACAACCACACCAACAACCACTGGTGCAACAACAACCATTTCTACTCAGCCTTCAACCACCGCATCAACCACTACTGCAACAACACCCACTCCAACTACTACAGCAGCAAGTACAACCACACCAACAACTACTAGTCCAACAACGACAACAACTATTTCTACTCAGCCTTCAACCATCGCATCAACTACTACTGCAACAACACCCACTTCAACTGCTACTACAGCAAGTTCAACCACACCAACAACTACTAGTCCAACAACGACAACAACTATTTCTACTCAACCTTCAACCACAGCATCAACTACTACTTCAACACCACCCACTTCAACTACTACTACTACTACTACTACTACTACTACAGCAAGTTCAACCTCACCAACAACTACCAGTCCAACAACAACAACCATTTCTATTCAGCCTTCAACCACTGCATCAACAACTACTGTAACAACACCCACTCCAACTACTACTACAACAGCAAGTACAACCACACCAACAACTACTAGTCCAACGACGACAACAACCATTTCTACTCAGCCTTCAACAACTGCATCAACTACTACTGCAACAACACCTACTACAACTGCTACTACAGCAAGTTCAACCACACCAACAACTACTAGTCCAACAACGACAACAACTATTTCTACTCAACCTTCAACCACAGCATCAACTACTACTTCAACACCACCCACTTCAACTACTACTACTACTACTACAGCAAGTTCAACCTCACCAACAACTACTAGTCCAACAACAACCATTTCTACTCAGCCTTCAACCACTGCATCAACAACTACTGTAACAACACCCACTCTAACTACTACTACAACAGCAAGTACAACCACACCAACAACTACTAGTCCAACGACGACAACAACCATTTCTACTCAGCCTTCAACCACGGCATCAACTACTACTGCAACAACACCTGCTCCTACTACTACCACAGCAAGTACAACCACACCAACAACTGCTAGTCCAACAACGACAACAACCATTTCTACTCAGCCTTCAACCACCGCATCAACTACTACTGCAACAACACCCACTCCAACTACTACAACAGCAAGTACAACCACACCAACAACTACTAGTCCAACAACGACAACAACCATTTCTACTCAGCCTTCAACCACCGCATCAACTACTACTGCAACAACACCCACTACAACTTTTACACCAAGTTCAACCACATCAGCAACTACTAGTCCAACAACGACAACAACTATTTCTACTCAGCCTTCCACCACAGCATCAACTACTACTGCAACAACACCCACTTCAACTACTACTACAGCAAGTTCAACCACACCAACAACTACCAGTCCAACAACAACAACCATTTCTACTCAGCCTTCAACAACTGCATCAATTACTACTGTAACACCCAGTTCAGCTACATCTACAGCAAGTACAACCACACCAACAACTACCAGTCCAACATCGACAACCATTTCTACTCAGCCTTCAACAACTGCATCAACTACAGTAACAACACCCACTTCAGCTACCTCTACAGCAAGTACAACCACACCAACAACCACTAGTGCAACAACAACCATTTCTACTCAGCCTTCAACCACCGCATCAACTACTACTGCAACAACACCCACTACAACTGCTACTACAGCAAGTTCAACCTCACCAACAAGTACTAGTCCAACAACAACCATTTCTACTCAACCTTCAACCACTGCATCAACAACTACTGTAACACCCACTTCAACTACTACTACAACAGCAAGTACAACCACACCAACAACTACTAGTCCAACGACGACAACAACCATTTCTACTCAGCCTTCAACCACGGCATCAACTACTACTGCAACAACACCTGCTCCTACTACTACCACAGCAAGTACAACCACACCAACAACTGCTAGTCCAACAACGACAACAACCATTTCTACTCAGCCTTCAACCACCGCATCAACTACTACTGCAACAACACCCACTCCAACTACTACAACAGCAAGTACAACCACACCAACAACTACTAGTCCAACAACGACAACAACCATTTCTACTCAGCCTTCAACCACCGCATCAACTACTACTGCAACAACACCCACTACAACTGCTACTACAGCAAGTTCAACCACACCAACAACTAGTCCAACAACGACAACAACTATTTCTACTCAACCTTTAACCACAGCATCAACTACTACTGCAACAACACCCACTTCAACTACTACTACTACTTCTACAGCAAGTTCAACCACACCAACAACTACCAGTACAACAACCATTTCTACTCAGCCTTCAACCACCACATCAACTACTACTGTAATAACACCCGCTCCAACTACTACTACAGCAAGTACAACCACACCAACAAATACTAGTCCAACAACGACAACCATTTCTATTCAGCCTTCAACCCCCACATCAACTACGACTGCAACAACACCCACTACAACTACTACTACTACTACAGCAAGTTCAACCACACCAACAACTACCAGTCCAACAACAACTACTTCTACTCAGCCTTCAACCACAGTATCAACTACTACTGCAACAACACCCGCTCCAACTACTACT
The DNA here is from genome assembly GCF_027789765.1 of Dendropsophus ebraccatus. Taxonomy (NCBI): domain Eukaryota; kingdom Metazoa; phylum Chordata; class Amphibia; order Anura; family Hylidae; genus Dendropsophus; species Dendropsophus ebraccatus. The sequence continues at coordinate 89,402,522 of NC_091463.1, forward strand.
ACTACTACAGCAAGTTCAACCACACCAACAACTACCAGTCCAACAACAACCATTTCTACTCAGCCTTCAACAACTGCATCAATTACTACTGTAACAATACCCAGTTCAGCTACATCTACAGCAAGTACAACCACACCAACAACTACCAGTCCAACATCGACAACCATTTCTTCTCAGCCTTCAACAACTGCATCAACTACAGTAACAACACCCACTTCAGCTACCTCTACAGCAAGTACAACCACACCAACAACCAGTGGTGCAACAACAACCATTTCTACTCAGCCTTCAACCACTGCATCAACTACTACTACAACAACACCCACTCCAACTACTACAACAGCAAGTACAACCACACCAACAACTACTAGTCCAACAACGACAACAACCATTTCTACTCAGCCTTCAACCACCGCATCAACTACTACTGCAACAACACCCACTACAACTGCTACTACAGCAAGTTCAACCACACCAACAACTACTAGTCCAACAACGACAACAACTATTTCTACTCAACCTTCAACCACAGCATCAACTACTACTGTAACAACACCCACTTCAACTACTTCTACTACTACTACCACCACAGCAAGTTCTACCACACCAACAACTACCAGTCCAACAACAACCATTTCTACTCAGCCTTCAACCACTGCATCAACTACAGTAACAACACCCACTTCAGCTACCTCTACAGCAAGTAAAACCACACCAACAACCACTGTTGCAACAACAACCATTTCTACTCAGCCTTCAACCCCTGCATCAACTACTAGTGTAACAACACCCACTTCAACTACTCCTACAGCAAGTACAATCACACCAACAACTACTAATCCAACGACAACAACAACCATTTCTACTCAGCTTTCAACCACTGCATCAACTACTACTGTAACAACAGCCACTTCAGCTACCTCTACAGCAAGTACAACCACACCAACAACCACTGGTACATCAACAACCATTTCTACTCAGCCTTTAACCACTGCATTGACTACTAGTGTAACAACAACCAGTTCAACCTCTACTTCAGCAAGTACAACCACACCAACAACTACTAGTCCAACAACGACAACCATTATTTCTATTGAGCCTTCAACCACTGCATCAACTACTAGTGTACCAACACTCACTACAACTACTACTACAGCAAGTACAACAACACCAACAACCACTGGTATCACAACCGTTTCTACTCAGCCTTCAAACGCTGCATTGACTACTAGTGTAACAACAACCAGTTCAACCTCTACTACCGCAAGTACAACCACACCAACAACTACTAGTCCAACAACAACAACAACCATTTCTACTCAGCCTTCAATGACCGCATCAACTACTACTGCAACAACACCCACTACAACTACTACTACAGCAAGTACAACCACGCCAACAACCACTGGTGCAAGTATAACCACTGGTTCAACAACAACAACCATTTCTACTCAGCCTTCAACCACTGCATCAACTACTGCTGTAACAACAACCACTTCAACTACTACAGCAAGTACAACCACACCAACAACTACAAGTCCAACAACAACAACAACCAATTCTACTCAGTCTTCAACCACTGCATCAACTACTAGGGTAACAACACCCACTTCAACTACTTCTACAGCAAGTACAACCACACCAACAACTACTGGTACTTCAACAACCATTTCTACTCAGCCTTCAACCGCTGCATTGACTACTAGTGTAACAACAACCAGTTCAACCTCTACTACAGCAAGTACAACCACACCAACAACTACTAGTCCAACAACGACATCCACTATTTCTACTCAGCCTTCAACCACTGCATCAACTACTAGTATAACAACACCCGCTTCATCTACATCTACAGCAAGTACAACCACACCAACAACCACTGGTACAACAACCATTTCTACTCAGCCTTCAACCGCTGCATTGACTCCTAGTGTAACAACAACCAGTTCAACCTCTAGTACCGCAAGTACAACCACACCAACAACTACTAGTCCAACGACGACAACCACTATTTCTACTCAGTCTTCAACCACTGCATCAACTACTAGTGTAACAATACCCGCTTCAACTACATCTACAGCAAGTACATCCACACCAACAACCACTGGTACAACAACAACCATTTCTTCCCAGCCTTCAACCACTGCATCAACTAGTACTGGAACCTCACCCGCTTCAACTACTTCTACAGCAAGTACGACCGCACCAAGTACTATTTCAACAAATACCACAACCACACCAACAAATACTAGTCCAACGACAACCATTTCCACTTCAACCACTGCATCAACTACTAGTATAACAACTTCCACCTCAGCTTCTTCTATAGCAAGTACAACCCCACCAACAACCACTGTTCCAACATCAACAGCAACGGTTTCTACTCAGACTTCATCCACTGCATTAACTAGTACTGGAACAACACCTACTTCAGCTACTTCTACAGCAAGTACAACCACACCAACAAGTACTGGTTCAAGTAAGTTATCACATTTTTTTAATCAATATAGCATAAAAATCCATTTAATTGCTGTTACTACTCATTATACATTATATATACAATGGTGAAAATTAAAGGGTTAATTCACCACTTATCATAGTTGGTGATGTGAACATGCAGTCATCTCTTACTTATCTCAAACAATGCTGCCCTCTTCTATCACCTGAGTAATTTTATTTTTCTACATATGGGACCAATGAACCCTAAGCTATTCTTAGCTTTTTACATTCTCACCAAAGTCACAATTATCTTTTCTAGTTCATTGTTTTCTGTCTATTGTCTCTTACAACACTGTGCATTTATTTTTTATCTGTAGTTTCCAGTGGCTACACATCAACTCTAACAACTATCACCTCCACCCAAACAACCTCAGACGAATCTGCAAGTAAGTATTAAATATTTAAAGGGGATATTTATTAAGTTTGAAAAATGAGCATTAAAAAGTTCTTGTGAATAATAAAAAGCATTGATATATCAGAAAAAAATATCAAAGTTTTTATCGATCAATGTCTGTAATAGGACCATGACCAATTGGTAGAAAGAATAAGGGGATGATATGCTCCTCTCCCCGTTTTGTAGCTGAGACCTTAACAGTACCAAAGTACAGAACTGAACGAGCCAATCGCGTACTTCTCCCAACTCGTTCTCCTGAGAACTCAAACTTTTGAGGTGTCTCTCTGACATTTTTGCCATGTTATATACATACACACATCTTCTTAGAAAGAAAAATGACATAAGAACATGCTCACTACAGGAATTGATGGTATAAACATTCCTAACTCCAGAAGCCCAGAGAGTGACATAGAAAATACATACAGGACCCTGTCTATGTCTATAGTGTATAGAGTGTTTGCACAAGAGTGCAATTGAACTGCAAATACCTTGCACATCCTCTAAAGTAGGGATGGTCCGAACCTGTTTCGGTTCGGGTTCGTACGAACTCGAACTCTCTGCAATGAGTCCCGCTGCCTGGCAGCTCCGTGGAGAGGGTGGATACAGCAGGAGGAACGCCTGGAAAACTGGGATACAGCCATAGAAACCTCCCCTAAAATAAATTTGGTCCTCAACTGTTGAGTTAAGATACATAACTATATGCTATATAATATAGATAACAATTAGAGTCAGTATACGGAGTCTCCGTGGGCCCATGGAAGATCCATCCACAATATCCTTGAAAAACCTCCATGTGCCTCCTCAGATGCCCATTTGAATATATGGTATAACAGATTATAATGTACATCATAGGGCGCTCTCTCATGCACCATAATACTTACATCGAATTGTTATTTAGTATGTTGACTTTCTAATATGGACAGTAACAACACGGAATGCTTTTGTTTTGTAGTTCCATACTGGGGAATTATTCTTCTTGGACTGGTCTCGTTGTTGGGTGTGGTCCTGCTTGCATGTCTATTGTATTGTGTAAGTACCTTTATATGTGTTCCGGGCATCTTTTCTCCAATATCATTTATCTTTATCCATTGTGGGGACATGACTGATGAGACACCTACTAATAACTAAAATATGGGATGAAGAAGTGTCTAACTCTAGAAGACACTGGAGTCAAGTATTCCGTATATTGCCTATGTTTGGATATGTCCCTATACAGTCTCTCCTCATCGTAGCTGTCTTGGTAAAGAGGGTTGTACTTTAGGACCCCCATTTTGGTGCTTGCAGGGGCCAGAACCCTATAAGTCAATTTCCACTATAGTATTTGATACTATCTATCTATCTATCTATCTATCTATATGTTAATATTTTAATTTTTTTTTTGTTCTGCAGGTAATATCCTGTTTCCGTTCCTCCCCTGCATACGCTGTAACCAGTTATCCCAGTTATTTCACCCATCATGGTTGGTTAAATTCTGCCAGACCATCCTTAGCGACAGATGCTGAAAGAGGAATAGAACTGAGGGCACATGAGAGAAGACCATGAGCCTCTAGGAGGGACCATCACCAACAATGTCACCAATTCTCGCTGTTATGGTGAACGCACAACCTCATGGACCCAAACAGCCAAAGTCTTTATTGCACAGCGGACTCAATGTATTTATTGGTTTACAGTATTTAATTTATTTCTAATATTTCTAGCACAGTTATATTTATATAGAGTGTATAGTGAAGACTAAAGTATTAAGGATCAACAGACCAAACCTGGCAATGGCCTACGAGATCTCCCCTACGACCAACTACAATGGTTCCCTTCTATCTACCATTGTGTGCTGTATATTATGTTTGTGTGTTGCACTGTATTGTGTATGGCACTGCAAGTCTATGGAACAACTGTGTATTGCAGCGCAAGTCTATAGGACTTCTGTATACCACTCACTTTATCAGCCCATTTGCAGGGCATATCCTGCCTCAGATAACACAGAATGATAGGTGGTCTTTAAATCTAGGAAACAAATAATATTATTGTATTTATTTTACATTTTGTATTTAATTTATTGCATCAAAGATTTATGTTTTGTATTCTTATTTTTAGATTCTGCTTAAAAAAATGATTGTACATTTGTATATATAGTAATTTTAATATTTCATATGTATTAAAATATCTGTTTTATGTGCACTAATAATGTTGACTTTCAGAGTCATGTTGGCTTTAAGTGTGTCCGACCTCCGGGTTACCCCGGAGAGCTCTACAGCGGCGCCCTGGCTCCTTTTTGTATGAATGGAGCTGCGGGTCAGTGTGTGACCGACAGCTCCATTCATTCTCTTTGGAGTGCTCTTTCCGGTGGTTCACCCCTGAAGCCTGCACTCTCATACTTGTCCATTGTCCTGTGGATAGTTTAAATCGTCAAACCCCATCTTGAGCTGCTATTAATGATGTCACCATGTTAACATGTAAATAAAATGTGATTAAAATATGAATTTTAAATTAATTAATTTCTAATGCACTGGAGTAATGTATAAACATTGGGAAATTAAGAGCATATACTTAATAAAAAATAGGCACTATAATAGAAATGTCAGATTGCTGCAAACATTTGCATTCAGTTATGTCTTGGGCAGGCATATCATGATCACAGGTCTGATTAGTCTCTGGGTCTGCCGTGTTAGATGACTTTCGGAGGCTACTCTTTGATAGTGTTCCTCTTGACAGTCTTGAAAGATTGTTAAAAAAAAAAAAGAAATACAATCAAATGTGATCTTCCCAATATGTCATAGACACATCTGTTACCTTATTGGTTGAATCTCTGAAGTTGATCCTACACACATTTCTATAGCTAGTGAACACCTAAACCTCTATGGAATGGAAAGCCACATTGGTTTGATTCTTAGATCATGCATACCAATTGATTTACTGAAACTGACTAATTCTGGTACAGTAGTCCCTATAAGAGTCGTTAATACAATAACAAACAAAAAACTAAATAAATAAAAAAAATAAAACATGGCCACGCTTAAAAATAAACTTAAAAAAAAAAAAAAAAAGACAATTAAAAAACATAAAAGCTACTGTAAGGAGATGATAACATGTTTCAATAACATAGACATAAAGTACATAGCTTGTCTTGGATCCCTTGGAAACCATGTATTGGAGCTGTCAAATAAACATGCCCCCCCCCCCCCCAAATGGATCGTCCCCAACCAAATGGGCAAAGAAAGAAAAGGGAAAGATACATTTCGATATTTAGGAGTTTCATCCTATGAGTTTTATAAATGAATAAATAGTAATAAAAAATACCCCGAAATACCAAAGTGGTAAGGGCCATCTATGTCGGCCCTTCCCAGGTTAATACTACCAGTCCGTTACCACCCTGGCCCTGAGTCTTATTATCTAAAGGGCATTACCTGATACCCCTGGAAGCTGTGAGTACTGGACTAATACAAGGCCACAGTTTAGCTATAGACGCCATCAGATTCCACTACTAAGTAAAAAATAAGTTAGAGAACATACCAGGTTTAAAGAAAACTCTATTAACACTCTCGCTCAAGAAATTTATTAACAATAAGTTAGGGATGCATAAAGTTTACTATCCCTGTGTTACTTTCCACATAAAAGAATAACTTAACAGGAATCTGTCAGCCTAGGTCATATCCCAAACTGCTGACACTGTTAGATCGGGGAGATATATAACGTTCATATAACTTCCTGAGCTTCCAGAACATAGAAATTATTATAAATAATTATTATTTTTTTTAAACTGTCACTGTCATTTAATTTTTTTTTTGCAGAAATCAATAGTACAGGCAATTTTAAGAAACTTTGTAATTGGGTTTATTAGCCGAATAAAGCATTTTTATCAAGAAAAAGCAGTTTGAAGCTCTCCCCCTTGTCTTTATGGTTCTCTATGGAAAGGAGAGGGGTGGAGGGAGATGAGGCACCAAAACAGGACAACAAAGAATTAATTTACAGCTAAATCACCGGGCTATCTCCTCTGAAGTCAGCACTGACCTTTCTGACCTCTGAATACTGGCTTTCACACAGCTCCCACTGTGTAATCCTTTGTTCTTTGCTAGTGACTAATCTCCCTCCTCCCCCCTCCCCTCTCCATAGGTTGCACAGGGCTCGACTGATGTAAAAGAGTCGAGATTTCCTCTCTCGCAGTGAATGAGCGAGAGGAGCGAGGAGGGGGGACCTGGGGAAAGTCTTTTTGAATGCAGATAATGGCATTTTTGCCTAATAAACTTTATGAGGACGGATTCCAGCTTTCAGCTATTCGGAGCTTGGGAACGCTTCTTTGACTTCTTTTACTATACAATAAAAGTATTTTTCTATGTTCTGGAAGCCCAGACAGGTATATGAAAGCCACCATGTGTATTTTTGACCTAACAGCATCTAACAGTGTCAGCAGTTTAGAACATGAATTACAGCTGACAGATTCCCTTTAATATATATTTTTTTATCTTGTGTCTCAATATTCTTAAAGTCAGAACTTTTTTATTGTTTTAATATTTTTGTTGCCCAAGAAAAAGCTTAGCTTTCATTTATACCATTTTGGGGTCGTTTTTTTGGAGTAGTTTTTTTTTTTAAAACGAGTGTAGTAGTATTAAATGTATGTGGTATTTTAACGTTTTATTACTTCTACACAATAAATTTACATAAAAAAATTATATTTAAAAAAAAACAAAAAACTATAGGATGTCACTTTGTACTGTTTTCCAGACTTTATTGAACACTTTATGTAAGTTATACAAGTCACTGTTATTTTACTACCATCTATCTGCTGCGATTTACATCACAATCTTAATTTAGTGACAATGGACACACCCTGCCTCTCCTGTCCGTGCTCGGAGCATACCTGTACATCTGTCTCCGCAGCACATCACCTCTGCCCTATTGTCACATTTATTCAGCGTTATGTTCAAATTCATACGGGGTGAAGCGCTAAACTACTGGAACTAATATATGAATATTTTCTTAGAATAGAACAATTGATACCAATATCAGAGAGGGCGTCACCTCTCACCAATGACACACATGGATTGACACCAACTCCACATAAAACTTCTCTGCAGACAACTCTCTGCAGATCTTGATATGTGGTGGATGTATCAGGAGATATTTAGTGATATTGAAGGACGCTAATAGGAGACACCATGAAGACTTCACAGCTTTACCTCCTGGTGTACCTTGTTGCGCTGTTTGGCCGTACAGGTAAGACATTTAGATGATGATAAAAAAAAAAACTGCTCAGCGCTGATAATAAATTATTATAAAGCAAGCAAACCTTCTTGTGATACAATATAACTGGGTGACTCTAATAATAATAATAACGATAGAGAATTACTAATACAGTATACAATAACATAGTACGGCTGAGAGGGTGTAATTATATAGTCACAGTATAATGACTACAAGCTCAGTTTTTGTAGCTCCGAGACATTGTTCTTTTGATCTTTGATCTGTTTTTTGATCTTGTATCTATGTAAATATTACCTGACAGGGATCCCAACAGCAGCGCTATATGTAGAGTATAGGTCACTATTATTTTATTATTGCACGTATTGTAATAGTACAACTAATATTTCTTGTACTATTATTATTATTATTATTTTTACTAAATATATTAATTATTATTACAATGAAGTTTTAGCGAGTATTGTAGTAGTGGTATGATAGGAATAATGACAATTACTGTAAAGTGCTGCAGAATGTTGGCCCCTTTAATGTTTAACCCCTTAATGACGGAGCCAATTTTCGTTTTTTCCTTCTCGTGTTTAAAAGGACACAGCACTTGTATTTTTTCCCCCCTAAACACCTAAACTGGTTCCTCCATTTCAACTGAGCCACAGCACACAGCAGGTACTTCTTCAACTGTTTCATCAGCTTCTTCTTCCACAATTACTACTACACCAATAACTGCTTCAACTTCTTTAACAACAATTGCCTCTCAATCATCAAACAATGGTGCAATAACACCCACTTCAGCTACTTTTTCAGCAAGCACATCCACTCCAACAAATACTGGTTCATCTACTTTAAAGGGAACCTGTCACCCCCCGTGCTAGGGTGAAGGCCGCCCGACCCCCCGCTAAAGCCCCGGATACTTACCCCATCTCTCAAAGTCCCGTTCCTGGAGCCGGTCCTGGGACGGAGATATCCCCATCTGAATCCCGGTGCGCGCACTGCTGAGATGAGTCTGACGCCCATAGAGAATGACTGCTCTATTCATATCTCCGTCCCAGGACTGGCTCCAGGAACGGGAATTGGCGAGATTGGGGTAAGTATCCGAGGCTCTAGCGGGGGGTTGGGCGGCCTTCATCCCGGCACAGGGGGTGACAGGTTCCCTTTAACAATAATTACTTGTCAGCCTTCAACCACTGCATCAACAACTACTGCAACAACACCCACAACTACTACTACTACAGAAAGTACAACACTAACAACCACTAGTCCAACAACGACAACAACCTTTTCTACTCAGCCTTCAACCACTACTTCAACAGCAACCAATAATACTAAAGCAAGTGATGTAACCACCAAATTCTATGCAGTCTACTACCAGTGTATCTAACCCTGTTACAGCAACAGGATCAACTGGACCAAGTTCAACAGGGAATGCTTCTACAGTTTCAGGTTATAATCCTGGAACCAACACAGTCACAAGCTGAACTACAACAGTCACAAGTAGAGATGAGCAAACCTCGACCATGTCCATCCGAACCCGAACTTTTGGCATTTGATTATCGGTGGCTGCTGAAGTTGGATAAAGCCCTAAGGCTATGTGGAAAACATGGATATAGTCATTGGCTGTATCCATGTTTTCCAGACAACCTTACAGCTTTATCCAACTTCAGCAGCCCCCGCTAATCAAATACCGATCGTTCTGGTTCGGATGGACTTGCACTAGCATAGGTTAACAATTTAAATGGGTATTTCACCCCTTATGCAAACTGGTAAACGGGTAGGAAATCATTATTTACCTTAAACAGTGCTGCCCCCTTCTGCTTGGAAAGGCTGTGACCTAGGGCCCCATTCAAAACAGTAAAGTCAGGGAGCAGATTCTGGAGATCCCCTTTAACTTATCCTTAGTTTTTTACATTTTTTATGAAGTCATTGCACATACTGTACTATGAGTGGTTGGAAACATCTTCTTTTGCAATGCAATGCCTTTTTTATAGTCTTCTAAAGCATTGTGCATTTTCTTTATCTCTATAGTTTCCAATGACAACACATCAACCCTAACAACTATCATTTTCACCCAAACAACCACAGAACAACCTGCAAGTAAGTATTACATTTTTAAAGACAGCACCTCATCTATTACATTTTGCAGATTCACACATCCTTCCATACAGAAAAATGGCATAGATTAAAGGGAACCTGTCACCCCCCGTGCCGGGGTGACAGGCTCCCGACCCCCCGTTAGAGCCCCCTATACTTACCTCATCCCGCCGGGTCCCGCTTCTGGATTCGGTCGGGTCCCGGAGATCTCAGCCGCTGCAGCCCGGCGCGCGCGCTGACAGATGAGTCCAACACCCATAGAGAATGACGGAGCGCTGGACTCTCCTGTCATTCTCTATGGGCGTTGGACTCATCTCTCAGCGCGCGCGCCGGGCTGCAGCGGCTGAGATCTCCGGGACCCGACCACCTCCAGAAGCGGGACCCGGCGGGATTAGGTAAGTATAGGGGTCTCTAACGGGGGGTCGGGAGCCTGTCACCCCGGTACGGGGGGTGACAGGTTCCCTTTAATACTGTCTACAGGAGGTAATGGGATAAACTCCTCCACCCCCAAAAGCCCATGTAGGGTCTTAGGGAGAGATTTATCAAACTGGTGTAAAGAAGAACTGGCTCAGTTGCCCCTAGCAACCAATCAGATTCCACTTTTCATTTTCCAAAGAGTCTGTAAAGAATGAAAAAAGTGGAATCTGATTGGTTGCTAGGGGCAACTGAGACAATTCTACTTTACACCATGTTTGATAAATCTCCCCCATAGAGGCTACATTTTGTGTCTAGAGTGTACAAAGTGTTTGTTCCGCAGCACAATTGAACTGTCATTAACTCACCCACCTGCTAATGATATTGAGGTTACTCTGTACATTCTTTCAAGTCTATACAGCAAAGCAGGCAAGTGAGCTGCAGAAAACAAGCACAGTTTAATGTGACCGCTTTGCTATCCTGCAATTTTTTGTGCAGTGGCATAGCTATTGTGGAGGCAGACTATGCTACTGCTATGGGGCTCGGGCCCACCTGATGAAGCACAATCTGAATCTATGGCGGCTACGGCTAACAACACCCACTGGCAGGGCTCCCTGCCCTGCAAGTTTCTCTTTTGGTCGGAGCCAGCATTACACCTCCAGCCACCTCCCCCTAGCGATGCACACACCACATCATCCAGTGACCTGCACTGTTCCTTGTCGTTCCGTTTCCCCAGCTCTCCGGCAGGTCAGTGATGTTACTTTTGCTCTGGGAGTCTGGTAGAACAGTTTCTTGCTATGGGCCCCCATGAATCCTAGCTACAGTACGCTATTGATTTCAAGTTTTTTATTTGAACAAATAGGAAAAAAAGGAATCTTCATATGTATCTGGAAATACAGTGCCTAAGAGGCGATCCACGACAGAACCTGATGGAATATTCCAAATGTTTTTACAAATTTTTTAAGAAACCCTGAAAAAACCTCCATATGCTTCCTCAGATGCCCAAATTAATGCATGGTAGAATAGATTCTAATGCATATTGTAAGGGTTTCTCTTGTCCACCATAATACTTTTATTATAGAATTATTACCTGTATATGGTATATTGATTTTCTAATATGGACAGTAACAAAACGGAATGCTTTTGTTTTGTAGTTCCATACTGGGGAGTTATTCTTGTTGCACTGGCCTCTGTATTGGGTGCAGCCCTCATATTTGGGGTAAGTACCTCTATATGTGTTTAAGGTCTTTTTCCTCCATTATCATTTATCTCTCTCCATTGTGATGACATAACTGAAGAGACACCTACTAATAGCTAAAATACGGGAGCCTCACGTTGGATGAGGTGGTGGTTGAATGAATATTGGAAACAACCATTCCTTCCATATAGTTCCCAGGCTCGGATATGTTTCCATTCCCTCCTCATGAAAGCTGTGTTGGTGAGAGGTGATGTACTCTAGGACCCCCATTCTGAAGATTGTGGGGGGTAGCATGGTTATACCCCTATGAATACTTTTACACTGTATAGTATATGACACAATAACTTTTCAAATTTTACAAACCCTGTTTTTCTTGCAGATAATAGCAAGTTGCAGCTCCTCCGCGACGTCCGCTGTATCCAGTTATGCCACTTATATCTCCCATCCTTAGAGGCAAATGCTGAAAGAGAAATAGAACTAAGCCCAAATGAGAGATGGCCATTAGCCTCGGGGGCGACTGTTACCAGCAATTTGACTAATCCCAGAAGTAACATGCTGGTGCATACTCAACCTCATGGACCTTATTGCAATGTTTTGCACACTTGACTCAAAACGTGCCCAGTTATGTTTATATATAGTGTATTGGGAGGACCTGTCATGGTGCTTAGGTTGCAGACTAAGGGCCCTATTACACGGGCCCTGATCAACAGTGTAAACGAGTGCCGGAGTTGGTCCTGCGGCGCAGCATCAACTCCGGAGCAGCCTAACTGAGCTGTCAGACCACTCAGCCAATCACTGACAGCTCAGTCAGGCCACTCCGGAGTTGATGCTGTGCCGCGGGATTGGGGAGGAGGACGGAGCGGAGGAGAAGCCCTGCTAGGTAATGTATGGTGCTTCTCAAATCGTCGGTCGCCCGCCGCGCGGCACTATTCCACGCAGCGATGCGCGGTGGATGATCGATGATTTTAGATTTTGGGCTAATTAAACGATCAGCCGATGACATGATCATCGGCTGATCGTTTCCTCTATTCCACCGAGCGATAATCGGCCGAATCGGGCCGATTACACTGGTCAACAAATTTTCAAAAGTTGTTTGGTTCAGAAATAAAATTATCCATCTCTTAATGATTTTTATGTGGTGAATTCAAATATCACAAAGAAAAATGTGAATTGTCTCTAGTTTCTATGATATGGAAGAGTTCTCATGTTACTGTGAATTGTATAGAATACAGTATAATAGCCGACATATTTATTACTTCTGCAATCATAAGGAAGCAAGTTTACTGTTCATAAACTTTTGAAATATATTCATAGGAAACTTAGTTCTATCTGAAATCAACTACAATTTACAGGCATATCCAAGAATTTTTACAAATCAATTATGTTTATTGAACTCTGGAATGGAGGTCCTTATTCAATGGCTTCTCGGTGCATTTACACATGTCTTTTGTATTCATACATGGGATTGTCTCTGATAACTGTCCAACAGTAATCTGCAAGCATTGATGGGTTCCATTTACCCAGATACCTTAGGCTAGGTTCACACTGTGTTTTTGCAATCGTTTTTTTTTTTTGGCCATTTTTTGCAAAAAACGGATGAAAAACGGATGCATTTGTGTGCATCCGTTTTGATCTGTTTTTCCATTGACTTCCATTATATAAAAAAATGGATCAAAACGGATCCGTTTTTTTTTTAACTCACACAAAAGTAGTGTTGACACTACTTTTGTGTCCGTAAAAAAAAAAAACGATCTGTGTTTTTTTTTTTTTTTTTTAAATAATGGAAGTCAATGAAAAAGCAGATCAAAACGGATGCACACAAATGTATCTGTTTTTTTCATCTGTTTTTCACAAAAAACTGATGAAAAACATGGATAGCAGGTAATTCCCGTAAATCCCGCCATGTTCAGTGCGCTGATGTAAGTGAATGAGAGGGCGCGCTCGTCCGCTCCCTCTCCTCTCCGCTTAAAGAAGTAAAATGTACTTACTCGAGCGGAGAGCGGCGGCAGAAGACGAGCGCGCGCCCTCTCATTCACTTACAGCAGCACACTGAGCGAGGCGGGATTCTAAGGCGGAGAGGTCAGCCGCGGAATTATGCTGTGTTTACTTAGTGTGAACGGGGCCTAAAGTGACACCAGAAGTTCAGGTCAATGTGGAAATGTCGAGTTCCATGTAACACAAACCTCTGGCATCAGTGTTACCGGCATATTTTAAAATGTTCTATAAACTGTAGTTACTTAGAATCTACCTTCCAGATTTGAGTCTATTTTAGTAGTGTCGAGAAACGGAAGTACCCAGAAAAAATCCAGTGTTGGAAGGATCGATGCTGAGTCACCCATAGCGCCTTCTATGGAATTAAATCAGACCTTAATGACTCAATCTTTTCATCATATATTTAATTATGGGAAACAAATATGTTTATTATATTTATTCTACCTTTATATTTTATTTTTTTAGTTAGTATTATTTTTTTTGTAAAGCCAAGATAATCATATGCTACTAATGATGATTTTGTTACTTTACTGATTAAAATGTTGCTTTGTAAAAAATTAATAAAATATATGGTGGTTTTTATTTTTTTTATTTACTGAGATGATTTGTAATGCACGAGTGTAAGGTACAAATAGACATTGGGACATTTAGAGCATGCACTCATGGATAAAATTAAATAATTTAAATAATTCATTAAAAAAACATAATGCTCTTTAATGGCCGTTGTTTGCCATTAAATGATGGCCATTCAATAAATTTCAACAGTGTGTGAACGTAGGCTTTCTGTGTTTTCAATCCACTCCTGGTTTTGGTTGAAAAATACTGAGCAGAAATACTGTGTGCGAAGATTTTACAATTGTATGTTACTGAATAATAAAGCGGTTGGTCAATTTATAGTAAAGCGTACAAATCTCCCACCTTACCAGCACCAAAGCAACCCCAGACCATCACATGACCTCCACCATGCTTAACAGATGGCGTCAGGCATTCTTCCAGCATCTTTTCATTTCTTCTGCGTCTCACAAACGTTCTTCTTTGTGATCCAAACACCTCAAACTTGGATTCATCCGTCCACAACACTTTGTTCCAGTCTTCCTCTGTCCAATGTCTGTGTTCTTTTGCCCATCTTAATCTTTTTCTTTTATTGGCCAGTCTCAGATATGGCTTTTTCTTTGCCACTCTGCCCTGAAGGCCAAAATCCCGCAGCCGCCTCTTCACTGTAGATGCTGACACTGGTGTTTTGCGGGTACTATTTAATGAAGATGCCAGTTGGGGACCTGTGAGGCATCTGTTTCTCAAACTAGAGACTCTAATGTGCTTATCTTCTTGCTTAGTTGTGCAACGCAGCCTCCCACTTCTTTTTCTACTCTGGTTAGAGCCTGTTTGTGCTGTCCTCTGAAGGGAGTAGTACACACCGTTGTAGGAAATCTTCAATTTCTTAGCAATTTCTCGCTTGGAATAGCCTTCATTTCTAAGAACAAGAATAGACTGTCGAGTTTCAGATGAAAGTTCCCTGTTTCTGGCCATTTTGAGCGTTTAATTGACCCCACAAATGTGATGCTCCAGAAACACAATCTGCTCAAAGGAAGGTCAGTTTTGTAGCTTCTGTAACGAGCTAGACTGTTTCCAGATGTGTGAACATGATTGCACAAGGGTTTTCTAATCATCAATTAGCCTTCTGAGCCAATGAGCAAACACATTGTACCATTAGAACATTGGAGTGATTGTTGCTGGAAATGAGCCTCTATACACCTATGTAGATATTGCACCAAAAACCAGACATTTGGAGCTAGAATAGTCATTTACCACATTAGCAATGTATAGAGTGTATTTGTTTAAAGTTAGGACTAGTTTAAAGTTATCTGACCTGACAAGGACAGCTTGGCAGCAGGCACGTGCTGACTATGAACAATGGATAGAGAGGAAAGAGGCGATAAACAGATCATATTTGGATGCTCTTCTGTTTAGACACGGCAATAAGGCAGGCCGTATTCTGGCCAGATTTGCTAGGGGCCCCCTTCCTCTACAACGTATTACAGCACTGAAAGACATAGGGGGAACAACACATAGTCATCCAAAAGAAGTGATCTCTATCCTCCAGGGGTTTTATCAAAATCTCTACACTGCTCCTAACTCTTCCCCTGTGGGGGACAAGGCCTCCTGGTTGAACTGTAACCTACCTTCCCTGTCAGAGGAGCAAATTTCCTTTCTTAATTCCCCGATCTCCCTAGAAGAATTATCAGGGGTCATTAAACACCTAAAATCGCATAAGGCACCAGGTCCCGACGGATTTTCTGGTAATTTTTATAAAATCCTCAACCAGGAAATTTCCCCTACCTTGCTAGCACTTTATAAAACCTATCTGGACGGCACTCCAATACCTGGCCCGTCTAATACGGCACACATTAAAGTGCGTTGAAAACCAGGCAAGGACCCCAAACTGCCGGGATCCTATCGCCCTATATCTTTATTGAACTTAGATTTAAAAATAATCTCTAAGGTTCTGGCAGACCGGTTGTCTCTGTTTATGCCAGAACTTATTTTGCCAGTCCAAGTAGGTTTTATTAAGAATAGGGCAGCAGTCATGGATATAAGAAAAGTACTGGCGGTTTTGGATGAGGTCAGATTTCGACCTCAGGATCATCCATCCCCATCCTGTCTATTGACGCTGAAAAAGCTTTTGATAGTGTGAGCTGGGGATGGATGTTGGAGGTGATGGGGAGGATGGCCTTCACTGGCCCCTTTTAGCCTATATTAGGGGCCTATATAGTAATCCCTTTGCTAGAATTCATCTGCCTGGCTTCCTTTCTCCATCTTTTCCCCTTTTCCGGGGAACACGCCAGGGGTGCCCGCTGTCCCCATTACTTTTCAATTTGGCAATAGAGCCCCTTTCTAGAAAACTACAAATGGCGCCAGACATAGCGGGAGTCAGGATAGGAGCAGGGGAGGTTCGTGTGGCTCTATTTGCTGACGATCTTCTCGTCTTCCTGGATGACTACGTGAGGGACACAGACAAGGTGCTCAGATATCTGGAACAATTTGGTAGCCACTCGGGCTTTAAAGTCAATGCTGACAAAAGTGAACTATTGTCCCTGTCCTCCAGATCGTCGGCTGGGTCGACACCAACTAGGAATCTGCCAGTTAAGTGGGCATCTTCCTCAATTGCTTATTTAGGAATTAAGGTGGGTAGGGAAGCGGGATCCCTTTAAACTATGAACTTTTCCCCAATAATTAGGAAAGTTCTCGGAGATCTCCAGAAATGGTCAAAACTACCGCTCTCGTTATTGGCACGTGTTTCTTTGTTGAAAATGATGGGTTTTGCCAAACTCTTGTACCCATTGCAGACAGTCCCACTACTTCTTAAGCACACCGGTGTTACATGTCTGGCCAAGGCGTTCAGCTCTTTCATATGGGCCTCGAAGAGGCCACGGATAGCGCAGAAAAAATTAACTCTTCCTAAAGAAAAAGGAGGCCTTAACCTCCCTGACGTGCGTCTTTACAATTTAGCCTGCATGTTACGTCATGGGATAGATTGGGTGAAACGCACGAGCTCTTACTCTAATTATGATTTAGAATCCCTATTGGTAGCTCCTTGGTCACTGAACAGTTTACTCCATACAAATTATGGCGCCTTAGCTGCTATGGTTAAACAAAGGCTCCTCTTGAGGGATACGGTCAAGGCCTGGCAACACAGTCGGAAACTTCTGGGTCTCCCATTTCTGGTTAGTGCACATATGGAGCTTTGGAAACACCCAGAATTTTCCCAAGGCCAGCAAAACCCTATGTTTCGAGAGTAGAAAACAAAGGGCCACATGTATCATCCGGCATACGGATGATTTTCGGCGGAAAGTGCCGATTTGCGTACGCCAGGGGGGCGGAAAGGGGGCGTGTAGTGGGCGGAACGGAGGGCGCGGACTCAGAGTCCGTGCGATTTACCATCCGTTCCGCCCACATGTACGCCGAAAACCTACTCCAGTCCTCAGCTGGCGTAGGTTTTCGGCGGTGCGCACCGGCGCGCACGGGATTTATGTAGAGGCAGTCCGCCTCTGCATAAATCCCCGTAGCGCCGGAGCTGTGGGGGCATTTATAAGTCCGGCGTAAAAAACGTCGGACTTAATAAATGCCCCCCAAAGGGCATAAAAGAGGCTTCCGATCTTATGAATGTTTCGGAAAGGATCAACAAAAAATTACCAACAAAAAATTGTACAACAGCACAAACCCGATGTAGTTGAGGTGGGTGCCCGTCTCTAAAGAGACCGTTGACCCCGGTGTGATTTGAACACGCAACCTTCTGATCTGGAGTCAGACGCGCTACCGTTGCGCCACAAGGTCACCTCCCCCACCTCTGATACTCTGTGAGAGAATGATACAATACACAGCTTGTACATATTACATTGTTTGCTTTATTATATCTATCATATATTTGACGTTATCGGATATAACAATATCTGTCATTTGCTATGTGTAACAATTCCTTCTGATAGTCTAAAACGTCTGTTTTTGCCTTTTTCAGATCCAGCAGTTCTCACTTGGAGGATGAAAAAACATCACATGCCGGGATTTCATGACGGGCATTTTTATTTTTCATCATTTTTCTGCCATTTACTTGACTAGTGTGATTTATTTTCAATTTTTTCTGTACACTAGATTGGGGATTGTTGCTACATGAACTGATCAATATTCTATTGTTACTAATAAAATTCCTTATCCTTCATGCATTATGTTGTTCTTTGATCGCTAGGGATAAGGGCTATTCAAGAGGGGGAGCGGGTTAGTGTTGACAAACCACATGGACTGAGGGGTGGATCCTTGAGACCATTTTACCCCCCTAGATAGCACTTTATTGGGCGTTTGGGGTTGGGTACCCCAGTTAGGGGCGACCATATTGTCTATGACAGATTGGTCTGTCCCAGTACTGGGTGTTGGACTCGGGTCCTTACACCCCCTTGATATAGCCCACGGTCACCACACATACATGACCCATGCACAGTCTCCCCCGGCCCATCCCCAGCTCCCCTAACTTGATTAGTTATAAGTTAATAGATAGAATATTTTGGTTCTTTCTTTTTATTTCTTTTTCTTTTTATTTATAAGTTACTATATAATTTATGCCATTCAGTAGCTCCAGTCCACTTTCTTCATTTATGGTACATTCTTTTGATCAGTTTATGTATATCTTCCCTTTTGGGCTTTTTTGCCCATCTCCAATATGGCTACTTTGGGTTTTAGTGCGGCTAGATGTGGATCTAGCTCCGGCGGGCCCATGTACATGCGCACTCGCGGGTCTGGCTGTTCCGATCACGTGATGGGGGCTGTGGTCACGTGGTATGTTCGCCGACCTGTTCCTCGGGTCACGTGATGCAGGCTGGGTCACGTGATTCCTTCTGAGTCGCGCTGCCGTGATGCCATGTCGGGGCGACTTCCGCATTCGGCGCTCTGGCCCGGGATCCCGCCACCTGGTATGTTGATGTTTATATGCTCCTCCTTTTTGTTTATTAATTACTTGGGGTATTCCAAACACTTGTGTTTTTGGTGTTTATTAACACTGTAAGTACACGTTATACCGGTTGATCCTTATTTTTGCCATGATCAACCTTATGTATTATATGTATGTATGTTCACTTGAATGTAATTGAGTGTGTATTTATGAAATATGTATTCACGATTGTATTGAATTTGAATTTTTGCTATGATTATGTGACACTAATTACTTGATTGATATTCACTTCACTTGTGTATAAATACTACCTAGCTTTCATTGTATTGTATCACTGCTTGAGAAAGGCTTATTCAGCCGAAACGTCGCGCACTGGTGTGTCATTAAACACGTTGTTTCAACTCTACTCCTGGACGTGCTGTCTCCTACTTTATTGCTGTTTCGGAAAGGAGATATCTGTCATTTCTAGAAGTACAGGAGGCCTTTGCCCTCTCACCTAGCCACTTTCTCGCTTTCCAACAGATTCATGGGTTTCTACTTTCTAGACTGTGAAATTTACAGAATGAGCTGACATCTAATCCAATATCTGCTTATATACGCACCTCTATGTCCACTCATTCTGTCTCTTTCTTGCATAGTACTCTACGCCATGCCGCGCTTAAAGGGGTTGAAGCGTCCTTGTTTAAATATTGGGGAGACAAGCTGCCTCTCCCCGAGTTGCCAGCTCAAATTCTTAAGGGCTGGAACACGGTGAGAAAGGACATTATATGTGAAAAATGGAGGGAATCACAGTTCCGTATTTTACATCACGCCACTTATGGGTTTACTCTCCCAAGGACCCCGAAACATCCTGACCGGATTATAGCAGGCCCAAATTGTGGCGAACCTAAGACGGATCTATACCATGGGCTATTTACTTGTCCTTTGGTTAGAAAGTTCTGGGGAGACCTTGTCTCCTTACTCCAGGAGAAATTGCATGTGGCTATCCCAGTAGACCCCCATTTGATGATACTGCACATCCCTCCCAATGAGGGTAGATTGTCTCTACTGATCCATACTTTTCTTGTGGTGGCAAAACGCTGTCTTTTATCTAGATGGCTGGTTCAGGACATGCCCACTGTTGGACAAGTGATACAACAGGTTAAATATTATCTATATATGGAACAATTTGAAGCTGAGCCATCTAGAGAAAAGAGGGTCAGGCCCTTCTTTAAAAAGTGGAAAAGGTTCATAACCTCTTTTCTAGATCGCACTGAACGCCAAAAGGTTGTCAGGCCCTTTCGTAACACTAAATGGTATCTTATGGCAGATATTGCTGACACCCTTGGTGACCTACGCCTACCTGATTAGAGTGCTGGAGTAGTATAATTGGAGTAAGGGGGGGGGGTCCTCTGTCGCGAGCTGGGGAAGGGGGGGAGGGAGGGGGGGGTATATTGATTGTTTATTTGACATATGTTGTAGATGTTGACAAAGTTGGAGACACCTTGTTTCTTTCTATTCTTTATTGTGTAAAATTGGAAAATTTGAATAAAAAATGATGTTTGAAAAAAAAAAAAAAAAAAAGTAATCTTCATTGAAAAGTACAGTGCTTTTCCTTCAAAAATAAGGACATTTGAATGTGACCCCAAACTTTTGAACGGTAGTGTATATGCCACTGATATCAGACACCCCTTCTCCAGGCTGTGTCGTCCTGCCCTGTAAGCTCATGTGACCATGTACCTCTCTCTCCTCCACTGAGCCTGTATATGCCTACGGAGGACATGGAGGGAGGGGCATGGTCACATGCTGCTTCAGGCTCGGCCATCTTATGGACAGAATCACTGTTTTGCATACAGAGCAGGACAGCCCAGACTGGAGGAGGGGAGTGTGATTTTAGCTCTATGAGGTACACAGGGAGCTGCTGTCAGTATATACAGTGAGTACACTTACTAATACCATACACTGAGTAATTTTACTATAAAGTGATATAAACGGGGCTAATTGGCACTGTGGCCACGAAGCCCCACCCAGGTAGCACAATCCGCAGATGATAAAAAAATCACTTTTTACTGGAAAAAGCACCATGACGTATAATATAAAATAAGGTATGAAAACTGCAAAATTTACCCATTACACCTTTGTAGAGAAGTCAGAATGCAAAAAGGGGGCGACAGTGTCACTTTAACAAATTACTTATAATGTCTACAGGGAGTCACAGGGGTTTCAGCCACTCCTCTGTCAAATTTAGCAGGGTTCAAAATGTTCTTAAAAGGAATCTGTCTGCTATAATTCATGTCCCAAACTGCTGACACTGTTAGATAGCTGTTGGGTCAGGAGACACATGGTACCTTTCATATATCCATCTGTGCTTCCAACCTGTAGAGAAATGGTCTTATAAGACACTCTTTTCCAACATTCTGAATAGCTGCAAGCTTAAAGTGACAATGTCACCCCCCCCCCCCCCTTTTTGCATTCTGACTTCTCTTCATAGATGTAAAGGGTAAATTTAGCAGTTTTCATACCTTATTTTATATCAAACGCCATGGTGCTTGTTCCAGTAAAAAGTGATCTTTTATAAACTGCAGATTGTGCTAAGTGGGTGGGGCTTCACAGCAACAGCGCCACTTAGTCCTGCCCACAGCGCCACTGTAGGTCCATCCCTCCGTGATGTTATCGACACATAGGCCTTGCCCCTTCGAGGCCCATTGGAACAGGCTGGCCTAAAGGTCTAGGCCCCTAGGGGCCTATGTGATGATGATGTCACAGAGGGGTGAGGCCTATGGTAGCGCTGTGGGGGGGGACTAAGTGGCACTATTACCATGAAGTCCCGCTCACTTAACAATCTGCAGTTGAGAAAAAAATTGCTTTTTACTGGAACAAGCACCATGATGTGTGATATAAAATAAGGTATGAAAACTGCTAAATTTACTGTTTACACCTGTGTAGAGAAGTCATAATGCAAAAAGGGGGGGGGTTATTTAAATACATCCTCCCTCCCCCTCCTTGCCTGATTGACACCTGGAAGCTAAGTCCCAAGCAGGGACAGATATGGGGGGGTGGGGGGGGGTTGAGTTAGGAGGTGTTACAGCTTGGTGAACCTCAGAAAAGCCTTTTTTTGACTTTTCTTACTACATAATAAAAGTTTTTTTCTATGTTTTGGAATTACAAAAAGTTGTATGGAAGGTACCAGGTGTCTCCCTGCTCTAACAGCATCTACCAGCGTCAGCAGTTTGGAACGTGAATTGCAGCTGACAGATTCCCTTTAAGTTGACCTGTCATTTAGACAAACTTTTTAATTGTAGTTATTAGAACAGTCGGCCCCTCCATGTAAATGTGTGGTGCTCGTAGAGAGAGTCAACCCTCACAATGTATAGAAAAGAAGAATTTCTAGTACTTACCAGTGACGTAGTATGGATAAATATTTTTCTTGAATGGAATGATAAATATAAGTATTATAGGGTGTGACCTCTCAACCTTTCAGCAATGACACACATGGGTTGTCACCGACTCAGAATACCACCAGCCAGGATTACTACTGAACTTTCGTAGTGTGAACATGGCCTTAAAGTGAAAAAACTAACAAAGTAAAGCTGAGAGGATGTAATGATAAAGTAATTCTGCCCAGTTCATATAGCTGCTAGACATTGTTACATTGTCATATTATAAATTATAATATTGCATTTTATAATTTCACTCTCTGTTTCCATGTATGAGTATTTGAATGCTGAGCTTTGATTGGTTGCTTAGGGAACAAAATACATTGTTACTGTAAGACTGGGTGATAAACCTCCACCTTTGTGCCTGTCTAAAGGCCCTTTTACACAAAGCAATTATCGGCCATATTTGGCTGATTATCGGCCATTACGGCCGCTAACCTCTACATGTAATAAAAGGCAACAATCAGCCGACATGCACAAACGACTTGCTGCTGTCACTCCCTGTTATATGAGTGCCGGCAGCAGACCGCCGCTATCTCCCATGGGTTTCCCGAACGATCGAAAGATTATCCAGGAAGCCCCCCCCCCAGCTCTCTGAGCTGAGCCTTCCTTATCCATCGGCTTCTGTAAAAGCCCCCAGGCCTGAATGCCTGAGTACCTGGCCGTGGCTGCGGAACGGCCAGGTACATTGCATTATGCTTAAAGGCTCCGGCCGCACTTTCTATTGTGTGCTATGGTGAACTGGGAGGAGGGCGCACGCGGATATACCCGCATCCCAATTCAATAGAACTGAAGTTACAGGCCGGGATGATCTTCACAGACACTTGCCATTCTGTGACACGGCCAGGTCAAGGAATGACCGGTGTCTCACATAGTGTGAACGCAGCCTTATGCTTAGGATTAATAGAAATTTTATGTTGTGTGAACTTAGCCTAACACTGTATGAAGTCTCAGATATCAGTATTTCCAGTTCTCTAAAGCCTGGAGGGTGTTAATCTATATAATCCTTACCCCTCCTCTCCTTTACCACCAAGTTCTGTCAGTATGTTCTGTTGTCTTAGACGTTTACTTTTAAGTCATTTTACAGACTAAGAAACTAATTTCTTTTAAATCTGTAAAATCCTCTAAAATCTTTCACATTTTGTGTCTCCCATTGTTCAATTGTCTGCGCAGCCCAACACAAAGACTGTATGGCATTACCCTGGATTATCTTAAACTATGGGACCTACAGAATTTACAAAATGTTAATGTATACAAGTATGCATACATGTATACAGTTCTATATGTTGACTGTTAACACCCACTGTTAAAATGGAATCCTACCTGGTATACAGTACATGGTATCTCACTGTATTAAAGTAGCAAAAACAAAGATAAGCTGATGGATACTGACTAAATGGTTGCCAAAAGAAATTCTTCTGGAATACATTGGTCTATGGATTCAGTCAATGTATGTGATGAAAAAAGTATCCAGCATAAATAGCAAATGTGCTCTGTGAGGCCATGTTCCCACTGCATAAGTTACGTAATAATATGGAACTTACGTAGTTGTACCTTCTAAGGAGTCCGGAGTGTATACACATAGTATACAGGATACAGGATCCCTAGCAGCGCCGCAAGAAACTGACATGTCAGTTTTCTGCAGCTGCTATTCAATGAATTCAATGAATAGCAGCCACAGAAAACTCAGTGCACACAGTCAGTGCACACAATGGAAAGTGCGGCTCCGGCTGCACGCTCCATTGTGTGCAGTGGGGAATTCTGATGCAGGTGCACACTGATGCCCCTGCATCCAAATTCTGCGTCAGTCAGTACTGCAGTACCAGCTGGGATGATCTTTTCTGACACCGGCTGTTCCGTTACCCGGCCGGTGTCATACAGAGTGGGAACATAGCCTAGGGCTTTGTTCACACAATGTATGCTTTTTTACAAGAATGGCTGTTGCCGATTAAAACAACATCTGTTCTTGTCAACAAAGCGAGGAACAGCGACCGCTGTGCATATAGTGTATTACACAACGCCGCTGTTTCCCTGTTGGCTGATGGCTGTTCTCTGTATTGAAGTCAATGCTTAATTGGAGTGCAGGCACACCAAATGTGCTCGCATTCCAATTAAAATAAAATGAAGTTCATCCGGTCAATACTGCAGTATTGGCTGGGTGAACATGTAAGACAGCGGCCAATGTTTGGCACGGCCATGTCAAACATAGTGTAAACATAGCCTAAAAATAAAGCATAGTAGAGTATTTCAAAATTCCAAAAAATTTTATGTTCATAATAAGAAAATACAGCCAAATGTGATCTTTCCAATATGTCATAGACACGTCCTTTACCGAATTGGTTGAATCGCTGAGATTGATCCTTCACTGGAATGGAAAGCCACATTGGTTGATTCTTAGATCTTGGATACTAATTGATTTTTACAACTAGTAAAGACAGACACCCTTTTGGTAGCAGATTATTATCCATAAAAATGTAGCTATATTTTATGAAATAACATTTTAACTGGAAGGAAATTTAGAAAATTTACTAAAACTGTGTGAAAAAAAAGTCCTTACTACTACATAACTACAAGGTGGCTACAAAAAGAAACACAAAAAAGGAAATAACATATAGGCATGCCTAAAAATAACCTTTATTTAAAGGAGGACTCTGGGGAATAATAAAAAAAAAATCCTGGGAGGGTTGGGGATGTGGGGGGAACATAATAAAGACACTATGCTTACCCACCTCCCCGCCCTCGCAGAGTAGTGTCACCGCTGACAGACCCCTGCCGTTCTCCTGCAGCTCCTGCGATTCCCGCCCCGACTCAAAAACGTCCACTCAACCAGTCAGTGACTGGGACAGGACAACTCTGAAGTAATTGACTGGCTGAGCGGGTATTTTCTGCTGGACGATGCAAGAAGCCAGAAGAAACAGGAGACCAATGGCTGTCAATGAGCTGGTGACAATGTGCTGCAGGTGGGGGGTGGGGTGAAGGATCCTATGGTGGGCCAGTCCGAGACTGACCATTATATACAAATGATCCAAGGTAGAAGGTATAAAATACACTTCTTCAGTGGTCTATAAGTCAAATGCACCAAATAGATGTATATTGCAAATATAAGACAACCAGAAATCCACCAAATTGATGTACATTTTACTATTTTAGAACTTTGTGTCCTTTTTTTTTTTTAGTTAATAAATATTTATAAAACAAATGTATGTTTTCCCCCGTCTTACCATAATCAGCTAGGCACAAAACTAAGCAGCAGCAGTCTAGCACAACAAGAGTGATAAGGGCCATATATTCTGTCCCTTTTCAGCCTAACAATATCAACAAGTTACCACCCAGGCCCTGAGCCTCATTCTCTGATACTAGCGGTGGCAGCAAGAACTGGGATAATACTAGGCCAAGTAAAAAAAAAACAAACAAAAAAAAAACAGAACATCAACATCAAAATATTAAAAAAAAACTTTATTCAAACTCCAGCCTGGGAGTTCTATTAACAAAAAGCTAGGGATGTATAAAGGGTTCCTTGCTTACTGTTCTTCTCCTTCTTTCTATGTGGCCATATGCTCATAGTGTAGGGAACTATACAAGGGAGCATTTGGCAAAATATGCCAAATATGTTACGCTGATAGCATAAAGGGCTTCTTGATACTTCTAGCAGTTGGCTGTATAGTATCTTACCACTATTTAAATAAAGAATAGTCAAAAATAGTTTGATTTTGCATCTCCATATTCTGAGAGTCTTAACTTTTTTGTTACAACTAGAGATGAGCATACCAAACTTCCTGAACCAAGATTCATTCTGAACTTTGCAAAAAGTTTGGAAAAGGTTCACAAAGAATCTGCCTGTGCTGCCTCAGTGTCCTCCTCTAGGTCTCCGATCCCTGCGGCCAGTGATTGGCTGAGCTAGCTGTCACTTTTGGCTCAAGAGTGACAGCCCATTCAGCCAATCACTGGCCGCAGTGATGTCACGTCTCAGTAAGCCAGTGATTGCCTGAGCGGGCTGTCACCCCGAGACTAAAACAACAGCCTGTTCAGTCAATCCCTGGCCATGACACTGTCCTGTCTCAGTCAGTGATTGGCTAAATGGGATTTTGGACGCTGGGGGTACATGGACAAGTATAGATGAACTAATTTCTTGAACCATATTAAAAACCTAAACACCTTCAATTGTTTAGCTGTTTTAGTGTGCTTCATCTAAAGTTCAATTGAACCTGAACTCTACGTTCAACTTTGGCGAACCTACCATACCGAACTTTTCAAAATTTCGCTCATCTCTACTTACAACATACCTGTTTTAGGGATTTTTTTTTTCAAGACAACTCTTCGCTTACATTGATACCATTATGGCGTTCATATAACTTTTTGATCATTTTTATTCCATTATTTGTGAGGTGGGATGGGCAAAAAAAGGTATTTCTGGAATTTTTTTTATTTTTTTCTTAATGGTGTTCACCATTGGCATTTTTACTTAGTGTTTTGTAATTTTATGTTTTATTACTTTTACACACTAAATTCACTTCAAAAAAATTCCCTCACCGTATTATTAGAGTCATAATTATAAGGTTAAGCAGACGTCACCTTGTACTTTTCTGAATACTTCTTTCCGTGAGTTTTAGAAGTCAATGTTATTTTCCTATCATCTATCTACTACTATTTACATCACGATCATCTTCTTTTAGTGACAATGGACACACCTCACCTCTTATGTCATTGTTCGGAGCATACCTGTACATCTGTCTCTGCAGCACGTCACCTTTGCCCTATTCTTATAATTATTTGGTGTCAAGTGCATATTTCGACAAATGTGTCACCGGACACGACAGGTAAATAAAGTACATTTCAGGAACTAACAAATATTTTCCTAGAATAGAACAATTGATAACTATATCGGAGGGTGTCACCTCTCATCGATGACACATATGGGTTGTCACCAACTCTACATAACCCCCCCCCTGCAGTCAACTTTCCGCAGATCTTGATGTGTGGTGGATGTATCAGGAGATAGTAACTGAGACCGAAGGAAACTAAAAAGAGACATCATGAAGACTTCACAGCTTTACCTCCTTGTCTACCTTGTTGCACTTTTTGGCCGTACAGGTAGGAAAATTTTGATAGTGAAAATAAATGACTCATCAATAACTCATAATAAATCATGGGGATAAAATAAGTCACCGTCTTGTACTATGATATGACTGGTCGAGAGGGTGTAATGATATAGTCACAGTATAATGACTACAAGCTCAGCGCAATTATTCTGCTCAGTTTATTGTTATTTTGTTCTGTTTTTTTTTTTAATTTTAAATTTAATCTACTGTATGTAAATATTATATGCCAGAGAGCCCAATAGCAGCGCTATATGAAGAGTATAGGTCACTATTATTTTTTTATTACATGCAATAGTCGAAATAATATAACTTTTTGCTTTTTCTTCTGTAAAATTATGATAATAATAATTATTATTACAAAGCAGTTATTGTGACAATTGTGACTAATGACGTAATGACGTAATGATGTCATATGAAGAATGACATAATAACGTGTAAGGCTTTGTTTACACAACATTTTTCAGCTCCGTATAAAATAACGTGCGAGTATAAAATGACAAACATTATATGGCTATGTTCACACAACGTCAAAAATAGAGAAAAGGCGGTCGACTTTGAAATATTTCAAAAAGCGCCCGTTATTGCCGCGATTTAAGTGACTGCAATGGCAATGCATTAAAGTCAATGGAAAGATGGACGTCTAATGCACACAATGTATTGAATAATGGACGTTACCGCGGACGTGAAAATAACTAACAGGAGCATTATTTTCGGACGTCTTTTACAAACATCGGACATTTTTAATGCTTGTTCACACACAGTTTTTCTTTTGTCACCGTTCTTTCTCTGTTTTTAGTATTAAATTCAATGGACTTTTCAATTAAGCCGCATCCAAAGGGCAATTAGTAACCCAAACTAGAATAATGTACAAACCCCAGTCATTGCACTAAGGGGAGGTCAGACAGTTAAATGACGTCCGTTATTTTAGACTCAAAATGACGGACGTAATTTTAAACGGAGCTCAAAAAATGTTGTGTGAACATAGCCTTTAGCTTTCTGGCTGCCAGTCAGTGTAGCGAGGGTCGTTGGTACATTAATCTAATTTAGGGTTATTAATTGCCCTTTGGCTGTGTCTTTAATTGAAAAGTCCATTGAATTCAATAGTAAAAACGGTAAATGGACAGCGAAATAAGAAAAATAACGTCCACTGTTTGCAATAGATGTCCAAAAATAACCGACATGATCTTTATTTTGACGTCCGCGCAGACAGCATCCGTTATTTCATACACTGTGCGCAAATCATGCAGAATATGTTGGTATTTATTAGTAGGAGTGTTAAATGGAAATGGAATAATTAGTAGTAAAAATATAATAATAATTATTAAAGTACAAATGAAGTGAATCAATTTGTTAGCTCGGCGGAGGCTATGATCCCACTTTGAAATAATGTTGGTGGAAGGTAGTTGTAGTTAAATAGACGGCCACTAATAATGATCAAAGCAATCTATCTTACAAGACGGCCACTTTAACTGGTATTTTCCCATAGTAAAAACATAGCCTAAAAGTAGTACTAGTAAAATTTGGGCTGTGTTCACAAGACATTTTTTTCTGTCTAAATGAATGACCAAATGAGGCTATGTTCCTACACCGTTTTTTTTTTTTAAACTGATGTTAAGTGCAACAAAATTAGCGTCCGTTCTTTTCTGCAGGGGCGGCATTGCATTGAATTCAATGCAATGGCGCCCGATGCGTTCCAACTTCGTTATTTTTACATCCGCTCTTTAGAATGGACGTTAAAATAATGAGCAGGTCTATTACTTCCGGAACCTGTTCGCCGAACAACGTCTGGAAACAATAGCTGTTCACACAATGTAAAGTAAGGCCGGCAGCCGTCCTTTACATTGTAGTCAATGGTTAATTGAATTGCGGGCTCACCCAGCGGTGCCCGCAATTCAGTTGTAAAAAGATAACGTTCCTGTAGGTGATACAGCGGTACAGCTTCATAGCTCTACACCCCGGGAGGGCGTACCTGTACGCCCGTTTGCATTAAAGCCGAGGCACTGAGAACATAAGGGGGTTAAGGGGTTAATGTTATGATGTTTATGATAAAAAATCTTAGAATTGGGCGAGTTTTCTCTGAATATTAAGTTTAACCAAACTGTTCTGCTTGTCTTCCAGGTGCCCAGTCTTCTCCTGTGACAGGTAAATGAGATGTATACTTCCTTATCTTCTTCTTTCCATCAGATAGGTCCTTGTAGTACATTAGTTGCTCCTCCCTCTGAGTCCTCCACCATTGCAGGCAATGAGGATTCCCTAATCCCTATTCTCTGCAGTGTTGCCATGGGCTGCTCTCTCTATAGATATGATTAGATATTACAGAAATAATATGTGGTTGCTCCCAATATTACTATTCATCTCCATAGAAATATTTCTCTCTATTTATTCTCAGTAGTGGCAGGGGTCACAGAGGAGGGGCCTAAACTATCAATGGGTTACAACAATACATTCTGTGCTCTTAAGGGAGGAAACTGATTGCAACTGATGGCTGGAGTTGCACTAACCCTAACCCCAGGGGGAATAACCCTAAGCCCAGGGGGGCTTCTAGTATAAGTGTAAAAAAAAAAAAAAAAAAGGTGTTGTTATTAATAAAAAGCCCCCTCCCCTAATAAAAGTTTGAATCACCCCCCTTTCCCCATGTTATTAATAAAAATAAATAAATAAATAAACATGCTTGGTATCACCCTGTGCGTAATCGCCCAAACTATTAATTAATTACATTCCTGATCTCGCATGGTAAATGGCGTAAGCGCCAAAAAATGTGCAAAATTGCGCATTTCTGGTCGCATCAAATCCAGAAAAATTGTATTAACCCTTTGAGGACCAGGCCCAAAATGACCTAGTAGACCGCGCAAATTTTGATCTTAGTGTTTTCGTTTTTCCCTCCTCCCCTTCTAAGAGCTCTAGCACTCTCAGTTTTCTATCTACAGGCCATGTAAGTGCTTGTTTGTTACAGGAATAGTTGTACTTTGTAATGGCGTCTTTCATTCTCCCATAACATGTATGATGGAACCCCAAATATATTATTTATGAAGATATAAATAGGTGAAATCGTAAAAAAGAATGCAATATGGTAACGTTTGGGGGGTTTCTGTGTCTACGTAATGCACTATATGGTAACAGCGACATGATACTATTAGTCTATAGGTCAGTCCGAACACAACCATATGCAGGTTACACAGATTCTCTAATGTTATATATGTATTTTTTTTATTAAATCCTTTTTTTTGGCAATTAATTATTAATAAAATGGGCCTTTTGTGACGCTTATAACGGTTTTATTTTTTCACCTATGGGGCTCTATGGGGTGTCATTTTTTCCGCCATGATCTCTAGTTTTTATTAATACCATATTTGTGAAGATCGGACATTTTGATCACTTTTTATTGATTTTTTTAATATATAATGTAACATAAAATCGGTAATCCACGCACTTTTTCCCCTCTTTTCGTGTACACTGTTCACCGAACACAATGACGCTTGTTATATTTTAATAGATCGGACAATTACGCACGCTACGGTATATTATATGTTTGTCTATTTATTTATTTTTATATGTTTTATTTATATAATGGGATAGGGGGGTGATTTAGACTTTTATTGGGGGAGGGGTTTTGGGGTAGTGTAATAGTGTTTTGAACTTTTTTTTTTACACATTTGAAGTCCCTTTGGGGGACTTGTACATTCACTACTTTGATTTCTACACTGATGATTGCTATGCCATAGGCATAGCATTGATCAGTGTTATCGGCGATCTGCTCATTGAGCCTGCCTGTGCAGGCTCAGTGCAGCAGATCGCCGATTGGACTGCACAGAGGCAGGTGAGAGACCTCCGGCGGTCCATTTTAACGATCGGGACCCCCGCAGTCACACTGCGGGGGTCCCGATCGGTAAGTGACAGGCGTTTAAGGGGTTAATGACACGCGGCAACGTGATCGCTGCAGCGTGTCATTACCGGTGAGGTCCCGGCTGCTGATTGCAGCCGGCCCCCACCTCCTATGAAGCGCGCTCCGCTCCGGAGAGCACTTCATAGCCAGAGAAACACCCAGGACGTAGAGTTACGTCCAGGGTCGTCTGGTGACAGACTTCCATGACGTAACTCTACGTCCTGGGTCATCTAGGGGTTAAAAAGACCACATCATGGCGCAAAAAAATGACACCTCACGCAGCCCCATAGACCAAAGGATAAAAGCGCTATAAGCCTGGGAATGGAGCGATTTTAAGGAACATATATTTGTTAACAATGGTTTGAATTTTTTACAAGCCATCAAATAAAATAAAAGTTATACATGTTACATATCGTTTTAATTGTACCGATATATAACATGTCAGTTTTTCCATAGGACATAAGGCGTAAAAACGAAGCCCCCAAAGGAAAATAATTAAGTTTTTTTTTTCAATTTCATCGCGCATATCATTTATTTCTAGTTTCTCAGCATATTTTAAGCAAAAATTCAGCCTGTAATTGCAAAGTACAATTAGTGACGCAAAAAATGAGGGCTCATGTGGGT
This sequence comes from Dendropsophus ebraccatus, assembly GCF_027789765.1. Classification (NCBI taxonomy): domain Eukaryota; kingdom Metazoa; phylum Chordata; class Amphibia; order Anura; family Hylidae; genus Dendropsophus; species Dendropsophus ebraccatus. The sequence goes on from NC_091463.1 coordinate 89,434,756, forward strand.
CTGTAGGTGTAAAAATACAACTGCTATGGCCTTTCACGCACAAGGAGGAAAAAACAAAAACGCAAAAATGAAAATTAGCCCGGTCCAGAAGGGGTTAAAGTGTCACTGTCATCTGGACTGAAAAAATAAAAATCTCTCACCAATTAGCCCCTACCCTGGAGAGTCTACAGCTTAAATTCTGCACCATTCCGCTGCTTCTGTGCCCAGATATAGACCCCGTTGTGCTGCTCACAGATCTGCCGTTCTCTCTTTAGCAGGGGGCGTGCCGGTCCTCCAATGACGTTGCCTGTCAGCTGATGCTGAACCGGAGATGTCTGCTGCTCGGGAGCGCGCACGGCCAGCCGACCCCCATTACATTCCCTTAGACCGCTCCTCGACCAATTAGCTGTCAGCAACGCTCTATAGCCATCCCTTATGTGTGCAAGTGATTTATCATTGCAGGGGACGGCAATACAACGCTGCTGACCGCTGATAAAGCTGTCTCTGCATTCCTCTTCAATAAATCTTCAGTGAGCCAGTTGTAAAGCCGCCCCCTCTCTGCACAGTGGCTGAACACTCCTACATCAGCTGTGGCAGCAGTGGGGAAGTCAGGCCAGGCCAGCAGTGGTGAGGACCAGGGCAGATAAAACGTCTCCTTTCTCTTTTCTGTCTGTGAATGTGCACAGCTCACAGATTTGGGTATGATAGCGTGCTCGTGTGGGCTATCAATCAAATGACGGCCTCACACGAGAACGCGCAGGAGAGCGGGACTGGAGAATTCTCGACTATTTTTTCATTCTAAATCAGTCGAGATTTTTACAGTCTGAGCAGTCGAGTGTAAAACACTGAAAGAGCGCCCCCTGGTGTAGACAAGTATACAGATGATTTACATGGTGATAAAGACCAAAAAAATTATAAAGTATAGTATAATTATAAAGATATATTAGAAAAATACTTGTTATGCCTATATCTAATATTTTATGAAAAAAAATTTTTTAACGACAGTGACACTTTAAGGAGATAATTATCATTTTTTGCACTTTTCATTTTTTTCTCCTCGTGTTTAAAAGGCCATAGTGCTTGCATTTTTTTTTTTTTACCTAAGGCTGCCAGTTTGCTAATTATCTTCATATAGTACACCTGCGTAAAACGTTGATAGAAAGAAACGGTGTCCCGAAATTAGAACAATATAAATCGTGAATACATTTATTACTGGTAACAATTGGGAGTACCAAGTCTAGTAATTGTATGACATAAAAACAGTCAAATTAAACCTAATACACAGCACAATTCTGTAACACAATAAAGGATACATACAAAAACTGTACATATAAGTATAAGCGGTAAGAAAAGCCTATTAATTAAAAGGACAATATAGGTTGACCCATATGTGAAATAAACTCATACATAAAACATGGGACCCGAAGGTTTTTTTGTTTCATATTGGACATTGCCATCACGTAACATTGGTAATCGTATACCAATAAAATATTTATGTGAACACTAAACAATAACACATAATAACCCATTGCTGGAGAGATGCAATAAAAACATGGTGCTAATTATAAAAAAAAAAAAAAAAAAAAAAAAAAATTGTATATATTTTTGAATATATTCTTGGTAAATATTAAATGTACATAAAATCACCAAAAATTTTACAATTCTAGAAATAAAATAAATTAAACATATAAACATCCATGCTACAGTGACAAAAACAAACCTCCTATCATATTGACAAAAAAATAACTTATGCGAATATGGCCAAAATTTTTGTTACTCTTGATTGAGTACTTCATTGGAATTTTTCACTGATCTCCTTGACTTCAGAGATTACTGTGTTTTGTTGGTTGATTTGTTATTGCACCAACTAGCCAGAATCCTGCTCCACACAGACGAGGGGCAAATACCCCGAAACAGTTGTCTGTGGATGGATGCCTGCCTTGGCAAGCCCTTGTCATGTTGCAATACTCGCACCTTGAGTTAGACTTTGACACAAAAGGGGCCACCCTAATGTTTCCCTATTTATTTTCCAATACTCACAACCGAGTAGGACTTAAGGAGCTATCTAACAGGATGGTGTGGGGCTCTTCCCATCATGTAGGCGCCCTGTGGATACAGCCTAGGGATATTTGGCTATTCCTGTGATTTGAGACTTGCAACCGAGGCTCCATGGACTAGTTTTTTTGCATATTTAAATTTTTGGGGCCATCAGTGGGAACTCTTGAGTACTTCATTGGAATTTTTCAGTGATCTCCTTGAGTTCAGTGATTACTGTGTTTTGTTGAAAAATTTTGATAAACCACATGCTGTTGCTCCAAATTACATGAGTAATTTAACAGTTTGATGTTCTTTAGTTTTTTTTTTTATAATAATGTATGCTATTTGTTCAAACAGAGAGTACAACCATTTCTACTCAGCCTTCAACAACTGCACCTACTACTACTGTAACAACACCGACTTCTACTACTACTACAGCAAGTACAACCACAGCAATAACTCCAACAAACGTTTCTACTCAGTCTTCAACAACTGCATCTACTACTACTGTAACAACTCTCGCTTCAACTACTAGTACAGCAAGTACAACCACACCAACAACTACCACTCCAACAACCGTTTCTACTCAGCCTTCAACAACTGCATCTACTACTACTGTAACAACACCCGCTTCAACTACTACTACAGCAAGTACAACCACACCAACAACTACCACTCCAACAACAACTGTTTCTACTCAACCTTCAACAAGTGCATCTACCACTACTGTAACAACACCCGCTTCCACTACTACTACAGCAAGTACAACCACACCAACAACTACCACTCCAACAACAACAATTTCTACTCTCCCTTCAACAACTGCATCTACTACTACTGTAACAACACCCGCTTCAACTACTACTACAGCAAGTACAACCACACAAGCAACTACCTCTCCAACAACTGTTTCTACTCAGCCTTCAACAACTGCATCTACTACTACTGTAACAACACCCGCTTCAACTACTACTACAGCAAGTACAACCACACCAACAACTACCACTCCAACAACCGTTTCTACTCAGCCTTCAACAACTGCATCTACTACTACTGTAACAACACCCGCTTCAACTACTACTACAGCAAGTACAACCACACCAACAACTACCACTTCAACAACGGTTTCTACTCAGCCTTCAACAACTGCATCTACTACTACTGTAACAACACCCGCTTCAACTACTAGTACAGCAAGTACTACCACACCAACAACTACCACTCCAACAACAACTGTTTCTACTCAACCTTCAACAAGTGCATCTACCACTACTGTAACAACACCCGCTTCAACTACTACTACAAGTACAACCACACCAACAACTACCACTCCAACAACCGTTTCTACTCAGCCTCCAACAACCGCATCTACTACTACTGTAACAACTCCCCCTTTAACTACTAGTACAGCAAGTACAACCACACCAACAACTACCTCTCCAACAACTGTTTCTACTCAGCCTTCAACAACTGCATCTACTACTACTGTAACAACTCCCGCTTCCACTACTACTACAGCAAGTACAACCACACCAACAACTACCACTCCAACAACAACAATTTCTACTCTCCCTTCAACAACTGCATCTACTACTACTGTAACAACACCCGCTTCAACTACTACTACAGCAAGTACAACCACACAAGCAACTACCTCTCCAACAACTGTTTCTACTCAGCCTTCAACAACTGCATCTACTACTACTGTTACAACACCCGCTTCAACTACTACTACAGCAAGTACAACCACACCAACAACTACCACTCCAACAACCGTTTCTACTCAGCCTTCAACAACTGCATCTACTACTATTGTAACAACACCAGCTTCAACTACTACTACAGCAAGTACAACCACACCAACAACTACCACTCCAACAACGGTTTCTACTCAGCCTCCAACAACTGCATCTGCTACTACTGTAACAACTCCCGCTTCAACTACTAGTACAGCAAGTACAACCACACCAACAACTACCTCTCCAACAACTGTTTCTACTCAGCCTTCAACAACTGCATCTACTACTACTGTAACAACACCCGCTTCAACTACTACTACAGCAAGTACAACCACACCAACAACTACCACTACAACAACGGTTTCTACTCAGCCTTCAACAACTGCATCTACTACTTCTGTCACAACACCTGCTTCAACTACTACTACAGCAAGTACAACCATACCAACAACTACTACTCCAACAACGGTTTCTACTCAGCCTTCAACAACTACATCTACTACTACTGTAACAACAACCGCTTCAACTACTGCTATAGCAAGTACAACCTCACCAACAACTACCACTCCAACAACTGTTTCTACTCAACCTTCAACAAGTGCATCTACCACTACTGTAACAACACCCGCTTCAACTACTACTACAAGTACAACCACACAAGCAACTACCTCTCCAACAACTGTTTCTACTCAGCCTTCAACAACTGCATCTACTACTACTGTAACAACACCCGCTTCCACTACTACTACAGCAAGTACAACCACACCAACAACTACCACTCCAACAACCGTTTCTACTCAGCCTTCAACAACTGCATCTACTACTACTGTAACAACACCCGCTTCAACTACTACTACAGCAAGTACAACCACACCAACAACTACCTCTCCAACAACTGTTTCTACTCAGCCTTCAACAACTGCATCTACTACTACTGTAACAACTCCCGCTTCAACTACTACTACAGCAAGTACAACCACACCAACAACTACCACTCCAACAACAACAATTTCTACTCTCCCTTCAACAACTGCATCTACTACTACTGTCACAACACCTGCTTCAACTACTACTACAGCAAGTCCAACCATACCAACAAGTACTACTCCAACAACGGTTTCTACTCAGCCTTCAACAACTGCATCTACTACTACTGTAACAACACCCGCTTCAACTACTAGTACAGCAAGTACTACCACACCAACAACTACCACTCCAACAACGGTTTCTACTCAGCCTTCAACAACTGCACCTACTACTACTGTAACAACACCCGCTTCAACTACTACGATAGCAAGTACAACCACACCAACAACTGCCACTCCAACAACGATAACAACCATTTCTAGTCAGCCTTCAACAACTGCATCCACTACTACTGTAACAACACCCGCTTCAACTACTAGTACCGCAAGTACTACCACGCCAACAACTACCACTCCAACAACTGTTTCTACTCAACCTTCAACAAGTGCATCTACTACTACTGTAACAACACCCGCATCAACTACTACTACAGCAAGTACAACCACACCAACAACTATCACTCCAACAACGGTTTCTACTCAGCCTTCAACAACCGCATCTACTACTACTGTAACAACACTCGCTACAACTACTACTACAGCAAGTACAACCACACCAACTACCACACCAACAACGACAACAACCATTTCTACTCAGCCTTCAACAACTGCATCTACTACTACTGTAACACCTGCTTCAACTACTACTACAGCAAGTACAACCACACCAACATCTACTACTCCAACAACAATTTCTACTCTCCCTTCAACAACTTCATCTACTACTACTGTAACACCTGCTTCAACTACTACTACAGCAAGTACAACCACACCAACATCTACTACTCCAACAACAATTTCTACTCTCCCTTCAACAACTTCATCTACTACTACTGTAACAACACCCGCTTCAACTCCTACTACAGCAAGTACTACCACACCAACTACTTCCACTCCAACAACGGTTTCTACTCAGCCTTCAACAACTGCATCTACTACTACTGTAACAACACCCGCTTCAACTACTACTACAGCAAGTACAACCACAACAACTACCACTCCAACAACCCTTTCTACTCAGCCTTCAACAACTGCATCTACTACTTCTGTCCCAACACCTGCTTCAACTACTACTACAGCAAGTACAACCACACCAGCAACTACCACACCAACGACAACAGTTTCTACTCAGCCTTCAACAACTGCATCTACTACTACTGTAACAACACCCGCTTCAACTACGACTACAGCAAGTACAACCATACCAACAACTACTACTCCAACAACGGTTTCTATTCAGCCTTCAACAACTGCATCTACTACTGTAACAACACCCGCTTCAACTACTACTACAGCAAGTACTACCACACCAACAACGGTTTCTACTCAGCCTTCAACAACTGCACCTACTACTACTGTAACAACACCCGTTTCAACTACTACTACAGCAAGTACAACCACAACTACCACTCCAACAACCCTTTCTACTCAACCTTCAACAACTGCATCTACTACTTCTGTCCCAACACCTGCTTCAACTACTACTACAGCAAGTACAACCACACCAGCAACTACCACACCAACGACAACAGTTTCTACTCAGCCTTCAACAACTGCATCTACTACTACTGTAACACCCGGTTCAACTACGACTACAGCAAGTACAACCATACCAACAACTACTACTCCAACAACGGTTTCTACTCAGCCTTCAACAACCGCATCTACTACTACTGTAATAACACCCGCTTCAACTACTAGTACCGCAAGTACTACCACGCCAACAACTACCATTTCAACAACAACTGTTTCTACTCAACCTTCAACAAGTGCATCTACTACTACTGTAACAACACCCGCATCAACTACTACTTCAAGTACAACCACACCAACAACTACCACTCCAACAACGGTTTCTACTCAGCCTCCAACAACCGTATCTGCTACTACTGTAACAACTCCTGCTTCAACTACTAGTACAGCAAGTACAACCACACCAACATCTACCACTCCAACAACCTTTTCTACTCAGCCTTCAACAACTGCATCTAGTACTACTGTAACACCCGCTTCAACTACTACTACAGCAAGTACAACCACACCAACAACTACCTCTCCAACAACCATTTCTACTCAGCCTTCAACAACTGCATCTACTACTATTGTAACAACACCCGCTTCAACTATTACTACAGCAAGTACAACCACAACAACTACCACTCCAACAACCCTTTCTACTCAGCCTTCAACAACTGCATCTACTACTTCTGTCCCAACACCTGCTTCAACCACAACTACAGCAAGTACAACCACACCAACAACTACCACACCAACGACAACAGTTTCTACTCAGCCTTCAACAACTGCATCTACTACTACTGTAACAACACCCGCTTCAACTACGACTACAGCAAGTACAACCATACCAACAACTACTACTCCAACAACGGTTTCTACTCAGCCTTCAACAACCGCATCTACTACTACTGTAATAACACCCGCTTCAACTACTAGTACCGCAAGTACTACCACGCCAACAACTACCACTCCAACAACAACTGTTTCTACTCAACCTTCAACAAGTGCATCTACTACTACTGTAACAACACCCGCATCAACTACTACTTCAAGTACAACCACACCAACAACTACCACTCCAACAACGGTTTCTACTCAGCCTCCAACAACCGTATCTGCTACTACTGTAACAACTCCCGCTTCAACTACTAGTACAGCAAGTACAACCACACCAACATCTACCACTCCAACAACCTTTTCTACTCAGCCTTCAACAACTGCATCTAGTACTACTGTAACACCCGCTTCAACTACTACTACAGCAAGTACAACCACACCAACAACTACCTCTCCAACAACTGTTTCTTCTCAGCCTTCAACAACTGCATCTAGTACTACTGTAACAACTCCCGCTTCAACTACTACTACAGCAAGTACAACCACACCAACAACTACCACTCCAACAACAACAATTTCTACTTTCCCTTCAACAACTGCATCTACTACTACTACTACTACTGTAACAACACCCACTTCAACTACTACTACTACAGCAAGTACAACCACACAAGCAACTACCTCTCCAACAACTGTTTCTACTCAGCCTTCAACAACTGCATCTACTACTACTGTAACAACACCCGCTTCAACTACTACTACAGCAAGTACAACTACACCAACAACTACCACTCCAACAACCGTTTCTACTCAGCCTTTAACAACTGCATCTACTACTACTGTAACAACACCCGCTTCAACTACTACTACAGCAAGTACAACCACACCAACAACTACCACTCCAACAACGGTTTCTACTCAGCCTTCAACAACTGCATCTACTACTACTGTAACAACACCCGCTTCAACTACTACTACAGCAAGTACTACCACACCAACAACTACCACTCCAACAACAACTGTTTCTACTCAAACTTCAACAAGTGCATCTACCACTACTGTAACAACACCCGCTTCAACTACTACTACAAGTACAACCACACCAACAACTACCACTCCAACAACGGTTTCTACTCAGCCTCCAACAACTGCATCTACTACTACTGTAACAACTCCCGCTTCAACTACTACTACTACAAGTACAACCACACCAACAACTACCACTCCAACAACGGTTTCTACTCAGCCTCCAACAACTGCATCTACTACTACTGTAACAACTCCCGCTTCAACTACTAGTATAGCAAGTACAACCACACCAACAACTACCACTCCAACAACAACAATTTCTACTCTCCCTTCAACAACTGCATTTACTACTACTGTAACAACACCAGCTTCAACTACTACTACTACTACAGCAAGTACAACCACACCAACAACTACCTCTCCAACAACTGTTTCTTCTCAGCCTTCAACAACTGCATCTAGTACTACTGTAACAACTCCCGCTTCAACTACTACTACAGCAAGTACAACCACACCAACAACTACCACTCCAACAACAACAATTTCTACTTTCCCTTCAACAACTGCATCTACTACTACTACTACTACTGTAACAACACCCACTTCAACTACTACTACTACAGCAAGTACAACCACACAAGCAACTACCTCTCCAACAACTGTTTCTACTCAGCCTTCAACAACTGCATCTACTACTACTGTAACAACACCCGCTTCAACTACTACTACAGCAAGTACAACTACACCAACAACTACCACTCCAACAACCGTTTCTACTCAGCCTTTAACAACTGCATCTACTACTACTGTAACAACACCCGCTTCAACTACTACTACAGCAAGTACAACCACACCAACAACTACCACTCCAACAACGGTTTCTACTCAGCCTTCAACAACTGCATCTACTACTACTGTAACAACACCCGCTTCAACTACTAGTACAGCAAGTACTACCACACCAACAACTACCACTCCAACAACAACTGTTTCTACTCAAACTTCAACAAGTGCATCTACCACTACTGTAACAACACCCGCTTCAACTACTACTACAAGTACAACCACACCAACAACTACCACTCCAACAACGGTTTCTACTCAGCCTCCAACAACCGCATCTACTACTACTGTAACAACTCCCGCTTCAACTACTACTACTACAAGTACAACCACACCAACAACTACCACTCCAACAACGGTTTCTACTCAGCCTCCAACAACTGCATCTACTACTACTGTAACAACTCCCGCTTCAACTACTAGTACAGCAAGTACAACCACACCAACAACTACCACTCCAACAACAACAATTTCTACTCTCCCTTCAACAACTGCATTTACTACTACTGTAACAACACCAGCTTCAACTACTACTACTACTACAGCAAGTACAACCACACAAGCAACTACCTCTCCAACAACTGTTTCTACTCAGCCTTCAACAACTGCATCTACTACTACTGTAACAACACCCGCTTCAACTACTACTACAGCAAGTACAACCACAACAACTACCACTCCAACAACCCTTTCTACTCAGCCTTCAACAACTGCATCTACTACTTCTGTCACAACACCTGCTTCAACTACTACTACAGCAAGTACAACCATACCAACAACTACTACTCCAACAACTGTTTCTACTCAACCTTCAACAAGTGCATCTACCACTACTGTAACAACACCCGCTTCAACTACTACTACAAGTACAACCACACCAACAACTACCACTCCAACAACGGTTTCTACTCAGCCTCCAACAACCGCATCTGCTACTACTGTAACAAGTCCCGCTTCAACTACTGGTACAGCAAGTACAACCACACCAACTACCACTCCAACAACCGTTCCTACTCAGCCTTCAACAACTGCATCTACTACTACTGTAACAACACCCGCTTCAACTACTACTACAGCAAGTACAACCACACCAACAACTACCTCTCCAACAACTGTTTCTACTCAGCCTTCAACAACTGCATCTACTACTACTGTAACAACTCCCGCTTCAACTACTACTACAGCAAGTACAAACACAACAACTACCACTCCAACAACAATTTCTACTCTCCCTTCAACAACTGCATCTACTAGTACTGTCACAACACCTGCTTCAACTACTACTACAGCAAGTACAACCATACCAACAAGTACTACTCCAACAACGGTTTCTACTCAGCCTTCAACAACTACATCTACCACTACTGTAACAACACCCGCTTCAACTACTACGATAGCAAGTACAACCACACCAACAACTACCACTCCAACAACGATAACAACCATTTCTACTCAGCCTTCAACAACTGCATCCACTACTACTGTAACAACACCCTCTTCGACTACTACTATAGCAAGTACAACCACACCAACAACTACCACTCCAACAACGATAACAACCATTTCTACTCAGCCTTCAACAACTGCATTAACTACTACTGTAACAACACCCGCTTCAACTACTAGTACCGCAAATACTACTACGACAACAACTACCACTCCAACAACGGTTTCTACTCAGCCTTCAACAACCGCATCTACTACTACTGTAACAACACTCGCTACAACTACTACTACAGCAAGTACAACCACACCAACTACCACTCCAACAACGACAACAACCATTTCTACTCAGCCTTCAACAACTGCATCTACTACTACCGTAACAACACCTGCTTCAACTACTACTACAGCAAGTACAACCACACCAACATCTACTACTCCAACAACAATTTCTACTCTCCCTTCAACAACTTCATCTACTACTACTGTAACAACACCCGCTTCAACTCCTACTACAGCAAGTACTACCACACCAACTACTTCCACTCCAACAACGGTTTCTACTCAGCCTTCATCAACTGCACCTACTACTACTGTAACAACACCCGCTTCAACTACTACTACAGCAAGTACTACCACACCAACAACTACCTCTCCAACAACCGTTTCTACTCAGCCTTCAACAACTGCATCTACTACTACTGTAACAACTCCCGCTTCAACTACTACTACAGCAAGTACAACCACAACAACTACCACTCCAACAACCCTTTCTACTCAGCCTTCAACAACTTCATCTACTACTTCTGTCCCAACACCTGCTTCAACTACTACTACAGCAAGTACAACCACGCCAGCAACTACCACACCAACGACAACAGTTTCTACTCAGCCTTCAACAACTGCATCTACTACTACTGTAACAACACCCGCTTCAACTACGACTAAAGCAAGTTCAACCATACCAACAACTACTACTCCAACAACGGTTTCTACTCAGCCTTCAACAACTGCATCTACTACTACTGTAACAACACCCGCTTCAACTACTACCACACCAACAACTACCTCTCCAACAACCGTTTCTACTCAGCCTTCAACAACTGCATCTACTACTACTGTAACAACTCCCGCTTCAACTACTACTACAGCAAGTACAACCACAACAACTACCACTCCAACAACCCTTTCTACTCAGCCTTCAACAACTGCATCTACTACTTCTGTCCCAACACCTGCTTCAACTACTACTACAGCAAGTCCAACCACACCAGCAACTACCACACCAACGACAACAGTTTCTACTCAGCCTTCAACAACTGCATCTACTACAACTGTAACAACACCCGCTTCAACTACGACTAAAGCAAGTACAACCATACCAACAACTACTACTCCAACAACGGTTTCTACTCAGCCTTCAACAACTGCATCTACTACTACTGTAACAACACCCGCTTCAACTACTACCACACCAACAACTACCTCTCCAACAACCGTTTCTACTCAGCCTTCAACAACTGCATCTACTACTACTGTAACAACTCCCGCTTCAACTACTACTACAGCAAGTACAACCACAACAACTACCACTCCAACAACCCTTTCTACTCAGCCTTCAACAACTGCATCTAGTACTTCTGTCCCAACACCTGCTTCAACTACTACTACAGCAAGTACAACCATACCAGCAACTACCACACCAACAACAACAGTTTCTACTCAGCCTTCAACAACTGCATCTACTACTACTGTAACAACACTCGCTTCAACTACTACTACAGCAAGTACAACCACACCAACAACTACCTCTCCAACAACCATTTCTACTCAGCCTTCAACAACTGCATCTACTACTACTGTAACAACACCCGCTTCAACTACTACTACAGCAAGTACAACCACAACAACTACCACTCCAACAACCCTTTCTACTCAGCCTTCAACAACTGCATCTACTACTTCTGTCCCAACACCTGCTTCAACCACAACTACAGCAAGTACAACCACACCAACAACTACCACACCAACGACAACAGTTTCTACTCAGCCTTCAACAACTGCATCTACTACTACTGTAACAACACCCGCTTCAACTACGACTACAGCAAGTACAACCATACCAACAACTACTACTCCAACAATGGTTTCTACTCAGCCTTCAACAACTGCATCTACTACTACTGTAACAACACCCGCTTCAACTACTAGTACCGCAAGTACTACCACGCCAACAACTACCACTCCAACAACAACTGTTTCTACTCAACCTTTAACAAGTGCATCTACTACTACTGTAACAACTCCCGCTTCAACTACTAGTACAGCAAGTACAACCACACCAACATCTACCACTCCAACAACCGTTTCTACTCAGCCTTCAACAACTGCATCTACTACTACTGTAACAACTCCCGCTTCAACTCCTACTACAGCAAGTACAACCACACCAACAACTACCACTCCAACAACAATTTCTACTCTCCCTTCAACAACTGCATCTACTACTATTGTCACAACTCCTGCTTCAACTACTACTACAGCAAGTACAACCATACCAACAACTACTACTCCAACAACGGTTTCTACTCAGCCTTCAACAACTACATCTACTACTACTGTAACAACACCCGCTTCAACTACTACTATAGCAAGTACAACCACACCAACAACTACCACTCCAACAACGATAACAAACATTTCTACTCAGCCTTCAACAACTGCATCCACTACTACTGTAACAACACCCGCTTCAACTACTACTATAGCAAGTACAACCACACCAACTACTACCACTCCAAAAACGATAACAACCATTTCTACTCAGCTTTCAACAACTGCATCTACTACTACTGTAACAACACCCGCTTCAACTACTAGTACTGCAAGTACTACCACGCCAACAACTACCACTCCAACAACAACTGTTTCTACTCAACCTTCAACAAGTGCATCTACTACTACTGTAACAACACCCGCATCAACTACTACTACAGCAAGTACAACCACACCAACTATCACTCCAACAACGACAACAACCATTTCTACTCAGCCTCCAACAACTGCATCTACTACTACCGTATCAACACCTGCTTTAACTACTACTACAGCAAGTACAACCACACCAACAACTACTACTCCAACAACAACAATTTCTACTCTCCCTTCAACAACTTCATCTACTACTACTTTAACAACACCCGCTTCAACTACTACTACAGCAAGTACAACCACACCAACAACTACCTCTCCAACAACCGTTTCTACTAATCCTTCAACAACTGCATCTACTACTACTGTAACAACACCCGCTTCAACTACTACTACAGCAAGTACAACCACACAAACAACTACCTCTCCAACAACTGTTTCTACTCAGCCTTCAACAACTGCATCTACTACTACTGTAACAACACCAGCTTCAACTACTACTACAGCAAGTACAACCACACCAACAACGGTTTCTACTCAGCCTTCAACAACCGCATCTACTACTACTGTGACAACACCCGCTTCAACTACTACTTCAGCAAGTACAACCACACCAACAACTACCACTTCAACAACAACTATTTCTACTCAGCCTTCAACAACTGCATCTACTACTACTGTAACAACACCCGCTTCAACGACTACTACAGCAAGTACTACCACACCAACAACTACCTCTCCAATAAACGTTTCTACTCAGCCATCAACAACTGCATCTACTACTACTGTCCCAAAACCTGCTTCAACTACTACTACAGCAAGTACTACCACACCAACAAATACCACACCAACAACAACAACAGTTTCTACTCAGCCTTCAACAACTGCATCTACTGCTACTGTAACAACAGCCGCTTCAACTACTACTACAGCAAGTACAACCACACCAACAACTACTACTCCAACAACGGTTTCTACTCAGCCTTCAACAACTGCATCTACTACTACTGTAACAACACCTGCTTCAACTACTACTACTACAGCAAGTCCAACAACACCAACAACAACTATTTCTACTCAGCCCTCAACAACTGCATCTACTACTACTGTAATAACAACCGCTTCAACTATGACTACAGCAAGTAAAACCACACCAACACCTACAACTCCAACAACCCTTTCTACTCAGCCTTCAACAACTGCATCTACTACTACTGTCCCAACACCCGCCTCAACTACTACTACAGCAAGTCCAACCACACCAACAACTTCCACTCCAACAACAACAACAATGGTTTCTACTCAGCCTTCAACAACTGCATCTACTACTACTGTAACAACATCCGCTTCAACTACTACTACAACAAGTACAACCTCATTAACTACCATTCCAACATCGGTTTCTACTCAGCCTTCAACAACTGCATCTACTACTACTGTAACAACACCCGCTTCAACTACCACTACAGCAAGTACAACCACACCAACAACTACCACTCTAACAACAACTATTTCTACTCAGCCTTTAACAACTGCATCTACTACTACTGTAACAACACCCGCTTCAACGACTACTACAGCAAGTACTACCACACCAACAACTACCTCTCAAACAATCGTTTCTACTCAGCCTTTAACAACTGCATATACTACTACTGTCCCAACACCCGCTTCAACTACTACTACAGCAAGTACTAACACACCAACAAATACCACACCAACAACGACAACAGTTTCTACTCAGCCTTCAACAACTGCATCTACTACTACTGTAACAACACCCGCTTCAAGTACTACTACTACAGCAAGTACAACCACAACAACTACCACTCCAAAAACTTTTTCTACTCTGCCTTCAACAACTGCATCTACTACTACTGTAACAACACCCTCTTCAACTACTACAGCAAGTACAACCACTCCAACAACTACCACACCAACAGCGACATTGGTCTCTACTCAGCCTTTAACAACTACCACTACAGCAAGTACAACCACACCAACAACTACCACTCCAACAACGGGTTCTAGTCAGCTTTCAACAACTGCATCTACTACTACTGTAACAGCACCCGCTTCAACTACTACTACAGCAAGTACAACCACACCAACAACTACCACTCCAACAACCGTTTCTACTCAGCCATCAACAACTACATCTAATACTACTGTAACAACACCAGCTTCAACTACTTCTACTACAGCAAGTACAACCACAACTACCACTCCAACAACCCTTTCTACTCAGCCTTCAACAACTGCATCTACTACTACTACTGTAACAACACCCGCTTCAACTACTACTACAGCAGGTACAAGCACACCAACATCTACCAAATCAACAACGACAACGGTTTCTACTCAGCCTTCAACAACTGCATCTACTACCACTGTAACAACACCAGCTTCAACTACTACTACAGCAAGTACAACCACACCAACAAGTACCACTTCAACAACAACCATTTCTACACAGCCTTCAACAACTGCATCTACCACTACTGTAACAACAACCGCTTCCACTACTACTACAGCAAGCACAACCACACCAACAACTACCACACCAACTACCACTCCAACAACCTTTTCTACTCAGCCTTCAACAACTGCATCTACTACTACTGTAACAACACCTGCTTCAACTACTACTACAGCAAGTACAACCACACCAACAACTACCACTCCAACGACAAAAAACATTTCTACTCAGCCTTCAACAACTGCATCTACTACTATTGTAACAACACCTGCTTCAACTACTACTACTACCGAAAGTGCAACCACATCAACCACTACTAGTCCATCAACAACTACAACTATTTTTACTCAGCCTTCAACAACTGCATCTACTACTACTCTAACAACACCCGCTTCAACTACTGCTACAGCAAGTACAACCACACTAACAACTACCACTCAAACAACGACAACAACCGTTTCTACTCAGCCTGCAAACACTGCATCAACAATTAGTGTAACAGTACCCACTTCAACTATTACTACAGCAAGTACAACCACACCAACAAGTACTAGTCCAACAACGACAACATCCATTTCTATTCAGCCTTCAACAACTGCATCAACTACTACTGCAACAACAACCACTTCAACTACTTCTACAGCAAGTACAACCACACCAACCACTACCCCTGCAACAATGACAACAACCGTTTCTACTCAGCCTTCAACAACTGCATCTACTACTACTGCAACAACACCCGCTTTAACTACTACTACAGCAAGTACAAGCACACCAACAACTACTAGTCCAACAACAACAACCATTTCTACTCAACCTTCAACCACCGCATCAACTAGTATCACAAGTAAGTTATTATATTTTTAAATGCATGTAGCATAAAAGATCCATTTCACTGCTTTCACTGGCATAGGTTAACAATTGAAGTGCTTATTTTGCCATTTACCCATATTGGTGTTGTGAAGGTATAGCACTTTATTATCTCATACAATGCTGTCCCTTTCTGCTTGGGAAACCTGTCACATCATGTGGTTTTTGCTTTTTCACAAATCAACCTCATTTTTAGTTTTTTGGACTCTCATTGAAGTAATTACCTTTACTATTTGTGTATGGAACTATTTTCTTTTGCAATGCAATGCTTCTTTTTTTATAGTCTCTTAAAACATTTTGCATTTATTTTATCTTTATAGCTTCTAATGGAATCACCTCTGTAACTACTAATACCTCAACCCAAACAACCTCAGCCCAATCGGCAAGTAAGTATTATATCTTTAAACGGTATGTCTATCTATTGAATTTTAGCTGTCATAATAAAATTAACGCAGTAGAAGAAACAGAATTTATAGGTGCCAATTTTGCAGATACAAACATCCTTATAGAAAGCAACATACATAAATGCTGTCTACAGGAAGTGATGTGATAAAATCTTAAACTCTGAAAAGCCCAGAGTGTGACATAGAAGCTGTATATGGGGTCCTGTAGCATTTGAGCTTTCATTAACCCACTTACCCTGTAATGAAGTTACTTTGTTTATTCAGTCCAAGTCTATACAGCAAAGCAGACAAGTGAGCTACAGAAAACAAGCCTAGTCTTTTGTGACTGCTCTCGTATCCTGCAATATTATTACTATTATTCTAAATCTTTCATTTTGAAGGAATCCCTGGAAAAATCTATATGTGCCTCCTCAGATGCCCAAATGACTGCACAGTATGACAGTTTAGGCTATATTCACACTACATAAGTGCAGCGGAAATCATGGCCTTTGTTACAACGGCCGTGATTCCTGGGGAACTTATGTAGTGCTGCAGCCAGAGGGAATCCCGGCTGGAGTGTATACACATAGTATCCCTAGCGGCGCCGTAGAAAACTGACATGTCAGTTTTCTGCTGCCGCTATTCAGTGAATAGCGGCCGCAGAAAACCCTGTCAGTTCACACAATAGAGCGAGCGGCTCTATTGTGTGCTGTGGAGAGTTCTGATGCGGGCGCACACTGATGCGCCCGCATCAGAACTCTATGCCCCGAAAGATCATCTGGCCAGTACTGCAGTACCGGCCGGGATGATCTGTTCTGTGACCTGGCCGGGTCATGGAACGGCCAGTCTCATACTAAGTGTGCACATAGCCTTATAATGTATATTGTAGGGCACTCTCTTGTCCACCATAATACTTACATAGGATTTTGACAGAAATATTTAATAGTATATTGAGTTTCTAATATGGACAGTAACAATATTTTTTGTTTTGTAGTTCCTTATTGGGGAATTATTCTTCTTGCTCTGGTCTCTGTATTGGTTGCAGCCCTCCTTGCAGGCCTAATATTTGGGGTAAGTACCTCTATATGTGTTTAGGGTCTTTTTCTTCCATTATCATTTATCCCTATTCATTGTGGGAACAAGACCAATGAGACACCTACCAATATCTAAAATATGGGACAGTCGTATAGGATTAGGTGGTAGTTGAGTGGTTATGGGAAATATCCATTCCTTCCATATAGTGCCCTGGCTAAGATACGTCTCCATACAGTCCCCTCCCACAGACGCTGCCTTGGTAAGGAGGGAGGTACTATAGATTCGGTTAAATTTGGAGGTACCAATGGTTAGACCCCTATGAATAATTGTACACTATATAGTATATGATACAATTTATTTTACATACTTCTTTTTCCCGGCAGCT
Source organism: Dendropsophus ebraccatus (assembly GCF_027789765.1). Taxonomy (NCBI): domain Eukaryota; kingdom Metazoa; phylum Chordata; class Amphibia; order Anura; family Hylidae; genus Dendropsophus; species Dendropsophus ebraccatus. The sequence continues at coordinate 89,453,349 of NC_091463.1, forward strand.
AATAGCATTTTGCAGCTCCTCCTCTGGAACGTACGCTGTATCCAGTATTCCTTAGTGACCGACGCTGAAATAGGAATAGAACATGAGGGAACATGAGAGAAGCCCATAAGCCTCAGGGACGACCGTTACCAGCAATTTTGGACAATCGCAGAAGTAAAACGGTGGTGAAAGCTCAACCTCATGGTCCCGACAGTCAAAAGTTCTCATTGCACTGTATTGCACATTAGACTCAAAATATATATTATAACGATATTTAATTTATTCATAATAGTTCTAGCACAGTAATGGTTATATATAGTGTATTATGAAAAGTAAAGTATTAAGGATCAGCCTACGAGGTCTTCTCTACAACTGTCTACAATGGTCTATGGTACTGTTGCCAAGTCCGAATACCGCTCACTTTAGCAGCTGGCTTGTGGATTTCTGGGAAGTTTGAAGACATATCCTGCCACTGCGACAGAATGATAGTTACTTTCAAAAAAATTCACTGTGGCACTCACCAAGCTTCGGCTTTCAAACTGTGAACTTTGTTAGGTTAAAAACATGGTCTCGGGACGCATAGATGTGCAAAAGCCATTTCGCACACCTCCTCTGCATACTACCGCTCGGCCCTTTACAATAAACATGAATTCCTTCCTAAATCTAAAGGTGTTCACATAATTATGTATTTGGCTGCATATAAGCAGCTAGTCAATCCATATAGAACAACAATGGATGGAGACATGGAAAGTGTTATGAGATTGTGGTCAACTAAGTATCCTGAATTACTGGTTAAAATAACTCTAAATGGTATACAGCCTTCTTATAACTCATCAGTGCAAGCCATGGATTTGTTGAGTATGGCTTGCGAGTTCTCTTTTTTATCTTACCTTGAAGTATGCCTCTCATGGGCCACACACAAAGAAATCATTGACAGTTTGCACTACTCATAGCAAAATATTGATGGTGTGACCGAGAAATGTGGTGCCGCTGATATAATCTGATGGTGCTCAGCTGAACATAAGGAAGTCCATTCAAGTATAGCTAACGCAGAGAAAAAATACAGCGACACTCACCACTAAAGGAATCTTATTTTATTCAATATTAGCTATGGCCACATGCAGCGTAAGAGCAACAGCTGATCCATGGACTCTCACCACTTTATCTGGAGCCAGGTGATGACATAGGTTTCATCAAGTAAAGAATGCAGGTGTTACTCTTGGTGGGATTTGAACCCAGGTTCACAATGTTGTAAGGACCAATGTTAAACACTGAGCCACCTATGGTTCTATCTCTGCCCTAAAATCAGATTATTATAACTCAATTCCATCATATATTAAACAGGGAAACGAATATAATTATTATCATTATCCTTATTGTTAGTCTAACTATGTCTCCCTACATTTCTCCACCCTCTGATGTATGGCCCTACCATTATATATACAGTGTAATGCATATACACACAACTCTCCTAAAGACATCTAGTTTTTATGGGTGTGCAGACAGAATGGTCACACTGGTGCCTGAGCCGTCCAAATGGACATATAAGAAGACAAGAGTATTATAAAGACAAGGAGTTACATGGGGCGGGTACTGCTTCTGGCCAATCAGCATTCATCTTCATTGGGCCAATCTGTGCAGAGCAGAGGGACACATGACATCACTTCCTGCATTTGGTCTCTTTATTTGCTGTTACCAAAGACCAAATGACTTTAGTGATGGAGCCTCAGCTGCATTTTCCAGTAAGTGAGACACCTAGTGGCTGATTTTATAACATTGTATTTTATGCAGAAAACAAAAACAAAAAATAAATGAAGTAAATTGCGGTAAAGATGAAGTAAAGATTAGTATAGTATTAGTATAGTTGTATGTTACCTCCCCTGCTGATTTACCATTATTTATTGGAAATGGCAGTGCCCATTTAACAACAGGCCATCCAGTCATTGTACATTTGTGTATATAGTAAATGTAATATTTTATATTTTATGTATTTTATTCACTCAGATAATGTTGGCCTGAGCATCATACGCTGCTATTGATGATATTGTCACCGTTTTTAACATGTAAAAAAATGTGATTAAAATATTAATTTGTGAAGCATAAATGAAATATTGTTTTTCTTTTTAAGACACTGAGATAGGGTACAAATAAACACTAGGGAACTAAGAGCATATACTCAGTGACAAAAATACATAAATAAGTAAATAAATAAAATTTTATTGATTGCTGCAAAGGTCCTCTTGTATTTATGTCTCAGGCAGATATGTAATGATTATAAGTGTGGTCTTATTAGACACTGGATCTGCTGTATAAAAATACTCTCAGAGGCTACTTTATGATAGTGTATATCTTGGTGAGAGCTTGTTGACATCTACAACACACTAGAAGTCTTCACCCAGTTGTCAGATTGTGGACTGTGAACCTGTTTGTCTCCATGCCCAACTGTCTGCAGGGCTGGATGAACATGGTGTTCTTTACGCGTTTCGGGTCAATTGACCCTTAATGATGGGTCTGTTGTGGCTGGTTAAAGGTATGGTGGCATATCTGAACATACCCAACCCAATTCCTAAAATGCAAATGCTGGGAAACCTGGTCCCCCGTTATGGCGTGTGTAATCCAAGTTGCTGCCGCTGGCAGACCATGTTCCGAGAAGTTCGTTAACACATTTGGGTATATCGAAGCACTATAACAGATCACTTTATCGAACCGTATATACTTACTGCTTACATCACATTACATGATAAAAAAGTAATTATAAAACGTTTCCATAACAAATAAATACAAGCATGAAGTACGGTAAATATTATGTCTTGGAACCCTTGGACACCATATCTTGGAACTGCTAAATAAACATGTTCCCCAAGTAGATCATCCCCAACCAAACTGGGAAAGAAATAAAAGGGGAAGGTAAATTTCACTATTTATGAGCTTGATCCTGTTTTTTGTAAATGAATAAATAATGTCATAAAAAGGATTAGCGTCTCCCTTTCTCTTCATAATCAACCAGATACAAAACCAAGCAGTAACAGCCTAGTACTACCAGGGTGAAGAAAAATGTAAATTGCACATCAAGTTGGTGTGAGATGATCATAATAAATAGGCAAAAATCGAATATAAATATATATTGCCCCCAAATACCCATGTACCTCAAAGTAAAATATCCCAAATAAAAAAAAAGAACAGAAAGAAAAGATGAAGAGGCTGCGGGGGTATAAATGTATCTGAACAGATATCCACCATTATGTCAAAGGAATAGGAAGAACATAGCGTAACCTGAGGATCATAGATATTATACAGCTATAGAAATTGCATTCACTATCATCATACAATGTGACATTTCAGTGAGCTGCATCACTATGTTTATGTATTATGTATGTTTTATTTATATATATATATATATATATATATATCTATATATATATATCTATATATATATATATATATATCTATATATATATATATATATATACGCACACCCCCACTCGTGCAACCTTAATCATATAACGTTTGATACAGCTGTGTCTCATAATAAGATCATCACAACCCCCCCCCCTTGTGAACTTACCCCTATATTATCATTGGTGTGATGAGCACTACTCTCAGGTCACGTCACTGGGGTAATTACCACTATGAAGTGTATAAATCTACCACATAGATTCACATACAATCCCCTCTGGAAGAATTATGTTGGATTATTCACATAGGTTTTCCTGCGCCCCAATATCTCATACAACTATATGCTGCCACCACTTATACTGTCAGATGATAGGGGCCTATTATGGATATCTCGCTATATCCAAACTTCCACTCTCATCTCCATATAACACAATGGTAATGCATTCATAAACATAAGTGCAATACTAAAAGTAATAGATTAAAAACAAAAAGATTACAACAATACACACATAGGCTATGTTCACACAACGTAATTTTCGTGGGAATCACGGCCGTGATTTCTGCGGTACTTACTTGGTGCTGCAGGCTGAGGGAGTCCCGGTCGGAGAGTATACACATGGGGGGAAATGTATGAAAAAGTGTAAATGCCTGATTTGGGCGCAGATGGGGCAGATCGGTGTAAAAAATTTTGCAAGTAGTATTTTTGTGAATATTTTTTTCCCATCTGCACCACCTTTGCCAGTGGGGCGGAGAGGAGGCGTTACGGGGGGGGGGGGGGGGGGGGGGGGCGCAGCAAACAAAGGGGGCGCGGCCTATGCGTGCATCGCATTTATTATTTTTCCAGTGAAAGAATAATCCTGAAACCTACGCCTGCTAAATAACCTCTACATAAATCCCGTGAGCTCCGGAGCTGCGGTAACATTTGAAAGCCCAGCGTAAAAAACACTGTCCTCCATGGTATACACTCCGGCCGGGATCCTTAGTGGCGCTGTAAAAAACTGACATGTCAGTTTTCTGCGGCTGCTATTCAGTGAATACTGGCCGCAGAAAAACCTGTCAGTTCACACAATGGAGCAAGCGGCTCCGGCAGCTCGCTCCATTGTGTGCAGTGGGGCGAACACGGATGCGCCCGCATCAGAACTCAGTGGCGCTAAGGATCATCCGGCCTGTACTGCAATACCGGCCAGGATGATCTTCTCTGACCCGGCCGGGTCACGGAACGGCCGGTCTCATACAATGTATACAGTGATGAAAGGAAGAAAAAAAAATAAAGTGAAATAAAGTAAAAACAAAATTAAGTGATATCCTGGCTGTGGGTTACAGCAGAGAAATATGGGCAGCCCCTACAAGGGTAGTATGTATCCCCCAAAGGCTATTCACACAACGTCTAAAAAAAAAGAAAAGGCATGATCTTTTCCTATTTAAAAAGACGTCCGTTATTGCCCCGATTTTACTGACTGCAATGCATTGTATTGAAGTCAATAGAATAACGCCCGTCCAATGCACAGAATGTATAAAATTATGGGCGTTATCTGCGCGGCCGTCATAATAATGATCATGTCAATTATTTTCGGACGTCTATTGCAAACAGCAGATTTTTTTTTGTTGTTGTTCGCACACAGTTTTTCTTTTTTCATCTTTTTTACTTTTAAATTCAAAGACTTTTCAATTAAAGACACAACCAACGGTCAATTAGTCCTGACCTAGAATAATGTACCAGCAGCTGTTATTGCAGTGGTGACATCACTGAGAGGACACCAGTCACATAATAACAAAGGACACCCCTCTTTTTATGGATTTACCCTTTGGTGTATAAAACCCACAACAATCATAGAAGATTGTTGGCAGAAAAAGACCACCTGGTCCATCTAGTCTGCTCTATTAGTATTTCCCTTCTTATAATCTTAGGATAGATATATGTATATACCAGGCAGGTTATATTCTGTTATTGTAGATGTACCAACCACATCTGCTGGAAGTTTGTTACAAGCATCTACTCCTCTTTCAGTAAAGTAATATTTTCTCACGTTGCTTCTGATCTTTCCCCAGACTAAGGCCCCATTCACACGTCCGGAAAAACTGTCCGGATTTCCAGACCCATAGGATTACATTAATCATGGACACCCTTCCGGATTTTTCTGGAAGGGTGTCCGTTCCGGAAAATAGGTCAGGATTTTTTAGATCCTGTCATATTTTCATCCGGAATTCCGGCACGGACGCCCCCATAGAACTCTCTGGGAGCGCCAGAAAACAGGACGCTTTCCTGATGTACATCAGGAAAGCGTCCGGAGTTCCGGATTGGCCGGCCGTCCGACTCCCCCAAGCCCCCTACCTGGCATCAGCGCGCTGCCCCGGACCCTGGCAGCGCTGGATCCTGGGACCTCACCGCTGCCCTGCTGGCTGCCTGACCTCTCCGTTCATGCCCCCGGACCAGGGGCGCTGCTGAGGTCTGGAGGGGAGTCAGGATCTAGCGCTGCCCGGCCTCCGACCCCCTATCCCTCAGCGGCGCTGCAGGCCCCTGGTCCCACCATCACTCCCCTCTCCCCTGCACCTGGATGCCAGCCCCCTCCCCGACCCCAAACCCCCATTCCCTCCCCCTCCCTCAGCAGCGCTGCCCGGTCTCAACTCCCCCAACCCCCCGCGCGACTTTAGCGGCGCTACCCCCCCCCCCCTGCCCCCCCCCTACGAATCCCCTGCGCTGACCGGCCCGACCCCCATCTCACCTCGGCATCCTGCCACCTCGGGGACCTCAACAGAAATGAAGGAGAACAGCAGGATCCAGGACAGGTGAGACTACCCCTTAAACTACTACTCCCATCATGCCCTGATGGCCATCCATGATGGGAGTTGTAGTTCTGCAACCTGTGGCCATCCAGGTTGCAGAACTACCGCTCCCATCATGGATTGCCATCAGGGCATGATGGGAGTTGTAGTTTTGCAACCTGCGGTCATCCAGGTAGCAGAATTACAACTCCTATCATGTGCTTAAAGGTTGACATGGTATAGGAGGGGGGAGACAGTGGCACAGTAGAACTACATCTCTCATCATAGTGTGTAATAATATGCAGGACTACATCACATAATGGGAGCCAGGGCCGGACTGGGACTTAAAATCAGCCCTGGCAATCAAACCCCAGCAGCCCACATACCATATCATGGTATATCAAATCTGCTTCATTTAGCCATGTCCCCCACTACTCCCTTAAAGGGAACCAATCAGCCCGTTTGGGCTGATATGGTTCCCTTGAGCATTGTATAAAGCACCTGGAGCGGCCCCGGCACGTACCGACCACGGCCGCAGCAGGTGCTTTATAACGGAGAAAATGACTTTTATTCCCCGGCTTGTGACTAGATACAAGCGGGGAAGTAGTCATGGTGGTCGGCTCCCCGCTCGTATCTAGTCACTGCGCTCTGCCTGTCAGCGTGCTCGGCGGGATGATTGACAGGCAGAGAGGCAAGTAAAGGACCTCTCTGCCTGTCAATCATCCCCTCTGAGCGCGCTGACAGGCAGAGCGCAGTGACTAGATACGAGCGGGGAGCCGACCACCATGACTACTTCCCCGCTTGTATCTAGTCAAAAGCCGGGGAATAAAAGTCATTTTCTCAGTTATAAAGCACCTGCTGCGGCCGTGGGCGGTACATGCCGAGGCCGCTCCAGGTGCTTTATACAATGCTCAAGGGAACCATATCAGCTCAAACGGGCTGATTGGTTCCCTTTAAACATGTGAACCCCACCATCAGCACCTAAAAACAATGCTATAACATGATCTGCTGTGGATATTTATGTGTTTATTTCAACTGATTAAATCAGAAGCATCAAATCTGCATTGGATTAGGTATGAACGTGCCCTTAAAGGGAACCTGTGAGGTCTATACAAGGTGCACAGCTGTAGATCCCAGCGTACAGGTCAGGGACCGGACCTTTAGTCCATTGTAAACCCTTGTAATCATTATTTTCATTACCAGCTGAAGTGTCACAGAGGCGGAGCCACAGCAGCACCTTCTGCCCCCTCCCCTTCCTGCCCTGACTGATGGGCGTATAGGGTGCTGCTGCTGTTGTGAATCTTTAGTTGGTAATGAAAAGGACAATTATAAAAGTTTACACTGCATTAAAGGTCCTGTCAGTGATATCTCCTCACATCTGTCTGCTGAGATCTACAGCCCTAGACCTGGTACGGACCTCACAGATTCTCTTTAAAGGAGAAAAACATGGCCACCTTCTTCCAGAAACAGTGGCACACCTCAGTTTGTGTGAGGTATTGCAGCTCAGTTCCATTGAAGTAAATGGAGCCAAGTTGTAATACCTCACATAACCTGAAGACAGGGGTGGTGCTGTTATCTATCTATCTATCTATCTATCTATCTCCTATCGATCTATCTCCTATCGATCTATCTATCTATCTATCTATCTATCTATCTATCTATCTCCTATCTATCTATCTATCTATCTATCTATCTATCTATCTCCTATCTATCTATCTATCTATCTATCACCTATCTATCTATCTATCTATCTATCTATCTATCTATCTATCTATCTATCTCCTATCTATCTATCTATTATCTATCTATCTATTATCTATCTCCTATCTATCTATTTATCTATCTATCTCCTATCTATCTATCTATCTATCTATCTATCTATCTATCTATCTATCTATCTCCTATCTATCTATCTATCTATCTATCTATCTATCTATCTATCTCGAATTTTCTGTGCATAATACTGTCATAGTTAATAACACCAGTAAGCAAATATTATCCCCATACTGTACACGTTACTGCCATACTGTCACTAAGCAAACCCACCAATATTTCCTATACTACCAGTATATAAGTAACAAATAATATCACCACGCCATGAGCACGGCCATTATCACCACATAGTGACTAATACCGCTGCACTGAGACTGAATATAATCCACTATATAAAACACTAGTATTACCAATAATACCAGAATACACAGGACGAGTAATACCATCACACATGCCCACTACCCTCAGCATACGGTGACTGGATAATACCACTATACCATCACACCATGCCCACTACCCTCAGCATACGGTGACTGGATAATACCACTATACCATCACACCATGCCCACTACCCTCAGCATACAGTGACTGGATAATACCACTATACTGGCACCAAATAACAGCCACTATATAAAGACCAATATTCTCCCAAAGCAGTGACCAGAGAACACAGGTGTCACACTCCAGCCCTCCAGCTGTTACAAAACTACAATCCCCATCATGACTGGACAGCCAAAGCATGACGGGAATTGTAGTTTTGCAACACCTGGAGGGCCTGAATTTGACACCCTGATACAGATGTAGATCCCAGCTGTATAAAGGTTCTGCAGACCTTATACTTGATTATAGTGCAATTACATCCTGTCACTCACAGTAGGTGTCTTCTCTGCATGAAGAGATGTCCACTTTTCCTTTTCTTCTCCATCTGGCTCCGGCCATCATGAAGGCTTCTCTGGCCATGATTCCTCCCCACGGGATCTGCCAGACAGACATTTTAGGCTTCTTGCTCCAACAACATCTTCCTCTATACATCCTCATCTATACATCCCTCCATATATAATAGCCTCCCCTCCCCGCTGCACATCTCTCCATATAGAATAGCCCCCCTGCTGTACATCCCCCCCATATAGAATAGCCCCCCCCCCCCCGTGCATCCCCCAATATAGAATAGCCCCCCGGCATCCCCCAATATAGATTAGCCCCCCCTGAACATCCCCCCATATAGAATAGCCCCCTGAGCATCCCCCCATATAGAATAGCCCCCCTGAGCATCCCCCCATATAGAATAGCCCCCCTGAGCATCCCCCCATATAGAATAGCCCCCCTGTGCATCCCCCCATATAGAATAGCCCCCCATGCATCCTCCCATATAGAATAGCCCCCCCTGCATCCCCCCACATAGAATAGCCCCCCGTGCATCCCCCCCAATATAGAATAGCCTCCCCTGTGCATCCCCCCAATATAGAATATCCTCCCCTGCATCCCCCCAATATAGAATAGCCTCCCCTGTGCATCCCCAATATAGAATAGCCCCCCGTGCATCCCCCCAATATAGAATAGCCCCCCCGTGCATCCCCCCAATATAGAATAGCCTCCCCTGTGCATCCTCCCATATAGGATAGCCCCCCTGTGCATCCCCCAATATAGAATAGCCTCCCCCTGTGCCTCCCCCAATATAGAATAGCCCCCCCTGTGCATCCCCCCCAATATAGAATAGCCTCCCCCTGTGCCTCCCCCCCAATATAGAATAGCCTCCCCCCAATATAGAATAGCCTCCCCCTGTGCCTCCCCCCAATATAGAATAGCCCCCCTGTGCATCCCCCCCAATATAGAATAGCCTCCCCCTGTGCCTCCCCCAATATAGAATAGCCTCCTCCTGTGCCTCCCCCCAATATAGAATAGCCCCCCTGTGCATCCCCCCCCAATATAGAATAGCCTCCCCCTGTGCCTCCCCCTAATATACAATAGCCTCCCCCTGTGCCTCCCCCCCAATATATAATAGCCCCCCCCCCCCCCTGTGCCTCCCCCCCCCCACCATGGCCACATGTTAAGGGGTTAAAAAAAAAAACAACACATTCTCATCTGTCACCTCGCTCCCGGCAGCTTCTTCCTTCCGGTCCCGGATCTTTAGTCTGCAGCCTCTTCTCCCTGCTGCAGCGCGTTGGCGGCGTCTCTTCTCACAGGTCCTCAGCGGCGCGTCAGGGAAGTGACGTCAGCCGCTGGGGTCCTGTTAGAGGTGCCTGCAGACGTGCCTGCGCGCGGCACGTCTGCAGCCCCGGGCCAGCCCTGACACCTTCCAGCTAGGAAGACTGGCCGGCCACAGGAGTGACTGACAGGGCCGGGGGCCAATGGCTCCCTGGCTCTGTCAGTCAGAGGCAGAGTGCGGCCGCTGCAAGCTGTGAGCGTTCATCTTGAACGCTCACAGTTAAATGGCCAGGGCGCCGCCCCTGGAGAGGCTGAATGAATAGCGCAGCGGCCGGCTGCGCTATTCTTGCAGCCGCTGCTGAGGGCCGGCGCACATGGGGGCCAGGACCGGCGCCCCCCGGATTTGCAATACTGGCAGCCCAGCGGGCATTTGCCCGCTTTGCCAGATTACCAATCCGGGCCTGATGGGAGCTGTAGTTCTGCAACAGATAAAAGGATGAAACATGGTATGAGGGGGAGATGGTGACACAGTACACAAGGGGGTAAGGGCACACAGGGGCAGGAGGTGGTATGGTAGATGAGGGGGAGACGGTGGTATGGTAGATGAGGGGGAGACGGTGGTATGGTACATGAGGGGGAGACGGTGGTATGGTACATGAGGGGGAGACGGTGGTATGGTACATGAGGGGGAGACGGTGGTATGGTACATGAGGGGGAGACGGTGGTATGGTACATGAGGGGGAGACGGTGGTATGGTACATGAGGGGGAGACGGTGGTATGGTACATGAGGGGGAGACGGTGGTATGGTACATGAAGGGTAGACAGTGGTATGGTACATGAAGGGGAGACAGCGGTATGGTACATGAAGGGGAGAAGGTGGTATGGTACATGAAGGGGAGACGGTGGTATGGTACATGAAGGGGAGACGGCGGTATGGTACATGAAGGGGAGACGGCAGTATGGTACATGAGGGGGAGACGGCGGTATGGTACATGAAGGGGAGATGATGGTATGGTACATGAAGGGGAGATGATGGTATGGTACATGAAGGAAAGACGGCGGTATGGTACATGAAGGGGAGACGGTGGTATGGTACATGAGGGGGAGATGGTGGCATGGTGCACTAGGAGCACTATGGGTACTTGTGATGTATGTTGGCATATTAGACCATATTGAAATCACTTTTTTTTTTCTCATCAGGAAATCCTGAAGGTTTTTCCTGATGGTTTCCTAAAAAAGAATTACTGTCAGGAAATCCTGATACTTTCCTGATGACATTTGAGGCCTCCTGATCAGGATTTCCTGACAGTAAAAACTGACACTGACGTGTGAATGAGGCCTAAGGCTACGTTCACATCAGCGTTTGACCATCTGGCACCATTCCGTCTACCTTTTCCGTTTTGGAGTAAGCAAAACGGAAACTGTCAGATCAGTTAAAATCCCCATAGATTCTCATGATATATTAGTGTGCTCCGTTTGCTCTAATTGTGCTCCGTTTGCATGCAATCCCGTTCAAGATCAGTTTTTTTGAACGGAAGAAAAAATAGTGTTTGCAGTATTTTTCTTTCCGCTTTAAAAAACGGCTCACGAACGGAAAGTGCACTTCCGGTTTTTTTTACATTGTAGTCAATGAGGACGGATCTAAAATGGAAGGTATTTCCGTTCACATCCGTTTTTTTTCATCCGTTTTTGCACTGAGCATGTGCAGAAGCAGCAAGAAACCAAAGAAGAAAAATAAACGGATAGAAAAACGGATGCAAACTGATGTAGAAAAGACAGTTTTTTTAAGCCAAAATACAAACGGACCATTAGAAAAAGATGAACATTTTGCAATCAGTTTGCATCAGTCTGCTCATCAGTTTATGCTCATCTGTTTAATTAATATAGACGGATCTGTTAGAAAAAAAGAAAAACACTAGTGTGGCCGAGCCCTAATCTGTCACCGTGTCCTCTTGTTCTTTAGTTCAGTTTTTTCTAAAAACATTTCCCCCCAGGCTATCTGGGCATTTCCTAAGCAACCATTCGATATCAAAGACTGCAATCGGCCCATGTTATCCGCCAATACTTAATATGACGATTTCTGAGGACCTATAGCCATGATTTTGACAAATATATACAGTGGACATTCCCCAATCTTATTATGACAAGATTTTCTTTGATATATAATTTTTCCTTTGAACTCGGTTCTATTTTAGACAACTCATAGCCAGCTGAGGAATGTGGGTGAGTATCACAGGTGTGAATCTGTGTCCCTAGTATAGGTGTAAACCTTTACTCGCATTAGCACTATTTACAGGAGGGGGGCCGTATTTAAAGTGTACTACACCTGTCGTTTCATAAAACTTTTGACATGGAAGGAGTGTAAAAAGCTTGAGTCTTTAACAATGTGATTAAAGGAAACTCGCACTGGTCTCCTCCACTAGTCCTATTATGTATTGGTATTAAAGATGTAAGCTCACCGGTTAGGATATTGGCTTGTAAGCTCATATATATATACCTGTATGCCCTGACCTATGAAGCGCGCTCCGGAGCGGAGTGCGCTTCATAGGAGGTGGGGGACGCCTGCAGTGAGCACAGGCAGGCTCAATGAGCAGATCACCTATCGCACTGATCAATGTCATGCCTATAGCCTAGCAATGATCAGTGTGTTTAAAGTAATTATTGTATGTAAAAGTCCCCTAAAGGGACTTAAAATGTGTAAAAATAAAATAAAATCATTATTACACTACCCCAAAGCCTCTCCCCCAATAAAAGTTCAAATCACCCCCCTTTCCCATTATATAAATAAAACATATAAAAATGAATAAATAACCATATAATATACCGTAGCGTGCGTAATTGTCTGATCTATTAAAATATAACAAGCGTCATCACTAACTGTGAACGGCGTAAACGAAAAGAGCAAAAAAACTGCCTAGATTACCAATTTTTTGTTACATTATATATATATATATATATATATATATATATATATATATATATATATATATAAAGTAAATAAAAAGTGTATATATAAAGTAAATAAAAAGTGATCAAAACATCAGATCTTTACAAATATGGTATTAATAAAAACTAGAGATCATGGCGGAAAAATGACACCCCATACAACCCCATAGGTGAAAAAATAAAACCGTTATAAGCGTCACAATAGGCCCATTTTATTAATAATTAATTGCAAAAAAAAGGACTTCATTAAAAAATATATATTATTAGAAAATCTGTGTAAACCTGCATATGGTTGTGTTCGGACTGACCTATAGAATAATGGTATCATGTCGATTTTACCATATAGTGCATTACTTAGACACAGGAACCCCCCAAACGTTACCATATTGCATTCTTTTTTACAATTTCACCAATTTATATCTTCATAAATAATAATTTGGGGTTTCCATCATAAATGTTATGGTAGAATGAAAGACGCCATTACAAAGTACAACTATTCCTGTAAAAGAAAGCCCTTACATGGCCCTATAGATAGAAAAATGAAAGTGCTAGAGCTCTTAGAAGGGGAGGAGGAAAAAACGAAAATGCAAAAATGAAAATTTGCATGGTCCACTGGGTCATTTTGGGCCTCATCCTCAAAGGGTTAATACTCCTATAGTGGTCTATATGTTAAATGGACCACACAGAAATACATAAAAAATATAAGCCAAAGTGGCATACCAAACCAGGAATTCACCAAATTGACATATGTCAATCTGAGTTAAAAAATTTTGCGTGATGTCCCCCCTTCTTAATATAATCAGCAAAACCAAAAGCAGTACACTAGTACTACCAGAGTGGGAAGGGCTATCTATTTTTGCCTTTCCCAGAATAACAATGCCAACCTTTTACCACCCTGGCTCTAAACCTTATTATATGATGAAGAATCTATTAACAGTAGGCTAGGGATGCATAAAGAATCTCTAACTTACTGTCCTTATTCTTTTTTCAATGTCACCCTATGCTATGCCCCCTCAGAATTATAATGAGCTGTACAATATCTTGTCACTATAAAAAGATAATAATAATATTAATAATAATAATAATAATAGACTTTAAAAAAATTGGATTTTGTGTCTCCATATTCTGAGAGTCATAATTTTTTTTTTGTCACATCAATTTAATTATTTTAGAACTAATTTAAGCCTTACTTTTCCTTTATATCATTTTGGGGCTCATATAACGGTTTGATCATTTTTATTCTATTATTTGTTGGGTGGGAGGCGCAAAAAAAGAAAAGTATATATATATATATATATATATATATATATATATATATATATATATATACACATACACATATATACATACACACACACACACACACACACACACACATATATATATATATATATATATATATATATATATATAAATATAATTTTTTTTTTCTTAACAATGTTTACCGTGTTGTTTTATTGGTGTTCACCTGTTACACAATAAATTCACTTAATAAAATTCTAGCACCATATTGCAAGAGCCATAACTACAAGGATTACTTTTTTTCTCTAAACTTTCCTAAGTACTTCTTTACATGAGTTATTTTCCTATCATCTATCTACTCCTATATTTTAGTGACAATCGACACACCTTTCCTCTCATGCTATTGTTTGGAGCATACTGTGGCTGTAACATCTGTCTCTGCAGCACGTCACTTCTGCCCTATTCTCGCAATTATTTGGTCTTAAGTGCATATTTCTACACATGTGTCACCGGACCCGACAGGTGAATAAAGTTAAAGGAACTAATGTATTAATATTTTCCTAGAATAGAACAATTGATAACAATATCGGAGGGTGTCACCTCTTATCAATGACACCCATGGGGTTGTCACCAACTCAACATAAAACCCACCCTGCAGTCAACTTTCTGTAGATCTTGATATGTGGTGGATGTTTCAAAAGATATTAACTGAGACCGAAGGAAACTAATTGGAGACATCATGAAGACTTCACAGCTTTACCTCCTTGTGTACCTAGTTGCGCTTTTTGCCCGTACAGGTAGGAAAATTTTGATGGTAATAAAATAAATGACTCATCATTAAGTCATAATAAATCATAGGGATAAGATAACTCACCGTCTTGTGCTATGATATGACTGGACGAGAGGGTGTAATGACACAGTCATAGTATAATGAACACAATAATTATGCTGCTTAGTTTATATAGCTCCTAAACATTGATATTTTGCTTTGTTCTAGTTCTTAATCTTGCATTTATTTAAAAATTATATATAAAGATAGAGGTTCCCAACAACAGCACTGTATGTAGAGTGTATGTCACTATTATTTTAGTAATATTGCTATTAATTCTTCTTCTTCTTTCTTCTATTATTATTGTATTGTTTATTTATTTATGATAACTATTATTATAATATAATTATTGTGATTATTTTGGTAGTCGTGGCAGTATGATATAAATGATGACGATTACTGTGTAGTATAGTTAATAAGGTTATAAAATGACAAAGAGTCCATCAAATTCAACCTATAAACCTACTGTGTTGATCCAGAGGAAGTCAATAACCCTCATGAGGCAGATGTCAATTGCCCAATCACGAGGAGAAAAATTTCTTCGTAACTCCAATGGCAATCAGAATAATCCTTGGATCAGCCTTCCATCCTTCCATCCAGCTTTTTATCAAGAAATCATCCATGACAACATCATGTGGCAGAGAGTTCCATAGTCTTACTGCTCTAACAGTAAAGAATCTGCATCTGTGCTGATGGTGAAACCATCTTCCCTCTAGACCTAGAGGACGCCCCCTTGTCATGGTTACAGACCTAGGAGTAAAAAGACCACTACAAAGATCTTTGTACTGTCCATTCATATTTTTGTACATTGTAATCAGATCGCCCCTAAGACGCCTTTTTTTTTTCCTAACCTTAAAGGGACTCCATCTCCAACCCACCCTCCTCAAAACCCTAAACTAAAGTCTTTAAATCTGTAAATAGGTTTCTCCTGCTTTGTATTTCCCCGTTGTAAGCCGACACACTGGGCATGGTGATACATAGAGAGGGCGACTTAGCTCCAGAATCTAATGGAGAGGACGACATAGACTCTTCATTTGTGGCTTATAGCAAAGAAATACAAGAACATAGAAAGATAAAAATTCTAATTGCAATGTATACTCTATGATGTATAATATACTGATTACTTAGGTTTAGCAGGTTATTTGGAGGTATCAGGGTCCCTCTAATAACCCCAAACTTGATAATCTGTTTTATTACTGCAGTCCGCCCCTTTCCTCAGTGATCTTGGTTGCCCTCCTCTTCACCAGCTCCAGTTCAGCCTTCTGTACACACTATTCCATGTGTGGTCTGACTAGTGATTTATAAAAACTATGTTCTCATCTTTAGCATCTCAGCCTCTTCTGACACATCCAATCATTTGTTGACTTTACTGTCCACCAATACCCCTAGGTCCTTTTCTGAAGCAGTTTTACCCAGTGTTTTATTATTTAGTACATAACTGTATTTATTATTTCTATGGCCCAAATGCATAACCTTACATTTATCCACATTTGCCATGTATCTGCCCAAGCCTCCAGCTTCTCCAAATCCCTCTGTAATATTATATTATTCTCTTCTGTGGTGATTACTTTACCCAGTTTAGTGTCATCTGCAAATAAGGTTTCTACTCTTTAGCCCTTCTACAAGGTCATTAATAAATATATTAAAAAGAGAAGTGGACCCAATACTGACAGTTACTTACTAGTACTCTGACCCAATGAGAGTATGCCCCATCGATGACCACCCTCTTTTTTCTATCACTCAGCCAGTTACTTAGCTGCCAAGGCTATTAAAATAATGGGATGCATCAAAAGAGGCCGAGATGCTAAAGATGAGAACATAGTTTTGCCTCTTTATAAATCACTGGTCAGACCACACATGGAATACTGCGTACAGTTTTGAGCACTGGTATATAAGAAGGACACAGCTGAACTGGAGCGGGTGCAGAGGAGGGCGACCAAGGTCATTAAGGGAATGGGTGGGTTACAGGACCAGGACAGGTTATCAAGCTTGGGGTTATTTATGCTAAAATAAAGACATCTTAGGGGCAAGCTGATCCCAATGTACAAATATATGAATGGACAGTACAGAGATCTTTGTAGTGATATTTTTACTTCTAGGTCTGTAACCATGACAAGGGGGCGTCCCCTAGGTCTAGGGAAAAGAATGTTTTCCCACCAGCATAGACGCAGATTCTTTACTGTAAGAGCAGTGAGACTATGGAACCCTCTGCCACATGATGTTGTCATGGTTAATTTATTACATAAGTACAAGGGAGGCCTGGGTGCTTTTTTTAGTAATATAATATTGCAAGTTATGGGCACTAGATTACACGTGATGGAACGGTGATCCAGGGATTACTCTGATTGCCATTGGAGTCGGGAAGGAATTTTTTTTTCTGCCTGTGATGGGGCAATTGGCATCTGCCTCATAGGAGTTTTCGCCTTCCTCTGGATCAACCCAGCAGGATTTCTTAAGGTTGAACTTGATGGATTCTTGTCTTTTTTTCAACCTTATTAACTCAGTAACACATCTGCCTTTCTTTATATTGGAAATGTTTATGATGAAAAATCTTATAATTGGGCATGTTTTTTTGTCTAAAAATATTTAACTGAAATGTTCTACTTGTCTTCCAGGTGCCCAGTCTATTTCTGTGACAGGTAAAGTAGATCTACACTTTCTCATCTTCTTTCCAGACAGATTTTTGTAGTACATTAGTTATTCCGTCCTTCACCATTGCTGACAATGAGAATCCCCAAATTACCATGTGCTAGATAGAAATAGAAATGAGAGAAATAATCACACTTGGCTCCCAGTGCTACTGGTAATCTCCATAGAGATAATAAGTTCTTTGCTCTCTACTTAGAACAGGACCCCTCATTCTCAGCGGTGGTGGGGGTCACTGAGGAGGGGCACCTGCTAAAATTATCACCTGTCTGAATAATGGGTTACAAAGGCACAGCGTGTGTGTGTGTGTGTGTGTGTGGGGGGGGGGGGGGGGGTTCACAAGACCAGTGTACTCGTACGCTGGTCTTAAATTAGGCTCACCCCCTTTTCCCTGTCCAAATTAGGCGTGCGCCTCTAAGTGAATTCGGCTGGGTGCCCAAATCTGCGCCCGACATACCAAATCTACACCTGCTGGAAGATTTACGCGTAAATTATGGTAAATGAGGCACGGGGAGAGGCCATGCCTTTTCTCCACCTTGCTGCAACCCCCCCCCCCCCCGAGACACCAGGTACGTTTCATATATCCATCTGTGCTTTCAGAATGTAGACAAATGCTTTTATCTAATTTGAAAAGAGTAAGAGAGGCTTTCCCGAGCTGCTGAAGTGCAATGGTTGCTAAGACCTTTATACTACCCCTTCCGATACCGTAGCCTGCTTGGGATTCATTCCATTTTTGACTTTTTGTACCAGAGAATAAAAGAATAATATTCTAGGCTCAGTGTTGCAGTGAACACAAATTCTTTATTTGGTTCAGGGAAGAAACAGAGTGCTGCACCTCACACCTATGGCTGATACTAGTGCCCCTAGGCTAAATAAAAAACACATCAGAATTTTGTGTATGAATTGATCAAGCCATACTGCCCCATGTACCTCGTGCCGGTATCTGATACACATGGGTCCCTACACTAAGTCCACACCGTGCCAGTCAGTGGCCACCAACCCCGCAGGCGTGCACAGTCAGGGAACGGGGGCCATGGGACGGCCCTGCGACCCCCATGCCACAGGACCAGACCCAACAACACCACACCAGAACCCGGCCAGCACCGCCGGCGGAGAAGGTCGCCCCCAAGCAGCACAAGTCTGGATAAGGAATTACACTCACCATAGCTGCAGCAAACAGAATGGGAAAAAACAGGAGGGATTAAAACCATGTGCACTCAGGTGTCTCCTGCTAATTGCGGTCATGTGGGTCTCACCAGGAGGAGTGCAAAACACGGAGAAAAGAGAGAAACAAAATGCGGTTCAGGGAAGAAACAGAGTGCTGCACCTCACACCTATGGTTGATACTAGTGCCGCTAGGCTAAATAAAAAACACATCAGAATTTTGTGTATGAATTGATCAAGCCATACTGCCCCATGTACCTCGTGCCGGTATCTGATACACATGGGTCCCTACACTAAGTCCACACCGTGCCAGTCAGTGGCCACCAACCCCGCAGGCGTGCACAGTCAGGGAACGGGGGCCATGGGACGGCCCTGCGACCCCCATGCCACAGGACCAGACCCAAAAACACCACACCAGAACCCGGCCAGCACCGCCGGCGGAGAAGGTCGCCCCCAAGCAGCACAAGTCTGGATACCTTATGGATACCTTATCCAGACTTGTGCTGCTTGGGGGCGACCTTCTTTGCCGGCGGTGCTGGCCGGGTTCTGGTGTGGTGTTTTTGGGTCTGGTCCTGTGGCATGGGGGTCGCAGGGCCGTCCCATGGCCCCCGTTCCCTGGCTGTGCACGCCTGCGGGGTTGGTGGCCACTGACTGGCACGGTGCGGACTTAGTGTAGGGACCCATGTGTATCAGATACCGGCACGAGGTACATGGGGCAGTATGGCTTGATCAATTCATACACAAAATTCTGAAGTGTTTTTTATTTAGCCTAGCGGCACTAGTATCAGCCATAGGTGTGAGGTGCAGCACTCTGTTTCTTCCCTGAACCGCATTTTGTTTCTCTCTTTTCTCCGTGTATTGCACTCCTCCTGGTGAGACTCACATGACCGCATTTAGCAGGAGACACCTGAGTGCACATGGTTTTAATCCCTCCTGTTTTTTTCCCATTCTGTTTGCTGCAGCTATGGTGAGTGTAATACCTTATCCAGACTTGTGCTGCTTGGGGGCGACCTTCTCCGCCGGCGGTGCTGGCCGGGTTCTGGTGTGGTGTTTTTGGGTCTGGTCCTGTGGCATGGGGGTCGCAGGGCCGTCCCATGGCCCCCGTTCCCTGGCTGTGCACGCCTGCGGGGTTGGTGGCCACTGACTGGCACGGTGTGGACTTAGTGTAGGGACCCATGTGTATCAGATACCGGCACGAGGTACATGGGGCAGTATGGCTTGATCAATTCATACACAAAATTCTGATGTGTTTTTTATTTAGCCTAGCGGCACTAGTATCAGCCATAGGTGTGAGGTGCAGCACTCTGTTTCTTCCCTGAACCGCATTTTGTTTCTCTCTTTTCTCCGTGTATTGCACTCCTCCTGGTGAGACCCACATGACCGCAATTAGCAGGAGACACCTGAGTGCACATGGTTTTAATCCCTCCTGTTTTTTTCCCATTCTGTTTGCTGCAGCTATGGTGAGTGTAATACCTTATCCAGACTTGTGCTGCTTGGGGGCGACCTTCTCCGCCGGCGGTGCTGGCCGGGTTCTGGTGTGGTGTTTTTGGGTCTGGTCCTGTGGCATGGGGGTCGCAGGGCCGTCCCATGGCCCCCGTTCCCTGGCTGTGCACGCCTGCGGGGTTGGTGGCCACTGACTGGCACGGTGTGGACTTAGTGTAGGGACCCATGTGTATCAGATACCGGCACGAGGTACATGGGGCAGTATGGCTTGATCAATTCCTACACAAAATTCTGATGTGTTTTTTATTTAGCCTAGCGGCACTAGTATCAGCCATAGGTGTGAGGTGCAGCACTCTGTTTCTTCCCTGAACCACAAATTCTTTATTGTTCATCCATAAAACCAAAGAAGGAAACAGCTTATTTAAGCAAACGCCAATGGCTCTTCGATGCACATGGAACCCTTAGTGCTAAGGGGCCATGTGCATCGTAAACGCATTGGCCTTTGCTTGAATAAGCTGTTTCCTTTGTATACATATTTTATGAATGAAAATTAAAGCATTCGTGTTCACTGCCACGCTGAGTCTACCTTATTGTTCCTGAAGTTTGCCTAAGCATTATTGGAGTGGAGGCTTGTGTGCAAAAGTGGGAAAAGAGGCAGTGAGCTGGTTACACCTGGATCATACAGTATAACCAGAGAATAAAAAAAAAATTCTACATGCTGGAAGCACAAACAGATGTATGAAAGGTACCCTGTGTCTCCTAGACCTAACAGCTAACAAACAGTATCATCAGTTTGGTATGTGACCTACAGCTGACAGATTCCCTCCCGGTATTTGACACAGTGTTTTGTTTCTCTGTCACCTGCTCATTGTGTAGCACGATACATTGTTTATCGGTTGGGCAGACATCACAGCCACACCTCTGTTACCTTGCCGGTTGTATTCTAGTCACATATCCACTTCTGGTGCATTTAACCCCCACAAAAAGGCTGACGCACTGTGGTCAACCCGAGTTATAGAAAGGGTGAGACATTTTGTGATTTGATAATTTTACATTAGTGCACAATGTAATGTCATTACTGTTATAATAAGGAACCCACCTGTCCAAGTTCAAGCAGGGACTGTTTTTTCCTCGCTGCGGTGATGGAGACAGGGCAGGTGTTCTGACTCTGCTCGTAGACGTGTCAGTTTGGCTGGCTTCAGTGATGCTTGGGCCTGTTAGCCCACTTGCCCTGCTGGGACACACCAAGCCAATCGTGTGCCCTGATGCTCCTGCATATAATTGTAGAGGGATATTTAAACAGGCAGCTTTCCTCCATAGCTGCCAGTGATAGTTGCAAGATAGCTTGCCGGACATCACCGGTATTTCCCTGTGTACTAATCTTCTGTGTTCCTGACCTCTGCTAGTATACAGTAGGTATGGAAAGCATTCAGAACCCTTTAAATTTTTCACTCTTTGTTTCATAGCAGCCATTTGGTAACATTAAAAAAGTTTTTTTTTTTTTTTTTTGCTCATTACTGTACACTCTGCACCCCACCTTGAACCCCCCCCCCCCAAACTATAGATATTTTGCGAACTAATTAGGAAAAATTTAAATATCACATCGTCTTAAGTATTCAGACCCTTTGCTCAGTATTGAGTAGAAGCCCCCTTTTGAGCTAGTACAGTGATGAGTCTTTTTGGGAACGATGCAACAATCTGGAAGAAGCATTCTGGAAGAAGTTTTCATCCAGGACTTGGCCGCATTCATCTTTACTTCAATTGCAGCCAGGTGTCCTGTACCTGCAGCTAAAAAACACCCCCATAGCATGCTGCTGCCACCACCATGTTTCACTGTAGGGATTATATTGGGCAGGTGATGAGCAGTGCTTGGTTTTCTCCACACATACAACTTAGAATTAACAGCAAAAAGTTAAATCTTTATCTCATCTGACCAGAAAATCTTATTTCTATTAGTCTGGGAGTCCTATATTTTTTTTTGGCAAACTGTATGCAGGCTTTCATATGTCCTGCACTGAGGAGAGGCTTTCGTTGGCACACTCTGCCATAAAGGCCTGACTGGTGGAGGGCTGCAGTGATAATGCATCTCTGGAGCTCGACCGCAGTGATTTAGGGGTAATTCTTTACCTCCCTTACCAAGGGTCTTCTCTAGTGATGAGCGAGTACTAAAATGCTCGGGTGCTTGCTACTCGAGACAAATATTTCCCGATACTCGGGTGCTCGTTTTGAGTAACGAACCCCATTGAAGTCAATGGGAAACGCGAGCATTTTTTCAGGGGACCCAAGCTCGGCACAGGGAAGGTTGTGTGAAAACCTGTCAACCTCAGAAAATGATGGAAACACCACAGCATGTATGGGTGCCTCTGAGGCTGCCTAATCGCACCATTACGCCAAATTCTGGGCAACAGCATGGCAGTGATCACACAGTGAAGGATTAAAACAGAAGTACAGTAGCATATGAACCACCCCAACATTTAGCCTTACACAGCATGGTGGTGAGAACACAGTGAACCATTAAAACAGAGGTAGCATAAGAACCACCCAAAAACTTAGCCTGACACCGCATGGCAGTGAAAACACAGGGAACCATTAAAACAGAGGTAGCATATGAACCACCCCAAAATTTTGCCTGACACAGAATGGTGGTGAGAACACAGTGAACCATTAAAACAGAGGAAGCAAATGAACCACCCCAAAATTTAGCCTGACACAGCATGGCAGTGAGGACACAGGGAACCATTAAAACAGAGGTAGCATATAAACCACCCCAAAATGTAGCCTGACACAGCATGGCAGTGAGGACACAGGGAAAAATTAAAACAGAGGTAGCATATGAACCACCCCAAAATGTAGCTTGTCACAGAATGGCGGTGAGAAGAGAGTGAACCATTAAAACAAAGGTAGCATATGAACCACCCCAAAATTTAGCCTGACACAGCATGGCAGTGAGAACACAGGGAACCATTAAGACAGAAGTAGCATATAAACCACCCAAAAACTTAGACTGACACAGCATGGCGGTGAGAACACAGGGAACCATTAAAAAAGAGGTAGCATATGAACCACCCCAAAATTTAGCCTGACACAGCATGGCAGTGAGAACACAGGGAACCATTAAAAAAGAGGTAGCATATGAACCACCCAAAAACTTAGCCTGACACAGCATGACGGTGAGAACACAGTGAACTATTAAAACAGAGATAGCATAAGAACCACCCAAAAACTTAGCCTGACACAGCATGGCAGTGAGAACACAGCAAAACATTAATACAGAGGTAGCATATAAACCACCCAAAAATTAGCCTGGCACCACGGAACACCACGGAAATGGACAGGAAACAGCAGGGGCAGCATGCATGGATGCCTCTGAGGCTGCCTAATCGCACCATTATGCCAAATTCTGGGCAACAGCCTGGTGGTCAACCTCAAGACAATAGTGCTGACCTAGGCCAAGATGGACAAGGCACATGCAACCAAGGTCAAAGACCTGAAGGTCACTTTGAAGGTCAATTGCCTTGGAGAGTGTTCCCCTGCCAGTGCCTGACAAGCTGACTGCTCCCCTCCTCCCGCTTAAAGAGGATGTACCACCCATTCATTCTAAGCGAGCCGCATCATACAGGGGAGAGAATTCCCTCCCACTGGGGGCGGCCTGGCTGACCTCCAGTGCTTCAGCACCAGCCGGTACCGCTGGATCGAAAGGAGCCGTGCCGGCGCCGATCGATCCATCGGTTCAGGTTAAAAAGGATGTACCGGGTGGTACATCTTCTTTAATAACTTGTCTAACGATTGGGGTAATTTTCCCTGTATCATGTGACTCACCACGTCTTCCCACTGCTGATTTGATTTTGAGTTTGATTTTGAGTTTGAATGGCTCAGTGGTTAGCACTGTAACCTTGCAGCGCTGGGTTCAAATCTGACCAAGGACAACATCTGCATGAAGTTTGTATGTTCTCTCCATGTGATCACCTGTTCACAGTGCTGCGGTTTCAATAGCGGTGTACCCTGAGGCTCCCTAAGTTGCGTGAAGAAGCTAGGGAGTGAATGTCTGCGGTGTGCTTTGAAAATTAAAATTGAACATTAAAAAAAAAGACCATAAAGTGGCCTTTACCGGCCTTTAGATGAGGCAGGAGTGGAACCTCCCAAAAACTATGCCTGACACAGCATGGCGGTGAGAACTCAGTGAACAAGGTAGATAAGGCAGGCGTTCAACCTCACAAAAGTTAGGCCTGACACAGCATGGTAGTGAATACACTAAGAACCATTAAAAGTGAGGTACCAAGTGAGCCTCCCAAAAATTATACCAGACACAGCATGGCGGTGAGGACAGAGTGACCCAGGTAGAAGCGGTAGCAGATGAGCCTCTCAAAATTCATGCCAGACACAGCATGGCGGTGAGGACAGAATGACCAAGGTAGAAGCGGTAGCTGGCGAGCCTCCCAAAAATTATGCCAGACACAGCATGGCGGTTAGGACAGAGTGACCAAGGTAGAAGTGGTAGTGGCGGCTTGGGACAGAAAACCGAGGAACAGCCACCGCCTAAAAGCCTCTGTCTCTACCAGCTGATAGGGCAGCCACTCCAGGCTCAGCAATTTGCCTATGTGCACATTTAGGGCTTGTGCATGTGGGTGAGTGGCAGTGTATTTGCGCTTCCATTCAGAGGTCTGTTGTAGGGACAGTTGAACGCTGCGATTGGACACCTTGCTGGAGGGTTGGAGCATAGTGGAAGTGAAGGGGTGGGAGTAGTGCAGGAGGCACTCGTGCCTGGGCGGGGGGGCTGACAGAGCCAGCACGTGACACAGCGGAAGGAGCAGGGGTGTGACTTGCAGTAAGTGAACGGCCTTGGTTCCACTGAGTGGAATGTTTAGCACTCATATGCCTGCGTATGCTGGTAGTGGTGGCTCCCCTGCTGATCCAGGCGTAGCACAGGTTGCACACTACAGTCCGTCGTTCATCCACAGTTTCTTTAAAGAACCTCCAGACTTGCGAACATCTAGGCCTGGCAACGGGCGAGCGGGCGAGCGGGCGGGCGGGCGAGCGGGCGGGCGAGCGGAGCGGGCGGGCGGTCGGCCCCGTGGTGAGGTCCTGGCTATCTACCATTCCGGAATCACGGGCACTTTCCTGATATACATCAGGAAAATGCCCGTGATTCCGGCGCTCCCATAGACTTCTATGGGGGCGTCCATGCCGGATTTCCGGATGAAAATAGGACAGGATCTAAAAAATCCGGTCCTATTTTCCGGAACGGACACCCTTCCGGAAAAATCCGGAAGGGTGTCCGTGTCCAATGTTAGCCTATGAGTCCGGAAATCCGTCCGGATTTCCTGATAGAAAATCCGGACAGATTTTCCGGACGTGTGAAGGGGGCCTTAGCTAAACTGCAAGTCCCAGAAAGCAGTCTGGAGTAATTAAAAAAATAAATAAATAAAGATAATAAGGCTCCAGTATAACTTAAAGACCCTTACAGGTTTATATAAAACCAGTTAAACACAATATCAAAGCATTATAACTAAACACTCAAAAGTTTTAATGTTGTTCCAAAAAGCTGTTCCTCTATATTATTGTGTCTAAGAAAATAATAGAGTTGAGAGGATATATATAAATATGTATCTTTTAGTTTATATGTAGAGATGAGCGAACCAGGTTCGGGTTTGAGTCGATCCGAACCCGAACGATCAGCATTTGATTAGCGGTGGCTGCTGAACTTGGATAAGGCTCTAAGGTTGTGTGGAAAACATGGATACAGCCAATGACTATATCCATGTTTTCACATAACCTTAGGGCTTTATCCAACTTCAGCAGCCGCAGCTAATCAAATGCCAAAAGTTAGGGTTCGGATCGAGTCGAGCATGCTCGAGGTTCGCTCATCTCTATTTATATGTATTTATTGTTTAATGAATGATTGCTATTTTAACAAACAGGCAAAATTAATACCAGTAGTGCGTCAAGTTCTCCAGCAAGTACAACACCCACTACTTTTACTACTACTACAGCAAGTACCACCACACAAACAACTACTAGTCCAACAACAACTATTTCTACTCAGCCTTCAACCACTGCATCAACTACTACTCCAACAACTCCCACAACTACTACTACTTCTACTACTACAGCAAGTACAACACCAACAACTACTAGTCCATCAACGACAACAACCATTTCTACTCAGCCTTCAACCACTGCATCAACTACTACTGCAACAACACCCACAACTACTACTACAGCAAGTACTCCCACATCAACAACTACTAGTCCAACAACGACCATTTCTACTCAGTCTTCAACCACTGCATCAACTACTACTCCAACAACACCTACAACTACTTCTACTACTACAGCAAGTACAGCACCAACAACTACTAGTCCATCAACGACAACAACCATTTCTACTCAGCCTTCAACCACTGCATCAACTACTCCTGCAACAACACCCACAAGTACTACTACAGCAAGTACTCCCACATCAACAACTACTAGTGTAATAACAACAACCATTTCAACTCAGCCTTCAACCACTGCATCATTTACTACTGCAACAACACCCACTTCAACTACTATTACTAGTACAACAAGTACAACCACACCAACAACTACTAGTCCATCAACGACAACAACCATTTCTACTCAGCCTTCAACCACTGCATCAATTACTCCTGCAACAACACCCACAACTACTACTATAGCAAGTACACCCACATCAACAACTAATACTCCAACAACGACAACTATTTCTACTCAGCCTTCAACCACTGCATCAACTACTACTCCAACAACACCCACAACTACTACTACTTCTACAGCAAGTACAACACCAACAACTACTAGTCCATCAACGACAACAACCATTTCTACTCAGCCCTCAACCACTGCATCAACTACTCCTGCAACAACACCCACAACTACTACTACTTCTACAGCAAGTACAACAAATACAACTACTAGTCCAACAACGACAACAACTATTTCAACTCAGCCTTCAACCACTGCACCAACTGCTACTCCAACAACACCCACAACTACTACTACTTCTACAGCAAGTACAACACCAACAACTACTAGTCCATCAACGACAACAACCATTTCTACTCAGCCTTCAACCACTGTATCAACTACTACTGCAACAATACCCACAACTACTACTACAGCAAGTACTCCCACATCAACAACTACTAGTCCAACAACGACCATTTCTACTCAGTTTTCAACCACTGCATCAACTACAACTCCAACAACACCTACAACTACTACTACCAATACTACTACAGTAAGTACAACACCAACAACTACTAGTCCATCAATGACAACAACCATTTCTACTCAGCCTTCAACCACCGCAACAACTACTCCTGCAACAACACCCACAACTACTACTACAGCAAGTACTCCCACATCAACAACTACTAGTGTAATGACAACAACCATTTCAACTCAGCCTTCAACCGCTGCATCAACTACTACTGCAACAACACTCACAACTGCTACTACATCTACAGCAAGTACAACACCAACAACTACTAGTCCATCAACGACAACAACTATTTCTACTCAGCCTTCAACCACTGCATCAACTACTACTGCAACAACACCCACAACTACTACTACTTCTACAGCAAGTACAACACCAATATCTACTAGTCCATCAACGACAACAACCATTTCTACTCAGCCTTCAACCACTGCATCAACTACTATGGCAACAACACCTACTTCAACTACTATTGATAGTACAACTACACCAACAACTACTAGTCCATCAATGACAACCATTTCTACTCAGCCTTCAACCACCGCATCAACTACTCCTGCAACCACACCCACAACTACTACTATAGCAAGTACTCCAACAACAATTTCTACTCAGCCTTCAACCACTGCATCAACTACTACTGCAACAACACCCACTACTACTTCTACAGCAAGTACAACACCAATATCTACTAGTCCATCAACGACAACAACCATTTCTACTCAGCTTTCAACCACTGCATCAACTACTACTGCAACAACACCCACAACTACTACTACATCTACAGCAAGTACAACACCAACAACTACTAGTCCATCAACGACGACAACCATTTCTACTCAGCCTTCAACCACCGCATCAACTACTCCTTCAACAACACCCACAACTACTACTACTTCTACAGCAAGTACAACACCAACAACTACTAGTCCATCAACGACAACAACCATTTCTACTCAGCTATCAACCACTGCATCAACTACTACTGCAACAACACCCACAACTACTACTACAGCAAGTACTTCCACATCAACAACTACTGGTCCAACAACAACCATTTCTACTCAGCCTTCAACCACTGCATCAACTACTACTCCAACAACACCCACAACTACTACTACTTCTACAGCAAGTACAACACCAACAACTACTAGTCCATCAACGACAACAACCATTTCTACTCAGCCTTCAACCACTGCACCAACTACTACTGCAACAACACCCACAACTACTACTACAGCAAGTACTCCCACATCAACAACTACTAGTGTAATGACAACAACCATTTCAACTCAGCCTTCAACCGCTGCATCAACTACTACTGCAACAACACCCACAACTACTACTACATCTACAGCAAGTACAACACCAACAACTACTAGTCCATCAACGACGACAACTATTTCTACTCAGCCTTCAACCACCGCATCAACTACTCCTGCAACAACACCCACAACTACTACTACATCAAGTACTCCCACATCAACAACTACTAGTGTAATGACAACAACCATTTCAACTCAGCCTTCAACCGCTGCATCAACTACTACTGCAACAACACCCACAACTACTACTACATCTCCAGCAAGTACAACACCAACAACTACTAGTCCATCAACGACAACAACTATTTCTACTCAGCCTTCAACCACTGCATCAACTACTACTGCAACAACACCCACTACTACTTCTACAGCAAGTACAACACCAATATCTACTAGTCCATCAACGACAACAACTATTTCTACTCAGCCTTCAACCACTGCATCAACTACTACTGCAACAACACCCACTACTACTTCTACAGCAAGTACAACACCAACACCTACCAGTCCATCAATGACAACAACCATTTCTACTCAGCCTTCAACCACTGCATCAACTACTACTGCAACAACACCCACAACTACTACTACAGCAAGTACTTCCACATCAACAACTACTAGTCCAACAACATCCATTTCTACTCAGCCTTCAACCACTGCATCAACTGCTACTACAACAACAGCACCCACAACTACTACTACTACCGCAAGTACAACACCAACAACTACTAGTCCAACAATGACAACAATTTCTACTCAGCCTTCAACCACCGCATCAACTACTCCTGCAACAACACTCACAACTACTACTACAGCAAGTACTCCCACATCAACAACTACTAGTGTAATGACAACAACCATTTCAACTCAGCCTTCAACCGCTGCATCAACTACTACTGCAACAACACCCACAACTACTACTACAGCAAGTACAACACCAATATCTACTATTCCATCAACGACAACAACTATTTCTACTCAGCCTTCAACCACTGCATCAACTACTACTGCAACAACACCCACTACTACTTCTACAGCAAGTACAACACCAACAACTACTAGTCCATCAACGACGACAACCATTTCTACTCAGCCTTCAACCACCGCATCAACTACTCCTGCAACAACACCCACAACTACTACTACTTCTACAGCAAGTACAACACCAACAACTACAAGTCCATCAACGACAACAACTATTTCTACTCAGCCTTCAACCACTGCATCAACTACTACTGCAACAACACCCACAACTACTACTACAGCAAGTACTTCCACATCAACAACTACTAGTCCAACAACCATTTCTACTCAGCCTTCAACCACCGCATCAACTACTCCTGCAACAACACCCACAACTACTACTACAGCAAGTACTCCCACATCAACAACTACTAGTGTAATGACAACAACCATTTCAACTCAGCCTTCAACCGCTGCATCAACTACTACTGCAACAACACCCACAACTACTACTACATCTACAGCAAGTACAACACCAACAACTACTAGTCCATCAACGACGACATCCATTTCGACTCAGCCTTCAACCACCGCATCAACTACTCCTGCAACAACAAGCACAACTACTACTACAGCAAGTACTCCCACATCAACAACTACTAGTGTAATGACAACAACCATTTCAACTCAGCCTTCAACCGCTGCATCAACTACTACTGCAACAACACCCACAACTACTACTACATCTACAGCAAGTACAACACCAACAACTACTAGTCCATCAACGACAACAACTATTTCTACTCAGCCTTCAACCACTGCATCAACTACTACTGCAACAACACCCACTACTACTTCTACAGCAAGTACAACACCAATATCTACTAGTCCATCAACGACAACAACTATTTCTACTCAGCCTTCAACCACTGCATCAACTACTACTGCAACAACACCCACTACTACTTCTACAGCAAGTACAACACCAACACCTACTAGTCCATCAATGACAACAACCATTTCTACTCAGCCTTCAACCACTGCATCAACTACTACTGCAACAACACCCACAACTACTACTACAGGAAGTACTTCCACATCAACAACTAGTGCAACAACAACCATTTCTACTCAGCCTTCAACCACTGCATCAACTACTACTACAACAACAGCACCCACAACTACTACTACTACTACCGCAAGTACAACACCAACAACTACTAGTCCAACAATGACAACAACAATTTCTACTCAGCCTTCAACCACCGCATCAACTACTCCTGCAACAACACCCACAACTACTACTACAGCAAGTACAACACCAACAACTACTAGTCCATCAACGACGACAACCATTTCTACTCAGCCTTCAACCACCGCATCAACTACTCCTGCAACAACACCCACAACTACTACTACTTCTACAGCAAGTACAACACCAACAACTACAAGTCCATCAACGACAACAACTATTTCTACTCAGCCTTCAACCACTGCATCAACTACTACTGCAACAACACCCACAACTACTACTACAGCAAGTACTTCCACATCAACAACTACTAGTCCAACAACCATTTCTACTCAGCCTTCAACCACCGCATCAACTACTCCTGCAACAACACCCACAACTACTACTACAGCAAGTACTCCCACATCAACAACTACTAGTGTAATGACAACAACCATTTCAACTCAGCCTTCAACCGATGCATCAACTACTACTGCAACAACACCCACAACTACTACTACATCTACAGCAAGTACAACACCAACAACTACTAGTCCATCAACGACGACAACCATTTCGACTCAGCCTTCAACCACCGCATCAACTACTCCTGCAACAACACCCACAACTACTACTACAGCAAGTACTCCCACATCAACAACTACTAGTGTAATGACAACAACCATTTCAACTCAGCCTTCAACCGCTGCATCAACTACTACTGCAACAACACCCACAACTACTACTACATCTCCAGCAAGTACAACACCAACAACTACTAGTCCATCAACGACAACAACTATTTCTACTCAGCCTTCAACCACTGCATCAACTACTACTGCAACAACACCCACTACTACTTCTACAGCAAGTACAACACCAATATCTACTAGTCCATCAACGACAACAACTATTTCTACTCAGCCTTCAACCACTGCATCAACTACTACTGCAACAACACCCACTACTACTTCTACAGCAAGTACAACACCAATATCTACTAGTCCATCAACGACAACAACAATTTCTACTCAGCCTTCAACCACCGCATCAACTACTCCTGCAACAACACCCACAACTACTACTACAGCAAGTACTCCCACATCAACAACTACTAGTGTAATGACAACAACCATTTCAACTCAGCCTTCAACTGCTGCATCAACTACTACTGCAACAACACTTACAACTACTACTACATCTACAGCAAGTACAACACCAACAACTACTAGTCCATCAACGAAGACAACCATTTCTACTCAGCCTTCAACCACCGCATCAACTACTCCTGCAACAACACCCACTACTACTTCTACAGCAAGTACAACACCAATATCTACTAGTCCATCAACGACAACAACCATTTCTACTCAGCTTTCAACCACTGCATCAACTACTACTGCAACAACACCCACAACTACTACTACATCTACAGCAAGTACAACACCAACAACTACTAGTCCATCAACGACGACAACCATTTCTACTCAGCCTTCAACCACCGCATCAACTACTCCTGCAACAACACCCACAACTACTACTACTTCTACAGCAAGTACAACACCAACAACTACTAGTCCATCAACGACGACAACCATTTCTACTCAGCCTTCAACCACTGCATCAACTACTCCTGCAACAACACCCACAACTACTACTACTTCTACAGCAAGTACAACACCAACAACTACTAGTCCATCAACGACAACAACTATTTCTACTCAGCCTTCAACCACTGCATCAACTACTACTGCAACAACACCCACAACTACTACTACAGCAAGTACTTCCACATCAACAACTACTAGTCCAACAACAACCATTTCTACTCAGCCTTCAACCACTGCATCAACTACTACTACAACAACAGCACCCACAACTACTACTACTACTACCGCAAGTACAACACCAACAACTACTAGTCCAACAATGACAACAACAATTTCTACTCAGCCTTCAACCACCGCATCAACTACTCCTGCAACAACACCCACAACTACTACTACAGCAAGTACTCCCACATCAACAACTACTAGTGTAATGACAACAACCATTTCAACTCAGCCTTCAACCGCTGCATCAACTACTACTGCAACAACACCCACAACTACTACTACATCTACAGCAAGTACAACACCAACAACTACTAGTCCATCAACGACGACAACCATTTCGACTCAGCCTTCAACCACCGCATCAACTACTCCTGCAACAACAGCCACAACTACTACAGCAAGTACTCCCACATCAACAACTACTAGTGTAATGACAACAACCATTTCAACTCAGCCTTCAACCGCTGCATCAACTACTACTGCAACAACACCCACAACTACTACTACATCTCCAGCAAGTACAACACCAACAACTACTAGTCCATCAACGACAACAACTATTTCTACTCAGCCTTCAACCACTGCATCAACTACTACTGCAACAACACCCACTACTACTTCTACAGCAAGTACAACACCAATATCTACTAGTCCATCAACGACAACAACCATTTCTACTCAGCTTTCAACCACTGCATCAACTACTACTGCAACAACACCCACAACTACTACTACATCTACAGCAAGTACAACACCAACAACTACTAGTCCATCAACGACAACAACTATTTCTACTCAGCCTTCAACCACTGCATCAACTACTACTGCAACAACACCCACTACTACTTCTACAGCAAGTACAACACCAATATCTACTAGTCCATCAACGACAACAACCATTTCTACTCAGCTTTCAACCACTGCATCAACTACTACTGCAACAACACCCACAACTACTACTACAGCAAGTACTTCCACATCAACAACTACTGGTCCAACAACAACCATTTCCACTCAGCCTTCAACCACTGCATCAACTATTACTCCAACAACACCCACAACTACTACTACTTCTACAGCAAGTACAACACCAACAACTACTAGTCCATCAACGACAACAACCATTTCTACTCAGCCTTCAACCACTGCATCAACTACTACTGCAACAACACCCACAACTACTACTACTTCTACAGCAAGTACAATACCAATATCTACTAGTCCATCAACGACAACAACCATTTCTACTCTGCCTTCAATCACTGCATCAACTACTAAGGCAACAACACCTACTTCAACTACTATTGATAGTACAACTACACCAACAACTACTAGTCCATCAATGAGAACCATTTCTACTCAGCCTTCAACCACCGCATCAACTACTCCTGCAACCACACCCACAACTACTACTATAGCAAGTACACCCACATCAACAACTAATACTCCAACAACAATTTCTACTCAGCCTTCAACCACTGCATCAACTACTTCTCCATCAACACCCACAACTACTACTACTACGTCTACTACTACAGCAAGTACAACACCAACAACTACTAGTCCATCAACGACAAAAACCATTTCTACTCAGCTTTCAACCACTGCATCAACTACTACTGCAACAACACCCACAACTACTACTACAGCAAGTACTTCCACATCAACAACTACTGGTCCAACAACAACCATTTCTACTCAGCCTTCAACCACTGCATCAACTAGTACTCCAACAACACCCACAACTACTACTATTTCTACTACTACAGCAAGTACAACACCAACAACTACTAGTCCATCAATGACAACAACCATTTCTACTCAGCCTTCAACCACTGCATCAACTACTACTGCAACAACACCCCCAACTACTACTACAGCAAGTACTTCCACATCAACAACTACTAGTCCAACAACGACCATTTCTACTCAGCCTTCAACCACTGCATCAACTACTACTGCAACAACACCCACAACTACTACTACTACCGCAAGTACAACACCAACAACTGCTAGTCCAACAATGACAACAATTTCTACTCAGCCTTCAACCACCGCATCAACTACTCCTGCAACAACACCCACAACTACTACTACAGCAAGTACTCCCACATCAACAACTACTAGTGTAATGACAACAACCATTTCAACTCAGCCTTCAACTGCTGCATCAACTACTACTGCAACAACACCCACAACTACTACTACATCTACAGCAAGTACAACACCAACAACTACTAGTCCATCAACGACGACAACCATTTCTACTCAGCCTTCAACCACCGCATCAACTACTCCTGCAACAACACCCACAACTACTACTACAGCAAGTACTCCCACATCAACAACTACTAGTGTAATGACAACAACCATTTCAACTCAGCCTTCAACCGCTGCATCAACTACTACTGCAACAACACCCACAACTACTACTACTTCTACAGCAAGTACAACACCAACAACTACTAGTCCATCAACGACAACAACTATTTCTACTCAGCCTTCAACCACTGCATCAACTACTACTGCAACAACACCCACTACTACTTCTACAGCAAGTACAACACCAATATCTACTAGCCCATCAACGACAACAACTATTTCTACTCAGCCTTCAACCACTGCATCAACTACTACTGCAACAACACCCACTACTACTTCTACAGCAAGTACAACACCAATATCTACTAGTCCATCAACGACAACAACCATTTCTACTCAGCTTTCAACCACTGCATCAACTACTACTGCAACAACACCCACAACTACTACTACATCTACAGCAAGTACAACACCAACAACTACTAGTCCATCAACGACGACAACCATTTCTACTCAGCCTTCAACCACCGCATCAACTACTCCTGCAACAACACCCACAACTACTACTACTTCTACAGCAAGTACAACACCAACAACTACTAGTCCATCAACGACGACAACCATTTCTACTCAGCCTTCAACCACCGCATTAACTAGTCCTGCAACAACACCCACAACTACTACTACTTCTACAGCAAGTACAACACCAACAACTACTAGTCCATCAACGACAACAACTATTTCTACTCAGCCTTCAACCACTGCATCAACTACTACTGCAACAACACCCACAACTACTACTACAGCAAGTACTTCCACATCAACAACTACTAGTCCAACAACAACCATTTCTACGCAGCCTTCAACCACTGCATCAACTACTACTACAACAACAGCACCCACCACTACTACTACTACTACTACCGCAAGTACAACACCAACAACTACTAGTCCAACAATGACAACAATAATTTCTACTCAGCCTTCAACCACCGCATCAACTACTCCTGCAACAACACCCACAACTACTACTACAGCAAGTACTCCCACAGCAACAACTACTAGTGTAATGACAACAACCATTTCCACTCAGCCTTCAACCGCTGCATCAACTACTACTGCAACAACACCCACAACTACTACTACATCTACAGCAAGTACAACACCAACAACTACTAGTCCATCAACGACGACAACCATTTCGACTCAGCCTTCAACCACCGCATCAACTACTCCTGCAACAACACCCACAACTACTACTACAGCAAGTACTCCCACATCAACAACTACTAGTGTAATGACAACAACCATTTCAACTCAGCCTTCAACCGCTGCATCAACTACTACTGCAACAACACCCACAACTACTACTACATCTACAGCAAGTACAACACCAACAACTACTAGTCCATCAACGACAACAACTATTTCTACTCAGCCTTCAACCACTGCATCAACTACTACTGCAACAACACCCACTACTACTTCTACAGCAAGTACAACACCAATATCTACTAGTCCATCAACGACAACAACTATTTCTACTCAGCCTTCAACCACTGCATCAACTACTACTGCAACAACACCCACTACTACTTCTACAGCAAGTACAACACCAACACCTACTAGTCCATCAATGACAACAACCATTTCTACTCAGCTTTCAACCACTGCATCAACTACTACTGCAACAACACCCACAACTACTACTACATCTACAGCAAGTACAACACCAACAACTACTAGTCCATCAACGACGACAACTATTTCTACTCAGCCTTCAACCACCGCATCAACTACTCCTGCAACAACACCCACAACTACTACTACTTCTACAGCAAGTACAACACCAACAACTACTAGTCCATCAACGACGACAACCATTTCTACTCAGCCTTCAACCACCGCATTAACTAGTCCTGCAACAACACCCACAACTACTACTACTTCTACAGCAAGTACAACACCAACAACTACTAGTCCATCAACGACAACAACTATTTCTACTCAGCCTTCAACCACTGCATCAACTACTACTGCAACAACACCCACAACTACTACTACAGCAAGTACTTCCACATCAACAACTACTAGTCCAACAACAACCATTTCTACTCAGCCTTCAACCACTGCATCAACTACTACTACAACAACAGCACCCACCACTACTACTACTACTACTACCGCAAGTACAACACCAACAACTACTAGTCCAACAATGACAACAATAATTTCTACTCAGCCTTCAACCACCGCATCAACTACTCCTGCAACAACACCCACAACTACTACTACAGCAAGTACTCCCACAGCAAAAACTACTAGTGTAATGACAACAACCATTTCAACTCAGCCTTCAACCGCTGCATCAACTACTACTGCAACAACACCCACAACTACTACTACATCTACAGCAAGTACAACACCAACAACTACTAGTCCATCAACGACGACAACCATTTCGACTCAGCCTTCAACCACCGCATCAACTACTCCTGCAACAACACCCACAACTACTACTACAGCAAGTACTCCCACATCAACAACTACTAGTGTAATGACAACAACCATTTCAACTCAGCCTTCAACCGCTGCATCAACTACTACTGCAACAACACCCACAACTACTACTACATCTACAGCAAGTACAACACCAACAACTACTAGTCCATCAACGACAACAACTATTTCTACTCAGCCTTCAACCACTGCATCAACTACTACTGCAACAACACCCACTACTACTTCTACAGCAAGTACAACACCAATATCTACTAGTCCATCAACGACAACAACTATTTCTACTCAGCCTTCAACCACTGCATCAACTACTACTGCAACAACACCCACTACTACTTCTACAGCAAGTACAACACCAACACCTACTAGTCCATCAATGACAACAACCATTTCTACTCAGCCTTCAACCACTGCATCAACTACTACTGCAACAAAACCCACAACTACTACTACAGGAAGTACTTCCACATCAACAACTACTAGTCCAACAACAACCATTTCTGCTCAGCCTTCAACCACTGCATCAACTACTACTACAACAACAGCACCCACAACTACTACTACTACCGCAAGTACAACACCAACAACTACTAGTCCAACAATGACAACAACAATTTCTACTCAGCCTTCAACCACCGCATCAACTACTCCTGCAACAACACCCACAACTACTACTACAGCAAGTACTCCCACATCAACAACTACTAGTGTAATGACAACAACCATTTCAACTCAGCCTTCAACCGCTGCATCAACTACTACTGCAACAACACCCACAACTACTACTACATCTACAGCAAGTACAACACCAACAACTACTAGTCCATCAACGACGACAACCATTTCGACTCAGCCTTCAACCACCGCATCAACTACTCCTGCAACAACACCCACAACTACTACTACAGCAAGTACTCCCACATCAACAACTACTAGTGTAATGACAACAACCATTTCAACTCAGCCTTCAACCGCTGCATCAACTACTACTGCAACAACACCCACAACTACTACTACATCTACAGCAAGTACAACACCAACAACTACTAGTCCATCAACGACAACAACTATTTCTACTCAGCCTTCAACCACTGCATCAAATACTACTGCAACAACACCCACTACTACTTCTACAGCAAGTACAACACCAATATCTACTAGTCCATCAACGACAACAACTATTTCTACTCAGCCTTCAACCACTGCATCAACTACTACTGCAACAACACCCACTACTACTTCTACAGCAAGTACAACACCAATATCTACTAGTCCATCAACGACAACAACTATTTCTACTCAGCCTTCAACCACTGCATCAACTACTACTGCAACAACACCCACTACTACTTCTACAGCAAGTACAAAACCAATATCTACTAGTCCATCAACGACAACAACAATTTCTACTCAGCCTTCAACCACCGCATCAACTACTCCTGCAACAACACCCACAACTACTACTACAGCAAGTACTCCCACATCAACAACTACTAGTGTAATGACAACAACCATTTCAACTCAGCCTTCAACCGCTGCATCAACTACTACTGCAACAACACCCACAACTACTACTACATCTACAGCAAGTACAACACCAACAACTACTAGTCCATCAACGACGACAACCATTTCTACTCAGCCTTCAACCACCGCATCAACTACTCCTGCAACAACACCCACAACTACTACTACAGCAAGTACTCCCACATCAACAACTACTAGTGTAATGACAACAACCATTTCAACTCAGCCTTCAACCGCTGCATCAACTACTACTGCAACAACACCCACAACTACTACTACATCTACAGCAAGTACAACACCAACAACTACTAGTCCATTAACGACAACAACTATTTCTACTCAGCCTTCAACCACTGCATCAACTACTACTGCAACAACACCCACTACTACTTCTACAGCAAGTACAACACCAATATCTACTAGTCCATCAACGACAACAACAATTTCTACTCAGCCTTCAACCACCGCATCAACTACTCCTGCAACAACACCCACAACTACTACTACAGCAAGTACTCCCACATCAACAACTACTAGTGTAATGACAACAACCATTTCAACTCAGCCTTCAACCGCTGCATCAACTACTACTGCAACAACACCCACAACTACTACTACATCTACAGCAAGTACAACACCAACAACTACTAGTCCATCAACGACGACAACCATTTCTACTCAGCCTTCAACCACCGCATCAACTACTCCTGCAACAACACCCACAACTACTACTACAGCAAGTACTCCCACATCAACAACTACTAGTCTAATGACAACAACCATTTCAACTCAGCCTTCAACCGCTGCATTAACTACTACTGCAACAACACCCACAACTACTACTACATCTACAGCAAGTACAACACCAACAACTACTAGTCCATCAATGACAACAACTATTTCTACTCAGCCTTCAACCACTGCATCAACTACTACTGCAACAACACCCACTACTACTTCTACAGCAAGTACAACACCAATATCTACTAGTCCATCAACGACAACAACCATTTCTACTCAGCTTTCAACCACTGCATCAACTACTACTGCAACAACACCCACAACTACTACTACAGCAAGTACTTCCACATCAACAACTACTGGTCCAACAACAACCATTTCTACTCAGCCTTCAACCACTGCATCAACTATTACTCCAACAACACCCACAACTACTACTACTTCTACAGCAAGTACAACACCAACAACTACTAGTCCATCAACGACAACAACCATTTCTACTCAGCCTTCAAACACTGCATCAACTACTACTGCAACAACACCCACAACTACTACTACTTCTACAGCAAGTACAATACCAATATCTACTAGTCCATCAACGACAACAACCATTTCTACTCTGCCTTCAATCACTGCATCAACTACTATGGCAACAACACCTACTTCAACTACTATTGATAGTACAACTACACCAACAACTACTAGTCCATCATTGACAACCATTTCTACTCAGCCTTCAACCACCGCATCAACTACTTCTCCATCAACACCCACAACTACTACTACTACGTCTACTACTACAGCAAGTACAACACCAACAACTACTAGTCCATCAACGACAAAAAACATTTCTACTCAGCTTTCAACCACTGCATCAACTACTACTGCAACAACACCCACAACTACTACTACAGCAAGTACTTCCACATCAACAACTACTGGTCCAACAACAACCATTTCTACTCAGCCTTCAACCACTGCATCAACTAGTACTCCAACAACACCCACAACTACTACTATTTCTACTACTACAGGAAGTACAACACCAACAACTACTAGTCCATCAATGACAACAACCATTTCTACTCAGCCTTCAACCACTGCATCAACTACTACTGCAACAACACCCCCAACTACTACTACAGCAAGTACTTCCACATCAACAACTACTAGTCCAACAACGACCATTTCTACTCAGCCTTCAACCACTGCATCAACTAATACTGCAACAACACCCACAACTACTACTACTACCGCAAGTACAACACCAACAACTGCTAGTCCAACAATGACAACAATTTCTACTCAGCCTTCAACCACCGCATCAACTACTCCTGCAACAACACCCACAACTACTACTACAGCAAGTACTCCCACATCAACAACTACTAGTGTAATGACAACAACCATTTCAACTCAGCCTTCAACCGCTGCATCAACTACTACTGCAACAACACCCACAACTACTACTACTTCTACAGCAAGTACAACACCAACAACTACTAGTCCAACAACGACAACAACTATTTCTACTCAGCCTTCAACCACTGCACCAACTGCTACTCCAACAACACCCACAACTACTACTACTTCTACAGCAAGTACAACACCAACAACTACTAGTCCATCAACGACAACAACCATTTCTACTCAGCCTTCAACCACTGTATCAACTACTACTGCAACAATACCCACAACTACTACTACAGCAAGTACTCTCACATCAACAACTACTAGTCCAACAATGACCGATTCTACTCAGTCTTCAACCACTGCATCAACAACAACTCCAACAACACCAACAACTACTACTACTTATACTACTACAGTAAGTACAACACCAACAACTACTAGTCCATCAATGACAACAACCATTTCTACTCAGCCTTCAACCACTGCATCAACTACTACTGCAACAACACCCACAACTACTACTACAGCAAGTACTTCCACATCAACAACTACTAGTCCAACAACGACCATTTCTACTCAGCCTTCAACCACTGCATCAACTACTACTACAACAACAACACCCACAACTACTACTACTACCGCAAGTACAACACCAACAACTACTAGTCCAACAATGACAACAACAATTTCTACTCAGCCTTCAACCACCGCATCAACTACTACTCCAACAACACCTACAACTACTACTACTACTTCTACTACTACAGTAAGTACAACACCAACAACTACTAGTCCATCAACAACAACAACCATTTCTACTCAGCCTTCAACCACCGCATCGACTACTCCTGCAACAACACCCACAACTACTACTACAGCAAGTACACCCACATCAACAACTACTAGTGTAATGACAACAACCATTTCAACTAAGCCTTCAACCACTGCATCAACTAGTACGGCAACAACACCCACTTCAACTACTATAGATAGTAAAACCACACCAACAACTACTAGTCCATCAACGACAACCATTTCTACTCAGCCTTCAACCACCGCATCAACAACTCCTGCAACAACACCCACAACTACTACTATAGCAAGTACACCCACATCAACAACTAATATTCCAACAACAACAACAACAACAACAACTATTTCTACTCAGCCTTTAACCACTGCATCAACTACTCCTTCAATAACACCCACAACTACTACTACGGCAAGTACACCCACATCAACAACTAATACTCCAACAACAACTGTTTCTACTCAGCCTTCAACCACTGCATCACCTACTACTCCAACAACTCCCACAACTACTACTACTTCTACAACTACAGCAAGTACAACACCAACAACTACTAGTCCATCAACGACAACAACCATTTCTACTCAGCCTTCAACCACTGCATCAACTACAATGGCAACAACACCTACTTCAACTACTATTGATAGTACAACTACACCAACAACTACTAGTCCATCAACGACAACCATTTCTACTCAGCCTTCAACCACCGCATCAACTACTCCTGCAATAACACCCACAACTACTACTATAGCAAGTACACCCACATCAACAACTAATCATCCAACAACAACTGTTTCTACTCAGCCTTCAACCACTGCATCACCTACTACTCCAACAACACCCACAACTACTTCTACAACTACAGCAAGTACAACACCAACAACTACTAGTCCATCAACGACAACAACCATTTCTACTCAGCCTTCAACAACTGCATCAACTACTGCTGCAACAACACCCACAACTACTACTACAGCAAGTACTCCCACATCAACATCTACTAGTCCAACAACGATTATTTCTACTCAGCCTTCAACCACTGCATCAACTCCTACTCCAACAACACCCACAACTACTACTTCTACTACTACAGCAAGTACAACACCAACAACTACTAGTCCAACAATGACAACAACAATTTCTACTCAGCCTTCAACCACCGCATCAACTACTCCTGCAACAACAACCACAAATACTACTACATCTACAGCAAGTACTCCCACATCAACAACTACTAGTGTAATGACAACAACCATTTCAACTCAGCCTTCAACCACCGCATCAACTACTACTGCAACAACACCCACAACTACTACTACATCTACAGCAAGTACAACACCAACAACTACTAGTCCATCAACGACGACAACCATTTCTACTCAGCCTTCAACCATCACATCAACTACTCCTGCAACAACACCCACAACTACTACTACAGCAAGTACTCCCACATCAACAACTACTAGTGTAATGACAACAACCATTTCAACTCAGCCTTCAACCGCTGCATCAACTACTACTGCAACAACACCCACAACTACTACTACATCTACAGCAAGTACAACACCAACAACTACTAGTCCATCAACGACAACAACTATTTCTACTCAGCCTTCAACCACTGCATCAACTACTACTGCAACAACACCCACTACTACTTCTACAGCAAATACAACACCAATATCTACTAGTCCATCAATGACAACAACCATTTCTACTCAGCTTTCAACCACTGCATCAACTACTACTGCAACAACACCCACAACTACTACTACAGCAAGTACTTCCACATCAACAACTACTGGTCCAACAACAACCATTTCTACTCAGCCTTCAACCACTGCATCAACTACTACTCCAACAACACCCACAACTACTACTACTTCTACTACTACAGCAAGTACAACACCAACAACTACTAGTCCATCAACGACAACAACCATTTCTACTCAGCCTTCAACCACTGCATCAACTACTACTGCAACAACACCCACAACTACTACTACAGTAAGTACTTCCACATCAACAACTACTAGTCCAACAACGACCATTTCTACTCAGCCTTCAACCACTGCATCAACTACTACTACAACAACACCCACAACTACTACTACTACTACCGCAAGTACAACACCAACAACTACTAGTCCATCAATGACAACAACCATTTCTACTCAGCCTTCAACCACTGCATCAACTACTCCTGCAACAACACCCACAACTA
Organism: Dendropsophus ebraccatus; assembly: GCF_027789765.1. Taxonomy (NCBI): domain Eukaryota; kingdom Metazoa; phylum Chordata; class Amphibia; order Anura; family Hylidae; genus Dendropsophus; species Dendropsophus ebraccatus. The sequence goes on from NC_091463.1 coordinate 89,497,834, forward strand.
CTACTACAGCAAGTACTTCCACATCAACAACTACTAGTCCAACAACGACCATTTCTACTCAGCCTTCAACCACTGCATCAACTACTACTACAACAACAACAACACCCACAACTACTACTACTACCGCAAGTACAACAACAACAACTACTAGTCCAACAATGACAACAACCATTTCTACTCAGCCTTCAACCACTGCATCAACTACTCCTGCAACAACACCCACAACTACTACTACAGCAAGTACTTCCACATCAACAACTACTAGTTCAACAACGACCATTTCTACTCAGCCTTCAACCACCGCATCAACTACTCCTGCAACAACACCCACAACTACTACTACAGCAAGTACTCCCACATCAACAACTACTAGTGTAATGACAACAACCATTTCAACTCAGCCTTCAACCGCTGCATCAACTACTACTGCAACAAAACCCACAACTACTACTACATCTACAGCAAGTACAACACCAACAACTACTAGTCCATCAACGACGACAACCATTTCTACTCAGCCTTCAACCACCGCATCAACTACTCCTGCAACAACACCCACAACTACTACTACAGCAAGTACTCCCACATCAACAACTACTAGTCTAATGACAACAACCATTTCAACTCAGCCTTCAACCGCTGCATCAACTACTACTGCAACAACACCCACAACTACTACTACATCTACAGCAAGTACAACACCAACAACTACTAGTCCATCAACGACAACAACTATTTCTACTCAGCCTTCAACCACTGCATCAACTACTACTGCAACAACACCCACTACTACTTCTACAGCAAGTACAACACCAATATCTACTAGTCCATCAACGACAACAACTATTTCTACTCAGCCTTCAACCACTGCATCAACTACTACTGCAACAACACCCACTACTACTTCTACAGCAAGTACAACACCAATATCTACTAGTCCATCAACGACAACAACTATTTCTACTCAGCTTTCAACCACTGCATCAACTACTACTGCAACAACACCCACAACTACTACTACAGCAAGTACTTCCACATCAACAACTACTGGTCCAACAACAACCATTTCTACTCAGCCTTCAACCACTGCATCAACTACTACTCCAACAACACCCACAACTACTATTACTACAGCAAGTACAACACCAACAACTTCTAGTCCATCAACGACAACAACCATTTCTACTCAGCCTTCAACCACTGCATCAACTACTACTGCAACAACACCCACAACTACTACTATAGTAAGTACTTCCACATCAACAACTACTAGTCCAACAACGACTATTTCTACTCAGCCTTCAACCACTGCATCAACTACAACAACAACACCCACAACTACTACTACTACCGCAAGTACAACACCAACAACTACTAGTCCAACAATCACAACAACAATTTCTACTCAGCCTTCAACCACCGCATCAACTACTACTCCAACAACACCTACAACTACTACTACTACTTCTACTACTACAGTAAGTACAACACCAACAACTACTAGTCCATCAACGACAACAACCATTTCTACTCAGCCTTCAACCACCGCATCGACTACTCCTGCAACAACACCCACAACTACTACTACAGCAAGTACACCCACATCAACAACTACTAGTGTAATGACAACAACCATTTCTACTCAGCCTTCAACCACTGCATCAACTACTACTCCAACAACACCCACAACTACTACTACTTCTACTACTACAGCAAGTAAAACACCAACAACTACTAGTCCATCAACGACAACAACCATTTCTACTCAGCCTTCAACCACTGCATCAACTACTACTCCAACAACACCCACAACTACTACTTCTACTACTACAGCAAGTACAACACAAACAACTACAAGTCCATCAACGACAACAACCATTTCTACTCAGCCTTCAACCACTGCATCAACTACTACTGCAACAACAGCCAAAACTACTACTTCAGCAAGTACTTCCACATCAACAACTACTAGTCCAACAACGACCATTTCTACTCAGCCTTCAATCACCGCATCAGCTACTACTGCAACAACACCCAAAACTACTACTACAGCAAGTACACCCACATCAACAACTACTAGTGTAATGACAACAACCATTTCAACGCAGCCTTCAACCACTGCATCAGCTACTAATGCAACAACACCCACAACTACTAATACAGCAAGTACTCCAACATCAACAACTACTAGTCCAACAACGACCATTTCTACTCAGTCTTCAACCACTGCATCAACTACAACTCCAACAACACCTACAAGTACTACTACTTCTACTACTTCAGCAAGAACAACACCAACAACTACTAGTCCATCAACGACAACAACCATTTCTACTCAGCCTTTAACCACCGCATCAACTACTCCTGCAACAACACCCACAACTACTACTACTACAGCAAATACTCCCACATCAACAACTACTAGTGTAATGACAACGACCATTTCTACTCAGCCTTCAACCACTGCATCAACTACTACTGCAACAACACCCACAACTACTACTTCAGCAAGTACTTCCACATCAACAACTACTGGTCCAACAATGACCATTTCTACTCAGCCTTCAACCACTGCATCAACTACTACTCCAACAACACCCACAACTACTACTACTACTACTACTACAGCAAGTACAACACCAACAACTACTAGTCCATCAACGACAACCACCATTTCTACTCAGCCTTCAACCACTGCATCAACTACTACTCCAACAACACCCACAACTACTACTACAGCAAGTACTTCCACATCAACAACTACTGGTCCAACAACGACCATTTCTACTCAGCCTTCAACTACTGCATCAACTACTACTGCAACAACACCCACAACTACTACTACTACCGCAAGTACAACACCAACAACTACTAGTCCAACAATGACAACCACCATTTCTACTCAGCCTTCAACCACTGCATCAACTACTACTCCAACAACACCCACAACTACTACTACTTCTACTACTACAGCAAGTAAAACACCAACAACTACTAGTCCATCAACGACAACAACCATTTCTACTCAGCCTTCAACCACTGCATCAACTACTACTCCAACAACACCCACAACTACTACTTCTACTACTACAGCAAGTACAACAGCAACAACTACAAGTCCATCAACGACAACAACCATTTCTACTCAGCCTTCAACCACTGCATCAACTACTACTCCAACAACACCCACAACTACTACTTCTACTACTACAGCAAGTACAACAGCAACAACTACAAGTCCATCAACGACAACAACCATTTCTACTCAGCCTTCAACCACTGCATCAACTACTACTGCAACAACAGCCACAACTACTACTACAGCAAGTACTTCCACATCAACAACTACTAGTCCAACAACGACCATTTCTACTCAGCCTTCAATCACCGCATCAGCTACTACTGCAACAACACCCAAAACTACTACTACAGCAAGTACTCCAACATCAACAACTACTAGTCCAACAACGACCATTTCTACTCAGTCTTCAACCACTGCATCAACTCCAACTCCAACAACACCTACAAGTACTACTACTTCTACTACTTCAGCAAGTACAACACCAACAACTACTAGTCCATCAACGACAACAACCATTTCTACTCAGCCTTTAATCACCGCATCAACTACTCCTGCAACAGCACCCACAACTACTACTACAGCAAATACTCCCACATCAACAACTACTAGTGTAATGACAACGACCATTTCTACTCAGCCTTCAACCACTGCATCAACTACTACTGCAACAACACCCACAACTACTGCAACAGCAAGTACTCCAACATCAACAACTACTAGTCCAACAACGACCATTTCTACTCAGCCTTCAACCACTGCATCAACTACTACTCCAACAACACCCACAACTACTACTACTTCTACTACTACAGTAAGTACAACACCAACAACTACTAGTCCATCAACGACAACAACCATTTCTACTCAGCCTTCAACCACTGCATCGACAACTCCTACAACAACATCCACAACTACTACTACAGCAAGTACACCCACATCAACAACTACTAGTGTAATGACAACAACCATTTCAACTCAGCCTTCAACCACTACATCAACTAGTACGGCAACAAAACCCACTTCAACTACTATTGATAGTACAACCACACCAACAACAACTAGTCCATCAACGACAACCATTTCTACTCAGCCTTCAACCACCGCATCAACAACTCCTGCAACAACACCCACAACTACAACTATAGCAAGTACACCCACATCAACAACTAATACTCCAACAACTATTTCTACTCAGCCTTCAACCACCGCATCAACTGCTCCTGCAACAACAGCCACAACTACTACTACAGCAAGTACACCCACATCAACAACTAATACTCCAACAACGACAACAACTATTTCAACTCAGCCTTCAACCACTGTATCAACTACTACTCCAACAACAACCACAATTACTACTACTTCTACTACTACAGCAAGTACATCAACAACAATTACTAGTCCATCAACGGCAACAACCATTTTTACTGAGCCTTCAACCACTGCATCAAGTACTACTCCAACAACACCCACAACTACTGCAACAGCAAGTACTCCCACATCAACAACTACTAGTCCAACAACGACCATTTCTACTCAGCCTTCAACCACTGCATCAACTACTACTTCAACAACACCTACAACTACTACTACTTCTACTACTACAGCAAGTACAACACCAACAACTACTAGTCCATCAATGACAACAACCATTTCTACTCAGCCTTCAATCACTCCATTAACTACTCCTGCAACAACACCCACAACTACTACAGCAGCAAGTACACCCACATCAACAACTTCTAGTGTAATGATAACAACCATTTCTTCTCAGCCTTCAATCACCCCATTAACTACTCCTGCAACAACACTTAATTCAACTACTATTACTAGTACAAGTACAACCACACCAACAACTACTAGTCCATCAACGACAACAACCATTTCTACTCAGCTTTCAACCACCGCATCAACTACTGCTGCAACAACACCCACAACTACTACTATAGCAAGTACACCCACATCAACAACTTATACTCCAACAACAACAAAAACTATTTCTACTCAGCCTTCAAGCACTGGATCAACTACTACTCCAACAACACCCACAACTACTACTACTTCTACTACTACAGCAAGTACCACACCAACAACTACTAGTCCATCAACGACAACAACCATTTATACTCAGTCTTCAACCACTGCATCAACTACTACTGCAACAACACCCACAACTACTACTTCAGTAAGTACCCCCACATCAACAACTACTAGTCTAACAACGACCATTACTACTCAGCCTTCAACCACTGCATCAACAACTACTGAAACAACACCCACAACTACTACTACTACTACTACTACTATTACAGCAAGTACAACACCAACAACTACTAGTCCAACAATGACAACAACCATTTCTACTCAGCCTTCAACCACCGCATCAACTACTCCTGCAACAACACCCACAACTACTACTTCTACAGCAAGTACACTCACATCAACAACTAATACTCCAACAATGATAACTATTTCTACTCAGCCTTCAACTACTGCATCAACTACTACTCCAACAACACCCACAACTACTTCTACTACTAAAGCAAGTACAACACCAACAACTACTAGTCCATCAACGACAACAACCATTTCTACTCAGCCTCCAACAACCGCATCAAAAACTCCTGCAACAACACACACAACTACTACTACAGCAAGTACTCCCACATCAACAAATACTAGTGTAATGACAACAACCCTTTTAACTCAACCTTCAACCACTGCATCAACAACACCCACTTCAACTACTATTACTAGTACAAGTACAACCACACCAACAACTACTAGTCCATCAACGACAACAACCATTTCTACTCAGCCTCCAGCCACTGCATCAACTACTACTGCAACAAGACCCACAACTACTACTACAGCAAGTACTCCCACATCAACAACTACTAGTCCAACAACGACCATTTCTACTCAGCATTCAACCACAGCATCAATTACTACTGCAACAACACCCACAACTACTACTACAGCAGGTACAACACCAATAACTACTAGTCCAGCAAATACACTTACATCAACAACTACTAGTCCAACAACGACAACTACCATTTATTATCAACCATCAACAACCACATCAACTACTACTGCAACAATACCCACAACCCCTACTACAACAAGTACTACCACACCAACAACTACTAGTCCAACAACAACAACCATTTCTATTCAACCTTCAACAACTGCATCAACTTCTACTGCAACAACACCCACAACTACTACTTCTTCTACTACTACAGCAAGTACAACACCAACAACTACTAGTCCAACAACGACAACAACCATTTCTACTCAGCCTTTAACCACTGGATCAACTACTCCTGCAACAACACCCACAACTACTACTGGTCCAACAACGACAACAACCATTTCTACTCAGCCTTCAACCACTGCATCAACTACTACTGCAACAACACCCAAAACTACTACTACTACTTCTACTACTACAGCAAGTACAACACCAACAACTACTAGTCCATCAACAAAAACAACCATCTCTACTCAGCCTTCAACCACCGCATCAACTACTCCTGCAACAACTCCCACAACTACTACTACAGAAAGAACACTAACATCAACAATTACTAGTGCAACGACAACAACCATTTCTACTCAGCCTTCAACCACTGCATCAACTTCAGGGCTCCAGATGGCGACCAAAATGGTCGCCAATGCGACTGACTTTTTGCAAATGGCGCCCAGATTTATTAATCTGGGCGCCATTTGCGACTGGCCGCGGCGGCGCGCTGTCTCTTTAAGATGCGCGGCTGATGCGCGGCTGCCGGGGGTGTCCCATCCTATCCCCGGCAGCGCGGCGCATCAGTGAGCTGCCTGGGGCCCTGACTTCCGGCACAGGAAGCGCACGTCAGAGACGCTTCCTGTGTCAGAAGTCACAGCCCCGGCGTACAGAGAGCTCACTGATGCGCCGCGCTGCCGGGGATAGGACGGGACACCCCCGGCAGCCGCGCATCAGCCGGGAACAGCGTCCGAAGAAGAAGAGGATCGCCGGGGGAGCGGGTTGTCAGGTGAGTTTGTGTGTTTGTTTTTTTTTAAATATTGCTTAGCATAGAGGAAAGGGGGGGGGGGGCATCTATAATGGGGGGAGAAGAGGGGCCATCTTCAAGGGGGGGAGAGGGGGCCATCTATAAGGGGGGGAGAAGAGGGGGCATCTATAATAAGGGGGGGAGAAGAGGGGGCATCTATAATGGGGGGGAGAAGAGGGGGCATCTATAATGGGGGGGGAGAGGGGGTATCTATAATGGGGGGAGAAGAGGGGGCATCTATAATGGGGGGGGGGGAGAGGGGGCATCTATAAGGTGAGGGGGTATCTATAAGGGGGGGAGAAGAGGGGGCATCTATAATGGGGGGGGAGAAGAGGGGGCATCTATAATGGGGGGGGGGAGAGGGGGCATCTATAAGGTGAGGGGGTATCTATAAGGGGGGGAGAAGAGGGGGCATCTATAATGGGGGGGAGAAGAGGGGGTATCTATAATGGGGGGAGAAGAGGGGGCATCTATAATGGGGGGAGAAGAGGGGGTATCTATAATGGGGGGGAGAAGAGGGGGTATCTATAATGGGGGGGAGAAGAGGGGGTATCTATAATGGGGGGGGGGGGAGAGCGGGTATCTATAATGGGGGGAGAAGAGGGGGCATCTATAAGGGGGGGAGAAGAGGGGGTATCTATAAGGGGGGGAGAAGAGGGGGTATCTATAATGGGGGGGAGAAGAGGGGGTATCTATAATGGGGGGGAGAAGAGGGGGTATCTATAATGGGGGGGAGAAGAGGGGGTATCTATAATGGGGGGGAGAAGAGGGGGCATCTATAATGGGGGGGAGGAGGGGGCATCTATAATGGGGGGGAGGAGGGGGCATCTATAATGGGGGTAGAGGGGGTCATCTATAAGGGGAGGGGGCCATCTATAAGTGTAGGGCAGACTGGCTGCAGACACTGGGAGATAGATATATGCACTATTATTATTATCAGGGCCCCTCAGGTGTCTGTATTGTAGGGGGTCACTTGCATTAGTCACTAGGTGAGAGATATATCTATCTATATACACATCTTGTGGGGGGTCACTATGGCTGCAGTCATAAGTCTAGCTCAGTATGTATAGACTGTTGCAAGCTTTTAAAGGGAACCTGTCACCCCCCGTGACGGGGTGACAGGCTCCCAACCCCCCATTAGAACCCCCTATACTCACCTCATCGCGCCGGGTCCCGCTTCTGAAGATGGCCGGGTCACGGAGATCTCAGCCGCTGCAGCCCGGCGCGCACACTGAGAGATGAGTCCAACGCTCAGAGAATGACGGAGCGCTGGACTCTCCCATCATTCTCTATGAGCGTTGGACTCATCTCTCAGCGCACGCCGGGTTGCAGCGGCTGAGATCTCCGTGACCCGACCATCTTCAGAAGCGGGACCCGGCGCGATGAGGTGAATATAGGGGGCTCTAACGGGGGGTTGGGAGCCTGTCACCCCGGCACGGGGGTCGACAGGTTCCCTTTAAGTTCAAGTTCAGAAGAGTAAGCCTCATTAAAAGGCTAGCCAAGTGAGGCTGAAGTACTGAGTCAGACTGTATATGGTTGTCAAGTTGCAAGTTTCCATGTTGAACGTTTTCAAACTAAGAAAAGAAAGGATCTAAAGGAGGAGGATGCTGCCGTGGCCTCTGCACACAGTAAGTCCCATGTAACATAACATTAATTTTACATGGTTTAAAATGTTGGCGACCAAATATTCTATTTGGCGCCTAAATTTTTCAGGTTAGGAGCCAATGGCTCCTAGGTAAATTTTTTAGTCTGGAGCCCTGAACTTCTACTGCAACAACAGCCACTTCAACTTCTACTACTAAAGCAAGTTCAACCACTCCAACAGCTACTGGTTCAACAACAACAACCATTTCTACTCAGCCTTCAAGCACTGCAACAACTACTACTGCAACAACACCCACAACTACTACTACAGCAAGTATTTCCACATCAACAACTACTAGTCTAACAACGACCATTTATACTCAGTCTTCAACCACAGCAAGTACACCCACATCAACAACTACTAGTCCAACAATGACAACGACCATTTCTACTCAGCCTTCAACCGCTGCATCAACTACTACTACTACAACACCCATTTCATCTACTACTACTACAGCAAGTACAACCACACCAACAACTACTAGTGCAACAATGACAACAACCATTTCTACTCAGCCTTCAACCACTGCAACAACTACTATTGGAACAACACCCACCACTAATTCTACTAAAGTGACTACAACGGCACCAACAACTACTAGTCCAACAACGACAACAGTTATTTCAACTCAGCCTTCAGCCACTGCATCAACTACTAATCCTCTAGTCACAAGCTTTTCTACACAAGTTACAAGTAAGTTATCAAATGGCATGAAGAAAAATAAAAACAAAAACATTTTACTGCTTGCACTAGCATAGGTTAACAATTGAAATGGTTATTCTGATACTTACACATGGGCGGTATATATATATATATATATATATATATATATATATATATATATATATATATATATATATATGGGCTGTTCTTTTTATTTCACATTACGGATGTATGAACCTTAAAGGGGTAGTCCACCAAAAAATTTTTTCTTTCAAATCAACTGCTACCATGAAGTGCCAGAGATTTGTAATTTACTTCTATTAAAAAATCTCAAGCCTTCCAGTACTTATCAGCTGCTGTATGCCCAACAGGAAGTTGTATTATTTCCAGTCTGGAGAGCAGGAGAGGTTTTCTATGGGGATTTGCTCCTGCTTTGGACAGTTCCTGACATGGACAGAGGAGGCAACAGAGAGCACTGGGTCAGACAGGAAAGAAAACACCACTTCCTGCTGGACACACAGCAGCTGATAAGTACTGGAAGACTTAAGATTTTTTAATAGAAGTGAATTACAAATCTCTGGCACTTTATGGCACCAGTTGATTTGAAAGAAAAATTTTTTTGGTGGACTACCCCTTTAAAGTTTACCTGTCATTATAACTTTCAAAATCTAAATCAACAGTAGATTGCAACTTTTCAATCTACATTTATTTTTTTTATTTTTAGTTAGTTATCATGGAAAACACGGAACTTCCTGTGTTCTGACTTTTCTTTTTTTCAAAAAGAGTCAGAAAACAGGAAGTCCTCTGTTTCCCAGGTCATTTGAGTGCTCACATAGAAGGCAATGTGTGATAAACACATTGAGCTGTGACACTCTGGTCAGACTTCCTGTTTTGTCTGTTTTTTTCAATTAGTCTAAAAATCTGCCTTCAGATGACTGGACCTGGATTTCTGGTAAGTTTAGCTATGTTTTTAAGCATGACAAAAAAAATTAAGGTATATTGCAAACTTGCTTTATTTCACATGTACTGTTAAATTAGATTTTGAACGTTATAATGACAGTGACAGTTTTACATTCTCAGTCAAGTCATTGCATCTTCAAATAGAAGCCCTACCTAAAAAATAAGCCCTGGCTTGAATTTGCGGGGGTTTTGGAGTAGACTTTAAAGAGCACTTGTGCCACTTACATTTTCTTTTACTGAGTAGAATCAGACTCTAAAAAGTGTTCTTTTTGTACATTGTTATGGGGGCTGCCATTTTGCCTGTGCTGTTTGTAACAGAATTTAGTTACATGCTTCACAGGAAGCCTCATGAACATAGACAGCAATAGACAGACTCTATTCTCTTGAGATGAATGTAAAACATTACTGAGCATGCTCTGTGACCTTTGAAGAGGTCATTCCACAGGGAGCTGCTATAAACTCATACTGATGCTATCTACTGGTGTCATATGACTGTATCTACTGGTGTCATATGCTGTACAGATCGCTTTACGGCAGCCTCTTCTTATCACTACAGACACAACAGGAAGTCTCAGCTTAGTTTAAGCCCCAGTGCTGAGAATAAAAACTGAAAGATCTCAGAATTATTTTATAATACAGATTTAAAAAAATGAAAACCAGAAAAAACATCAGTAAAAATTCTTTAAAAAAATATATTTAATATAAAAACATTATTTAAAGGGGAAATATCAGCAGGTCAGACTGTTGCGTAGGGGGCACTGAGGAGGAAGGTATGTCTCGTACCTTCCTCTTCCGCACTGTTTCTGCGCTGTTAGCAGTTTAACCTTTGGTCCAGAGCACAGTTAGGATCACTGCTCTGCCCCCATAGCACTGAACCATCACCGGGTGCCATGGGGGCGGGGCAGTGCTCTTAGTGGTATTCCAGACCGAGGATTAAACTGCTAACAACACGGGAATGGCGCTGAGGAGGAAGGTAAGAGACATACCTTCCTCCTCGGCACACCATGCACAATAGGGGGCTATTAGCAAGTTGTTTAACCTGCTGATAGTTCCCTTTTAAACAATCATTAGATGCGGGCAGTGGCCGGGAGGGAGGCGCGCAGCTCGCATTCTCCAGCTAATGAAGCACAGCCTGAGGAGGGAGAGTGGCCAGTAGAGTCCTGTCCCAGCTGCTGACCCGCCCCCATAGCCGGACGTATACACGCGCTCCCTCCCGGCCGCACATGAAGGTCCCCGGAGGAGGCTGCAGGGACTGAAGCATCAGGTGATAATGTCGCTGAGGTTACTGGAGCTGTACAGCGGGATAGGGGGGCACAGTGCAGACCCACTATCCACTATACCTCCACTACTACACCCTACCTAGATGGAGGCACATAGAAGATCTCCTATACTATATGGGGGCACAGAGTACATAGGGCACATATTTGAGAAAACTACTTATATGGGGGACACAATGGGCTTGTCTACTACAGGGGGAGCACTGTTACATTGGGAAGCAATACAGTTGTCTCAAATGTCATTAATATAGTATCTGACACTGCAGGGACAAAAATTTTCTGAAAATTGAGATTTAAATCGAGAATCCTCTAAAATCTTTTAAAAAATCAAGATTTATTTTTTTGGCCATATCGCCCCACCCTAGTTGGAATCATGTAATGCTTCATTTTTATTAGTCTCTTACAGCATTGTACATTTATCTCCATAGGTTCCCAAGGCTCCACATCAACCATAACAACTATTACCTCTACCCAAACAACCGCAGACAAATCTTCACGTAAGTATTACATATTTAGGCTATGTTCACACTATGTAAAACTGCGGCCGTAGTTCTCGCCGCAGAACTACGGCCGTAGTTTTGCGGGTGGAGCATAACCTTACTTTCAATGGGATCCCGGCCGGAGCGTACACACATCGTATACGCTTCGGCCGGGATCTATGCGGCGCCGCAAATAACTGACAGGTCAGACCTGTCCGTTCACACAGTGAAGCGAGCGGTTCCGGCCACTTGCTTCACTGTGGGCTATGGGAAGCTCTGATGCGGACGCGCGCTGATGCGCCCGCATCAGAGCTCCGCGGCAGGGATGATCCGGCCAGAGACCGGCCGTTCTGTGACCCGGCCGAGGTCACGGAACGGCCGGTCTCTTACGTAGTGTGAACATAGCCTTAAAGGGGATGTCATCTGTATTAAGGACCAGGTCAATTTTCATTTATGCAGGCCATAGCGCTTGCATTTTTCTCCAGACTCACATGAGCTCTTAACTTTTGCGACACCAAATGTACAATTGTACTTTGTAATGACAGACTTTGTTTTTACATAAAATATGCTGTGAAACGGGAAAAGAATTATTTGCAAGGTGAAATTTTTAGAAAAGTATCTCATTTTAAATGGGGGGAGGGGGGGTTGTTACGTCTTGCTTGCGTACATGGGACGCAGATTCGCCCCTCCTCCCTGGTGTATGCCTGCAGTATCCCCTGCTCGCCTGATGGGTGGACAGGGGGGATTCCGGGGGGCGCGGCAAGGCGGGGAGGAGTTGTCCAATGAATGTATGGTATGATTGGTTATCATGTACATTGTAGGGCACTCTCGTCAATCATAATACTAACATAGAATTATTATATAGTATATTGACTTTCTAATACGGACAGTAACAGCACGGAATGCTTTTGTTTTGTAGTTCCATACTGGGTAATTATTCTTCTTGCTCTGGTCTCTGTATTGGTCGCAGCCCTCCTTGCAGGCCTAATTTTTGGGGTAAGTACCTCTATATGTGTTTAAGGTCTTTTTCCTCCATTATCAATTATCTCTCTACATTGTGGTGACATAACTGATGAGACACCTACCAATAACTAAAATACAGGACCCTCACGTTAGATGAGGTGGTGGTTGGGTGGATATTGGAAACAACCATTTCTTCCATATAGTTTTAAGGCTTAGATTCATCTCCATACAGTCCCTCCTCACAGACGCTGTCTCAGTGAGGAGGGAGGTACTGTAGGACCCCCATTACGGTAAAATGTGGGGGTACCAGTGGTGAGGAGGGAGGTACTGTAGGACCCCCATTAAGGTAAATGTGGGGGTACCAGTGGTGAGGAGGCAGGTACTGTAGGACCCCCATTACGGTAAAATGTGGGGGTACCAGTGGTGAGGAGGGAGGTACTGTAGGACCCCCATTACAGTAAATGTGGGGGTACCAGTGGTGAGGGGGGAGGTACTGTAGGACCCCCATTATGATAAATGTGGGGGTACCAGTAGTGAGGAGGGAGGTACTGTAGGACCCCCATTATGATAAATATGGGGGTACCAGTGATGAGGAGGGAAGTACTGTAGGACCCCCATTACAGTAAATGTGGGGGTACCAGTGGTGAGGAGGGAGGTACTGTAGGACCCCCATTACAGTAAATGTGGGGGTACCAGTGGTGAGGAGGGAGGTACTGTAGGACCCCCATTATGATAAATGTGGGGGTACCAGTGATGAGGAGGGAAGTACTGTAGGACCCCCATTACAGTAAATGTGGGGGTACCAGTGGTGAGGAGGGAGGTACTGTAGGACGGACCCCCATTATGATAAATGTGGGGGTACCAGTGGTGAGGAGGCAGGTACTGTAGGACCCCCATTATGGTAAATGTGGGGTACCAGTCATGAGGAGGGAAGTACTGTAGGACCCCCATTACGGTAAATGTGGGGGTACCAGTGGTGAGGAGGGAGGTACTGTAGGACGGACCCCCATTATGATAAATGTGGGGGTACTAGTGGTGAGGAGGGAGGTAATGTAGGACCCCCATTATGATAAATGTGGGGGTACCAGTGGTTAGATGCCTATGAACAACTGTACACTATATAGTATGATAGTATATATTTTCACATTTTACATGCTCCGTTTTTCCCCCTGCAGATAATAGCGATATCCAGGCCCTCAGGTTTCTACGCTGTATCCAGTATTCCTTAGTGACCCATGCTGAAACAGGAAGAGAACGGATGAAACATGAGAGAAGCCCATAATCCTCAGGGGCGACCGTCACCGGTAGTAACATGGTGGTGAAAGCACGACCTCATGGTCCCGACAGTCAAAGTTCTCATTGCACTGTATTGCACACTAGACCTAAAAAGTATATTATAACAATGTTTAATTTATTCAGAATATTTCATAGTTATATATATATATATATATATATATATAGTGTATTGTGAAGATAAAAAATATTAAAGACCAAACCTGGGAACAGCCTACGTGGTCTCCTCTACAACCATCTACAATGGTTTACGTCTATCTCCCATTGAGTGTTGTGTGATATCCTTGTGTATTGTATTGTAAGTCTATGGGACCCATTTTGTATACCGCTCCCTGTAGCAGCCGGCTAGTGGGTTGCTGGGGATTTTAAAGGCGTATATATATAATGACTGGATGTAAGAAAGAAGCCAGTCAACAAAAATGTCATATTTATTAAAATATCTGTTTTTTTCTATTCTATTTTATGCGCACAAATAATTGATGATATTGATGAATATGTGTATATTGTTTTTAACAGGAAAATAAAATGTGATTAAAGTATTGATTTGAGAAATATGAATAAAATATTGATATTCAATCTGCTGAGTTTCTAATGCACTGGTGTAGGGTACAAATAGGATAGTGTATATCTTGGTGAGACATTGTTCACTGTTAAAGGGGTTATCTAGCGAAAAATGTTTGCTTTCAAATCAATTGGTTTCAGAAAGTTATGTAGATTTGTAATTTACTTCTGTTTAAAAATATCCAGTCTTCCAGTACTTATCAGCTGCTGTATGTCCCGCAAGAAGTAGAATGTTCTTTTCAGTCTGACACAGTGCTCTCTGCTGCCACCTCTGTCCATGTCAGGAACTGACAGGATTTCTATGGAGATTTGCTGCTGCTCTGGACAGTTCCTGACATGGACAGAGGTGTCTGACTGAAAAGAATACACCACTTCCTGCAGGACATACAACAGCTGATAAGTATGGGAAGACTTGAGATTTTTGAATAGAAGTAAATAACAATATATATATATATATATATATATATATATATATATATATATATTTGTATAATTTTCTAAAACCAGGTGATTTGAAAGAAAAAGATTTTTGCTGGAGTATCCCTTTAAGCGTTACATACTGTAGACTGTTCAAGAAATCCAATGTAATTTCCCCTTTCTAAGGCTCAATGTGCACTGGGACTGAGCTTTACTTCAGGATAAGTGCAAAGAAAATCTCCTAGTTTACATGATCAATATATCCATGGGGCTTCATTCACCCTAAAATTCCCTAAAAGAGTTTGCCAATCATTGGGACAATATACATCAGCATATCTTTATTCTCTATATAAAGAGGCAAAACAAAAAAAACATATATCATTATATGTGATGTCGGGAGCGTGAACTCCTAAAGATGACGTAAAGGCTCAGAGCTTAAAGGGAACCTAAGCTACCTAAGATATCGGCATCATGCTATAGAGCAGAAGGAGCTGAGTGGATTGATATATATCATCATGGGAAAATATTCTGTATAACTTATAATTTATTGGTCAAAATCTCTGATGTTTCCATGGTAAAGAGTCCAGTCCATAGAGTGAGACCGCCCACTGGACTCCTTACCACAGAAAGATCAGGTATTTCAATCAACATGTTACAACTTACAGTATATAGAATCCTTTCCTACAAAGTTATATATCAATCTGCTCAGCTCTTCCTGCTCTGTAACATGATGGTGATAGATTAGATTAGATAGCATTGTCCTGGTGACAGGTTCCCTTTAATCCATCTACTGTGTGATCTCCCAACTCTGCAGACACTGATATTGATGCTGCTTGTGATTCCCCCTCTTCCTGTCCTGCAGATTCTGCTTAGGGACATCACTAGAAATGGCAGGGCCCCATAGAAAACTGCTGACTAACTACGCCCCCCCCCCCCCCCCCCCCCCCCCCCCCCCCCCCCCCCCCCCCCCCCCCCCCCCCCCCCCCCCCCCCCCCCCCTACACACACACACACAGCAGTCATTGAAAGAGTTACTGTATTTTGGAGTATCCTATGCCGCAAAAGGTCATAAGTTACTGATCACAGTGGGTGCAGAGACCTGCTGCAATCCTGAGATACAGCCGGGGGATTAGGGAGTGAGTGGCAGTGTGTTTCCTGTATAGTCTGCACTTCCATTACACTGATGCTGCCTGTCTGACCCCCCCCCCCCGTATAGTCTGCACTTTCCATGACACTGATGCCGCCTGTGTGATCCCCCGTATAGTCTGCACTTCCATTACACTGATGCCGCCTGTGTGACCCCCCCCCCCCGTATAGTCTGCACTTTCCATGACACTGATGCTGTCTGTGTGACCCCCCCCTGTATAGTCTGCACTTCCATTACACTGATGCTGCCTGTGTAATCCCCATGTATAGTCTGCACTTCCATTACACTGATGATGCCTGTGTGACCCCCCCCTGTATAGTCTGCACTTCCATTACACTGATGCCGCCTGTGTGATCCCCCTGTAGTCTGCACTTCCATTACAGTGATTCTGCCTGCTTGACCCACCCTGTGCTCTGCACTTCCATTACACTGATGCCGCCTGTGTGATCCCCTGTACAGTCTGCACTTCCATTACACTGATGCTGCCTGTGTGACCCCCCTGTATAGTCTGCACTTCCATTACACTGATGCCGCCTGTGACCCCCCCTGTATAGTCTGCACTTCTATTACACTGATTCTGCCTGTGTGACCCCCCCTGTATAGTCTGCACTTCCATTACACTGATGCTGCCTGTGTGACCCCCCCCCTGTATAGTCTGCACTTCCATTACACTGATGCCGCCTGTGTGATCCCCCATATAGTCTGCACTTCCATTACACTGATGTTGCCTGTGTGATCCCCCATATAGTCTGCACTTCCATTACACTGATGCCGCCTGTGTGACCCCCCCCCTGTATAGTCTGCACTTCCATTACACTGATGCCGCCTGTGTGACCCCCCTGTATAGTCTGCACTTCCATTACACTGATGTTGCCTGTGTGACCCCCCCTGTTTAGTCTGCACTTCCATTACACTGATGCCGCCTGTGTGATCCCCCATATAGTCTGCACTTCCATTACACTGATGTTGCCTGTGTGACCCCCCCTGTTTAGTCTGCACTTCCATTACACTGATGCTGTCTGTGTGACCCCCCTGTATAGTCTAGACTTCCAATACACTGATGCTGCCTGTGTGATTTCCTTGTAGTCTGCACTTCCATTACAGTGATGTCACCTGTATGATCCCCCTGTATAGTTTGCACTTCTATTACACTGATGCTGTCTGTGTGACCCCCCCTGTATAGTCTGCACTTCCATTACACTGATGATGCCTGTGTGACCCCCCCTGTATAGTCTGCACTTCCATTACACTGATGCTGCCTGTGTGACCCCCCCTGTATAGTCTGCACTTCCAATACACTGATGCCGCCTGTATGATCCCCCTGTATAGTTTGCACTTCCATTACACTGATGCTGCCTGTGTGACCCCCCTGTATAGTCTGCACTTCCATTACACTGATGCTGTCTGCGTGACCCCCCCCCCCTGTATAGTCTGCACTTCCAATACACTGATGCCGCCTGTATGATCCCCCTGTATAGTTTGCACTTCCATTACACTGATGCTGCCTGTGTGACCCCCCCTGTATAGTCTGCACTTCCAATACACTGATGCCGCCTGTGTGACCTCTGCCCCTTCCTTCTGCAGACTCTATAAGTTTTCTCCACATTGATGTCCCCTGTGTGATCTCTCCCTTTCCCCCTTGCAGAATCTTGGAGGATGTCATGGTGTAAAGGAAGGAAGCCATTTCTCCATATTCCAGAGGGGGTCACTATACTGCCAAGTAAAAATATATATTTTTTTTCAGTTAATTCTCACTTAGTCATAATACATGTGGTGTGTCATGTATCTGCTCTGCCTTCAGGACGTCCCCGCCTCCTTTGGCTGTCAATCATTCTGGAGGCGACAACGGCGGAGCGGAGCGGGTGCAGAGAGTGTCACAGACCTGCCTCACATCAGTGTGAAATAAAGATAATTTTTTAGAAGATGTTGGATCATAGACCCAGGATAAAGCTAACTAATGGAGGCCCACTTTGTAGGTAACCGATAACTGGTGAGATGGATATAGATGCATATATGGGCTGTCAGTTTCCATCTAACAAACTCTGCATAGATCAATAGAAAAGTATTATAAGAAATTAATAATAATAATAATAATAATAATAATAATAATAATAATAGGTCTTCTTTCACTTTTTTTTATTAGAGGAACACACACACCACACACACACACCACACACACACACACACACACACACACACACACAAAACACAAACATACACATACCACACACAAAACAAACATACCACACACATAAAACACACACACACACCACACACACACACACACACACATAACACACCACACACAAACACACACCACACACACATACAAAACACAAACATACACATACTACACACATAAAACACAAACATACACACACCACACACACAAAACACACACACAAACACACACACACAAAAAACAAGCACACATCACACACATACACACAAAAAACACAAACACACAAACACCACGCACACAAAACACAAACACACACACCATACACATACACACACATACACACACTCGCGCACACATACATACACACACACATACACATACACACACACACTACCTTTTTCCAGTATGAAACAAACTGCTTAAAGAAGTCGGGCCATAGGAATAAATTATCAAACAGCAGGGACAGGGGGGAACATAATAAACCATCCCACCTCACCTCTCCCTGTGCCTCTCCAGCACTGGATCACTGCTCCGGGACCACAGCTGGGATCTAGGATATCCTGCAGAGCCAATGTCACGACCAGATTCGTGGACTGCCCGCTCAGCCAGTCAGTGATTGGGGAGGGACATCACTGCAGTCACTGATTGGCTGAGCATGCAATCCATTAGTCAGGACGCCATCACAACTTGGGGGAGGATTACTTCCGGCGGGCATGGGTAGAGGTAAGCAATAAATGATTTTTATTTTCTCCCCTGCTGCCTGTCACATTTTTGCTATCGCTGGAAGGTTGGACCCCCGCAACCTCTTACTTGTCCCCTATCCTGTGACTAGAGGACAAGTTAGTTTTAAGTGGACTTGTGTTTACAAGATAAAATAGATGGTCACTGAGGAATCAGTTTCTTTGCAAATCTAGGAGATAGGAGTACAAAGAGCTAAAATCAAACAGAGGTTGTAAATAGATCACTCAGAGAACATAGTGAACATTAGCTCTTACCTCTGGGCTTCATTTATAGTGTAGACTACTCATCACTGCTCTATAATGTCCTCTATGCTGCTGTCAGGGCCGGACTGGCTATATGGCATCCGTCCCCTCTGTGGGTGGGTCTCCTCTTCCTCCTGGCACAGCTTCTCTCTTCCTGTAGGTTAGTTGCCCAGTAGGCTGAGCAGCAGTATATCCCAGCCAATGACTGTACTCTCTCCGCCAACAAGTGGTTACATTTCTCTCTAACCTGCTGCCAGACTTACTAATAAAAGCGGTGTGTTTTTCATGTCTTTTCTCCTGCAGGAGGCGCTGCACAACAGACTGCACAGTGCCAGACCCTGTATGTGCCCCCCTGAACCATCAGTGCTGCCCCCATCCTGCACAGCATAGTACAGGTAGTAGTGTGCATATTAGGACATAGGGACACTGTATACAGGACCCCCTAGCAGAGTCACCATGTCTGAGCTCCTTGAAGGGGAGGCTGCAGAACAGCTACAGGTTAGTCCTGTCTCCATCCAGGGACACTTAGTGGCATCAGGATACCAGCCCTGTATGTTATTACACATTGCTGAGATTTGTGTACACCAGGGTAACACCTCTGTACTGCTGCTGCTGTGTGTGACTGACTGCAACTAGGAGAGAGCAGGACCTATGGTGACATCACAGTCACATGGTTAAGGTCCTACACACTGGAGAGAAGTAAACTGTCACTACTGTATGTTCTGTGGTGTGTATGTTATGTCTGCTGTGTGTGTATATAGTGTATTCTAGGGGACACTATTACACTGGAGTGCACTATATACACACACAGCAGGTACACCATATACACCACAGTACACTATATACACACACAGCAGGCACACCACAGTACACTATATACACACAGCAGACACCCATATACACCACAGTACACTATATACACACAGCAGGCACACCATATACACTAGAGTACACTATATACACACAGCAGGCACACCATATAAACTATAGTACACTATATACACACAGCAGGCACACCATATACACTATAGTACACTATATACACACAGCAGGCACACCATATACACTATAGTACACTATATACACACAGCAGGCACACCATATACACTATAGTACACTATATACACACAGCAGGCACACCATATACACTAGAGTACACTATATACACACAGCAGGCACACCATATAAACTATAGTACACTATATACACACAGCAGGCACACCATATACACTATAGTACACTATATACACACAGCAGGCACACCATATACACTGGAGTACACTATATACACACAGCAGGCACACTATATACACTGGAGTACACTATATACACACAGCAGGCACACCATATACACTGGAGTACACTATATACAGACAGCAGGTACACTATATACACACAGCAGGTACACTATATACACTATAGTACACTATATACACACAGCAGGCACACCATATACACTGGAGTACACTATATACACACAGCAGGCACACTATATACACTGGAGTACACTATATACACACAGCAGGCACACTATATACACTGGAGTACACTATATATACACACAGCAGGCACACTATATACACTGGAGTACACTATATACACACAGCAGGTACACTATATACACTATAGTACACTATATACACACAGCAGGCACACCATATACACTGGAGTACACTATATACACACAGCAGGCACACTATATACACTGGAGTACACTATATACGCACAGCAGGCACACTATATACACTGGAGTACACTATATACACACACAGCACACTATATACACTGGAGTACACTATATACACACAGCAGGCACACCATATACACTACAGTACACTATATACACACACAGCAGGCACACCATATACACTGGAGTACACTATATACACACAGCAGGCACACTATATACACTGGAGTACACTATATACACACAGCAGGCACACTATATACACTGGAGTACACTATATATACACACAGCAGGCACACTATATACACTATAGTACACTATATACAGACAGCAGGCACACTATATACACCACAGTACACTATATACACACAGCAGGCACACCATATACACTAGAGTACACTATATACACACAGCAGGCACACCATATACACCACAGTACACTATATACACACAGCAGGCACACCATATACACTGGAGTACACTATATACACAGAGCAGGCACACTATATACACTGGAGTACACTATATACACAGAGCAGGCACACTATATACACTGGAGTACACTATATACACACAGCAGGCACACCATATACACTGGAGTACACTATATACACACACAGCAGGCACACTATATACACTGGAGTACACTATATACACACACAGCAGGCACACCATACCACATAATTTCTTTACAAAAAAATTTTATACATAAAATGTAATTAAAAAAGCGATCTCTGTGTGTTTTTACCGCTTTTTGTTCATGCCGTTCACCTTGCGGGAATAATAATGTTTTATTTTAATAGATCGGACGATTGCGCACACTACGGTAGATTATATGTTATATTTTTATGTGTTTTATGTATATAATAGGAAGGGGGGGGGTGACTTTCACTTTTATTGGGAAAGTAAGAGACCTCCAGCAGTCAGACCATGCGATTGGGACCCCCGCAGACACATTGCCTGGAGAAGATATATGCAGCCTTAGGGGCGTTCATCTTTAAATACAATATATGGCCATACTGCACTGACAACATCTTCTTGTAACCTTTTCACCCCATGGCGATTTTTCAGCCCCAGTCCGGCCCTGGCTGATGTCGTTACTGAAGGCGTGTTACGGATATATAGGGGGCACAAGATCTACGTTCACGCTACGTAAAAAACACGTCCGTATTGCATTACACCGGCCGTAATTGCGCAAACAACGGCCGTTGTTTGTGAAATAACGGCCGTTGTTTGCGCAGTTACGGCCGGTGTTATGCACGGCCGTGTTTTTTAAGTTGTGTGAACATAGCCTATAGGAGATTATATAGCAGTTAGTCTCTACCCACCGGCTCAGAGACATCTGAGAACCATAAATGGAGCCTGGAGAGGTGAAATATTCTGAAAAATCCCATATAAAAGTAACATAATTGTCACAAATAATGCTACTCGTGTAAACACACCTGTCAGCTTATCCTGAAACGACGGCTACGCTTTTACATTGTTTGTATTAATTACTATTTATACACAGAAAAGTAAAGCTGTCATAATATGTTACTTACTCATCATCATCGATCGTTGTCATCTCAGAGAGGATCAAGTTGTCTAACGCTTGGAGGAGTGTACAGGACTGAGCAGCGCTGTCAGCATTGCCGCTCACTTAACCTTTCCTGGTCTGGGTGCAGATATAATGAGTGATCCGCGATACTCACTGTGTATGTATCATGGCTCATGGACTCTTGGTCTAGACTGCACCCAACCAGTAGTTTGCGAATGGCGAGGGGGAAGGGGGGTGTCACAGTCTCCTACAACCAATCTCTGCCCCATGCCCCAATCTCCTTTGGCCGCCACCATATTCCTGCACTTCCTGGTTTGGCCTGCAGGGGCCAGTCATTGTAATTACTCCTCTGTTGCCCACCTGGATTGCTGACCTTTACCTGTGCTGCCTGCATGGACGATCTGCCTTTGTTATGGTACTTTTACACGGAGCGATAATTCGCCCGATCGCACGATTAACGATTTTGAATGAACAATGTTTTTTTTATAACGATCAGCGTTTAGACTGAACGATACATCGTTTAAGCCTATCTCACACATAGGTGAAATCGTTGAAAGAATGTTTACACTGAACGATCAACGATGCGAACAATCAACGATGATTTAAGAACATGTTGAAAGATCAAAATGAACGCTTTCTCACTCGTCGTTTGATAGTTTGCAGCGTTTACACGTACGATTATCGTTCGAATTCGACCGTTATTGTGCAAAAACGAACGATAATCGTCCCATGTAAAAGGACCATTAGGTTTGGTTAGGTTTTTTTTGTAAAAACCTGCAGGACACTCTGGGGGACACATATGAAAGATCTGCCCGAGGTGTACGCCAGGGAGAAGGGGCAGATTTGGGAAGAAGGGGCAAGGCATCATGCTCGCAGGCGTAAATCATCTACGCCCGCTGGAAGATTTGGTACACTGGGCGCAGGTTTAGGCGCCTACCCGTTTGGATTTACTTAGACGCATGCACCTCTCAGTGAATTCGGCCATGGACCCTGAAGTTCAATTTACACAGAAAGATTATCTGACAGATTATCTTCCAAAGATTTGAAGCCAAAGCCAGGAATGGATTTGAAAAGAGGAGAAATCTCAGGCTTTTCTTTATGACCTGTTCCCTGTTTATAGTCCGTTTCTGGCTTTGGCTTCAAATCTTTGGCAGATAATCTGTCAGATAATCTTTCTGTGTAAATGGACCCTAAGGGTCCTTTTACATACACAGATATCTGACCAATTTATGTGACAGATTTTAGAAGCCAAAGCCAGGAGCAGACTATAAAAAGAGAACAAGTCATATAAGAAAGACTGAGATTTCTTCTCTTTTCACGTCCATTCCTGGCTTTGGCTTAAAATATCTGTCAGATAAAATGGTCAGATAACTGTATGTGTAAAAGGACCCTTAGGGTGCCTTCACACCTACCGGATCCGCAGCAGATCTCACGCTGCGGATTAGCAGCGAGATCCGCTGCGGATGCAGTCCCATTTATTTCTATAGGGCACATACTCGCAGTGGGATTGACATCCCGCTGTGAGTATGTGCTTCAACCCCCTGTCGCCCGCAGCCCCGCTGCCGAGATCATACATTACCTGCTCTGGCAATGCGGCTGCATATCAGGCTTCCAGCTCTGGTCCCGCTCAGCCAATTAGTCACTGATTGGCTGAGCGGGACCGGAACTGAGAGCCTTACATGCAGACGTGTCGCCAAAGCAGGTAATGTATGATCTCGGCAGCGGGGCTGCGGGCGACAGGGGGTTGAAGCACATACTCACAGCGGGATGTCAATCCCACTGCGAGTATGTGCCCTATAGAAATAAATGGGACTGCATCCGCAGCGGATCTCGCTGCTATTCCGCAGCGTGAGATCTGCTGCGGATCCGGTAGGTGTGAAGGCACCCTATGGAAGAGATTTATCAAACATGGTGTAAAGTGAAACTGGCTCAGTTGCCCCTAGCAACCAATCAGATTCCACCTTTCATTCCTCACAGACTCTTTGGAAAATGAAAGGTGGAATCTGATTGGTTGCTAGGGGCAACTGAGCCAGTTTCACTTTACACCATGTTTGATAAATCTCCCCCTAAGGGGCCATTTACACAGAAAGATTATCTGCCAAAGATTTGCAGCCAAAGCCAGGAATGGATTTGAAACTAGGAGAAATCTCAGGCTTTCCTTTATGACCTGATCTGTTTATAGTCTGTTTCTGGCTTTGGCTTCAAATCTTTGGCAGATCATCTGTCAGATAATCTGACCAAAGCCTGATGCTAAATTTACACGGAGCGATAATTCGCCCGATCGTACGATTAACGATTTTGAAGTAACGTTTTTTTTTTATAACGATCAGCATTTAGGTGGAACGATATATCGTACAGAAAATTCGTTTTGCGATCGTTTTGCAATCGCTTAAGCCTATCGCACATAGGTAAAATCAGTGAACGACTGTTTACACGGAACGATCTGCGCATTTTTTGTGAACGATCAACGAGGATTTATTAACATGTTCAAAGATCAAAATGAACAATTTTTAGCTAATCGCTTGATCATTCACTGCGTTTACACGGAACAATTATCGCTCAATGCGATCGTTATCGCGAAAATTCGCCCGATAATCGTTCCCTGTAAACGTACCTTGAGGGTCCATTCACACAGAAAGATTCTCTGACAGATTATCTGTGAAAGATTTGAAGCCAAAGCCAGAAACAGACTATAAACAGAGATCAGGTCATAAAGAAAAGATTGAGATTTTTCCTCTTTTCAGATCCATTCCTGGTTTTAGCTTCAAATCTTTGGCAGATAATCTTTCTGTGTAAATGGACCCTTACCGGTCTGGCATTGCAATGGGCCCACACCTGTTGCCTGTTACAGCCCCTCGCTGGCTCATCACTGTAGAAGGAAAGGTTAGTTCTGATAAATTTCTTTATACTAAATACTATATACTAATGCTACGTTTACACGAAACAATTATCGGGAGAATTTTCGCGATTACGATAGAATTTAAACGATAATCGTACGTGTAAACGCGGCGAACGATCGAAAAATCGTTCATTTTAATCCTTTAACATGTTCATAAATCGTCCTTCGCCGATCGCAAAAAATTTGCCGATCGTTCCATGTAAACAGTCGTTGCGCGATAGTCCGGCCGCCCGCAGCCCCGCCCGCCGCCCGGCCCCCTGCTCGCAGCCCAGCCCCCCGCTCATCCGCAGCCCCCTGCGCCGGCTCGATCGCCACCCCCCGCCGCCGCTCTGATCGACACCCCCGCCGCCCCGATCGCCTCCCCCGCCGCTCCGATCGCCACCCCCGCCGCTGCTCCGATCACCACCCCCGCCGCCCCGATCGCCACCCCCGCCGCTCCGATCGCCCCCCTGCCGCCACTCCGATTGCCCCCCCCCCGCCGCCGCTCCGATCGCCACCACCGCCGCGGCCAAGAGCATACGTTACCTGCTCCGCGCAGTAGGTCTTCCGACATCCACGTCTCCCATCTTCGGTGCACTGATTGGCTGAAGAGATGAGGCGGGAATTTCAAATGGCTCCTCTTCAGCCAATCAGTGCTCCTCTTCAGCACTGATTGGCTGAAGGGGAGCCGTTTCAAACTCCCGGCTCATCTCTTCAGCCAATCAGTGCGCCGAAGATGGGAGCCGGGGATGTCGGAAGACCTACTGCGCGGAGCAGGTAACGTATGCTCGTGGCCAGGGCGGCGGGGGCGATCGGATCGGCGGCAGCGATCGGAGCGGGGGGGGGGGATCAGAGTGGCGGCGGGGGGGGGGGGATCAGAGTGGCGGCGGGGGGCGATCGGAGCGGCGGCGGGGGTGGCTATCGGAGCGGCGGGGGTAGCGATCGGATCGGCGGGGGTGGCGATCAGGGCGGCGCAGGGGGCTGCGGTTGAGCAGGAGGGGCGGGCTGCGGGCGGGCTGTGCTGCGGGCGCACAATCGCAAAACGATTTTTCCGTACGATATATCGGACCGTCTAAACGCTGATCGTTATAAAAAAAAAAACCTTACTTCGAAAATGTTAATCGTACGATCGGGCCAATAATCGCCTCGTGTAAACTTAGCATAATGGTGTGTTTACACAGGCAGAAAAATCTCAGTCTTTCCTTTATGACCCGTTCCCTGTTTATGGTCTGTTCCTGGCTTCGGTTTCAAGAATCTGTCAGATATATCTGCCTGTGTAAACGCACCATAAATCTCTCTGGTTCTGTTCAGGATATCTCCATCTGCATTTTCTATGTCATCAACATTTTCATATCTCTGAAGCTTGGACCTCATAAATCCCTGTTATTTCTTACGCATCTTCTTCACCATCCGGTTCTGTCACTAAACTGTTGTTTTTGAGTCAGCTCCGAGATTAGGAAAGTCATTGCTGTAAAAAAGATGATAAATCCTTTTGGTTTTCTGCCTCCCTATTTTTGTCTAGTCAAAATATCTTCAAGTCTACATATATGTCATTGGCTTCCATGACAAAAATTAAAAAAAATTCTATACTGCATGGTATACATTTAAAAAAAATATGTTGTATTTATTTTTTTTAAAAAAAGTATTCCAATGTATGCCAATTCCAATGTATTTTTGATAATTGATCACGTTATTATCATTGTATGCAATCAAAACATTTGTAACTGGAAAATTTCCTTATATAAATGACAAATTATTAACAAAGTCAGTAGAATTTTTCCATTCATCCATCCTGCCTCAGTGTGTCAGTGGGATGCCATGTCAATTCTTTAAAGGGGTACTCCAGAGGGGGGGGGGGCACTTTTTTGCTGGGACCGGGGAGGAGATGGCCGAGGGAAAAAACGTCCACTCACCTCCCCAGTTCCAGCGGCAGGTCCCGCATCGCGGCGCTCCGGTGCCCGATTCCCGGCCGCTTCCGGATGTC
The DNA here is from genome assembly GCF_027789765.1 of Dendropsophus ebraccatus. NCBI lineage: Eukaryota > Metazoa > Chordata > Amphibia > Anura > Hylidae > Dendropsophus > Dendropsophus ebraccatus. The sequence continues at coordinate 89,525,623 of NC_091463.1, forward strand.
TGACGCGGGCCCGAGATGTGATGTCAGCTCAGTGAAGGAGGCGGGATCTGAGCGGACTTAAAACGGATCCTGCCTCCTTCACTGAGTGGGCCGCCTCAGACACCTGGAAGAAGTCGGGAATCGGGCACTGGAGCGCCGCAATGCGGGACCCACCACAGCCATCTCCTCCTCGGTCCCAGCAAAAAAGTGCCCCCCCGCTGGAGTATCCCTTTAAGAAGAGAGCGGAGGTGCGCGAGGCATCCCATTGACACACTGAGGCAGGAGGGATACCGCCTGTTTTACTCAGTGTGAACATACCCTTAAAGGGAAATGCACTGGGACGTGATATTCTCTAGTGATGGGTAGTTCGTAAGTGATTAGTTCAAAATGAACTAATCTTCAGAGTGAACTAGTTCATCTAGTTCACCATCCTGACAGAGATTAGTTCATTATGAACTAAACAGAAAGTGGGAGGAGCCAGTGATCCCTCATCCAGCTCCAGGAAACAAGCTCCCTGCTCTCACACTTGCTCTATAGCTCCTGATGCTGTAAAATAAGGTAGTAAAACACTATACCGCACACATCATATACACATATAATAGTAATAATATTAATAACATTGAGATTGCACAGTAGACAGACACAGCCCATATGTGTGTATGAGAGAAAGAGAGAGAGAGAGAGAGAGAGAGAGAAAGAGAGAGAGAGAGAGAGAAAGAGAGAGAGTTTCTATGTGTGGTTCATGTCCCTCACCAGTCTTTGGGATTAGATCAGCCTCCTGGAGCCTAGAAGATCAGTCTTGCTAAAATCTTTACCCCCTGGCTCCTGTTCTGTACTCACAATGGTGGCTGCTGATCTGCTTCTCAGCTCCCTCATACACATTCATTATGAGTCAGTCCTCTACACTACCACAGGGGGCAGTGCTGGGCTCAGTGATATGCATCACATTGAACTAGACCTGATTCACTCTCAAACCATTTGGTTCAGCAGTTCATCTAGTTCATTTAGTTCACAGGTCACATGATGCCTCTCTCTATCAGCTCCTCATAGGATATGGCTGGAGAATCAACAGGCTGTTTTAGAGGAAGATTTTCTTTGCCCCCATAGCAACCAATCACAGCTCAGCTTTCTGATATTGCTCCGGCAAGTGAGAGAACTGGAAAATGATGAAAGGAAAATGAAAACATAAAAAAAAAAAGTAAGCTTTCCAGTACTTATCAGTTGCTGTATGCCCCACATGAAGTCATGTAATCTTCCCAGTCTGACACAGAGCTCCTTGCAACATGACATTCTGTGGGACATACAGCAGCTGATAAGTACTGGGAGGCTTGAATATTTAACCCCTAGACGACCCTGGACGTAGGGTTACGTCATGGAAGTCTGTCCCCAGACGACCCATGACGTAACCTTACGTCCTGGGTGTTTCTCCGGAGCGGAGCGCGCTTCATAGGAGGTGGGGGCCGGCTGCAGTCAGCAGCCGGGACCTCACCGGTAATGACACGCTGCAGCGATCGCGCTGCCGCGTGTCATTAATCCCTTAAACGCCGCGATCTCGGCGCGACCGCGGCGTTTAAGTGTGAGTGACAGGGGGAGTCCCCTGTGTGACTGCGGGGGTCCCGATCATTGAAACGGACCGCCGGAGGTCTCTCACCTGCCTCCGTGCGGTCCGATCGGCGATCTGCTACACTGAGCCTGCACAGGCAGGCTCAATGAGCAGAGCGCCGATAACACTGATCAATGCTATGCCTGTGGCATAGCAATCATCAGTGTGTGTAATCACACTAGTGTATGTAAAAGTTCCCCAAAGGGACTTCAAATGTGTAAAAAAAAAAAAGTTCAAAACACTAACACACTACTCCAAAACCCCTCCCCCAATAAAAGTTGAAATCACCCCCCTTTCCTATTATATAAATAAAACATATAAAAATAAATAAATAGATAAACATATAATATACCGTAGCGTGCGTAATTGTCTGATCTATTAAACTATAACAAGCGTCATTGCGAACGGTAAACGGCGTACACGAAAAGAGGGAAAAAAGTGCGCGGATTACCGATTTTGTGTTACATTATATATTTAAAAAAATCAATAAAAAGTGATCAAAACGTCCGATTTTCACAAATCTGGTATTAATAAAAACTAGAGATCATAGCGGAAAAAATTACACCCCATACAGCCCCGTAGGTGAAAAAATAAAACCGTTATAAGCGTCACAATAGGCCCATTTTATTAATATTTAATTGCCAAAAAAAAGGATTTCATAAAAAAAATATATATAACATTAGAGAATCTGTGTAACCTGCATATGGTTGTGTTCGGACTGACCTATAGAATAATCATATCATGTCGCTGTTACCATATAGTGCATTACGTAGCCACAGGAACCCCCCAAAAGTTACCATATTGCATTCTTTTTTTCGATTTCACCTATTTATATCTTCATAAATAATATATTTGGGATTCCATCATACATGTTATGGTAGAATGAATGACGCCATTACAAAGTACAACTACTCCTGTAAAAAACAAGCACTCATATGGCCTGTAGATAGAAAACTGAGAGTGCTGGAGCTCTTAGAAGGGGGGGAGGGAAAAACGAAAACACGAAGATCAAAATTTGCGCGGTCCACTGGGTCATTTTGGGCCTGGTCCTCAAAGGGTTAAAAAAGAAAAAAAAGCAAATTACTAACTTGAATAAATAACTTTTGAATTTATTTTCTCCAGAGTACCCCTTTAACAAAAGTTTGTTATATAATGATCAGATGAATTAACTATATCTGATCATTTTAACAAGACTATAACTCCTCCTAGGAGCCAGAGCTTCTGTGTAATGAACTAGAACTGTTCAATATCTTCTCAGCAGAATCCAGAGAAATACTGAACTAAATGAACTAATCTTTTCAGTGAACTAGTTCATAGTGAACTAATCACCAAAACAAACTAGATTCCCCATCTCTAATATTCTCACATGTCACAGACTTTTACAGGAAAACCACATTGGTTGAATCTCTGATCTCAGTCCTATAACAATGAACACTTAAGCTTTAGAAGCAGTCTGAGACTGCAAAACGTAGTGTCAGAGGTACAGTATCTAGTAGCAAAAATGACTATGCCTTGCCAATGGGGTTTTCAGTAGTCAAGTTTTACAGGTAAAGATGAACAAATAACTCTGTCTTGAACCAGTTTTGATTTTAGTTGCAATATACAGGAGCAAGGACTCCTATAAATGACAAGAGTCCCTGCTTTTGTGCACTGGGTGGTAAGCCATACAGTATATTTTACTCCTTACTGCTCAGTTACATTTTCTGGGTACTGGGTGGAGGTAAGTAGTCATTCTAAATGTTTGCCTCTCTGCTCTGTGTATATGAGCAGGGGCGCCTATCTTTTCACAGGAATCCCAGTTCTTATATGAATTTAAAATAAATTTTAAAGTGTCACTGTCGTTAAAATTTAAAATAATTTTTTTTTGCAGAAATCAATAGTCCAGGCGATTTTAAGAAACTTTGTAATTGGGTTTATTAGCCAAATCCGCCATTATCTCCATGTAAAAAGCCTTTTCCCAGGTCAACCCCTCCTCTCCTTTCTGTCATCCACTCCTCAGAATCAGGAAATCTCTACTGTTTTTTCATCAGTCGGATTTGTCTGGTCTATGAAGAGGGGAATGAGCGAGATTAGCGGACAGCTGAGAGCCGAGAACAATGGATAACACAGCAGGGGAGCTATTCAGAGCCATATTCAGAGGTCAGAGAGGTCAGTGTTGACTGTCAGAAGAGAGAGCCCGCGATGTGAATGTAAATTAACTCTTTGTTGTCCTGTTTTGCTGCTTTTACTTTCTCTCTCCATAGGAAAAACCATGAAGACAGGGGGGAGAGCTTCAAACTGCTTTTTCATGATAAAATTCATTTTTCGGCTAATAAACCCAATAAAAAATTTTTTTTTAAATCGCCTGTACTATTGATTTCTGCAATAAAAATTTTAACAACAGTGACACTTTAAGTCCAAGTTGAATTAGAAAATTGATTTGTATCTGCTATTTATTTACTCTTGCTGTTTTGTTATTTGAATTTTACTCTTGTGGGATTACATGGTAAAGTACACAAAACACTAAAAAGAAGCAGGTAAAGAGAGAGGACTGATAGGGCGTGGGCTAGACAGGATTCACTAGATCAGGAATCGCTTAATCTGGGTTGTGGAGTTGTTGAGTGGAGATTGGGGAGGTAGTAGTGGAGGTGTTCTGGTTGGCTGATTTTAGCTCAGCAGCAGAGCAATGTATTGCTATAATATAACAGTTTACTTACAGTGCCTAGAGGAAGTCATCAGTAGTCTCAGCCACTCCTCCTGTCTTATACCTCCCCCTGCAGTTCCGGCAATGACAACAAGGACAACATTACAAATTAGTAAATTACTATGCAAATACTGTGTTGAGTGTGTCTGTCAAAAAGTTTGGGTTTAGCAACATTATCTGAATGCACTGTGTTTGATACCCCGCAGCTGCAGAAGTCTGATGCCGCCCTAGGGAGGCCGTGAAAACATGGAGACAACCATAGGTCCACAATTTTTTTTCTCGGAGTACACCTTTAGGCTATGTTCACACTGCGTATGATTCCGTCCGTAGTGCGAACCGCGAATATACGCACGTAGTTTTGAGGTTGATGCGTTCGCTTGAAAGTATACGATATACGCCCGCACAATGCACACTACGTGGATTTCATTGCGGTCCCATACGGAGTACTTATTTCAGCCAAATTTGAACTTGATTTTTCGATCCAAAAGGTTCTGTGTGGTTTATTGGGCTGGGCGAAGATTTCCAAGTAAATGACCTGCCTCAGATCGCTTCGAAACAAGCTAGGGAAGCATAACTGTACTACGGGCGTATGTGCGCGGTTCGTAAGCATCCGGACGCATGTCGATTTTTCCCACGCCCGTAGTTTCAGCCGCACATGTACGGCGGCGTACAAACTACGGACGGACTCATACGCAGTGTGAACATAGCCATAAGCTTCTTAGCCTATTTGGACCAAATAGTAGGTCACTGTAATGTCTTATAGATCCTGCTCTAACGTATCTGGAGAACTGTATTACACAAATTCTGATGTGATGTTAGATTTATCAGAAGGATCAGTGTTGAGTAGAGCGTCCCCGCAGGAAGTAGGAAAATGCTCCAAACTCTTCACAGTGGCTCCTCTTGTATGGTAAATTTGTTGGATCCTTAGACTAGACCCGTGTTTCGAGACTCATGACAGAGCTTTTTTTTTTTTTGCGGACCCTCATGTATTTACTTACTATTGATTATGCCACTAATTTATGTCAACATTTTGGCACATTTCAAAATCAAAATGTTGACTTCCATTCCAACACCGACACGTTGGACTCTTCACGTCCATTTTAGATTGTCACCACTAAGCCTCCATAGAGTGGCTGTTCTGGGATTGCTGCAGCTCAGTCTCCCATTTACTTCAATGAAAATATGACTTTTTGTGTTATAATATTTTGAGAGCCATAACTTTTCCATGCTTGCAGGATAACCTTTAGTTTTCATTGGTATCATTTTCTATTCCATGATCTGTGAGGCAAAATGTGGAAATGACAACAATTCTAAATATTACTTTTTAGTTGTTTTATGCTACGTGCGATGCAATGCTACCATATTTATATACTATAGAATATATATATTTTTTTGTTTGCATACCGCATTGTTATAGTCATATCTATACATATAAGCAGACGTCACCCTTAATTTCAATTTTTTTTTAATATCTCCATATAGAAGTCATTGTTGTTTTCCTGAGCAACTGTTCATTGACATCACAATTTTTTTTTTAGTGCACACACCCCATCTCACCTGTCAGTGCTCGGAGCATACCTCAACAAGCTGGGCAGCTCGTCCCCCTGTTCGTGCAATTAATTGATGTAAGAAGCATATTTATACAATGCCTCACCGGACCCGACAGGGTGAAGATCTAAACTACCTGGACTATTGGATAAATATATTTTTGAATAGAACAATTAATAGAAGTATCATAGGGTGTCACCTCTCCGCAATGACACGATTGAGTTGTCACCTTCTCACTATAAAACCCCTCTGCAATAAACCTCCTGTACATCTTAATATGTGGCTGCTGTTCCAGGAGACATTAGCTAATGCTGAGGGACAATAATACCAGACATCATGAAGATTTCACGGCCTTATCTTTATATGTTGCTTGTTGCATCTCTCAGCCATGCAGGTAAGCAAAACAATTCTATTCAATAATTTAAAAAAAAAAAATTAACTCATAAACAACTCATTACATTTTTTTTGCCTGATGTGAGATGGAGGGAGGGGGGGCAGGGGTCTCTAAACTTGCACAAGTATTACAATCTGCTGTAAAGGCTTTGTATCTGTGATATACCTATTATTATTATTATTATTATTATTATTATTATTATTGTTGTTTTTGTTATTTTAATTATTGATAGATATTAATTAATTTATGGCAATAATTATTAATTAAACACAATTATTATTAAAAATGGTAAATAATAATAATGATTATTATTATTATTATTATTATTATTATGAAGAAGAAGAAGATGGAGAAGAATATTCACATGCATTATTTTTATGTTTTTTTGTATTAAATTATTATTAATAAGAATAAGGCTAGGTTCACACAATGTTTTTTCAGCTCTGTTTAAAAGGACGTCCGTCATTTTGAGTCCAAAATAACGGACGTCATTTAGCAGCCTGGTCTTCCCTTAGTGCAATAACGCTGTTTGTACATTATTCTAGTTTGGGATCACTAATTGCCCTTTGGATGTGGCTTAATTGAAAAGTCCAAAGAATTTAATAGTAAAAATTAAGATTGAGGCTATGTTCACACAACGTTTTTTTCACCTCCGTGACGTCCGTCATTTTGAGTCAAAAATAACGGACGTCGTTTAGCTGTCTGGCCTTCCCTTAGTGCAATGACTGGTGTTGATACATTATAATAGTTTGGTTACTAATTGGCCTTTGGGTTGCGGCTTAATTGAAAAGTCAATTGAATTTAATAGTAAAAACAAAGAAAGAAGTGAAAAAAGTGAGCTGTTTGCAAAAGACGTCCGAAAATAATTGTCAAGATCATTATTTTGACGTCCGCGGTGATAATGTCTGTTATTCAATACATTGTGTGCATTGTACGTCTGTGTTCCAATAGAATGCATTGCATGGCAGTCAGTTAAATTGCGGCCATTACAGACGTTATTTTAAATTGCAAAAGCGGCCACCTTTTCTCTATGTTTGATGTTGTGTGAACATAGCCTTAATGTTTAAGTATTTTGAATATATCTGCATTCAGACATGTTACACATATTCACATTGGGCCGATCTGTGCCACCTTCGTCAGTGTGGCGCAAAGGTGGCGTTATGAGGGGTGCGGCAGCACGCAGAGGGGGGAAAATGATACTGAAACCTAAGCCAGCTCTGAGCTGGCATAGGTTTCAGGTTATTCGCATAGGCGGGCTCCATTCGAATGGGCGGGCAATGCGCCTCTACATAAATCCCCTGAGCTCCGGAGAGGCGGGGACATTTGTAAGCCCGGCATAAAAAACGCCTGACTTCATAAATGTCCCCCACAGTGTATAACAAGACAGACGTTATCTGCGCGGACATCAAAATAATAATCATGTCAATTATTTTGCAAACAGCGGACGTTATTTTTTAGTTGTTCACACTCAGTTCATTTTTTTTTCCAATCCTTTCACCATCTTTACTATTAAATTCAATGGACTTTTCAATTAAAGACAAAACCAAAGGGCAATCAGTCCACCTGAACTAGAATGATGTACCAACAGTCGTTATTACATTTGTGGGAGGCCAATCCACAAAAAAACGGACCTCATTTAAAAAATTATAAACAAATAAGAAAAAACGCTGTGGAAACATAGTCAAGGGGTGTAGAGCCTAAGTATTAACTCTGCTTTACGTTATCTTGTTCAGTAGGATGTGCTCTTGGTTTGGGATTCAAAGCCAACATAGTAGTAGTAGAAGTAATATTACTTGTGTATACTATGACTGGGCTGAAGTCCCATCTACACTTTAAGCCCTGCAGCATGCTGGTAAATGCTGGATGATGATGGAAACCTTATGGACGTAAATAAAGTCAGTGGTGTTAATCAGCCATTGTTGTCCAACATGCAGCACATCCCAACAGCTGTTATTCCATTGTTCTACCCCATGACATGACAAAAAGGTTAACAGAGGTTTCCTATTTCCCTAAAAATAAGGCAGTATTAATTTTTCCGATGATAAGATGCACTTATTTCAGAGTATGTCACATTTATTGTTGACCCGGCAGTGTCACAGAACAGCAGGTGTCAGTGACGATCATACCAGCCGGATGAACTAGATTTGTGCTGAATTGGGATGCGGGCACATCCGTGTGTGCCCACATCCCAATTCATCCCTGGCACACAATGGAAGGTGCGGCCGGAGCCGCACTTTCCATTGTGACCTGTCAGTTCTGTGCGGCTGCTATTCAATGAATAGTGGCCACAAAAAACTGACATGTCAGTTTTTAGTGCGTCCGTTAGGGATCCCAACCGGAGAGTTTACTATGTGTAAACACTCCAGCCGGGACTCCATTGACTGCAATGCTACTTCAATTTTCCCAATTATCACGGCTGTTGTTGCAAATTGGCAACAACGGCCATGCTTAATAGAAAATTTATGTTGTGTGAACATAGCCATGTACTGTAAAGTAGTTGTCGTCACAAACCAACATAACCAGACTTGACTTGTATGAGTATCAGTAACGTGTTGTTTTCGCTTTTAGGTGCCCAGATAAATAATGGAGCAGGTACAGTAAAAATTTTCTTAGTTTTTCTTCCAAGACACAGATCACTGCAGTAAACTATCTGTGGGTCTACCCTCTGGGACCCCCACTATTGTTAAAAAGGGGAATCCCCAAATCCCTATACTTATCAGGATTAGAATATGCTGCAATTTATATAGGCATGTATAGGAAAGAATTGGCTGTTTACGATGCTTCCATTAATCTCTATGAAAATATTATTTCTTGTTCTCTACATTCTTGTCAATGATGGAAACAATTCTAACTTAATTTTATGACTTGTTTGATTAATGGGTTATATTAGTATAATACCATTCCTTCACAGTCATGTTTCCTGTTTCTTCTCTATGAGGTGTATTCATTGAATATTTGACAAGCTGTTTACTTTCTCCGTCACCTCCTCGTTCTGCAGAGCAACACATTCTTTCTCTCTTACACTTGGACAGACATCACAGCCACACCTCGGCTACCTTGCCAATCTTACCTTAGTCTCACTGACACTCCTGGTGCTTCAATCCCAAAATATTACAGCTGCTGTTCATAAAAAGACTCACACGTTGAAATCAAATCAAGATGTAAACAGGGTAAAAACTACTGTTTCTGTACTGTAATAGGTGATGATGTCAATGGTTCAATATAATAGTCTAACATATTTTATTACTCCTTCTACCTTTACTACAACAGAGAGCACCACTGAGTCTATTACTACTGAATCAACTGCTTCAGCATCAATTATTAGCACCCAACCCACGACTGGTGTAATTACAGTCACTACAACATTAAGTTCTACTGGGTTGTCAACAAGTACAACTACACAATCAAGTATGGATTCAACTTCTTCATCAACCATTACTATTCAACCCCCAACCACAACAACAACCATTCCTACTCAGCCTTCAACCACTGCATCAACTAGTATTGTAACAACACCCACTTCAACTACAGCAAGTACAAGCACACAAACAACTAGTGACCCAACAACCATTTCTACTCAGCCTTCACCCACTGCATCAACTACTACTGAAACAACACCCACTCTTACTACTCCTACACTGACAGCAAGTACAACCACACCAACAACTACTACTCCAACAACGACCACAACAATTTCTACTCAGCCTTCAACCATTGCATCAACTACTACTGAAACAACACCCACTTTAACTACTACTTCTACTACAGCAAGTACAACCACACCAACAACTACTACTCCAACAACGACCACAACAATTTCTACGCAGCCTTCGACCACTGCATCAACTACTACTGAAACAACACCTACTTCAACTACTTCTACTACAGCAAGTACAATTACACCAACAACTACTAGTCCAAAAACGACAACAACCATTTCTACTCAGCCTTCAACCACTGCGTCAACTACTACTGAAACCACACCCACTTCAACCACTACTACTACTACAGCAAGCACAACCACACCAACAACAACAACCATTTCTACTCAACCTTTAACCACTGTATCAACTGCTAATGAAACCATACCAACTTTACCTACTATTACTACAGCAAGTACAATCACACCAACAACTACTAGCTCAACAACAACAACAACCATTTCTACTCTGCCTTCAACCACTGCATCAACTACTACTGCAACAACACCCACTTCTACTACTACTGCTACAGCAAGTACAACCACATCAACAACTACTAATCCAACAACGACAACAACCATTTCTACTCAGCCTTCAACCACTGTGTCAACTACTACTGAAACCACACCAACTTCAACCACTACTACTACAGCAAGCACAACCACACCAACAACAACAACTATTTCTACTCAACCTTCAAGTACAACCACACCAACAACTACCTCTCCAACAACGCCAACAACAACCATTTCTACTCAGCCTTCAACCACTGCATCAACTGCTTCTGCAAACACACCCACTTCAACTAATACTACAGCAAGTACAACCACACCAACAACTACTAGTCCAACGACAATAACAACCATTTCTACTCAGCCTTCAACCTCTGCATCAACTACTACTGAAACCACACCTACTTCAACTACTACTACTACAGCAAGCAACATTACACCAACAACTACTACTCCAATAACAACCATTTCTACTCAGCCTTCAACCACTGCATCAACTACTACTGAAACAACACCCACTTCAACTACTACTACAGCAAGTACAACCACACTTACATCTACTAGTCCAACGACGACAACTATTTCTACTCTGCCTTCAACCAGTGCATCAACTACTACTGCAGCAGCAACATCCACTTCAACTACTACTTCTACTACAGCAAGCACAACCACACCAACAACTACTAGTCCAATAACAACCATTTCTACTCAGCCTTTAACCACTGCTTCAACTACTACTGAAAAAACACCCACTTCAACTACTACTTTTACTACAGCAAGTACAACCACACCAACTACGAGTCCAACAACGACTACAACAATTTCTACTCAACCTTCAACCACTGCATCAACTACTACATCAACTACTACTGAAACAACACCCACTTCAACTACTATTACTACAGCAAGTACAACCACACCAACAACTAGTAGTCCAACAACAACCATTTCTACTCAGCCTTTAACCACTGCTTCAACTACTACTGAAATAACACCCACTTCAACCACTACTTCTACTACGTCAAGTACAACCTCACCAACAACTACAAGTCCAATGACAACAACCATTTCTACTCAACTTTCAACCACTGCACCAACTACTACTGAAACAACACCCACTTCAACTACTATTACTACAGCAAATACAACCACACCAACAACAACTAGTCCAACAACAACCATTTCTACTCAATCTTTAACCACTGTATCAACTGCTACTGAAACCATACCCACTTTACCTACTATTACTACAGTAAGTACAACCACACCAACAACTACTAGTCCAACAACAACAACCATTTCTACTCTGCCTTCAATCACTGCATCAACTACTACTGCAACAACACCTACTTCTACTACTACTGCTACAGCAAGTACAACTACATCAACAACTACTATTCCAACAACGACATCAAACATTTCTACTCAGCCTTCAACCACTGCATTAACTACAACTGAAACAACACCCACTTCAACTACTACTACCACTACTCCTACAACAAGTACAACCACACCAACAACTACCTCTCCAACAACGACAACAACAACCATTTCTACTCAGCCTTCAACCACTGCATCAACTACTTCTGCAACCACATCCACTTCAACTACTACAGCAAGTAGAACCACACCAACAACTACTAGTCCAGCAACAATAACAACCATCTCTACTCAGCCTTCAACCACTGCATCAACTACTACTGAAACAACACCTACTTCAACTACTACTACTACAACAAGCAACACCACACCAACAACAACTACTCCAATAACAACCATTTCTACTCAGCCTTCAACCACTGCATCAACTACTTCTGCAACTACACCCACTTCAACTACTACTACAGCAAGTACAACCACACCGACAACTACTAGTCCAACAACAACAACAACAACAACCATTTCTACTCAGCCTTCAACCACTGCATCAACTACTACTGAAACAACACCCACTTCAACAACTACAGCAAGTACAACCACACTAACATCTACTAGTCCAGCGACAATTACTACTACAGCAACATCCACTTCAACTACTACTACTAAAGCAAGTACAACCTCTCCAACAACAACAACAACCATTTCTACTCAGCCTTCAACTACTGCGTCAACTACTACTGCAACCACACCCACCTCAACTACTACTGCAGCAAGCACAACCACACCCACAACTACTAGTCCAACAACAACCATTTCTACTCAGCCTTTAACCAATGCTTCAACTACTACTGAAACAACACCCACATCAACTACTACTTCTACTACAGCAAGTACAACCACACCAACAACTACTAGTCCAACAACGACTACATCCATTTCTACTCAACCTTCTACCACTGCATCAACTACTACTGAAACAACACCTACTTCAACTACTATTACTACAGCAAGTACAACCCCACCAACAACTACTAGTCCAACAACGACTACAACCATTTCTACTCAACCTTCAACCACTGCATCAACTACTATATCAACTACTACTGAAACAACACCCACTTCAACTAATATTATTACAGCAAGTACAACCACACCAACAACTACTAGTCCAACAACAACCATTTCTACTCAGCCTTTAACCACTGCTTCAACTACTTCTGAAACAACACCCACTTCAACCACTACTTCTACTACATCAAGTACAACCTCACCAACAACTACAAGTCCAACGACAACAACCATTTTTACTCTACTTTCAACCACTGCATCAACTACTACTGCAACACCTACTTCTACTATTACTGCTACAGCAAGTACAACTACATCAACAACTACTATTCCAACAACAACATCAAACATTTCTACTCAGCTTTCAACCACTGCATCAACTACAACTGAAACAACACCCACTTCAACTACTACTACCACTACTCCTTCAACAAGTACAACCACACCAACAACTACCTCTCCAACAACAACAACAACCATTTCTACTCAGCCTTCAACCACTGCATCAACTACTTCTGCAACCACATCCACTTCAACTACTACTACAGCAAGTACAACCACACCAACAACTACTAGTCCAGCAACAATAACAACCATTTCTTCTCAGCCTTCAACCACTGCATCAACTACTACTGAAACAACACCTACTTTAACAAGTAACACCACACCAACAAATACTACTCCAATAACAACCATTTCTACTCAGCCTTCAACCACTGCATCAACTACTTCTGCAACCACATCCACTTCAACTACTACTACAGCAAGTACAACCACACCGACAACTACTAATCCAGCAACAATAACAACCATTTCTACTCAGCCTTCAACCACTGCATCAACTACTTCTGCAACCACACCCACTTCAACTACTACTACAGCAATTACAACCACACCGACAACTACTAGTCCAACAACAACAACAACCATTTCTACTAAGCCTTCAACCACTGCATCAACTACTACTGAAACAACACCCACTTCAACTACTATTACTACAGCAAGTACAACCACACTAACATCTACTAGTCCAACAACGACAACTATTTCTACTCAGCCTTCAACCAGTGCATCAACTACTACTACAGCAACATCTACTTCAACTACTACTACTACTACTACAGCAAGTACAACCTCTCCAACAACAACAACCATTTCTACTCAGCTTTCAACCACTGCGTCAACTACTACTGCAACCACACCCACCTCTACTACTGCAGCAAGCACAACCACACCCACAACTACTAGTCCAACAACAACAACCATTTCTACTCAACCTTCTACCACTGCATCAACTACTACTGAAACAACACCTACTTCAACTACTATTACTACAGCAAGTACAACCACACGAACAACTACTAGTCCAACAACCATTTCTACTCAGCCTTTAACCACTACTTCAACTACTGCTGAAACAACACCCACTTCAACCACTACTTCTACTACAGCAAGTACAACCTCACCAACAACTCTTAGTTCAACGACAACAACCATTTCTACTCAACCTTCAACCACTGCACCAACTACTACTGAAAAAGCACCCACTTCAACTACTATTACTACAGCAAGTACAAACACACCAACAACTAGTCCAACAACAACAACCATTTCTACTCAACCTTTAACCACTGTATCAACTGCTATTGAAACCATACCCACTGTACCTACTATATCTACAGCAAGTACAACCACACAAACAATTACTAGTCCAACAACAACAACCATTTCTACTCTGCCTTCAACCACTGCATCAACTACTACTGCAACAACACCCACTTCTACTACTACTGCAAGTACAACCAAATCAACTACTAGTCCAACAACGACATCAAACATTTCTACTCAGCCTTCAACCACTGCATCAACTACAACTGAAACACCCACTTCAACTACTACTACCACTACTCCTACAACAAGTACAACCACACCAACAACTACCTCTCCAACAACGACAACAACAACCATTTCTACTCAGCCTTTAACCACTGCATCAACTACTTCTGCAACCACATCCACTTCAACTACTACAGCAAGTACAACCACACCAACAACTACTAGTCCAGTAACAATAACAACCATTTCTACTCAGCCTTCACCCACTGCATCAACTACTACTGAAACAACACCTACTTCAACTACTACTACTACTACTACTACTACGACAAGCAACACCACACCAACAACTACTAATCCAATGACAACCATTTCTACTCAGCCTTCAACCACTGCATCAACTACTTCTGCAACCACACCCAGTTCAACTACTACTACTACAGCAAGTACAACCACACCGACAACTTATAGTCCAACAACAACAACCATTTTTACTCAGCCTTCAACCACTGCATCAACTACTACTGAAACAACACCCACTTCAACTCCTACTACAGCAAGTACAACCACACTAATATCTACTAGTCAAACGACGACAACTATTTCTACTCAGCCTTTAACCACTGCTTCAACTACTACTGAAACAATACCCACTTCAACCACTACTTCTACCACATCAAGTACAACCTCACCAACAACTACTAGTCCAATGACAACAACAATTTCTACTCAACCTTCAACCACTGTACCAACTAATACTGAAACAACACCCACTTCAACTACTATTACTACAGCAAGTACAGCCACACCAACAACAACTGGTCCAACAATAACAACAACCATTTCTACTCAACCTTTAACCACTGTATCAACTGCTACTGAAACCATACCCACTTTACCTACTATTACTACAGCAAGTACAACCACACCAACAACTACTAGTCCAACAAAAACAACAACCATTTCTACTCTGCCTTCAACCACTGCATCAACTACTACTGAAACAACACCAACTTCAACTACTACTACCACTACTCCTACAACAAGTACAACCACACCAACAACTACCTCTCCAACAACGACAACAACAACCATTTCTACTCAGCCTTCAACCACTGCATCAACTACTTCTGGAACCACATCCACTTCGACTGCTGCTACAGCAAGTACAACCACACCAACAACTACTAGTCCAGCGGCAATAACAACCATTTCTACTCAGCCTTCAACCACTGCATCAACTACTACTGAAACAACACCTACTTCAACTACTACTGCTACAACAAGCAACACCACACCAACAACTACTACTCCAATAACAACCATTTCTACTCAGCCTTCAACCACTGCATCAAATTCTTCTACAACTACACCCACTTCAACTACTAGTACAGCAAGTACAACCACACCGACAACTACTAGTCCAACAACAACCATTTCTATTCAGCCTTCAATCACTGCATCAAATACTACTGAAACAACACCCACTTCAACTACTACTACAGCAAGTTCAACCACACGAACATCTACTAGTCCAACGACGACAACTATTTCTACTCCGCCTTCAACCAGTGCATCGACTTCTAATACAGCAACATCCACTTCAACTTCTACTACTACAGCAAGTACAACCTCTCCAACAACAACAACAACCATTTCTACTCAGCCTTCAACCACTGCATCAACTACTACTGCAACCACACCCACCTCAACTACTACTGCAGCAAGCACAACCACAACTACTAGTCCAACAACAACCATTTCTACTCCGCCTTTAACCACTGCTTCAACTACTATTGAAACAACACCCACTTTAACTACTACTTCTACTACAAGTACAACCATACCAACAACTACTAGTCCAACAACAACAACAACCATTTCTACTCAGCCTTCAACCACTGCATCAACTACTACTGAAACAACACCCACTTCAACTACTACAACAGCAAGTACAACCACACTAACATCTACTAGTCTAACGACGACAACTATTTCTACTCTTCCTTCAACCAGTGCATCAACTACTGCTGCAGCAGCAGCAATATCCACTTCAACTACTACTACTTCAGCAAGTACAACCTCTCCAACAGCAACAACAACCATTTCTACTCAGCCTTCAACCACTGCGTCAACTACTACTGCAACTATACCCATTTCAACTACTACCTCTACTACTACAGCAAGCACAACCACACCCACAACTACTAGTCCAACAACAACCATTTCTACTCAGCCTTTAACCACTGCTTCAACTTCTACTGAAACAACACCCACTTCAACTACTACAACCACACCAACAATTACTGGTCCAACAACGACTACAACCATTTCTACTCAACCTTCAACCACTGCATCAACTACTACTACAGCAACATCCACTTCAACTATTACTACTACAGCAAGTACAACCTCTCCAACAACAACAACAACAACAACCATTTCTACTAGTCCAACGACGACAACTATTTCTACTCTGCCTTCAACCAGTGCATCAACTACTACTGCAGCAGCAGCAACATCCACTTCAACTACTACTACTTCAGCAAGTACAACCTTTCCAACAGCAACAACCACACCCACAACTACTAGTCCAACAACAACCATTTCTACTCAGCCTTTAACCACTGCTTCAACTTCTACTGAAACAACACCCACTTCAACTACTACTACAGCAAGTACAACCACGCCAACAACTACTAGTCCAACAACGACAACAACCATTTCTACTCAGCCTTCCAACGTTGCATCAACTACTAGTGGAACAACACCCACAGACTCTACTTCTACAGCAAGTACAACTACACTAACAACTACTATTCCATTACCAACAACTATTTCTACTCAGCCTTCAACAACTGCATCAACACTCACTTCAACTTCTACAGCAAGTACAACTACTAGTCCAATAACGACTACAACCATATCTTCTCAGCCTTCAACCACAACATCAATTATTACTGCAACAACACCCACAACTATCATTACTACAGCAAGTACAACCACACTAAGAACTACTACTCCAACAACTACAACAACCATTTCTGCTCAGCCTTTAACCACGGCATCAATTGGTACTGGAACAACACCCACAACTACTAGTACTACTACAGTAAATACAACCACACCAAGAACTAGTAGTCCTACAATAACAACAAATATTTCCACTCAGCCTTCAACTGCTGCATCAATTTCTACTGTAACAACACCCACATCTGCTACTTCTACTTCAAGTACAGCCTCATCAACAAGTATTGGTCTCACATCAACTTCTTCTGTTTCAACAACAACCTTTACCTCTCAGCCTTCAACCCAATCTTCATCTAGTGTAACTTCACTCTCATCTGGTTCCCAAATAACCCCCGACCAATCTGCATGTAAGTATTCTATGTTTAAAGGGTATGTCTCACCGATAGAACTTTAATTTTAGTAACTAAGAGTAAATCTGGGGAAGTGGAATTGTGTATTGACGGCCATATTGCAGATTGCCCATTGACAATAAAATAGTTTTATTCGGTCTCCGTTTATTCAATTTTTAATGCCCAAAGGAATGTATGGTACTAAAGATTATGTTGTATTAGTTCATCTTTTATCCAGTGTCTATTATACTGTCCTATACCTACGTAGGATCTTGATATACTGTAGAATAGGTTTATGGTGTATTGACTTTCTGAAGTGTATAGCAATGATACAGAATGCTTTTTGTTTGTAGTGCCGTACTGGGGAATAATTCTTCTTGGACTGGTCTCTGTACTGGGTGTAGCACTCCTTGTAGGCCTGCTATATGGGGTAAGTATTTATATATCTCTTAAAGGCAATTTATCAAGTACATTTTTCTTTATTGATAAGCGCAAAATATGGAATTATGTTCCTTATGTTCTATTCTGTTTTTATTTTTTCGATTGTAATAATTTCATTTTTTTTGTATATTACTATGGGCGCTGCCGTCATGTCTCAGCCGTATTTAACATCATTTAGTGGTATACTTTACAGCAAGTTCCGTAGACTTCATCAACAATAGACTAACCTGTCTCACTTCGCAATTAGGTTCGGCACTCCATTTGGGGTGGTGCAAGCAGCAGGGAACAAATCCCCATACAATCTTTAATGAAAATCGACGGCACTCACCATTCAAGTTTGTTTGTAGTGTTTATTGCATTTCAAATTTAAAACATAAATGATACAGTATGTATGTATCATTTATGTTTTAAATTTGAGATGCAATAAATACTACAAGCACTTAAATGGTGAGTGTCAAGATTTTCATTTGGGATAACCTGTCTCATTGACTGAAATGGGAAACATTACTGGGCATATTCTTTGACCTTTAGGGTGTCATTTCATAGGGGTAGGGAAGATGAGCTGTGAGCTTTATTTACTGTCTCCTATATTTAATCATGCTACCTTTCACTTTAATTTTTTACCAAAGTCATTTTCCAGCAGCCTCCTCTTATGAAAGACAGAAGTTAAAGCTTATTTTTAGACCAAGCAATGGGAATGAAAACTCTAAGATGTCTTGATTATTTTACAGTGGTTTGCAATAAATGAGAATATCAGCAAAAAGTTTTTTTTCCCAGTAATTCAATTCAAAAAGTGACCTCATATATTCTATAGAGTCATTACATACAGAGTAAACCGTTTTCAAGCATTTATTTCTGTTAAAGTTAATGATAACAACCAAGAAAAACACAAAAGTCAGTATTTCAGAAAATTAGAATAATTAACCCAAAACACCTGCAGTGGCTTCCTAAGTATAATAAAAGCTGCAGTATCAAGGTCTGGTTCAGTATGCAACACAATCATGGGGAAGACTGCTGAATTGACAGATGTCCAGAAGGCAGTCATTCACAGACTCCACAAGGAGGATAAGCCACAAAAGTTCATTGCTAAAGAAGCTGGCTGTTCTCAGAGTGCTGTATCAAAGCATATTAAAGGAGAAGTCTGGCAAAAAAATGTATTTAAGTATTGCATTGTGCCCCAAAAGTTATACAAATTCCCGATATACACTTATTACGGGAAATGCTTATAAAGTGCTTTTTTCCCTGCACTTACTACTGCATCAAGGCTTCACTTCCTGGATAACATGGTGATGTCACGACCCGACTACCAGAGCTGTGCGGGCTGCGTTTGCTGGAGAAGATGATGGCAGAGGGATGCTCAGTGTCCCTCCAGTGCCCTGTATCCCTCAGTGTCCCCCTGTCATGATCCTCTACAGCAGCTACAGCCCGCACAGCTCTAAGAGTCGGGTCATGACATCACCATTTTATCCAGGAAGTGAAGCCTTGATGTAGAAGAAAGTGCAGGGAAAAAAGCACTTCATGTGCATTTCCCATAATAAGTGTATATTGGTAATTTGTATAAATTTTGGGGGGGCAATACAATACTTTAATAAAAAATTTCACCGAACTTCTCCTTTAATGGAAAGTTGAGTGGAAGGAAAAAGTGTGGTAGAAAAAGGTGCACAAGCAACCGGGAGAACCGCAGTCTTAACAGGATTGTAACGAAAATGCCATTCAAAAATTTAAGAGAGATTCACAAAGAGTGGTCTGCTGCCGAAGTGGCTGCTTCAAAAGCCACCACATCCAGATGTCTGCAGGACATGGGCATCCCATGTTGCATCCCATGTGTCACTACTGACCAATAAACAATGCCAGAAGCGTCTTATCTGGGCCAAGAAAAAGAAGAACTGGACTGTTGATCAGTGGTCCAAGGTGCTGATTTCAGATGAAAGTAAATTGTGCATTTCATTTGGAAATCTCGGTCCCAGAGTCTGGAGGAAGAGTGGAGAGGTTGCACACAATCCAAGCTGCTTGAGCTCTAGTGTGAAGTTTCCACAATCAGTGATGGTTTGAAGAGCCATGTCATCTGCTGGTGGAGGTTTACTGTGTTTCATCAACACCAAAGTCAACGCTGCCGTCTACCAGGAAATTTTAGAGCACTTCATGCTTCCCTGTGCTGAAAAGATTTTTGGAGATGGAATTTTCATCTTTCAGCAGGATTTGGCACCTCTCCACACTGCCAAAAGTATCAATACCTGGTTTACTAAAAACCACAGCATCACTGTGCTTGATTGGCCAGCAAACTCGCCAGACCTTAACCCCATAGAGAATTTACGGGGTATTGTCAAGAGGAAGATGAAAGACACCAGACCCAACAATGCAGACGAGCTGAAGGCCACTATCAAAGCAACCTGGGCTTCAATAACCCCTCTGCAGTGCCATCAGCTGATCGCCTCCATGCCACATTGATGCCGTCATTCATGCAAAAGGTGCCCCGACCAAGTATTGAGGGCATTTACTGTACAGACTTTTCATTTGGTCGACATTTCTGTGTTAAAACATTTTTGGGGTTTTTCTTGGTTGTAATCCATAATCATTACCTTTAACAGAAATAAACACTTGAAAAAGTTCACTCTGTATGTAATGACTCTATAGAATATATGAGGTTACTTTTTTAATTGAATTACTGAAAAAGAAAAAACTTTTTCTTGATATTCTAATTTATTGCAAACCACTGTATATTATAGATATCAAAATGAAAAAAGTAGGGGGGGAAAAGTTACAGATTCTTCAAAAATATTTTTAACCCCTTTATTCACTCATATTTTGGCCTTGAGAACGAAGTACTTGTCTTCTAAAAGCCATTAATCTTTTAATTGTCCATGTAAAGAGCTATGGGATGGACTATATTTAGAAAAAAATATGATGTTTGAGGGTTTTCATTATTGTGCAGTGCACTTTACGGTAAATCTAATGTGTTGTCTTGATTCGGTAGGTCGGTCTTTTTACAACCATAGGCTATGTTCACACGTCAAAAAAGAGAAAAGGGTTTTTTTTATTAAAAAAAAGTCAGTTATTGCCACGACTTGGCTGACTTTAATGCAATGCACTGAATTCAACGGAATGACGGACGTCCAATGCACACAGTGCATAAAATGATGGACGTTGTCTGCACTGACGTCAAAATAATGTCAATTATTTTTGGACGTTTTTTGCAAACAGCGGATGTTATTGTTTGTACACACATTTTTTCTTTTTTCACTGCCCTTTCTCCTTTTTTTAATTAAAGACACACCCAAAGGACAATCAGTCCAACTAAACTAGAATAATGGACCATCAGCCGTCATTGCACTGACAAGCAGCCAAACAGTGAAATGACGGGTGGCATTTTCTTTTCAAAACAGAGAGGAAAAAAAAATAAGTGTGAACAAAGCCAAAATAAGGGGTGGAATTGACAGGTAAAAATTATAATTAGAGATGAGCGAACCTGGAGCATGCTCGAGTCGATCCGAACCCGAACTTTCGGCATTTGATTAGCTGTGGCTGCTGAACTTGGATAAAGCCCTAAGGCTATGTGGAAATCATGGATATAGTCATTGGCTGCATCCATGTTTTCCAGACAACCTTAGAGCTTTATCCAAGTTCAGCAGCCCCAGCTAATCAAATACCGATCATTGGGGTTCGGATCGACTTGAATCCGAACACGGTTCGCTCATCTCTAATTATAATGGAAAGATTTGCTCAGTTCGGCTATGTTCCCACAACGTTTTTTTCTTGTCCATTTATAATTTTTAAAATGGCATCCGTCATTTTGAGTCCAGAATGACGTCTGTTATTTTGAGGATTGTCCGCTCGTCAGCTGCTGGTACATTATTCATTCATTATTCATTATTCATTCCCTGGACTGTCAGTAAAATTCTGGCAATAATGGACGTCTTATTAAATAGAAAAAGTGGCTGCCTTTTCTCTTTTTTAGACATTGTATAAACATAGCCTTAAACTGCTTTTTTTTTTTTCCGCAAAATAAAAATACCTAGATTTGATTAACCTTATTTTTTCATCAATGGGGCTGATTGAGGGGACTTAATTTTCACCACGACCTGTAGAATTTAATGGAACCACTTTGGTGTAGATGGGACTTTCTGATTTTTTTTATTTTTTTCAATATATGATGTGATAAAAAAAATCAGCAATTTGTGTTTTTTTTTTTTTTAACTTTCACCATACACAATAAATAAAAAAAAAATATAAAATTTTAATAGATCGAACTATTACACACACAGCTATACCTAATATGTAATAATAATAATAATAATAATAATAATAATAATAATAATAATAATATATGTATATTTAACATAAGAAAAAGGGATGATCTAGATTTTTTTTTAAACTTTTTATATATATATATATATATATATATATATATACATATAATTTTTTAGCTCCAACTAGGGGACTATTATATGCAATCATTAAATTGTTCATACAGATCTATGCAATGATATGCTATTGCCTAGCATTAATCAATATTATCATCGCTCTGCTCATGGAGTCTGCCTGAGGCAGACTCTGTGACCATACTGTCAGATGGACGTTACCAATGTTCTAACCCGCATAGATAATAACACAATACAATATTTATTCTTATATATTACATGCTTTACTTTTTTTTTTTTTTTTTTTGCAGATATTGGCCTGTTTCCGCTCTTCTTCTGTGAGCGCTTTATCCGGGTATCCCAGTTATTTCACTCATTATGGTTGGCCAAATTCTGCAAGACCGGTCGTAGCGACAGACACTGAGAAAGGAATAGAAGTGAGGGAACATGAGAGAAGACCCTCAGTGCCAAGGGGTGACCAACAATCCCCCCAGCCTCAGAGATATCAGTATCAGAAGTAACGTGTCAGTGTCGGAAAACATCATGGACCCCAACACGGACTTTTTTTTTTGCGCTGCATTGATTCGAGTGATATAATATACCAGTATTTTATTTAGGAGTATTTTTTCTATTACCGCTATGT
Source organism: Dendropsophus ebraccatus (assembly GCF_027789765.1). NCBI lineage: Eukaryota > Metazoa > Chordata > Amphibia > Anura > Hylidae > Dendropsophus > Dendropsophus ebraccatus. The sequence continues at coordinate 89,549,128 of NC_091463.1, forward strand.
TTCCTTTATCAGGCAATATTATTTAGTGCATGCTTTAAAATAGCCATAGTAATATGCCAGGCCACCGTTGTGCCATGCAGGAATAGTGTAAAAAGATACCAGGAGCCGATAGGTATCCTCTGCCATGGCAATATCTCAATGTCACAAGAAGGAAAGTGATTCGGAAACCGAAAAGTAAGAAAGAAGTCAGTTAATCAATGTCTAACAACAATGGTGGGAGACATACAAAGCGTTGCGACCCCATCTTCAAAGATGTGTCCGGAAACTAGTGAAAGTCATTCAAAATAGCATGAAACCTTCTTGAACCTGACCAGTGCAACATACGAAAGGCATGGAGAACTGTAGAATAAAGAGGACACTGTGCTAGGATAGCCTGTGTACTGTAGGATTTACAGTGTACCTATCACTTTAGATACCTTTTGGCATGTCCTAAAGACATGTAAAACGTTTCGATCGGTTTGAGTGTCAGTGTTCACAGCCCGCCTGATTGGTCGAATAAGTGGGGAGAGAAGCATGTGACTAAGTGCTTCTATCTCCACTTTCTCTATGAGATTGAGATGGTCCCATAGGCTTTCATTGTGGGTCCATCTCAGTCACGTAGCACAGAGCTGAGAGGAAGCACATGGGTACTATTACACCAAGCGATTTTTTGACGACTAGCGATAAATGATCTCAAACGACTGCTATGGCAAACGACCCGAAATTGTTTGCCCAATTACACGAAACGATGATTGTTACTTATGATCGTTCTTGCGGTCGTTTTGTCATCGCTATTGCCTACGTTTCAGCTATCACTTCTTATTACACCGAACGAAGTGCGAACGATCAAACGATAAAAATAGTTCTGAATTCTATAAAACTACTAATGATTTCTCGTTCGTCGTTTAATCTTGGTCTGCTATTACACAAAACATTTAAATCCAAACAATCTAACGATTTTTCAAACAATAATCGTCCCGTGTAATACGGCATTTAGGCCTCCTTCACGCGTCCGTGTCAGGAAATCCTGATCAGGAGAACTTCAGGAGGCTTCAGGAAACCAACAGGATTTCCTGACAGTAATCAGTCAATTCTAGACAGTCCCATAGACTCCTATGGGAACATCCGTGATGGACTTCCTGCCGATAAAAGGACAGGTTCTATCATTTCCTGACCTTTTTTCTGAAAGGGACACCCTTCAGAAAAATCCTGAAGGGTGTCTGTGCTCAATAGAGCCCCACCCAATAGATAATCTGTTCAGATTTTTATTTTTTTTTTCATCACAAAACAGAGTTTCCTGACATGTGAAGGAGTCGCCAACGCAGACTTCAGTTTTTGCGGCGCCGCATGGAATCCCGGCCGGAGCGTACACAATGGGGGAGATTTAGCAACCAATCACAGCTCAGCTTTCAGCTCTGGTAAAATATAAGAGGAGCTGTGATTGGTTGCTGTGGGCAGTTTACACCAGGTGTATATTTACACCCTTTCATAAATGTCCCCCTATGTGTATACGCTCCGGCCGGGATCCCATAGAAGAACAGGCTGTGTTCACACCGTACAAAGTACAGCCGTTGTTGCTGATGGCAACAACGGCCCTACTTTTACGTAGTGTGAACATAGCCTTACTCTGCCAGAGACAGCTAATGGCACTGTTTCTGGAATACAACAGACCCTATTGACCCTACTATAATTATAAAGCTTTAGGAATGATAAGTTATGTATCTTATTTTGTATCTTATTTATTTAGTAGCCTACTTTTAACTATTCTAACCATGTCTCCATATCTACAATCACCTTGTACTTTATAGCACTACAGATATTTATATAATTTAAAGTGTCTCTGTCATTTTTTTTTTTCTTTCAGAAATCAATAGTGCAGGCGATTTTAAGAAACTTTGTAATTGGGTTTATTAGGCAAATATGCCATTATCTGCATTCAAAAAGACTTTCCCCAGGTCCCCCCCTCCCTCCTCTCTCTCATCCACTGCTCATTATCAGGAAATCTTGACTCTGTACTATTGATTTTTGCAAAAAAAATAAATAAAAATAAATAAACAGTGACACTTTAATACAGTGTTCTGCACATTTTGCACTTTTCTTATAGGCTTTTAGTTTTTTTTTTTTTTTAATTATGTTTTGATTTGGGGGGCAGGGGTAGTCAGAGCACCTGGCCCCTAATTCTAAAGAGGCCCCACTGCCACATCGGGAGGCACAAGTATTATACATATCCCATTGTAGGTGGGGGACCAGAAGCTTCTTCTTTTTAATTTATTTATATATCTGTATATCTCATTTATGGGCTTTGCTATTCATTACCCATAGTACTTAACATATTTTATTTTTATAAAAAATTGCTGTTCAATTTTATATTTTATATGCACAGATATAAAGTGTTACCTTAGACGTTACCTTATTGCTGCTGCGGCTGCTGTTGTTATTGTTGTTATGTAGAATTTTAAGAATTAAAAAAATATAGTTATTCTAAATTACTTAAAATGTCTTTTAATCCACCAGAATAAAGAACAGGTAAATAATAGGAAAGGTACATACAGTAATAAAACAGCAAACAAATAAATAAATAAATAACCGGGATTACTTTCCCTTTTGAGTTCCTCAAAGCAATCACACTTATTTTTCTATATACAGAGCCATCAGGGTTGTTTTTATGGGTCTGGTACTCATGACTTCTTTTCATTTACTAAAAAGTGTTGTGGGGTGAAAAAAACAAAAATCAAACAAAAATAATTTAGCTAATATTTTGTTTTTACGCCATGCACATTACAATAAAAGTGACAGGTTATCTGTATCTTGCATTAGTAAAAACACAGATACTTTCTTGCAGAAACAGCGCCACCCCTGTCCTCAGGTTGTGTGTGGTATTACAATTTACTTCTATTCACAATGTAACTGAGCTGCAAAACCCCCACACCCAAGCTATGAATAAGAGTGGTGCTGTATCTGGAAGAAAGCGGCCATATTTTTCTAAGCCAGGATAACTGCTTTAATATAGTTCTAGCCAAAATAAGGTCACAATGCAGGGTGTGATATAAGTTTCCTATCTATGTGGGTCAAACAGATACTAATTCTCCTAAAGCAGAGCCCGTCTTAAAGACGTGTGGAGACGTAAAGGCCACACCTCTTTGCCTTATAGGCGTTAGAGCTATTTTGCATATCCTTTCTTCCCAGAATTCTCAGTGGACAGCCCCACTCTTGTCTCCAACTTGGGCGGGTTTTTTTTGCTCCGTTCCATTGAAGTGAATGGAGCTTAATTGCAAACCACACCTGAACTTGAGACAAGAGTGGAGCTGTCTCTGAAAGAAAGTGGCCATGTTTTTGTAGCACTGGATAACCCCTTTAATTCTCCACTTCAGCTTTACCGGATGCCAGACCTGATGATCTCCATCTCTGGCATCTAGTATAGCAATTTAGAGATAAACAGCGACAGGAGCCGAGAGGGAGACTGGAGCTGCAATGTTATATAGCTTCAGTATAGGGATTCAGCACAGCAATGATTTATCTGTTAAGCGTTGGCGGTGTGAGGTGGGGAATGTTAAGCTGAACAGATTAATAAAGTCTAGAAAAAAATTGAAATTGCCTAAAAATTTTTTAATTACAGTAAAAAGAATAAAAAAAAAAAAATTGGTAGTTACAGTTTAAGGCTATGTTCACACAAGGTACTTTTTCGTAAAACGGAGGCCATTTAAAAAAAAAAAAAAAAGAGCAACGGCTGTTGTTTTCTGTTTTTGATCTTTTCCATTGCAGTGAATGCAATCCACGGCCGTTTGTACTTACAGTGCAGTGAAACAACGGGCGTAAAAGCAATGAACATGTCAATTATTTAATATCAGTATTGTTGTTTTGAGTGCCAAATAATGGCCGTTGTTTATACATTGTATGAGCATAGCCTAAATGTGATGGCTACTGTGCTGTTAATAAAGGTTTGTTATCTCGAACAGCATAAGGCTATGTTCACAGGCTGTATAAGACCGGCCATTCCGTGACCCAGCCGGGTCACAGAATGGACGGTCTCAGAAAAGGTCATCCTTTTGCGCTGCTGAGTTCTAATGTGGGCACATCAGTGCGCGCCCGCATCAGAACTCCCCACTTCACACTATGGAGCGTGTGGCCGGAGCCGCTCGCTCCATTGTGTGAACTGACAGGGTTTTCTGCAGCCACTATTTAATGAATAGGGGCCGCAGAAAATGGACAAGTCAGTTTTTTTTATGGCGCCGCTATGGATCCCGGTTGAAGTGTATATCATGAGTATACACTCCAGCCGGGATTCCCTCAGCCTGCAGCACAAATAAGTTCTGTACGGAACTTACATTGTGTGAACATGGCCTAATATAGCATATCTAGAATACAAAAAATACAGCTACCAGAAACAAAAAAATATACAACAATCATTTTTTAGAGGCACATAGCTCTAGTTTGTAAGAATGAGAGTAAAGGTTTATATGAGGTCTGCTGAGGTTTATTTTAATTTGAAATATGAAACCACCTGGGATTCATTCCGTCTGGTTCTAGTAGAAGTGATTATAAAATCTGATTATTTATGACATGAATCATTTAGGTGTCACCGTTCAGTCAGAGCTGTGAAGAGATAACATCCATCCTAACATGTTTGTGATGCTCTAAATATATATGTAATACATATATGTCGCTGACGTCCTGTTTACCTATAGATTCTCTTTTCTCTTTGGATTTCTGTTGATTTATTTGCTCCCCTCCTACTTCTCCCAGGTTTTGCTACATACACAGATCAGCCGGGCTGCACAAATGATCACTGTATTGTTCGTGTGGCCATTGAAGTGTATTGCTATGAGCTGCATATGCATTTACGCTGGGAGATGTGCGGCAAAAAGTGCTAAATTTTACCGTCCGCACAAAACGTGCGATCAGCTAAGGACCAGGTGTTTTCCTGCACCTCTGCTGATTGCTGACACTTTTACTCGGGCGGATTTTTGTGTTTCTAGCAGGGATTATTGCTGATAATTGTTCTGGCCGACCCCTTCTGATGATTATCAATCCAATGCCCCCAGTGCTCCTAATGGCCTTACCAGGCAGAGGACTTCACAATGAACGGCACGGGAACGGTCCCGAGGATGAGGGTGGGAAACATACCTTCATCCTCAGGTTTTTTTTCTGTAGCACAGGTGCTAAATAGATTTTCCTAGGAGGGAAAAAAAAAAGTTAGAGATTAAGTATCCTCACCTGCCCAATCCGCCATCTTTGCTATTCCAATGGTGCCTAGTCACTTCTGTTCACCATTTCCACTTTTGTTCTGACACTGCAGTGAATACCCACTGAGCCAATAAGTGGCTGAGACAGGTAACTACTAAGGTCAGGGATTGACTCAGTGAGGGAACCTGCAATCACATTGTGTGGGGATAGGCGGAGCCCACTCTACCCTTCTTCTGTCGACCACCTAGATGCCATGGTGGATATTGACTATAGCATCTAGGGCAGGGGTGGGGAACCTCTTCTCTGTCGAGGGCCATTCGGGCATTAATAAAATCATTTGAGGGCCACGCTCAATGTTATACTGTGTGCCGTAGCGGGGTAGCGTGGGTGCACAGCGCCCAGGGCAAGGCAAAGTATTGTTCCCCTAGTGCCCCTGCTATTGTAGCTAACCCTCTGTGATGCCCTTTGTACTTGATGTAAATCCTTTGTGATGCCCGATAGCCAGAGTAAACCCCCAGTGATGCCCCTGGTAGTTGTAGTTAACCCCTTATTGATGTCCCTGGTAGTCTAACCCCCAGTGATGCCTCTAGTAGTCTAGTTTACCCCCCAGTGATGCCCCTGGTAGTCATACTTAACCCCCAATGATGCCCTGGTAGTCATAGTTAACCCCCAGTGATGTCCCTGATAGTCATTGTTAACCCTCCAGTGATGCCTCTGCTAGTCATAGTTAACCCCCAGTGATGCCCCTGGTAGTCTATTTAACCCCCCCCCCCCAGTGATGCCCCTGGTAGTCTAGTTAACCCCCAATGAGGCCCTAGTAGTCATAGTTAACCCCCAGTGATGCCCCTGGTAGTCATAGTTAACCCCCAGTGATGTCCCTGCTAGTCATTGTTAACCCCCCAGTGATGCCCCTGCTAGTCATTGTTAACCCCCCAGTGATGCCCCTGCTAGTCATAGTAAACCCCCAGTGATGTCCCTGTTAGTCATAATTAACCCCTCAGTGATGCCCCTGCTAGTCATAGTTGACCCCCCAGTGATGTCCCTGCTAGTCATAGTTAACCCCCCAGTGATGTCCCTGCTGGTCATAGGTAACCCCCAGTGATGTCCCTGCTTGTCATAGTTAACCCCTCAGTCTTGTCTCTGGTAGTCTAGCTAAACCCCCAGTCATGTCCCTGGTAGTGTACTTAGACCTCAGTGTCTGTCCCAAATAAAAAAAGAACCCACTCACCTTTCCTCTGCTCCTACGCTGACCAGGTCCTCCTCTCTCTCCTAGTCTGTGCCCGTCTTCTCCTGCAGGTGCCACGTGATGACATCATTTTTTGCGGCCCGCAGGAGACAGAAGATGTGCACCGCTCTGGTGGGGAAGGAGCTGGCACAGCATCCTCCTGTGTCTGCCAGCTGTCACAGACACAGGAGGATGCTATGTATGCCAGCTCCTGCCCCACCAGAGCAGTGCACATCACAGGAGAGCAGAGGGCCACATCTGGAGGTCTCAGGGGCCGGATGCGGCCCGCGGGCTAAAGGTTCCCCAGCCCTGATCTAGGGGGTTAAAAGGATTTTCTGACCAAAAAAGATGATGAGCTCTCTACAGGAGATTGGAGATCACTGATCGTTGGGGTCCAGACACCCAGTATACCCTCTGATCAGCTGTTCAGATTGTCTCCATTCATTGTATAGTGGTGGTGATGCATAACTGCAGCTCATGTCCTGTAAAAGTGAATGGCAGTTGAGCTCCAGTTGCCGGTTGCCACCACTTCACAGTGTACAGAGACAAACTTCACTTACTGTGCAGTTTGGGCGCTGAACAGCTGATTGGTGCGGGTACTGGATGTTGGCACCCCACAGATCAGTGACTGATGAGCTATCCTGTGTATAGCTCTACAGACTATTTTGGCTCTAAAAGCCCTCCAAGAAGCCAGGATCTGCTAGCTGACAGCAGATGATATGGGCACAGCTGGGTAGATATACTATTACAGTCCCCATAAAGTACCATTATGTCAGTTCATTTTAGTCGCTTCCCAGCTATAATGTCATACTATGTCATAGGGTCGGAAAAACCACCTGTCTAAAAAAAAAAAAAAAGAAGCTCTGAACCACCAAGGCATAGTCCCCACAAGATCTCTGAAGGTGTCCTGTAGTTTCTGGCACCATGATGTTCGGCAGCTGCCTATTTAAATCCTCTAAGTTATAGGGTGTGGCCTCCATGGATGATACTAGTTTTTCTACCACATCCTACAGATACTCGATAAGATTAAAATCTGTGGAATTTAGAGGCCAGGTCAACACCTTGAACTCCTTGTCATGTTCCTTAAACCATTCCTGAAGTTTTTCAATGAGGTTGGGCCATTAGCCTGCTAAAAGAAGCCACTACAACCATATTAGGGATAGAGATACCCTGAAAGGATGTACATTGTGTGCAACAATGCTTCGGTAGTAGGCTTCAAAGTACCGCCATGCCATCCATCATCCATGGTTGCTCCATGTTCCAGTCTGATGCATGTTCATTTTGGTGGACATAGACATTCTGGCCAGTCTGTGGCTATGCAGCAATATACTCAGCAGAGACTTTATAAACAATTTGTGCTATGTTAGTACTTCACAGACCTTCACTCCCCATGTACATCAATGATTCTTGAGAATATATCACTGGTTTACCAGTTGTCCCCATTGATTATTTTGGTAGGTATTAACTGTTGCATAATAGAAACACCCTAAATAACCTGTTTTTGAAGATACCCTGACCCAACCCATCTAGGCATCCCAATTTAACTCTTGCCAGTTGATTGCCAGTTATTCTTGCATCCATTATATTAATTTCAAAAAGTTACTGTCCACTTGCTGCCTAATACACTCAACTACATTGACACAAGGCAAAACAGGATAAGTCATCAATCATTGACACCTGACCCCCTTCCCGAAAAGAAGCAGCTTTCTCTTTTCCCTGTGTAGCAATAAAATAAAACTTCCTACAAGTTCCTGTTCAACTAAATGGCAGATGAGCTACAGTAACCAAGCCCAACCGCTACAAAGTCAATGTACTGGCTTCTGGCCCTGTTCACTGTAGTTTGGGTGTCAAACAGTTAATCGGTGGGGGTTGCTTTTGGCACCCATAAAACCCCTTTTTATTTTATGGTTGATCGAAATATACATTAGTTAGTGTTCAATGGGTTTAGCGTAATGTGTCTACTTAGGTCAAATAGATGTTAAGAAGAGGAATCCTATGATTCAGGAAGACTTCAGGCAGATAGTTTTCCATAAGAGCAGCTTTCTTTTTAGAAGACCCTGCATGCTCAGCAACAAGAAAAAGAAGTGTTTGGCCACAACTACCACCCAACGATGTCCATCTATCTACACCCAGGATATGGATGATACATGCCTTGATAGATAAGAAAGAAGAAATATTTTATAGGACTTCACATTCCGGTAGAACAGGATTTGGTGACACCATTTAAGTTTCTTCCAGGATTGATCCCAAGATAAAAGAGTTTCTACAAAAGATCGAAAGGACAAAGATTATACCAATAATATAGATGACTAATACCGGGAATAGACCAGTCATATTCTACATATCGATCATTTACAGTCCTCTTGGTTTTTATTGAATGTTTTCTTCTCCATACAATCTGAATTTTCTCTCGCGTTGTTGACATTATTGGACTGCTATATAGTTCACATAATTACATTTAGGAATGTAAGTCATCGCTCACTCAGAAAAGATAGAAGATAAGATAACCTTAAACCATGGCAGAAATCCACATGACCGTCTCATCAGTCATGTCATTGCATATAATAAGAGTTCCAAAGTTATTGTGAAAATAGAAAGGGCTGCACCTGAGGTTACCTTTACATTTTACGATCCAGATACAATAAGACGGTGTAAAATATAAAACTTTCTAAGGAAAATTCTTTGAATTCTCTGTGTCAATGTGCCCAAATAAATCATGAATGGCAAGGGTCATCTTCATGACCAAAGTCTTTTAAAGGAGTAGTTCGGAGAAATAAAAAATATTCAGTGTGGGCAGGGGGTGGGGGGAACATAATAAATAACCTATACTTACTGGTGCCCAGGCCCTTGCTGTGCCATGTCCCACTCGTGGACCCCCAATGGGATTCTCCATCTCTCCCTCCTGCTACGTCATGACTCAGCTGATGGATGCCCTGCTCAGCCAGTCACTGACTGGGGTGGGACAACGCTGCAGTCACTGATTGACTAAGCCGGCTATCTCCCACTTTTTCCTATTGAGTCTTGATGTACCAAGAACATAAGAACAAATTACATTCAACAAGGTTCGGGAACCTGGTAATGAGGTGCTGAGAGGGCACTGGGACCAGTAAGTACAGGTTGATTATCATGTTCCCCCCAGCCCCCTGCCGGCACTGTCATTAATAATTTTGCCAGATTTCTCCTTAACATAGTGTTACAAATTTAGTTAAAAACATTACATGTCAAAAGTTTTGATTAGATTATAAGCCTATAAAGCCCATCTGTTCAGAGATTGTAACCAGCCTCGAAGTGAAGCATGGACCTGTGCAGTGATATCCACAGACGGGACGGGGCCTGAACACTGTTAAAGTAATTAACATTTTTCCCATTCCTGTCTGCCGTGTCAAAAGGTTTCTAAATGACAAGAACAATTTAAAAAAAAAGAAAGCTCATTCACGGTTATTCAAAGGGAAATGGTAACGTCCCTTTAGTTTTAAATTATATTATACATGTTTGCCAACTCCTTTTTTTCTTTGGTTCCCTGGTACATAATGAAGTTATTATCTGGAGAGCAGGAAAGGTCCTACCTCTTCTCCCTTCAGGGTTCCACTTAGGGCCCTATTCCACAGGCCGTCTGAGAGGAGTAAACAAGCGCTACTAGCGCTCGTTTGCTCCTCGTTCCCCGCTTGCTGCCGTCGCTATTCGTCAAGGCAGCAGCGGGCGGGTGAGTCCGCATAGCATACAGCAATGGTCTGCTGCCGCTGCTCCTCTTCCACAGAGCGACGGCAGCAGATCGTTGCTGTATGAGTCGTTTGTCTTTCAACATGTTTGAAAGACAAACGACGCAACGATCAGCCGACATGTACGATGGCTGATCATTGCCTTCTATTCCACGGAACGATTATCGGCCAATAATTGTTCCGTGGAATAGGGCCTTTAGAAATAAAGAAGATTGTCGCCAGAAAAAGACCTCTGGGTCCATCTAGTCGGCCCTATTAGTATTTCCCTTCTTATTATCTTAGGATAGATATATGTTTATCCCAGGCAGGTTACATTCTGTTATTGTAGATTTACCAACCATCTGCTGGAAGTTTATTCCAAGCATCTACTACTCTTTTAGTAAAATTATATTTGTTTCCGACCTTTCCCTCAAGTAACCTCAGGTTATGTCCTCTGTTTTTTTTTTAATTAAAACACTTCCCTCCTGAACCTTATTTAGTACTTTAACACATTTTAACGTTTCGATCATGTCCCCACTTTCTCTTCTTTACTTTCTATACAGATTTAGATCCCTAAGTCTTTTCTCATATGCTTCAAGCCCCTAATACATGGCTTACTCCTTGCTCCCCCGCCTGTTGCAGGCACCATGTCGGCAGGGATTCGGTAGAGTCGGGGGGCTGCCCATAGAAGATAGTGTCAGTCTGCTTTCACCGCTCCTATTACATAGAGTGATGGCAGCAGACAGTTGTCGTTTGTCTTTCAATATTTTAAAAAACATTGAGAGACGACGTTTTGCATGTTGGCTGATCATTGAGTTTTATTACACAAAGCGATTACCGGCCGTAATGGCCAATAATCAGCCAAATACGGCTGATAATTGCTGTGTGCAATAGGGCCTTTATGCTACAGACTTTTCACCATTTTTGTAGCCCGTCTCTGGACCAGTTCTATTTTATTCTATAAAGGTAGGACCTTTTCTGTCTTCCAGGTAACCCTATTAAACTTTATACAATGATGCAGTGTATGGTGCAGGTTCCTCCTTAGTAGTGATGATCGAACATCGGAAAATCCTAGGTTCTATCGAACTTGAACCTTGTCGAACCTTCCATATTTGATTCCCGATGCCTTCTTTCTGGGAAAGAAGGAGACAGCCAGGGTACCGCCTGAAATTCCAGGATTCAGCCTATTACCCAGGCGGTACCTGGGCTGTCTCCTCCTTCCCCACGGAGTGGGAAGGCATCGGGAATCAAATGCGGAAGGTTCAACAAGGTTCAAGTTCGATAGAACCTAAGATTTTCCGATGTTCGATCATCTCTACTTCTCAGAGCAGAGCAAACTTCAAGCGTGTTTGGGTTCATCTGAATCTATACTCTCGGCATTTGATTACTGGTGACTGAAGTTGGATGCAGTGCTAGGGAGCCTATGGCTGTTTCCATGTTTTCCAGGCAGCCCTAAGGTCACCGGTAATCAAATGCCAAGAGTTCGGGTTCAGATGAATACAAACATGCTCAACGTTCGCTCAGCTCTAGTCTCCCGGCTCCTTAACCAGAGTCATTGTTAGCGTAAAGCAATAGTTTATAGCCCTGCTGTCTAGCAGGAACATTGGCTGCCCTGTTGTCCCGGAGGATAGAAGCAGTTTGTTACCACTTCTGTCTTTCTTTTTGCAGCCTATATAGAGCTCAATGAAGAAAACAAAAATAGAGGCAGTGGCTAGGCCTATGAATGCTTCGGTTGCAATGAAAGAAATGCTATAATAGTAATAACAACAAAAATAATGTGAATAAATACATAGTTTAAATAATAACTAAAATCTGAAATCTAAACTTCACCCCGCATATTCAATTTATTTCATGTTCTTGTCACCTGCATCTAAATAACATCTCTAAAATCTGACCCTTCCTTACTGTTAATTCACCTAAAACTGTCATTGTCGCTCTGATTTATTCCCATCTTGATCACTGCAATTCCTTCCTAATCGGCCTTCCTTCCTCTAAACTCTCCCCTCTCCAGTCGTCTTTTCCTAATGCAGCAGCCAGACTCATCTCCCTGTCCAGCCACTATATCGATGCCTCCCCCCAGTGCCAGTCACTATACCGATGCCTCCCCCCAGTGCCAGTCACTATACCGATGCCTCCCACTGTGCCAGTCACTATACTGATGCCTCCCCCTGTGCCAGTCCCTATACTGATGCCTCCCCCTGTGCCAGTCACTATACTGATGCCTCTCTCTGTGCCAGTCACTATACTGATGCCTCCCCTTGTGCCAGTCACTACACTGATGCCTCCCCCTGTGTCAGTCACTATACCCATACCCCCCCCTGTGCCAGTCACTACACTGATGCCTCCCCCTGTGTCAGTCACTATACCCATACCCCCCCCTGTGCCAGTCACTATACTGATGCCTCCCCCTGTTCCAATCACTACACTGATGCCTCCCCCTGTGCCAGTACCTATACCAATGCCTCCCCCTGTGCCAGTCACTACACTGATGCCTCCTTCTCTACCAGTACCTATACCAATGCTTCCCCCTGTGCCAGTCACTACACTGATTCCTCCTACCTGTGCCAGTCACTACACTGATGCCTCCCCTTGTGCAAGTCACTACACTGATGTTTGTCCTTGTGCCAGTCACTACATTGATGCCTCCTCCTGTGCCAGTACCTATACCAATGCCTCCCCCTGTGCCAGTCACTACACTGATGCATCCCCCTGTGCCAGTACCTATAACAATGCCTCCCCCTGTGCCAGTCACTACACTGATGCCTCCCCCTGTGCCAGTACCTATAACAATGCCTCCCCCTGTGCCAGTCACTATACTGATGCCTCCCCCTGTGCCAGTACCTATAACAATGCCTCCCCCTGTGCCAGTATCTACACTGATGCCTCCTACCTGTGTCAGTCACTACATTGGCTACCTAATAAGCACAGGATACAATACAAACCCACAAAGCTCTCAAACAGGCCTATCGGGTCCCCTAATTTGTTCAACCCCCTCCGTCAAGCACTCAGACCTAGAGATGTCATGACCATAGTAACAATGAAGCACTTTTGCCCCTCTGCCTTTCTTCTCCATCCTCTTCTCATAGTCTGTAAGCTCTTGTGAGCAGGGCTCTCACCCCTCACCTTTGGTTTTATAATTACATGTGTATCTCTGTAATTTTTGTCTATGTATGTACCCCCATAATTGTAAACAGTTGTCAGTTGTTACGGAAAGCCACTGTAAAAAGAAAAAAAAAATTGCCAGCCAAACTTATAACAGAAAGTGAGGATTGTTAAACATTACATATGCAAAATAGTTTTAAAAATGTCCGAACTGACCAATCCAAACACAGGAAGTCCAGTGTTTCCAGGTCATCTGCACTGTCACAGAGAAGGCAGTCATGTGACTGATGGATACATTGAGCCGTGTCAGTCTGTACTGGAAGGGACTGCATGTGTTAAGTCTCTTTTTTTCAAACAGCACAAGACCAAAAAGCTTCAGGAGACTGGACCTGGATACAAGTAAGTATAGCTTATAATAATAATAATAATAATAATAATAATAATAATAATAATAATAATAATAATAATAAAAAATGCAAATTGCAAACTTGCTTTGTATCACATTACCTGCTGATTTAGATTTTGAAAGTTATAACAACAGTGAAACTTTAAGGACCCATGCTGTACTGGTACACCATTAAGTCCAGGGGCTTTATGAAGGGAGCTCATAGAGGGTGGGGACCGGCTGCTATCAGCAGCTGAGCCCTCACATTAATGATAGTCAGTAGCACCGACTGTGGTGTTTAAAGGACAACTCCCGCGGGACCCCCCCAAAAAAAAAAACACAGACACACACAGACACCATACTCACCATCTCTCCGGTGACGATCGCCACTCGATTCGCCCGCCGTCCGCCTCTCCGTCGCCGCCGTCCGCCATCCAGCGATGTCTCCGACTTCTGGTTCCAGGGGATGGAAAAGGCTGCCAGTGCGCTTGCGCACCAGCAGCCTTTTCATTGGCTGGAGCGCATCACATGGCTTCCAGCAAGCTCAGCCAATCAGGGCTGAGCAAGCTGGAAGCCATGTGATGCGCTCCAGCCAATGAAAAGGCTGCTGGTGCGCATGTGCACCAGCAGCCTTTTCATCCCCATTCACTTTGCATGAAGACGCCGAGGAGGAAGAAGACCCGGACCGCCCCCCGGCTCTGACGTCGTCGTCACCAGATGCCGCCCGGGAGAAGAGGACCGTGACGATCGTAATAGGTAATGTATATATTCTTTAACTTCCGGGCGGGGGGTTGGGGATCCGAAAGTGGGGGAAGGGGGCCAGGCCGCGTATTTAACCACATTACAAAGTTATATAACTTTGTAATGTGTGTTAAATGAGCAAAAATAATTTTTTGTGGGAGTTGTCCTTTAAGTGTCAGTGGCAGGTCCCTGATTCCCAGAAGTCTAATACTTGCCTCTGTACAACCCAAATATTGATCTTCTCTATGAGAAAAGTGCAGATAACACCGATCAATGCTATGCAATGACATAGCACTAACCAGTGTAAGCAATCTAATGATCACTAGTAACAGTTGCCTAGGCTGCCTTAAAAAGTGGGGAAAAAAATGTAAAAAATCACAAAGCCCCTCCCCCAATAAAAGTTTAAATTCCCCTTTACCATTTTACAAATAAAATATGTAAAATTGTCTAATCTATTAAAATATAACAATATCCTTAAAGCCAAAATACACTGGGTCCTTAAGAGGTAAAAGGGGTATTTATATCTCATAAAGTTATCGCTTTTTTAAAAGATAACTAGCTAAAATACGACATGGAGAGAAAGGAGCGGCTGCACCTCACACCTATGGCTGACACTAATGCCAATCGGCTATATTTAAAAACCAACGCCAGGATGTTGGTATATAATTTGATCAAACCATATTGCCTATGTACCAAATGCCGGTCTCCTGGTTCACATGGGTCACTACACTAACTCCACACTGTGTCGGTCAGCGACCGCGAACCCCGCAAAGCGAGCACATACATGGAAGGGAGGCCATGGAATGGCCCTGCAACCCCAATGTCACAGGATCAAACCTAAAGTGCCCCCCCCCAAACCCAGCAGGCACCACCGGCGGAGAGAGCTCCCGCCAAACAACACGAGTTGGAATGTGGTCTTGTACTCACCATTACTGCTGCAGGTAGAATGGGAAAGATAGGAGGTACTTGACATGTGAGCACAGGTGTATCCTGCTAATTTGGGTCATATGGGTCTTACAAAGAGGAGTGCCAACTGCTCAGAAAAGGGAGAAAAATAAACTATGACATTGAGAGAAAGGAGCTGTTGCACATCACACCTATGGCTGACACTAATGCCACTCGGCTATATTTAAAAACCAACGCCAGGATGTTGGTATATAATTTGATCAAACATATTGCCCCATGTACCACGTGCCAATCTCCTGGTTCACACGGGTCCCTACACTAATTCCACACTGTGTCGGTCAGCGACTGCCAACCCCGCAATGCGTGATTACAAGACCACATTCACACTCGTGTTGTTTGGCTTCAGCTTTCTCCGCTGGTGGTGGGGCTGCTGCTGGGTTTTGGGGGGGGGGCACTCTGGATTTGGTCCTGGGACATTGGGGTTGCAGGGCCATTCCATAGCCTCCCTTCCCAGTTTGTGCACGCTTTGCGGGGGTTGGTGGTCGATGGCCGACACATTGTGGAGTTAGTCTAGGGACCCATGTGAACCAGGAAACCGGCATGTGGTACATAGGGCAATAGGGTTTAATCAAATTATATACCAACATCCTAGCTTTGGTTTCTAAATATAGCCGAGTGACATAAGTGTCAGCCATAGGTGTGATGTGCAACAGCTCCTTTCTCTCCATGTCGTAGTTTATTTTTCTCCCTTTTCTGAGCAGTTGGCACTCATCTTTGTAAGACCCACATGACCCAAGTTAGCAGGATACACCGGTGCTCACATGTCAGTACCTCATATCTTTCCCATTCTACCTTCAGCAGTAATGGTGATTACAAGACCACATTCCAACTTGTGTTGTTTGGCGGCAGCTCTCTCCGCCGGTGGTGCCTGCTGGGTTTGGGGGGGGGGCACTTTGGGTTTGGTCCTGTGACATTGGGGTTGCAGGGCCATTCCATGGCCTCCCTTCCCTGCATGTGCGCGCTTTGTGGGGTTTTCGGTCGCTGACCGACACAGTGTAGAGTTAGTGTATGGACCCACGTGAACCAGGAGACTGGCACGTGGTACAGGGGGCAATATGGTTTAATCAAATTATATACCAACATCCTGGCGTTGGTTTTTAAATATAGCCGAGTGGCATTAGTGTCAGCCATAGGTGTGATGTGCAACAGCTCCTTTCTCTCCATGTCGTAAAGGATAACTAGCTGATTGGTGGGAATCTGACCGATGGGCCCCCTCCCAATCCCGGAAATTGTAAAAAAAAATTGTTCCTGGTGCACTGTGCATGTGTGTGTTTAGTGTTCCATTCATTTTCTACAGGACCATGGAGCAATAAACTTTTAAATGTTCACCAGCCCCACAGAATAATTGAAGTGCTGACCAAACATGAGCGGTGCAAACCATCCTTTCCAGGAACAGTTTTTTCCCCATTCTTGGGATTGGTCATTTTGATAACTTAATATGATGGTTATACCCCTTTAATGGTTTTAAATAACCAGTAATATGAATTCAATATCTGATCTAAAAAATTAGCAATTAACCTAAATTGAATAAGTAGTAGAAAGTGTTAAAATTTTTTATATACCAGATACGAGTGTGGTTGTGTTCTCTACTGTCACTCATCAGATAAAACAAGCAAAAAAGAAGCCTTTAATGCCAAGCTCAATAACAGATGTCCTGTATGGGGGCCCAGCATATGGACCACCCATGTTTGTTCTCTAACTAGCAGTTTTAAACTTTTAGATGAAGACGAAGCCTTATTCGTAATTTTAAACTTTTAAAACTTTTTTTTGTGAAAAACTAAGAAGACTCTACTTTTGAGCATTGAACATTGGACATCTTTGATCTTCATAACGTGTAGACCCCCCCTACCTAGCCATAGATGTAGTATCAAATCCATCCCGGTCGCTCTTTTCCCACATTATCAGTCTTAATCTGACTGTAAATGTCTGTTTGTACCATCTTACGTATTGTAAACCTCTTCGGAAATGAGTCCAATTATTCTGTAGTTTGTCCCAGTTGAAACCTTTTTACGGATGGGCTGTTCCCATACATTCCATCAAGTGAGAGTCACATTAGTAAGGCACATGCAGAAGAATATCTTACGGTCATTGTATCCCAGAATAATTGAGATATCTAATGCATGACATGGTCCGGAGGCCAATTTACAAAGCATGGAATTTTAAGTTATGTAGAAACGTATGCGCCTATTTTTATCAACTGATACATCATAAATGGTTTATGCATAAATGTTACATTTCCATAGGGTATATAAGAGCTATACCTCATAGAACCCAGAGTTTTGGAGTGGATGAGCCAAGGGGATCTGAAGTGCTAGTATGGGACGTACAAAAATGGCAGCGCTAAAAGGATTTATACTGGTGTTTCTACTAATTATGAAAGCAGGTAAGTTTCTTAAGTTCTCTTTAGGTAGACTATAATTTTTTATTTTTTTTTTAAATCTAGCTTTTATTTTATATTTTTAAAATTTAAAATTATACAAAACATAAATTATTGTCAGTAAAGATAAAGTCTTAAGATTTGACAGTATAAAGTGTCAGGAATATAACATTGGGACAATTTCTTTGAAGTATTATAGCTAATTAAATAATGTTTTACTTGACATTAAGTTAGTAAAACACTAGTAATTGAGTCTCTATGGCTAAACCACCCATGTTTCTAGCCAAATATCAAAGTGTAACTATCTATATTTTAAGCCCAACAGTACTAGGTAAAGGTTACATACAATATATACATTAGTTTTTGAATATGAACAGATACTGAGTATTTTGTGAGCAGTCATTAGGTATGTAGGTAGTCTATCTTTACACTTGTCTATCTGTACTCTAATTCTTTTTAGAATTTTTTTTATTCTTACATAAATTCTTTAAAGGTTGAACATTTTTCTGTGTAAAGGTAGCCTAAGCCAAATAAAATAGACTGGATAAATTAAGTTGATGTTCACCATGGTTATAGAGATACAAAAAGAAATGGGAGTTAAACAATACCAATAAATTTGAGGGCTGATTTTATGTACAATTTAAATTTAAAAAACATCACTTCAAGAAATTGAAAATCTAATTAATAAAGAAAATAAGAATTTATATCCAATTCAGTATCCTTCATGTAACTGTGATTAAA
Source organism: Dendropsophus ebraccatus (assembly GCF_027789765.1). Lineage (NCBI taxonomy): Eukaryota > Metazoa > Chordata > Amphibia > Anura > Hylidae > Dendropsophus > Dendropsophus ebraccatus. The sequence continues at coordinate 89,567,526 of NC_091463.1, forward strand.
GTTATGAGCGTAAAGGAGAATTAAAATGAAGAAAGTAAGGAGCGAAAACTAATCGTTTCTAAAGTAAGCTATAGTACTCTATATTTCTTTACTTTCTATAGATAGTTATACTTTGATCTAGAAAAAATGTTTAATCTTGTATTGAAGAAGGAGCATTACCATATTTTGCTCTAGGCAGCCCTCCTCTTCCTATAATGGACTTTGAAGAAAGCTTATATTTAGGTTTGAGAGTGTTGAGAGTCTTTGATTCTCCTCCGACTCTTTAAGTTTCTTATACTCTACTAGTTAAGAATATCTTTTACACTCTCCACATATCAATTCTAATAGAGTAAGGGCTGTAATGACAACATAGGTAAAGCTATTTTTGGGATTGAAACATATAATATATTCATTATGGTTTCATCATACATAGGTTTATAGAGAAGAGAAACATGAAATGCCAGTATTGTGGAATTCCTATATATGCAACTGGAAGGTCATTATTAAAATATTAGATGTAGATAACGCTATAATGGGATTTATCAGGAGCAGATCAGAATTTTGGGAACTCCCTTTGCAAGTTCCGCCCATTCTTTAATAGGTGTCTCAAGCGTACAAATCCTTAATCCACACATCAGATGATAATTTTTTTGGAATCCTTATTATGACTAATTAAAATCCTTATCATCATTAACTGAAACATCTATGCAACCATGAAGACTCTCTACAGCTAAAAAGTTTTAGCAAATACTGTCCCCTGTTCTAATAGGAAAGTCAATGACTACTGACATCAAAGGACACCCAAGTACTATGTCATTCTTTACCACTTCCTTAGTACACAGTTTTCTTGTCAATATCAGCTGGTCGTGGGTGTTCCAGCTATTTGTTTTTGCCCCTTATAGAACAGTAGACCAAAACAGATAAACAGTAGACATATATGTAAAAGTCAATTTGTAATTTTATCATATTTCTGAAAAAGAAGGCTGCGGTATTGGAATATCATATTGACTTACATGTTACTGTAGCAGTATTGTCCACTATGTAGGTCTTAACACCAGTGACGTGCAGTGCACCTTAGAACAATGTTGTCTCAAAAGTCCAAAAGTCCAAAAACATTTTTAGGACTGAATTAAAGACAATAAATGTAGATGACCCTCTCGAATTCCATAGGTTTAATAGTTAACTTAGTGGGATTGTCTTCTGCAAGTAGGTGCTGTTCAGGAAAGTTTTGCTGGTCCTTTGATGGTTCCAGCCAAATATGCATCCCTCGTAGAAGAAATCCATGGAGGAATTACCATCATATTCCATTAGATTTTGTATATTTCCAAAAACAATGCAATCCCATCCTGCTGAGGCACAGTACAAATCGTGTCTGATTTCTGTTCTGCAGTATGCAAGTCACCACTTCATTTACAGCACTTATCAGATAACATCTTAGTTTTATAGAATGAGTCACGCGTCCCATTACAATTTCATCTTCTAAGGTGTTTCTCTTGTTCTCACACTCAAGAAATAACCTGCAGAATGTAGGGAAGACATTGTGTTATCTACATTTTATATGGGCTGTATCTACAGTTGGTTTACATATCCTCTATGGGGAGAACCAGGCATGTCCTCAGAAATCACCTTGTACAATTACTCTGTACCATGGCTGATTACAGGAATAGGAGAACATGGTTCTCCTGATCCAGTGATTGGGGGTAATCTCAGAAGTTGGGTCACTATTACTCTGCCAATACTCACTGTATAATGTGATTATGAGGTTATATCATTTAATAGCTCTTTATCATTTTATGTTTTTCCATTTACAGGGGCACAAGAAACACCACCACCAACCACCACAACACCTACCACCACAACACCTACCACAACAACACCAACCACCACAACACCTACCACCACAACACCTACCACAACAACACCAACCACCACAACACCTACCACCACAACACCTACCACAACAACACCAACCACAGAATCACCAACCACAACAACACCACCAACAACCACAACAACACCTACCACAACAACACCAACCACAGAATCACCAACCACAACAACATCACCCCCACCAACAACAGTAAACACATCACCAGTCCCCACTTCAAGCACACCAACATCTACAGGCACTTCGGCCTCAGGAAGCACTGGAAGTACCACAATGAACACTGCAAGCACCAGCGAGTTCACTGGAAGTACCACCAATTTTACTGGAAGCACATCTGCTTTCACTGGAAGTACCACCAATTTTACTGGAAGCACATCTGCTTTCACTGGAACTACCAGCAATTTTACTGGAAGTACCAGTAATTTTACAGGAAGCACTAGTAATTTTACAGGAAGCACCATGGATTTTACTGGAAACACCACTGACTTCACCGGCCCTTTCACTGGAAGTGGAGCTACAGACACGACAACTGCTGTAAACCTTGAAGGCCTGAATTACCTAAATAATTTACTTGGCATTTATGATGGCGGTAAGTTTGTCTTTTTATGAAAGCAGTTATTTATATAAGATAAACTACTACTTTTTCCAGAAACGCTATCAGTAGTGTATACAGCAGTGGAAACTGGATTAGATTTTAAAGCCACATAGCCGGGAGCAAAGGTGGAGAAAGGTTAACAAAACTGATTAAAACATGAGCAAGCAAGTAGCAGGTGTACAATACAGCCACACCCTACACATAGTCTGGAGAGCTCATGTCTTTAAAAGGGTTAAATGAAGAAAATGCACTAACAGACGTGTAAAGGCTGTTACCTTGGACTTCAAAGCCCCATATATGTATAAAGCCCTTCAACATACATTTTATTTACACCAGTGTTAAAATTTGACTTTATATGTACTGTAAATTTGGGGTTTGCACCATGTTTTCCTGATGGAGCTCCATTGATCTGGTCACACCATGCAACGGAAACATCAGCTGTTTTCTGAGGTTGCTGAGAAGAAGACCTAAGCTCATCACCCAAGAGGCTGTATTTTCTGAGATGACCTTTAGTTAGAAGTATTGTGCTTATATTTTATTGCTTTTACTATTTAGCGGCATTGACTCTATTCTCTTCTTCCAGATCCCCAAAAATACATCCCATTCTGGATTGTTATCCTGATCAGCATTGGTGCCATCGGAGGATTTTACCTATTCGTGTTCATCTCTTTTGTGGTAAGTGAACCGTTAGGGTTTCTACCAATAATTCTACCAATAATTGTATGGTGGAATACTAGATATCCTCCACTTATTGTAAGTGGAGTAAAATGTAAACAAGAGACATCAAGAAGTTTTACGTCTATGCCTATGTTCAGATATGTCTTAGTTTCCCAAAAATACAGTTTTATTTTTTACTGTGATTTTGCATTATATATAAGAGGGGAAGGAGAGCAGAAGTGGGGAGGCTACTGTACCCATACTGTATAGGGTTTTGTAAGTAGCTCACAGCTACACTGAAATAAGGGCAAACAGTACTCCAGTCAATGCTTTCCTTGTGGAAAAATAAGCATAATAAGGTGGAATAAAATATTGTAGATATCAATGAAATCTTCTAACAAGCTCTTTTTGTCTCCTGCAGTGGATAGCACCCAGATGCGGCTGTAGCACAAAACCATCGGCTTCTTACTGTCCAACTCGCGCTGCCCAAGACTGTTACGAACCTTCAGCAGCTCAGTGCGGACCGTACTCCACCAATATAGAAATGTCCGGAGGTCAATTTGGAATGAGGAGCCATAGTGATTAATACCAAATGAGTTTCGCTGGTCTATTTTTTATTACAGTGTTTTACGTGAAATGCTATTTGTGTAGAGCTCCCATTCCTTTTGATATCCCGGGCATCTGTGCAAAACTTGCTACTAATAAGTAAAACCAATATGGTTGTATTCCCTTTGTATTGTCAGTCTAATAACAATTGCTCAAAGCCTTGGATTTCCACTGGTGGAATGTCCCGGGAAATCAGGGAAAAGTTGCCCTGCAATAAATGGTACTCAACAGATGAAGTAATAGTGGATTAGGGTTAGTATTTATTTCATAAGGACACTTTTGTACCTACATATATAGTATACTTGTAACTCCAACACCACCCAAAATAATACATCCTAGGCAACTGAGTATACACTGTGGTCATGTCATAATAAAAGGCATCACCCCATGGGCACCAACATTTGGACAATATTGTGTACATACCATGAGAATATTGTATTATTGTAGTAATGTATGGGTATTTTTCTTGTGTCGTTGATTATGTTACCTCACCACCATACAACTCCCATATCTTCTTTATTATACATGTATAATAACTTAATGTTAGTCTTAGTTTGGCATCTTTCTTAAGTCATCAATAAATAGAGCCAATGGGAGGCCAGAGATCAGGAAAGAAATGGTTCACGGAAATCTTTCAATTTGCTTAAAGGGGATTATCGTGAAACACATGTATGTATTCGGAACCATAGCATGATGGCATTGGTGGGGTATCCGCAAGGTGGTAATAGGGTGATAACTCGTTCTGTCTGTCAAAAGACCGAAACTTTGCCCCAAGTGAGGGAAAGCCTAGCCTTGCCTCTTCCAGTATTATACCCATATGCAACACTTTTTGTACTCTAGCGCTACTCTTCATTTGTCTGCACTATAATGCCCCGTCCAATACTCATAAAATAGGCTTTCTCTCCTGAAGAACTGGCAATAGCTGTGATTTCCATGCTGGGATAAAGCATACTAGACCATTCGAAAAAGAGCATTAATATTGGTCAGTTGGGTGGAAAAGGGCAAAAAATTCCCCAATTGCCCATCTAAAATGGTCAACGAATAAAACATGTACCACGTATACATCTTAGAAGTATGTGTTGCATAGTTGGTCTCCTCTGGCCATTTTATTGTTTCAAATTTTAGAAAATGTTTTTAAAAAGTAGATAGGTACAGTAGGACATTATGGTGAAATGCGGAAGACGATAGTAGATTTGTAGGAAAAGAAAGACACAAGGACAATTAAGGCCAGAAGGATAGAAGAAGCATGTGTTCTGGATCATGGAAGACCGGAGAAGAAATAGGTTCAGAGCATTGATGATGTTCTTGGATCCGAAATGAAGAAATAAGATACAGAAAAGGATTTTAGGGCAAAGTGAAGGGTAATAATTTTGGCCGTTTTTATAATATAGGAGTAATTTGTAGAAAGGATTTATTGAAGGTGCCAAAACAAACGCCCTCTGCCCGATTTAAAGCCAATCTGTTCATGATGATTCAGTATTTATCTACAGGTTAGAAGACATTATAATATAATTTATTTATGTAAAGTGAATTTCTTGTTTGTACTTACTATGTCAAAAATGACCATTGCAATATTAATAAAGTATATAAAAGAAATCAAAGCCTCAAAATTCAGGTTGGTATTCATTTTCATTATGGTTCAAACACATTCACAACTTAATAGGAACTTCTCTTTGGGGGCTTTATTTTGCTCAAGATGTGGAGGAGGAAAATTTTTGTTGGCCATTTCATTTCTTTCTTTTACAAAGTTATTAAGTTACCCCTTATCAACGGGATAGGGAAAAACAAGCTGATCAGTGGGAATCCAACCACTGGAACCCACAATCATGAAAGAAGAGAAAAATATTTAGCTCTCAGTGCTCGATAATGTTCAGAAGCCATTAAAAGATTAATGGGGCACCAACTGTGCACTTATGTCTGGTGATCGGTCAAGGTCCCAACTGTCGGATCCCTGATGATCAGCTTTTTTGCACCTATCTTGTGGATACTTTGTGAGTTGGGAATTCTCCCATAGGATACACCTCTGAAAGCTATGTAGACCACATAGATAGAATTGTGAGAATTAAAAAAACATACAGGTACAGTATAATGAGTAAAGCCGGTCAGATGTTGACCATAAGATTAGAGAGCCATGGTTATCCACCACCTCAAAATTCAAATGAAATATTTTGATGGTGTATTATCTTAGATAATTTTATTAAATATGTTTCAGTTCCACCATAAGAGAGACTTTAAAGGCGTTGTCCGGAGCCGAAACATTTTCTCTTCCTCTCCTTCCAAGACATGGAGGGGTGCGATCATTGCATGTCTGCACGCGATGTCCAGTAGCTGCACAGTTTGTAGTAAGGAGGTCTAACAGCATCCAAAGGTGAACTCAATCTTTATTGAAAGCCAAGCTTACACAGATATCAACTTTTGACCCCTACTGGAGTCTTTGCCAGGTACTTGACAAAGACTCAAGTAGGGGGCGAAACGTTTTTCTGTAAGCTTGGCTTTCAATAAAGATTAAAGTTCACCTTTGGATTCTGTTAGACTTCCTTACTACAAGCTACATGAGCCTTTGTCTAGGATTTTTGGGTCTCCAGCGTGCATCCCTCCACATTTACCTACCAGGGTCCATTGGTGCAGCTGACTCCATCCACCACCAGCAAGCCAATAGCTGCACTTTGTCACTGTAATATCGGAGACATCCACCCACACACAATAATAGCCCCTTAGCTCTGCCCCTCCACATCTCGGAAGACTAAACAAAATGATGATCCATTCCTTCAATTCAGATTTGGACACAGTTACTGTCGATTTGATACAAGTGTCTGCCCTGATTCTGTCAATCATTCTGCAGTGCTAGGCCAGGCATCTCACTGGAACAGTTGGTTTGGACCAAATTGAAACAAGATAACAAAAAGTTTTAAGGACAGAAAGGAACGACTCACAACCTCCTAAAAGTTATCACAATATATCTTCAAATCAAATGGGCAACCCGATTCCTCTGTATGTAGATCCTTCAGTGTCCAGCCACATGGGTAGGCACAAGGCATCCAGCAGAGTTATCCCGCCCCAGGAGGTGGGGGGTGAATTTTAAGGGTCGAGTTTGGACACAGAACCAAGACTTTTGCTGGTTTGTTGTGGAAGAAGGAAGAAGGGGAGACCACATGACCAGGATGTCTGACGTTGCTGGAAACGCACCTTAACCAATCAGGGGGCACATAGGGGGTGATGTCACAGGCTGGTGGCCATCTTCACCTTGGAAGATACAGTGTGCACATCATCAGAGTGCAGTACCACTAACTAGTCCATACTATCACCGGGCACCTGAGTCTCATCACCAGTGCATCAGATTCAATAGCATACAGCAAGGGACAGAACTGAACAAGCAGGGAGAGATAAGGATTGTGTGCAGTAAGTCTGCAGTGCAGCTGGACTGCTATAAGGGACTACTTTATACCAGCAGGCAGCTGAGTCTCATCTCATTGTCTCATCACCAGTGTACCAGACTCACTATACAGCAAGGGACAGAATTAAATAGGCAGGGAGAGATTAGGATTCTCTATAGTAAGTCTACTCAACAGTTGAGTCTCATCTCATTGTCTCATTACCATTGCACCAGATTCAACAGTTGCTACTCTGGGGGCAAATTTTGGGGTTCTTAACAGCGGGCCATCTGCTTAAAGGGGAACTATATGCAGATTAGACAAGTCTAACCTTATAGCTCCATAGTGCACATGGGGTGCTGAGGATGAAGAGGGGGGCCGGCTGGGGGTAGATCAGTGTGTGGGTGGAGGCAGAGGATTTAACAAAAAACTGCACAGGAACGGAACGGTGGACAGAACTGCACAGAATGAAAGTAAAAAAACTTAAAGAGGTTGTCCTGAACAAATTCACTTGTTTACTATCCACAGAATAGGGTACAAGTAAGAGATTTTAGGGGGTCCGACCTCCATATTGGGCCACGGCTTCTTTGTTATGAATAGAGATGCGGGTGCTGCACATGACCCACAGCTCTATTTATTCCAATGGAGCCACTGGAAAGAGTAGAGTACTCTTCTGGCTTTCCAGAGCACTCTTCTGGCTTTCTCGGCTCTTTCCAGTGGCTCCATAGGAATGAATAAAGCCCTGAGTCATGTGCTCATCGCCCCGTGCCCACTAGAGAGCTATCAGCAGGTTAAATTTGTCGAACCCGCTGATAGTTCCCCTTTAATGCCATATAACTTTTGCTTAAAAAGAGCTCCAAAGTACTTTTTAAAAAAAAGAAAAAAAAAAACACTCTATGGGTATGTTCACATGTTAACAGTGTCCACTGCATAGCAACGGACGCTGTTAAACAGCCGGCTGCCGGGCTGCACTAAGCCCGTTCCTGCAGCCAATACCTCTGTATCAGCTGCAGGAAAGTTCTTTTTTCATAATTGATTTGCGGCCACCGTTGGGTGTGCCTGCATATCAATTAGCCATTCACCTCAATTAAATCTGCCGCTGCACGTTGCGTTGTGTGAACAGCTGATGTTTCCGGGCGCTGTTCAGTGAACAGCGTCCGGACATATTTGACAGGCACATTATTCTAGACGAGTTCTACAGAACACAGCGGGCGGAATTGCATTGACTTCAATCAATGGCCATTGCAATCAGCGTCCGTTCTTTACTAATAAAAGACGACGTGTAAACCTAGCCTAAGATTACCTAAAAGTGTGTTGCAGGACTTTATGGAGTGTAAAACACTGGGATTTTTCAAAAGTTTGCTCATCTTGAGTAGGACTGACTACTTTAGTGGGGCTGTCTACAGAATTGTGCGGGTGTTTTATAGCCTGTAGCTTATACTGCTTGAAATGACATATGAAGTATATGGACATACAAGTGGTGCCTTGGATTAGGAGCATAATTCGTTCCGGGACCGCGCTTGTAATCCAAATCTACTCTTAAACCAAAGCAAATTTTCCCATAAGATATCATAGAAATGCAGACAATTAGTTCCTCACCCCCAAAATAATTATTTATTATTCTGAATAACATGTAAAACTAATGAAACAAACATTCAGAAACAGCAGAATCTGTGATATTATAAGTTACTGTACAGTAATGGAGAGGATGGGAAACACAAGGGCAGACAGAGACTGCAGGGAGCAGGAAGGAATGAGCAGGGAGATGTGGGCACATACATGCAGCACTCTCTGTCCGGGGAGAGAGGGGTTACAGCTATGGAGAGATTACCTCCACAGTCCTGTCCCCTGATGAAAGCCCCAGCCTGAAGTGGATCTGCTATGATATGGAAGGTGAGGGAGACTTCCTGGGTCAGAGTACAGGGCTGTGGACCCCGATATGCAGACCATGCCCCTCCTCCACTCCCCCTCCCACCCAGTACAGGGAGCTCTTACACCAAAGCAATGCTCTTACACCAAGTCACAATTTTGAAAAACTGTGAGCTCTTAAACCAAAACGCTCTTAAACCGAGGTACCACTGTAATTGATTCCTATAGTGAGAAAGTAAAAGTAAAGAGCAGGCATACACTTGTACCAATGTGATACATATGCATAAATATTGTACATACATAAGTATAGGTATCACAAGTTGTGATTGGTGGTTTGGAAGGATATATCTTTGTTTGTTGTGATAGCATACTGGAAGTTATGACGGCTGGTGATATCACGGGCTGCAGCACAAGTGACCTCTAGTGTTTGAGAGAAGCAACGCAACCTTAATTCACCGAATGCCTCATAACAAATGTATATACGTATGAGCAGTGGAAAAGTGCAACTCAATTGATTTCCATGTCTTTTACTGGTAACAGGTCTCATCACCAGTAGAGTTCAACAAGGTATTGTAGAGGCCCACAACATTACCCCCCCCCCCCTTACTTCTACTTTAAATCCCCTTCAATAAAGCAGAGACACAGTAGCTGTTTTATTAACCAAATAACCGTAAACAATACCTCAAGTATTTCCAACAAGTTTCTCCACCCACCATTTAACTATATGGTGGAGGCGGTCTTTGAGGCCCGTAACCCCTGGCAGTCCTACCTTGGCCTATCTACACAGAGTTTACCTCCACCCGAGACCCCCTTGGCTCATGAGCACCCCATTGAACACTTGTGTATGCCATTCCCAATTCCAGACCTGGGCTTACCGAGTGCCTTTTTCTTTACACGCTGTCCAACCATACCGATTAACTAGGGCAGTGATGGCGAACCTATGACACGCATGCCAGCACTGAGACGCGTAGCCATGTTCTCTGACACGGGGCCACCATGTGGCCACATACAGAAAGTTATCACAACTCCAGCACAGCACTGAGCTCCTTCACCTCACAAAGGCATCCTGGACCGCTGCACGAGTATTGTTACCTGCAGTGTGTATGTGGGGATGAGGGACAGGTGGGGTAGTGTGTGTGGGAATGGGGGTTAGGTGGGGATAGTGTGTGTGGGGATGGGGGTCAGGTGGGGTAGTGTGTGTGGGGGATGGGGTCAGGTGGGGATAATGTGTGGGGGGATGGGGGTCATGTGGGGGGATGGGGGTCAGGTAGGATAGTGTGTGGGGATGAGGGTCAGGTGGGGATAGTGTGTGGGGGAATGGGGTCACGTGGGGTAGTGTGTGGGGATGAGGGTCAGGTGGGGATAGTGTGTGGGGGGTTGGGGTCACGTGGGGTAGTGTGTGGGGATGAGGGTAAGGTGGGGTAATGTGTGTGTGGGGATGGGGATCAGGTAGGGTAGAGTGTGGGAGGATGGGGGTCATGTGGGGTAGTGTGTGGGGATGAGGGTCACGTGGGGTAGTGTGTGGGGATGAGGGTCAGGTGGTGTAATGTGTGTTTTTGGGAAAGGGGTCAGGTGGGGTAGTGTGTGGGGGATGGCTGTCATGTGGGGTAGTGTGTTTGGGAATGGGGATGAGATGGGGTAGTGTGTGGGGGGAAGAGATGGGTAGTGTTCGTGGGCTTGAAGTGTACAAAATACCAATCTTTAATTGAAGATTTAGCCTGTGAAATTCAGCAACAAAAAGTAAATAATAGGCAGGTTAGTTAAAGGATTCTCTCTCCCCCTCACTTATTTAAGTTCATTGCACCCCACACAAGTTACTTAATAACAACATAAGACAAACAAAAGAAACTGACTGAAAGATTAACAGAGAAGTCACTAAGCAGGTAACTTTTACACTATTCGGCTGGGTTCACACTACATATATTTCAGTCAGTATATTTCAGTCAGTATTGTGGTCCTCATATTGCAACCAAAACCAGGAGTGGATTAAAAACACAGAAAGGATCTGTTCACACAATGTTGTAATTGAGTGGATGGCCGCCATTTAATGGCAAATATTTGCTGTTATTTTAGAACAACGGCTGTTATATTGAAATAATGGCCGTTATTTACTGTTATATGGCGGCCATCCACTCAATTTCACCATTGTGTGAACAGATCCTTTCTGTGTTTTTAATCCACTCCTGGTTTTGGTTGCAATATGAGGACCACAATACTGACTGAAATATACGTAGTGTGAACCCAGCCTCACAGTATGAGAGTCATTGGGCACTATTACTGTATGTGGAACAGGAGGTACTTTGCAGTATGGGGGCACAGGGGACACTATTACAATATTGGGGCACAGGGGAACTATTACTGAATGGAACACAGGGGGCACTATAACAGTATGGGACACAGAGGGCACTCTTAATATATGGGGACACAGGGTCACTATTACTGTATGGGAACAGGAGGTACTTTACAGTATGGGGACACTATTACTGTATGGGGAACAGGGGGTACTTTACAGTATGGTAGCACTATTATAATATTGGGGCACAGGGGGACTAAAACAGTATGCAGCACAGAGGGAATATTACAGCATGTAAGGGACACATAGGGCACTATTATGGTATGGGGCATAGGGGGTACTTCACAGTATAGAAGCACAGGGGCAGTATTTAAACATTGTTTCACAGGGGGCAATATTAATATATTGGGACACAAGGGGCATTATTACTGACTGGAGGCACAGTAAGCACCATTACCGTATGGGACACAAAGTGCACTATTACTTTATGAGGCACATGGGGTACTTTAAATTATGAGGACACAGGGGCACAAATACAGTATGGGGCAGTATTATTGTAGGAGGCACATAAGGTATTTCACAGTATGGGGGCATAGGGGGTTCTATGATAATATGGGGCACAGCGAACTCTATTAAAGCATAGGAGCAAAGGAGTCACTACTACAGTGGGGGATACAGGGCATATTTTTACTAAATGGTGCACAGGGGGCATTATTACAGTGGGGGATACAGGGTATATTATTACTATATGGTGCACAGGGGGCATTACTACAGTGGGGGATACAGGGCGTATTATTACTATAAGGGGCACAGGGGCATTATTACAGTATAGGGCACAGGGCGTATTATTACTTTATGGGCATGAGAATTATTACCACATAGAAGCACAAAAAAAAAAAAAAAAAACTTTGGCTATACTGTGTTGGGAGATATGAGCTATGTGCGGCCACCCAGTGGTTGTTCTGTGAACGGCAGCCTGGTATTGGTGACAGAATTTCTAAGTATTGAAAAGACAAGCTGTTTTTTTTTCTTTAACCACTTACAGTATATACTTATACTGTAGTGCAGCATAGTCTATTGTTAGACGATAATGCTGAGGTTCTCTTGTATTCATTGTGTTTACCTGTTTTGTTAGTATGGGAGGATATCAGCCATACTCATTTCCACATTTATGTTGCCCCAAAAGGGGGTGGAGTCTCATCACTGTACTTCCCGTAAAGAGATCAATGTAATCGCTTGGCTGGATTGGAGCAGCCGGCAACCGGGAGTGCTGAGACTCATAGTCTCAAGTAAGTTGGTGTCAGTTCACACCATGTGCAGTTTTGATGCATTTTCTTTTTTTTAACTGCTTTTTGGGACAAATATTGCTATGAAAAGAAGATCATTCGATGAATATTTGAAGTCTTCAGGGTTGCGTTTTGTTTTCAACACATTTTTGCAGCGTTTTTTACCTCCATATTGTTGCGGCAATGTTTCAACATCAAGGTGATATGACTTGTTTTTGTTTGCACTTTGCACAATTGTTGTAAAATAGCGTCACCTTGTGGCCATTTTGGGAAAATATTAAAAATAATAATAATAATAATAATAACAGCAACAAAAAAAGGTGTACATTCATGTGACTTCATAGAGATAGCAGGTGGGGGGTGGGGGTAGGGGCATCTGTTTCCTGTCAGAAGGGAATTAAGATACCAGAATAGAAGATCCAGATAGATCCCTTCCTCTGACACATTAAAGGGGGTATCCAGGATTAGTAAAAGCACAGTTACTTGCTGGCAAAAACAGTGCCACCCCTGTCCTCAGGTTGTGTGTAGTAATTTAACTCTATTTACTTCACTGGAACTGAACTGCATAACCCCCACACCCAAACTGAGGGCAAAAGCGGTGCTGTCTCTGGAAAAAAGCAGCCATGTTTTTCTAGATCTGGATAACCCCTTTAAAGGTGGGTGACCAGATGACCCAGTTATAGTAATAAAACTCATGGGTGCAGCTGTGCTGGGATGAAACAGGTGGCACTGTAGGATTAGTGTTGGTGAGAAAATGGTGGCAAAAAATACCTTAAGTGCTTCTCTAAAGGAGAACTCCGGGATGGGGTGATTTTTTTGACAGAGTGCTGGGGAGGTGAAGGATGGAAGAGATAACATGCTCTCACCTCCCCCACTACAGCGCTGAGGGGACATGACCTGTCGAGCCCACTCAGCCAGTCAGTGGCCGAGTCAGGACCCTGGTACATTGGCTGACTGGCTGAGCGGGTCTGGCACGTCATGTCTCAGGTCCCCTTTCTTACCAGTAAGTGGCCAGGGACCAGGGCAATGGAGTTGCGGGATACCAGCATCATGTGGATGTGACTATCACATGTAAAACCTATATAACCATTATACAGGACAAAGAATGTTGTTTGAAGGTCAAAGCTCAAGGTGGTGACTCAACCTCCAAATTCACCAGATCTTAGTCTGATCTATCATCTATGGGAGAAACAAATCCTCTCCATGTCCTATCACCAGGCACTCACTATTAAACATGTACCTATGACTGTGGATTATTTCAGTGTAGGAGCTCAGCCTGTTTCCAGACTCTGTGTCTGCCTGATTCCCTGTACATAGTACAGTGCATGACCCGGACTATATACCACAAACCTGTGCTGCCTGTTCTGACCTGTTTGCCTGTTCCTAGCTAAGCTATTCTACCACTAGTCATACACTTCAGCCTGTGATTAGATCAGCCGCTGCCTGACCTCACACCGAACTACTCTAAAAGTAGTGACCTTGTCTATACCATGCGCATTGGTAATATACTGTATGTGTATCTCTAATACAGTATATGATTTTTTTTTTTTTTTTAATCGATAGCACATTCAGTGGTTGTTACTATGTATAAATAAAGGGACAAGGAGAGAGAAGAGCGCTGCACCTCACACCTATGGTTGACACTAATGCCTCTCGGCTACATTTAAAAACCAACGCCAGGATGTTGGTATATAATTTGATCAAACTCTATTTCCCCATGTACCACGTGCAGGTCCCCTGGTTCACATGAGTCCCTACACTAATTCAACACTGTGTCAGTCAGCGGCCGCTAACCCCGCAAAGCGAGCGCAAGCAGGGAAGGGAGACCATAGATCGTCCCTGCAACCCCAATGTCACAGGACCAATCCCCAGGGCCCCCCTCAAACCAAGCAGGCACCGCTGGCGGAAAAAGCTGCCACCAAGCAACACAAGTGTGAACATGGTCTTGTCACTCACCATTGCTCCTGCAGGTAGAAGATAGGGGGTACAGGGTATTGGGGTTGCAGGGCCGTTCTATGGCTTCCCTGTTTGTGCTCGCTTTGTGGGGTTAGCGGTCGCTGACTGACACAGTGGTGAGTTAGTGTAGGGACCCATGTGAGCCAGGGGACCTGCACGTGGTACATAGGCAATATGGTTTCATCAAATTATATACCAGCATCCTGGCGTTGGTTTTTAACTGTAGCTGAAAGGCAATTGTCAGCCATAGGTGTGAGGTGCAGGGCTACCTTTCTCCTTGTCCGTATTTTACATTTCTCTCTTTTCTTAGTGTTTGCACTCCTCCTGGTAAGACCCACATGACCGCAATCTGCAGGAGGCACCTGTGCACACATGACTAGTACCTCCTATCTTTCCCATTCTACCTGCAGGAGCAATGGTGAGTGATAAGACCATGTTCACACTTGTATTGCTTGGTGGCAGCTTTCTCCGCCGGCGGTGCCTGCTGGGTTTTGGGGGGGCCCTTGGGGATTGGTCCTGGGACATTGGGGTTGCAGGCCTGTTCTATGGCCTCCCTTCCCTGTTTGTGCTCGCTTTGTGGGGTTAGCTGACTGACACAGTGGTGAGTTAGTGTAGGGACTCATGTGAACTAGGTGACCTGCACGTGGTACATGCGGCAATATGGTTTGATCAAATTATATACCAACATCCTGGCATTGGTTTTTAAATGTAGCCGAGAGGCATTAGTGTCAGCCATAGCTCCTTCTCTCCATGTCCTTATGTATAGACATAGTACAGTATGTCTATTCCCAACCAGAGGGAAATACAGACAATAATAACGATTCATAGTCTACCAACCTTTATAAATTTAGGAATTGGAAATTAAATAGGCATTCCAGTTAGGTCAAATACATGTAGAATCTTCCCCCCACCTGGAGACTAACAATTCCATACTTATTGTTATCTTTGCTGTCTTCTTCTCCCAGTTCTGAGCTGCTGCTTTTTGCTGAAGACGAAGAAAACTGTGTGTGAGCTATTCACTCCATCTCCGCTCTGAACCCCCTCTTCTTCCCTCCTTTTTGAGAAGTCCCTGGCCAGCTGTCTCTGCACTCAACCCCCTTCCTTGCTGAAATGGGTGCAGTGTGAGATCACTCCAGCCCTCAAGGGGTTAAGAAGGGATGCTATACATCCTCCTCTGGGGGCCAGACTGTCCTGTATGGCACCCAAAGGGTGAAGTGTGTATGCAATGCATCCTCAATTAACCCCTTGGGTGCCACACTGTAAGCAGCTGTCTGTAAAGATGCTGCATAGTGTAAGGAGCAGATAGGTGTTCTGCCACTGCCTTTTTTTGTGCGTTTCTCCTTTTTTTTTTGCCTTGTTTTTATTTCATTACTTTACAGGCTCAGTAGTGGAAGTGGTCTGATAGACGGCATCCATTACTACGCTGGGGCTTATTGTTAGCCGGTATAAAATGAATTTGTCAGCCAATCAGTGACTGAAACAGGACATCACCACAGCCAGTAATTGGCCGAGCGGGCTGTCACCCTCCTCATAAGTGTGACAGCCTGCTCAGCCAATCGGAGGCTATGGTGCTGTCCTATTTCAGTCATTGATTGGATGAGCCATTCAGCCAATCAGTGACTAAGACAGGAGAGCATCGCAGCAAAGGTGCAGGGCTCTCAGCAGGCCAGAGGAGGCCAAAGAGGACACCAAGGGAACGTGGACAGTTGAGTGATCTATGGTAACTGCACTACAACAACTAAACAATTGGTATTTTGGAGAGTTTGGGGTCACAGGTGGTATTTTGGACAGTATTTTGAAAAATATTTGGTCAGTATTTTGAAAAATATTTGGTCAGTATTTTGAAAAAATATTTGGTCAGTATTTTGAATAATATTTGATCAGTATTTCAATCAGTTTCGTGGTCAGCATTTTTAGCCAAAACCAAGAGTCAAATCAAAGCAGACAAAAAATTATAATGGAAAAAAATAATAAAAATAAATCTATCTATCTTTCTATCTATCTATATATTTATTTTTATTATTTTTTTCCATATATATATGACCAACATCCTTGTGAAGTTTTTATTATCCTTATTGTGATATCAGAAAATTTTGTTGGAGGACTGTACTTATATCTATGAGTATTTTTTAAGGCGTTGTCACTATGTACAAACCATTTATTTATGCTATAGTTCATAGTAATTGCTTCAGAACTTTATTTTTGGCATTAGTAAGAACTCAGATACAATATAATACATGGAAGTGTAAATCAGACATAGATGTCATCGGTAATAAAAATATAGGAGCAAATTGTTTAATAGTAAAATGTTTAGCTGTTTAAGTGCAGTTTGTTAAGATTCGCTTTGCCAATTGGCAAATTCCACAGACTTTAACCTGAGTTACCATCTGTAGGACCAACCGGATCTGGAGGACCTAGCATGAGCATTACATAGTCAGCTCATTGATTTTATTAAGTATGGAAACTGAGCATTGGTTTTTCTAGTGACCAAAACTAGGGATGAGCAAAGCTGCATTTGCAATGAAATTTGCAAAAATTCAGAGGACACTGGGGGAGCGTGAACATCTAAACATAACAGTTTTTTATTTGTTTGTTTTTTTAGTGTGTGGCTGTCAACTTTAACTAATTAAAAAAAAAAAAAAACTTGCAAAAATTTGCTTCATTTTGAAATTCATTAAAAATGGTGACCTCACATCTAAAAAACAAAAATAATTGTATGCTCACCTATCCCAGGTTTCCTCTGTGTCTCTGGTGTCTCCAGCCTGCTCAGCCAATTATTGAGAGGGGAAAGCACTGCGGCCAGTGATTGGCTGAGTGAGCTGTCCTTATTGCGTCTCAAGAGGGACAGTCCACTCAGCCAATCACTGGCCACGGTGCTGTCCATTAGTCAGTAATTGGCAGAGAAGGATTTTGTCTCCGTGGGTCCCCATAGACCAAGGACACTGGAGGAGCGCGGACAAGTAAGTAGAGATGAAAAAACAACGGAACCGCAGCAAAACAGCTAAACACCTGCAATTTCCCACCAAATATTTGCAAACCTGCCAATCAAACTTTTGAAAAGTTTGCTTATCTCTAATCACAACCAATCATTGGGTGTCACCATATGATTTCCTCCTTACCCGGTGGCCCTTCGAACAAAAAGGATAATCCAGATAGAACATCCCCTTAAAATACTTTAAATAAGTTAATAAAAATTAGAAAGTTCATGATATAGTCACCTGTGAGGAAAAAGAAACTCCTGATCACCAACCATCTGAGAGCAGGGAAGCCCTGATACATTCCATAGCGATAAGCTGGATGAGTCACAGTAAGATTAATATATTCTGTATGGAAATCAATATGTGATTACTTACATGTTTTCCCTGACACTTAGATTAATAAGCTCAGTTTACCGAATGTGATATGGGTTGTCCATGCAGAAGATTTTTGTGATGTGACACATCGGACATTGCTGATAAAGTGTCCCACCCCGTCACATAGAGTATATAAAGAAAGCATTTCCTATCTCCAAGTGTTTGAGATATCACTTATCTACATCTTCAAGACACCAGGCTAAGTAACAGACACCATGGGGACTGGAAGTGGATTGAGGGCTCTTTTCCTTTTACTCATGATGTTTCTAAATGGTAAGTTGGAAATCTCGGAGACCGGTGTTACAATTTGCTGTCATTGAGTTTTATCAACCAAATCTAAGATAAAAGTAATTGTCCTTGTTATAAAGTGATAACACTTCTCTTATCTACTGGCAAGCAGCTATTATACGGGATACAGCCGTTTTACTTGTGAAGTACTTTAGATAAAAATTGTGAGAGAGAGGAGATTGTAATTTTGAAAAACTAAGACAGATGGTCTCTTGGACAGTTATAGTCACAGGTTGTATCTTGGACAGGTGTAGTCACAGATGGTATCTTGGACAGTTGGAGTCGCAGGTGGCTTCTCGCACAGTTGTAGTAACAGGTTGTATCTTGGACAGTTATAGAAACAGGTTGTATCTTGGAGAGTTATAGTAATAGGTTGTATCTTGGACAGTTATAGTCACAGATGGTGTCTTGGACAGTTGGAGTCACAGGTTGTATCTTGGACAGTTGGAGTCACAGGTGGTCTCTTGGACAGTTATAGTGACAGGTTGTATTATGGACAGTTATAGTCACAGGTTGTATCTTGGACAGGTGTAGTCACAGATGGTATCTTGGACAGTTGGAGTCACAGGTGGTATCTTGGACAGTTGTAGTAACAGGTTGTATCTTGGACAGTTATAGTAACAGGTTGTATCTTGGACATTTGGAGTCACAGGTTGTATCTTGGACAGGTGTAGTCACAGGTGGTATCTTGGACAGTTGGAGTCACAGGTGGTATCTCACACAGTTGTAGTAACAGGTTGTACAGTATCTTGGACAGTTATAGTAACAGGTTATATCTTGGACAGTTATAGTAACAGGTTATATCTTGGACAGGTGTAGTCACAGATGGTATCTTGGACAGGTGTAGTCACAGATGGTATCTTGGACAGTTGGAGTTGCAGGTGGTATCTCACACAGTTGTAGTAACTGGTTGTACAGTATCTTGGACAGTTATAGTAACAGGTTATATCTTGGACAGTTATAGTAACAGGTTATATCTCGGACAGGTGTAGTCACAGATGGTATCTTGGACAGGTGTAGTCACAGATGGTATCTTGGACAGGTGTAGTCACAGATGGTATCTTGGACAGTTGGAGTCGCAGGTGGGATCTCGCACAGTTGTAGTAACAGGTTGTATCTTGGACAGTTATAGAAACAGGTTGTATCTTGGAGAGTTATAGTAATAGGTTGTATCTTGGACAGTTATAGTCACAGATGGTGTCTTGGACAGTTGGAGTCACAGGTTGTATCTTGGACAGTTGGAGTCACAGGTGGTATTTTGGACAGCTGGAGTCACAGGTGGTATCTTGGACAGTATTTTGGAAAAAAAAATATTTGGTCAGTATTTTGAATAGTATTTAATTATTTTTTGATCAGTTTTGTGATCAGTATTTTTAGCCAAAACCAAGAGTCAAATCAAAGGAGAATTTTTTTTTTATAATGGAAAAAAAATATTTTGTGACCCTTATTATGATATCAGAATATTTTGTTGGAGGACTGTACTTATATCTAGGAGTATATGTTAAGGCGTTGTCACTATGTACCCTTTATTTATGCTCCAGTTCATAGTAATTGCTTCAGAACTTTATTATTTTTGGCATTAGTAAGAACTCAGATACAATATAATACATGGAAGTGTAAATCAGACATAGATGTCATCGGTAATAAAAATATATGAGCAAATGGAGGCAGTACTTTTGGCTGGATCTTGTTCCTTGTAGTCTTTTTTGGATTACATTGTGTAGAATAGGTAAGAAATAAGTTTATGTTCCATGATGGTGGACGAAATTGGCTGCATATGGCAGGAGGACTACTAGGGGTGTCTGTCAGCTGCTACATCTCGGGAAAGAGCTGTTGGAAATAAGCCACCATTCTTACTATAAGCTTCAGGTTGGGTTGATGGCTCCAAGGTGAACATTTTTGAAAGTATAGTGTAGCTACTGTATGTTTCTATATGTGCAATAATCTTGGGTACTTTGGATCTTTGGACCTGTTGGATATTCTCTATGTGATTTCATGACTGAAAATAATTTTTTTTCTGGAAACATTGGGCAAGGCAAAGTAGTGGACAACAGTGGGAATATCTCCTGAAGGAGTTGTCTATAGGATTTAGTACAGGACAGATCCTAAAGAGCAAGCGATACACTTTGGGACCATTTTCTAGCCTGGTTACGGTGAGGGTCCTGATGAGAGCCCCCCCCCCATACATATTCGTCGATAGGATACATCAATGAGGTTTTTTTAAGTAAACAACCCAGTAATCTGGTCATAGACACATCAAGCTGTTGGCCAGTGTTATTTTCCTCAGTTTCTCTATTAAGATGCATGGCTTTCATGGGGCAGTGGATAAGCTGCTGGTGGGCATTTCTTATACCACATATCTTAGGATAGAGGTTTAAATAGGTCAATATCCAACCAGTTTCATTGCCCACATTTAGATGATGCTGCTGGTAAATCTCAGTGATGTCCAGGAGTGTCCACTATTACCCTATTTCTAATTTGGTTAACTATAACATTATCTATCTATCTATCTATCTATCTATCTATCTATCTGTCTGTCTGTCTGTCTGTCTGTCTGTCTATCTATCTATCTATCTATCTATCTATCTATCTATCTATCTATCTCCTATCTATCTATCTATCTATCTATCTATCTATCTATCTATCTATCTATCCTGAGTATCATGGTGCCTCACTGTTCATGATACTTCAATTGAAATCAATGGGAGTTATATGTACAACAGCCAGCTCAGCTGTTTATGTCTTCTTGACCATCTCTGGCAGCCAAAGGCAGGCTGGGGCGAGCTGGAAAGCCCTCCGATTGAGAAAAATCCCTTTAAGTCACAAAAATGCAAACATACTGTTTCCCAAGGGTCCAGACAGGTACCTATCCCCTAAACACACCAATTGATATTGCAGTCATAAAGAGACTTGTAATAATAGTCGAGGTAGCTGTCGAGGTAGCTGTCGAGTGACAGAATTCAGGACTGTTTAAGCAGCCCAGACTGCAAGCTTACCGTAATGTCTATCTAGTTGAAACAAAAAATTATATAAAAAAGAAAAAGTGAAATGTACATGTGATGACAAAAGAAAAATTATCCTAAGAAAAATTGTCATCACAGTCAAAAGTGGAAACTTAAAGAGTCACTGTTGGAAATCAACAGTAGATGTGATATAGAGCAGTTTTACAATTTATATTATTATTATTATTATTATTATTATTATTATTATTATCTATTTATTTTTTAGTTCTCATGCTTTAAAACAAAGCTATACTCACTTGTATCCAGGTCCAGTCTCCTGAAGGCAGCTTCTTAGTCTTGTGCTCGTTGCAAAAAAGTCCCGGACAGTACAGAGTGTCACAGCTCAATTCCTCCAACAATCACATCACCACCTTCTCTGTAATTGCGTAGATGCGTTTATTTTAATTTTTTTTTCAACCGGCAAAAGACTAAAAAGCTGCTTTCAGGAGACTGGACCTGGATACAAGTAAGTACAGCTTTGTTTTAAAGCTTGACAACTAAAAAAGAATTATTGACTGCAAATCGCAGACTTGCTTTATATCACATTTACTGTTAATTTAGATTTTAAAAGTTATAACGACAGTGATACTTCAAGATTCCTAAGTGGATTCCTGAAGATCCTTCAAAGATTCCACATGATTATTCATTTAATCTAATTGTGGGTTATGTACACTTATAGACAATGTGAATAATAGTAATAAAGATGCTAATTGTCCATAGTGACCAGATACCTCAAGAACTTAATTGTCGGTAAGATGTCCTTCCGCCCCTAGATCCATTATACTAGAAGGAAGTAGAAATCTGTATATTTTATATTTATTTATATATATTTTATATATTTAGATTCTTACGATTGTTGAGTCTTTTAATGGTTTGGTTAGGGAAATTTATTGAATTGTTCATCGTTCCCAAATTTTATATTACTCTCCACAAAACGTGACCTTAGATCCGGTGTCTTCTTGTAGACCAGTGTCCAGGATTCAGTAACAAACCTTAGTAGACGTCTTTATCCTAGTTCATCCACCACATCTTCCTCCTTTTCCCCAAATTCATTGTCCTCCAATGTTTTTTGTTAAATATTCTTCTTTATAGGCTGATCCATATCCATATACACAGGATTTCATTCATATAGAGCAGCTTGAAGGAAAACGTATGAAGGTGAGACGTCCACTAGCCAAAACCTTCCTCAAGAGATGATTGAATCTGAGAAAAAAAAAATGGATTCATTTTCTTAGTAAAGAACTATATTTTAACCATACAAACCAGGGATGGGGAACCTGCAGCCCTCCAGCTGATGCAAAACTACAAGTGGCAAAAATCTTTTTCTTTCAAATCAACTGGTTTCAGAAAGTTTTATAGATTTGTAATTTACTTCTATTTAATAATCTCCAGTTTTCCATTACTTATCAGCTGCTGTATGTCCTGCAGGAAGTGGTCTATTCTTTCCAGTCTGACACAGTGCTCTCTGCTGCCACCCTGTCCATCTCAGGAACTGTCCAGAGCAGGAGAGGTTTTCTATGGGGATTTGCTACTGCTCTGGACAGTTCCTGACATGGACAGAGGTGGCAGCAGAGAGCACTGTGTCAGACTGGAGAAAATACACCACTTCCTGCAGGACGTACAGCAGCTTATAAGTACTGGAAGACTGGAGATTTTTTAATAGAAGTAAATGACAAATCTATATAAGTTTCTAAAACCAGTTGATTTGAAGTCAAGATATTTTCCCTGGACCCCTTTAAAACATGGACCCATCTTGCCTCCTTTGACTTATATAGGGAACTATGACTGTCCAACGGGAAATTTCTTCACTCTCACTGCAAAGACATCTTCACAAATTCTTTAAAATTGTGTTCTCTTGCATTAACATTGAAGCTAATATTGGGAAGCAGCTATTAATACAGCATAGAAACAGAGAAGACTGTTGGCAGAAAAAGACCACTGGGTCCATCTAGTCTGACCTTTTAGTATTTGCCTTCTTATTATATTAGGATAGATATATGTATATACCAGGCAGGTTTACATTCAGTTATTGTACACTAGATTTACCAACCACATCTGCTGGAAGTTTGTTCCAAGCATCTACTACTCTTTCAGTAGCATATACTGTAAGACTTCAGTTCTTTAAAGGCTTAGAAGATGTAAATTCCTGACTGCCATTTATTGTATTTGCAAGAGAATGTTAAGGATAAAAAAAAAGTAAAAAAATTAAGAGGATAAAAGAGAGGACAGAAGAGGCAGAGATCTGCAGAGAATATCCTCTGAATAAAAGGAATACAACATACCTGAGAGGTAGAACGACTTCAGGACTGATGATGACTTCTCTTCTCTGTACGCAACTCAGTGTAAACATATAATTATGTCATTAAGGTTGACATGATCTATTGTTATGGAGTTATTGAAATGCAAATTACTGAACGCCTTTTAAAATGAATACATATCCAAGAAGCCATAACACTATAATACACTTGTAGGGTACGTTCACACTTACCGGATCTGCAGCTGATTTTCTGCTGCGAATCCGCAGCGGATCCGCTGCAGATCCGCAGCAGATTTCAGTAAATAACTGAACACAGCATCAAATCTGCACCATCAAATCTGCTGCGGATCTGCTGCAGATCCTGAAGGTGTGAACGCACCCTAAGGGGTAGTCCATCTCAACCTGTGAAGACACATTACTAGTATCATATACCATCATGAAATGATCATTGGGGTCTGACCAAAGATCGTGAAAATAATTGTGTCCCCAATACTGTTATTCCATATAAGGCAACCCCCCCCCCCCCCGCCCCCTGCTGTGCAGAGTACTTCAGAATGGGGCCATTTAGGTGAATGAGTCTACATTTCTAGCACTACTGGGGGGTTGGGATTTTCGCTCTGCAATGAAAACTTAAAGGGGTTGTCCAGGATTAGAAAGACCCAGCTGTTTTTCTTTTTGTTTCTTTTTTTTTTAAAAACATCACCACCCCTGTCCACAGATTGTTTGCGGTATTACAACTACAGCTACATTTACTTCGATGGAACTGAGTACCACACTCTAAGGACAAGTGTAGTGCCATTTTGGGGACAAAAACCACGATTTTTTTTTCTTCTAATCCTGGACAACTGCTTTAAAAAGGTTATAGTTCATTGTTGCCTTTTTCTCTCAAAAGTAAGGGAGGTCCTAGTGATCAAATCTAACATTCATCAGGTGTAAATATACCTCTCAGGTCCCTTTTAAAGGCGACAGACACAATGTAAGCTATAGAGAATGAGGATAGATGAAGAGAGTCCAGCCACACGTAATATTTTTGGTTGGATTTTTATTGGGCAAGTATTTTATCCAAGCCCAGTAATTATTCGCTATATAGGTAATGAACTGTCAAAGCAGTAGTGTAACTATCAAGGTTAGATTAATAGTAGTTGCCATGGGGCTTGGATATCCTGCCATCGGTTTCATCAACATGGGGACCCCAGTGGTTTCTTCTTGTTTGACCCAGGCTATTGATAAATTTTATCCTATATCCAGACAGGAAGAGATCTATCAGTCAAAGCTGGTGGGGTCTCATGAAAGTGATCAGGGTGTAACTAGAAATGGCTGGCCCCAAAGCAAACTTTTGATTGTCCATCCCCCCTTCCCCCTGACCACAACCCCATCAAGTGTAGTCAAAACCTGTAACATTTAACTGCAACTGCTTGTCAGGAGGGCTTGCAGTTAAAGAGATATATACATCACCTTGAAGTCCTACTTGACCACCAGGTGCTGCAAATGATGACAGCTCTGGGGGTCAAGTGTATTGCAGGAGTGGTACAGAAGAAAATACCGGCACTCACCAAATCAAGTTATGGTAATTTTCTTCTGTGCAAAACATCATAGGGTACAGGAGGACGCGTTTCTGTGTATAGCCTTCATCAGCTCCTGAGCTGATAAAGGCTATATGCCAAAACGCGTCCTCCTGTACCCTATGATGTTTTGCACAGAAGAAAATTACCATAACTTGATTTGGTGAGTGTCGGGATTTTCTTCTGTACTATGTCTGAGACGCAATCCCACCACGAGCACCACCACCACAGCAGTGCCGTCTTCACCACTACTCACCACCCCCCGTAGCAGTCCCTATGGCTGCTAGGGTGTTAATTAAACCCCTAAAAGTGATGGCTCCCCTGATACAAATGTCCTGTACTCTCTTAGTTCTGACTTCTCAAAACCCCCATGAGGCATATAGCCCTGGCTAGAGAAAGTGAAAGCTTATTTTTAAACAGGATCATATTTTTCCACCAGAGATTTTAAAAAATTGGAATTGACAGCTTCAAAATAAAATGACCTAAAACCTACTTTGAAAAAGATGGAATGCATTTTTTTTCTACAATGAAAGCCACTGTCTTAATGTATGTCTCACACTCCATCTGGAATGTAAACATGTCTAATCTTCCATTCAGAACGTGTTGACAAGTAGTTATAGATCCATTTCTTTTTTAATTATTTCATTTCTACTGCAGTTGCACCAACAACGAATCAAGAAACTCCAACTACTACTGCGGCTTCAACTACTACTGCGACTCCAACTACTACTGCGACTTCAACTACTACTGCAACTCCAACTACTACTGCAGCTCCAACTACTACTGCGACTCCAACTACTACTGCGACTCCAACTACTACTGCAGCTCCAACTACTACTGCAGCTCCAACTACTACTGCAGCTCCAACTACTACTGCGGCTCCAACTACTACTGCGGCTCCAACTACTACTGCGGTTCCAACAACTACTGCGACTGCAACTACTACTGAGGCTCCAACTACTACTGCGACTCCAACTACTACTGCAGCTCCAACTACTACTGCAGCTCCAACTACTACTGCAGCTCCAACTACTACTGCAGCTCCAACTACTACTGCGGCTCCAACTACTACTGCGGCTCCAACTACTTCTGCGGTTCCAACAACTACTGCGACTGCAACTACTACTGAGGCTCCAACTACTACTGCGACTCCAACTACTACTGCAGCTCCAACTACTACTGCGACTCCAACTACTACTGCAGCTCCAACTACTACTGCAGCTCCAACTACTACTGCGGCTCCAACTACTACTGCAGCTCCAACTACTACTGCCGTTCCAACTACTACTGCGACTCCAACTACTACTGCAGCTCCAACTACTACTGCGGTTCCAACAACTACTGCGACTCCAACTACTACTGCAGCTCCAACTACTACTGCGGTTCCAACTACTACTGCAGCTCCAACTACTACTGCAGCTCCAACTACTACTGCAGCTTCAACTACTACTGCGGCTCCAACTACTACTATTGCGGCTCCAACTACTACTGCAGCTCCAACTACTACTGCGGCTCCAACTGCTACTGCAGCTTCAACTACTACTGCAGCTTCAACTACTAGTGCAGCTCCAACTACTACTGCGGCTCCAACTACTACTGCGGCTTCAACTACTACTGCAGCTTCAACTACTACTGCGGCTTCAACTACTACTGCAGCTCCAACTACTACTGCAGCTTCAACTACTAGTGCAGCTCCAACTACTACTGCGGCTACAACTACTACTGCGGCTCCAACTTCTTCTGCGGCTCCAACTACTACTGCAGCTTCAACGACTACTGCGGCTCCAACTACTACTGCAGCTTCAACTACTAGTGCAGCTCCAAATACTACTGCAGCTTCAACTACTACTGCAGCTCCAACTACTACTGCGGCCCCAACTACAACTTCAGCTCCAAATACCAGTGCAGCTCCAACTACTACTGCAGCTCCAACTACCAGTGCAGCTCCAACTTCTACTGAAGCTCCAACTACTACTGTGTCTCCAACTACCAGTGCAGCTCCAACCACTACTGCAGCTCCAACTACTACTAGAGCTCCCACTTCTACTGCAGTTTCTCCAACTACTACTGCAACTGGTACTGGCTCACCAACTACTGTTGTTACTAGTACTGGCTCACCAACTACTGCTGTTACTGGTACTGGCTCATCAACTACTGCTGTAACTGGTACTGGCTCACCAACTACTGCTGTTACTGGCACTGGCTCACCAACTACTGCTGTTACTGGTACTGGCTCACCAACTACTGCTGTTACTGGTACTGGCTCACCAACTACTGCTGTTACTGGTACTGGCTCACCAACTACTGCTGTTACTGGTAATGGCTCACCAACTACTGCTGTTACTGGTACTGGCTCACCAACTACTGCTGTTAATGGTACTGGCTCACCAACTACTGCTGTAAATGGTACTGGCTCACCAACTACTGCTGTTACTGGTACTGGCTCGTCAACTACTGCTGTTACTGGTACTGGTTCACCAACTACTGCTGTTACTGGTACTGGCTCACCAACTACTGCTGTTACTGGTACTGGCTCACCAACTACTGCTGTTAATGGTACTGGCTCACCAACTACTGCTGTTACTGGTACTGGCTCACCAACTACTGCTGTTACTGGTACTGCCTCACCAACTACTGCTGTTACTGGTACAAGTAGTGAAGCTCCCACTGCTACAGCATCAGACACTACTCCAGCTCCAGTTACTGTGACACCACTTACTGGTACTGGCTCACCAACTACTGCTGTCACTGGTACTGGCTCCCCAACTACTGCTGTTACTGGTACTGGCTCACCAACTACTGCTGTTACTGGTACTGGCTCACCAACTACTGCTGTTACTGGTACTGGCTCACCAACTACTGCTGTTACTGGTACTGGCTCACCAACTACTGCTGTTACTGGTAATGGCTCACCAACTACTGCTGTTACTGGTACTGGCTCACCAACTACTGCTGTTAATGGTACTGGCTCACCAACTACTGCTGTAAATGGTACTGGCTCACCAACTACTGCTGTTACTGGTACTGGCTCGTCAACTACTGCTGTTACTGGTACTGGTTCACCAACTACTGCTGTTACTGGTACTGGCTCACCAACTACTGCTGTTACTGGTACTGGCTCACCAACTACTGCTGTTAATGGTACTGGCTCACCAACTAATGCTGTTACTGGTACTGGCTCACCAACTACTGCTGTTACTGGTACTGGCTCACCAACTACTGCTGTTACTGGTACCAGTAGTGAAGCTCCCACTGCTACAGCATCAGACACTACTCCAGCTCCAGTTACTGTGACACCACTTACTGGTACTGGCTCACCAACTACTGCTGTCACTGGTACTGGCTCCCCAACTACTGCTGTTACTGGTACTGGCTCACCAACTACTGCTGTTAATGGTACTGGCTCACCAACTACTGCTGTTACTGGTACTGGCTCGTCAATTACTGCTGTTGCTGGTACTGGCTCACCAACTACTGCTGTTACTGGTACTGGCTCACCAACTACTGCTGTTACTGCTACAAGTAGTAAAGCTCCCACTGTTACAGCATCAGACACTACTCCAGCTCCAGTTACTGTGACACAACTTACTGGTACTGGCTCACCAACTACTGCTGTTACTGGTACTGGCTCACCAACTACTGCTGTTACTGGTACTGGCTCACCAACTACTGCTGTTACTGGTACTGGCTCACCAACTACTGCTGTTACTGGTACTGGCTCACCAACTACTGCTGTTACTGGTACTGGCTCACCAACTACTGCTGTTACTGGTACTGGCTCATCAACTACTGCTGTTACTGGTACTGGCTCACCAACTACTGCTGTTACTGGTACTGGCTCACCAACTACTGCTGTTACTGGTATTGGCTCACCAACTACTGCTGTTACAGGTACTGGCTCAGCAATTACTGCTGTTACTGGTACTGGCTCACCAACTACTGCTGTTAATGGTACTGGCTCATCAACTACTGCTGTTACTGGTACTGGCTCACCAACTACTGCTGTTACTGGTACTGGCTCACCAACTACTGCTGTTACTGGTACTGGCTCACCAACTACTGCTGTTACTGGTACTGGCTCACCAACTACTGCTGTTACTGGTAATGGCTCACCAACTACTGCTGTTACTGGAACTGGCTCACCAACTACTGCTGTTACTGGTACTGGCTCACCAACTACTGCTGTTACTGGTACTGGCTCACCAACTACTGCTGTTACTGGTACTGGCTCACCAACTACTGCTGTTACTGGTACTGGCTCACCAACTACTGTTGTTACTGGTATTGGCTCACCAACTACTGCTGTTACTGGTACTGGCTCACCAACTACTGCTGTTACTGGTACTGGCTCACCAACTACTGCTGTTACTGGTACTGGCTCACCAACTACTGCTGTTACTGGTACTGGCTCACCAACTACTGCTGGTAGTGGTACTGGCTCATCAACTACTGCTGTTACTGGTACTGGCTCACCAACTACTGCTGGTACTGGTACTGGCTCATTAACTACTGCTGTTACTGGTACTGGCTCTCCAACTACTGCTGTTACTGGTACTGGCTCACCAACTACTGCTGTTTCTGGTACTGGCTCACCAACTACTGCTGTTACTGGTACTGGCTCACCAACTACTGCTGTTACTGGTACTGGCTCACCAACTACTGCTGTTTCTGGTACTGGCTCACCAACTACTGCTGTTACTGGTACTGGCTCACCAACTGCTGCTGTTACTGGTACTGGCTCACCAACTACTGCTGTTACTGGTACTGGCTCACCAACTACTGCTGTTACTGCTGCAAGTAGTAAAGCTGCCACTGCTACAGCATCAGACACTACTTCAGCTCAAGTTGTTCCAATTGGACCAACAGGAAAAATAGCTACAACCACCACCACCGCCACCAGTAAGTATAACATAGGTTGTAGTTAAATACTTTAATGGACTTTAAAAAGAGACCCTGTGTTAATACATTGGCTCCAGAGTCTCTTGGTTCTGTATAGCCCATTACTGGATCAGAGCCTGGGTCCACCCTAAAATCTAGAGGTGACAGGTCTAACATTAAGGAGATCTGTACATTTAATGGTTTACAACTTACAAATAAAATTAACCCAACCAAAAATGATACGGCACAGGAATGGGATGTTCTTCCCTTTCACCT
The DNA here is from genome assembly GCF_027789765.1 of Dendropsophus ebraccatus. NCBI lineage: Eukaryota > Metazoa > Chordata > Amphibia > Anura > Hylidae > Dendropsophus > Dendropsophus ebraccatus. Next base: position 89,597,642 of record NC_091463.1, read on the forward strand.
CTTTTGGCCCATACCAATATTTTTCATACTATAATTATATGTCTGTTCTTATTTATAGGTTCTTCAGGTGGAGGTCTTGCATTCTGGAAAATAATATTGATCGCAGGAGCTGTTGCACTAGGCTCCATTTTCGTTATTGTTGGCCTATGTTCGGTAAGTAGAAGTTCGCATATAACCCCATAAGGGCAGTTATTTGTGATCTGGAATTGTCTTCTGCCCCGGCTCTCTTTGGGTGTGACTGATATGGTCTCATAGACTTACATCAGGAGTCTTTCTCAGTCAAGTGGTGCAGAACTAGTAGAAAACGCTCTTGATGCACACTTCTTTTGGCTCATTGTAGCAATTTAATGCAGTTTAAACATAGTCCCCGACCAAACAAAACTTTTGACATCTCTCTACAATTTGTCAAATGTTTGGTAAAGTGGTAGTGCCTATTTTTTTTTTTAAGTTGGTGATCACAATTTTTTTTCTCTTTGCAGATCTTCTATTTCTCAAGTGTTGGAAGTTTCCTGGGTGCCGGCACAGCTGCCGTGCCAACTGTCGTAAGCGTTGCACCTGCTGTAGCCAGTGCTTTGCCAAATGCCACAGTCTCTATACCAGCCCCAACATATCCAACATACTATACTCACAGTAATGTTCTGAGCAATACTCCTCGTCCTAACCCACTACCACGCCAACCACCCAGACAACCTCCACGTCAACCCCCAAGACAACCACCCCGGAACACTCGACAGCCATCACGACGTGAAGATGGGAGAAATAATATCCGCCTTACTTCATATACTACCTACGCTCGTCCCACCTATTAGTAATATATAAGCAATCTTTAGAACTTGAATCTACATGTTATTTGTAAACGCTACGTCAGTGTTATTCACATCAAATTTTTTCAGAATGGATAAGTTCTTAACCGATACTCCAGAGCTTCCACCGTAATCTAAAACCTCATCCTTACCACTACCACACCAACCACTAGAATATCCTACAAGACAACCATACCATCAATGACCAGGTCAACTTTTTTTAGCAACCATCCAGAACCATGTAGGCAACCGCTACAACTCAAGAAGGCCCTTCATCCACACTTCAACTGTCAATAACCCATATCAGGCAATCCAAAGACCATGACTATCCGTATTTACCATACAGTATTAGTACAACGTGGTCACTCATGGCAAAGAAATGGTTGGCTACATAGATAAGGTCAGACATATTGCTGCTTACGTAAACCTAAAAAAACAAGCTCTGATTGGTTGCCATGAGCAGTGTATACCAGTTTCTATTTTACACACTTTGAATTTACAAATATGGGTCATGAGAACCCCACGTTTCCCTATTTGGTGGATCCTAAACCTGTATAACATATTCTATGGATATGCTATGAATGTCTCAGGTCAAAAACCCTTTCAATGCTAATATTTGTGGGCAGTGTGATCCAGCAGGGCTGGCCTCTGTGCTGCTCATTTCCCTTACCCATAAAAAATGGGTGCACATTACGTTAGAACTTTTTATTTTTATAGTAATTGTGAAGTATATGGAATATGTTGATTTTTGCTTGTGATCGCTATATTTATTACTTGTATACAGCATGTAACATTGTAATTTTGTGAAATAAACTATATTTAAGTTAAGATTGATTGTCTACTTTAAAGGTTTTTTTTTTATAGCCCAAGGAACCTGAAACCAACAAAAGACCCCGCTAGGAAATCCAAACTTACCCATAAGCATACTTTATGATCTGAACACTATTTTCTATATACTGTAGCTTTTTAGATGAATATTGAAACAGCAATGGACCCATGGTACTACCCAATCCACTTGTCTATGGGTCATACTTAGGAGAAGAATCTAAGGGCCATAACCTGGGGTTGCTAGGTGGTAACAGCAGCGGGTGAGCTGGTGTTTTAATTGGGCACTTGTCCCTATGGCCAGGGTTGGTGATGCCCATCCCCAGGTGTACAAACACTAGGCTTTGTAAATATATCACTAGGTGTGTGGGTGCAGGAGCAAAATGAGAACAGAGTGCAGCACTTAACCAGGTTAACTCTTTACTTAAAATCTTCAATAGAATACAGTAGTAGGTAAAAAGTGTGCAAGAGGTCATCACAAAAATGGGCGTACAACAATGTCCTTTCCCCTAAAGGACAACACAGAGTGCTTGGCTTAGATGCTCGTTGTGTTGGTAGTAGGTGTTTCTTAGGTGTAGTAAGGTTCTTCTGTCTTGTGGCCTTGCCTAATAGTGCAAAACTCTGTGGCTTGTGGTGGAAAATCTCGTACTCGCTGTAAGGACTGAGAAGAAAGAAGAAGACCGTCTTATAGCAGAAGAGCCCACAGAGTGTCAAGTATGGTAGTCCGAACAACTAGGTGTAGTTAACCCCTCAAGGAATCAATGGAGTTTGTCGGCTTAAGCACTTTGCCCCACTGTAAATCAGTCCTGGATATATGGATTGTCCTGAGTATGTGTAGAATAGTTTATCCAAGACTAAGGCACGGTTTATCCCAGGTGACGGTTACCCCATCTCTTGGTTTAGCACTGCATACTTGCTATTAGAAAGTCTCTGGCTCTCATACCACGACTGGTTATAAACTTCAGCAGGACCTCCGGTTTCTGTCTCTCTTTCACCATCCACTGAGGAAGATTAAAAAAAACCTTCCACCAGGAACTAACTAGTTAATAAAGGGGTGACCAGGACCAACCTCCTATTGGTGGGGAAAGTGCTAGAAGGGATGAAGTGTGAGAGTATCATAGGTGAAGAAGTGTAAAGTTGGAAACAAAGTTAACCCTTTAGACCAGGGGTGGGGAACCTTTTCCATGTGGAGGGCCGGTTGGGCATTAATAAAATCATTCGAGGGCTGCATACTGTGCGCAGCAATTAGTACCGTGCGTTTGCAGCACCGGGGCAAGGCAAAGTATTGTTCCCCTAGTGCCCCTGCTATTGTAGTTAGCCCCCAGTGATGCCCCTTGTAGTCTAGTTAACCCCCAGTGATGTCTCTGGTAGGCCTAGTTAACTCCCCAAGTCATGTCTCTGGTAGCCTAGTTAGTTCCCCCAGTGATGTCCCTGGTAGCCATCCCACTCACCTTTCCTCCGCTCCCACGCTGCCCAGGTCCTCCTCTCTCTCCTAGTCTGTGGCCGTCTTCTCCTGCAGGCGGCACGCAATAAAATGACGTTATTGCACGAGGAGAAGGAAGACGTGCGCCGCTCTGGTGCGGACAGCCATCACAGACACAGGAAGATGCTGTGTATGCCGGCTCCTGCCCCACCAGAGCGGCGCGCACATGACAGGGGAGCTGTGGGTCGCGGGCCCCATCGGGAGGTCTCTGGGGCGGGAGGTTTCCCACCGCTGCTTTAGACCTTCAGCTGTGCAATAAGAATAGGGCAGAGTAAGTAAGAGGTGACAGTGCAAAATGACACCACTCATCCTAGAGTGTGACACCTGTACTGGGACACTGCATAAGTACCCTCTAGGTTTTTCTCCCTGATCCCATTTCTGGATGTGGAAGCTGGACTACTATAACTACTACTGGGGACCAGGTCACTTCCTAAAAGTGATCCTAGTGGGGTGAACAGCTTGCCTAGTGGTCCAGAAGACAATGGAATCAGGCAATGGCAAGTTGAGGTTGGAGTATAGGTTGCAGGCAGGCGGCAAGACATTGTTGTAAGGTACAGTCAGAAAGGTTGTGGCATGCTACACTATTGGTATACACACAGGAGCAGGGACTTCTGTGTATTGTCTGACTCCCTGCTCCTGTAGGTACAGTATTGTAGTGAACCATGATGCACGCTGTACTATCTGCATTGCCGCTCACTGTATATTCTCCTGGGTGGGTAGGAGAGTGACCTGTAAATGTAATAAGGGTAAGGATGATGTACACAGTACAGTATATTAGTTGCCACTCACGTTTGCCATACCATGATGTTACATTAGTTAATGTTTTTGGTGCTGACTAAATAATAATAATAATAATAATAATAATAATAACAACAATGCTATTATTTGTATAGTGCCAACTGATTCTGCTGCAATTTATCAATTTTGATAAATTTTGTCCCAGTTAGGGGGTCACGAGCTCCCTATGCACATCACCCATTAGATTCATGGTCAACATTCGCTTTAAAATGGTTGTCTACATTAGAAAATCCTTGTTCATCCATTGAAGATTATGTCCTGAATTCGTATCTCTTATTCAGACTAAAGAAGTGTCTCAAGCTGAGAAGCTCCTCTTGCTCTGTAGGACCTGTCTTGTATTACACAGGCGGCCATTGATGGGGGTGAAAACTATGTAATGTAATTTATACAGAGTATGTGCTCTAGGTTTTCATCTGACGCATGGCCAGATAGAGGACATTGTTTATGGACGGATAGAGGACATTGTTTATGGACGGATAGAGGACATTGTTTATGGACAGATAGAGGACATTGTTTATGGACGGATAGGGGACATTGTTTACAGAAGGATAGAGGACATTGTTTACAGACAGATAGAGGACATTGTTTATGGACGGACAAAGGACATTGTTTACGGCCGCAGAGAGGAAATTGATTGCAGCCGCATAGAGGACATCAGTTATGGCTGTATAGAGGACATCAGTTACAGCTGTATAGAGGACATTGTTTATGGACGGATAGAGGACATTGTTTACGGCCAGATAGAGGACATTGTTAATGGACGGATAGAGAACATTGTTTACGGACGAGAGAGGACATCGTTTATAGACGTATAGAGGACATTGTTTATGGACGGATAGGGGACATTGTTTACAGACAGATAGAGGACATCAGTTACGGCTGAATGGAGGACATCAGTTACGGCTGGATAGAGGGCATTGTTTACAGATGGATAGAGGACATGGTTTACGGCCGGATAGAGGACATCATTTATGAACGGATAGAGGACATTGTTTTTGGACAGATAGAGGACATTGTTTTTGGACAGATAGAGGACATCATTTATTGACAGATAGAGGACATTGTTTTTGGACGGATAGAGGACATCATTTATTGACAGATAGAGGACATTGTTTACAGACGGATAGAGGACATTGTTAACGGACGAATAGAGGACATTGTTTACAGCCGGATAGAGGATATCAGTTACGGCTGGATAGAGGACATCCGTAAAAGCCGGATAGAGGAAATCAGTTACGGCCGGATAGAGGACATCGCTTAAGGCCGGATAGAGGACATTGTTTATGGACGGATAGAGGACATAGTTTATGGGCGGATGGAAGGCATTGTTTACGGCCGAATAGAGGACATTGTTTACGGCCAGGCATCATCTTCGTCGTGTGTCTGACGTCATGGCGATTCTCCTTTTCGACAAAACTGTTTGACAATTACTTTATGTTGTTGTCAATAGACACGGTGTAATTTACATTATATTATACTCTCCTTTCTTGTTTTGGACAAACATATGTTTTAAACTTTTTTCTAATTATAGGTATAATGGCGCCACCTGGCGTGACTCTCTATTGACTCTAAGGCCTAATTATACACAACTGAGACCGGATTTCTTTGTATACTATGACTAAGGACGACAAGAGAACTTGAAATGAATGCAACATCTACTACATGTTCCTGAGTTTAAGATTTAGGGTGCGTTCACACCTACAGGATCTGCAGCAGATTTGATGCTGTGTTCAGTTATTTAAATGAAATCTGCTGCAGAAAATCAGCTGCAGATCCTGTAGGTGTGAACGCACCATTAAGGAGTATTAAATAAAGACAAGCTCACCGGATCCATTTCTTCTCTTGAATTTTAATTCTGTATAATGCCTAATCTCCCCTTTGGGGGCAATGAAGGGACATTGAACACTCCGTTCCAGATGTCTCCCCAGGATACAGCTGATTGCTGGGGATCCCGACAGAGGTGATAAGAGGTTTTTTTTAAAGTTATATAATTTTGTAGTATATCCTTATTAAAGAAAATACGTGTATATGTATATATTAATTTATTTTCATTGAGTGGCAGTAGTAAGGGGCGACATGGCCTCTTTGCTGCCATTAGTGGCTGTGTTGAGAACTGAAGGGCTGCTCAAGCCCTGTCCCAGCACGGTTGGATAAATTTAGCTGCCCCTGATGTCTATATGTTGTACTGTATGTTAACATTAGAATAGACATTACACTTTGGGAAGTAACAATGTCAGTAATAATGCAGCCATAGCACCTCATATAGCACAGAAAGCAGCAAGTGACAATTATCTCCTCTTGCTGTACTGCACAGTGCCACACCTGCAGCATTACTGATACAGACAGCTTCCCAAAGTGTAAGTGTAATGGTAACATGAATTACAATAGACATTAGGGGATCAGTATCTGTATGCAGCAGCAGTAGTGATAAATAATGTGACACGATCAGGGCTTAAGCAGCCCTGCAATTCACGACACAACCATTGGTGGCAGCAGAGGAGCAGTGTCAAGCCATTCAATGTAAAAAAAAAAAAATATATATATATATATATATATATATATATATATATATATATACTTTTGATATTCCATCACAGCCGTCAGCCAGTGAACTAAACTTGGATGTTTGACTCCAATAAAATATTTTGGATGGCTGGAGGCGCACTCTTGACATTTACGAGTACTTCAAAGTATTGTAATTTCTATATACACAGTAAAGAAAACCTGTTTCATCAGAGCAGCACATGAAGGAGCTGCCGTCCCGCCAGCTTTTGCTTCACTCTAAACAAGTGTAAACAAGACCGACTCTAACCGAGACAAACGAATAAAAATGGGAGGTGTGAATCTTATTGGTGAATCTTATTGATTTTTTTTTTTTTTAGGGGGAGAACTTTGAAATCAGGAAGTCAATGGCACTTAAAAAAACAAACAAACAAAAAAAAATTTTATTAGTTGTTTTTACACTGTCTCTACATAATTATTGCATACTAAAAATAGGAACCTGGTGCTGCCTGAGTATAAAGTGTAAATGTGTTCACTAGAATTGTTTCAAGGTGCCCAGGAGCCCAGTCTATGCCCTTGTTATTTTGTTAATGGAGAAATCGTCAGGAGCCCTATATACACTATATACCCCTATATTTTAATCTGTCCCCCGCTGCACGCTGGCACATATGCTCACCAGCGATGATCGGTGTCCCATTGCGCGGCTTCATTACGGTGATGACGCCAATCATCGCTGGTGAGTATACACAGCGGAGGGGACAAATAAAAAAAATATTCCAAAGTGCTTCTTTAATAACTGAGATGTCATGTCATAAGACATTATACAGAGCCTGGTTATATACAACATTGGCTGTGTTATATACAGAGCCTGGTTATATACAACATTGGCAGTGTCATATACAGAGCATGGTTATATACAACATTGGCAGTGTTATGCTGAGCCTGGTTATATACAACATTGGCTGTGTTATATACAGAGCCTGGTTATATATAACATTGGCAGTGTTATATACAGCCTGGTTATATACAACATTGGTAGTGTTATATACAGACTGGTTATATACAACATTGGCAATGTTATACAGAGCTTGGTTATATACAACATTGGCATTGTTATATACAGCCTGGTTATATCCAACATTGGCAATGTTATACAGAGCCTGGTTATATACAACATTGGCAGTATTATATATAAAGCCTGGTTATATCAAACATTGGCAGTATTATTATTTTTTTTTTTTGCTGGAGTACCCCTTTAAAAACTCAACTGACATGATCTACTGGCTAAGACCAAGACATGGAGAACATACAAATGCTTTGCAGATATTTTGCAAGATTTAAGCTCAGAACATCAGAGCTGGAAAGTTAAAGTGTAAACTAATGATCCACCATGCTATTCCAATCATAGAGATGACTAATAGAAATCATACAAATCCTCTTTGGTTGATTTATAATATACACTTAAAAGTTAGTTAGTTTTTTTTATTTTTAACATTAGTAAAGTCATCATTATTCATTTTGCAGTTCATGCATGAATTTTATATATACAGGATGGTCCAAACAGTAAGTGTAATAGGGTTATGAAGGGGGAGATTTATCAAACATGGTGTAAAGTGAAACTGGTCCAGTTGCCCCTAGCAACCAATCAGATTCCACCTTTCATTTTCCATAGAGTCTGTGAGAAATGAAAAGTGGAATCTGATTGGTTGCTAGGGGCAACTGGGCCAGTTTCACTTTACACCATGTTTGATAAATCTCCCCCTTCATAACCCTATTACACATACTGTCCACCTACTTCTGAACCACCCTGTATATTACTTTAACCAAAGTACAAACTACCACATTCCTGACCCCCCACCCATCTTCTTTGTGAAGAAACATGAGTGAAGTTTTTATTTTTTAGTGTAGGTGTAACAATCTCTGGAAAGGACTATAAAGATCATTGACATTCCGAGTAGGAATTTTAAATATTATAATAATAGTTTATATTGTATTTGTAGTGCAGTAGTAATATACTGTTATGTGCAATCTCAGGCATTTGTATGACTCTGACTCAGATGGCGCCAAAAGGAAAGCCTCCTCGATTCTGGGACGGTCACCGACAAAGTGAACTATACAACATCAAGAAATATATACATGGATGACATTATGAATGTGTGGTAAAGGTGAACAAGCAGGTATCTAATTGTTATAGTGAGCGGGTGTAATATACAAAAATACAAAGCTTCATTTTCCCGTAGGCAGACAGGTATTGAATCCTGGATGTAGAGAGGGCATTTAAAGGGATAGTTCACAAAAAAAGATCTTTCAAATTAACTGGTGCCAGAAATTGCCTGAGATTTATGTCCTACAGGAAGTGATGTATTCTCTCCAGTCTGGAGAGCAGGAAAGGTTTTTTATGGGGATTTGCTGCTGCCCTGGACAGTTCCTGACACAGACAGAAGTGGCAGCAGAGAGAACTGTGCCAAACTAGAAAGAAAACACCACTTCCTGCAGGACATAAAGCAGATGATAAGTACTGGAAGACTTGAGATTTTTTTTTATCGATGTAAATGACAAATTTCTGGCACTTTCTGGGACCAGTTGATTTAAAAGAAAAGACATTGGTGAACAACACCTTTAACAGAGTAAATTTGGTATTTCAGTCAACATCTTCATGCCATAATGGCCAATACCCTTCTGCTGCAGTATTTTCCCCCTGTTCTTGTAGATGTGTCATTACTAATGGCACCCGCCAGGGACGTCCAGTATCCCCTCTGATATTTATGGAGCTTATGTAGCGACTTTGGGAAAGCTTCATTGTGTAAGATTGCTTGACTTAACGGGGTTGTCCATGATAATTACATGTCTGGGGGACATGACAGTGATGTGCAGTATACTTACCTGTCCCATAAGCATACATCACTGTCATGTCCCCCGCAGCATAGCAATTTATGTGATTACCCCTGACAAACTCTTTAAGTTGCTTTGGCAGACACAGGGTACAGATCGAATCTCATTTCTTAAAGAGGTTGGCCACTTTATAATAAAATTGCTCAGCGTACAGTATTAGTAGGTGTACTTACTGTATATACTGACAGCAGCTACCTGTGTACCTCATAGAGCTAATATCAGACTCCCTTCCTCCAGGCTGTGCTGCCCTGCTCTGTGGTGTTCTGGTCCATAAGATGGCCAACATGGAGGAGCATGTGACCATGCCCCGCCCCCCAGTGTCCACCACACAGCCTGTATATGTCTATGGAGGAAACAGGGGACAGGGCATGGTCACATGCTCCTCCATGTCAGCCATTTTGTGGACTGAAACAAAACAGAGCAGGACAGCACAGCCTGGAGGAGGGGAGTCTGATTTTAGCTCTATGAGGTAAACAGGGAGCTGCTGTCAGTATATACATTGAGTACACTTACTAATACTTTGTACTGACCTATTTTACTATAAAGTGGCCAACCCCTTTAACAACTTCTTGATCACTTCTTAATCTCACTTCGGAACAACTTTACTAGCAAATCTAATGTATGTCGCTTCGATATAAAGAGAATTCATGTTTCTGTACTAAAATCCTATAATTCAGATGTAGTTTAGGTTCCCACAACAGTGCCAAATGACGTACGTTTATCGGTAATGGCGGCTACAAACAATTTTAATGATCCTTATTTGCGCTGGCTGCCTTTTTTGACAGCCGCAAAATCATGTTGTGGGAACATAGACTTAAAGGGGTAGTGCGGCGGTAAACAATTATTCACAGAATAACACACATTTCAACTTTGTAATGTATGTTATATCTGTGAATCGCCCCCTTCCCGTGTCCTACCACCCCCGCACGAGTACCCGGAGTGTGGTGCATTATACATACCTGATCCGTGTCACGCCCGTCCGCCATCTTGTGCCAAGATGTCATCTTCGGGAGGCCGGCCGAATCGCTGCCGCCGTCCCTGATGCCGGCCCCCCTCTGCCGCGTCATAACTGTGCTCAGACGCGATTGGCTGAGCACAGTAATGCTCAGCCAATCACGGCTGAGCAGTTGATGACGCGGCCGCGTCATCAGCGGCTCAGCCGCGATCGGCTGAGCACAGTTATGCTCAGCCAATCACGGCTGAGCATCTGATGACGCTGCAGAAGGCGGCCGGCAGTAGGGATGGTCAGAGCGGTTCGGCCGAAGATGACGTCTTGGCACAAGATGGCGGACATGCGCGACGCGGATCAGGTATGTATAATGCACCACACTTCCGGGTACACGTGCAGGGGTGGTGGGACACGGGAAGGGGGAGATTCACAGACATAACATACATTACAAAGTTGTATAACTTTGAAATGTGTGTTATTCTGTGAATAATTGTTTACCGCCGCACTACCCCTTTAAAGGAGAACTCCGGCGTTCTAAAAAAAAAAAAACAACAACTAACACACATACATTTCATACTCACCATCCCTCCGCGTCCCCAACAGCTACAGTTGGTGTCTTCGGATCTTCCTCAGTTTCGGTTTTCAGTGAAACGAATGGGAGAGAAATGGCTACCGATGCGCATGCTTTATCGAGGAAATTGCATTCTGCTTTATTTCTGTTTCCCACCGTAGGGACCATCTCGAAATCTCTAGAAACAATCCCGGTGGGCCTGCCCTACAATTATCACGGTCTGGAGAAAAGTGGGTCAATTTCTATCCAGGCTTTGGAAATTGCCAGTCATTATAAACCCTTCCCTTGCATTGCAAATATCGATGCTGACATACTTCCACCTCCTGTCGTTATCACATTATCATTCTGAAATTAAGAATAGCAAAGAGTTGGGACGTTACCAATTTTCTATCCTCGGCTTGGGCCATTAGAAGCATGAATCCAACATGTAGGTACAAATACAACCGACTCCAATTTCTTAGGCTGTGTTTCCACATACAAAGAAAATGCAATGTGAATGCATCATATAATTGCAGTAGTTGATCATTTTATTGCCATCCAGCCATCCTTCATAGCGTTAATGTGATGAAACTCCAACATGTGTGAACATATCCTTGAAGGAGCTTTACGGGCAAAATGGATTGATGAGGTATCCACAGGTTAGCTCATCAGTCACTGATTGGCAAGGTGAAGAAACCCAATAGTCACCGATCAGCTGTTTGGTGCCCACTCTGCGCAATTAAATGGAGTTTGTCTTGTAACGATGGTGACTAGCAACTGCGGCTTAGGTCCCGTTCAAATGAATAGGAACTGAGCTGCAGGTACACATCGCCACTGCTACGAAGTGAACAGAGACAAACTCTATTTACGGTGATAAGCTGATCAGTGTGGGTGCGGAGTGTAAGCACCCTGCAGATCAGTGACCATCCTGTGGATAGCTCATCAATCCATTTTATCTGCAAAATCCCATTAACAAAATTCCAATTACAATAAGATATATGGTTGCAAAGCCCATAAGGTCTTTGTGTTATTCCTAGAGATGAGCCAAGGTTTGGGTACGTACAGTACGAACCCAAACCATCGGAATTTGAATCCCGGTGTCTTCCCGTTCCGCGGGGAGGTGTAGACCGCCAGAGTCTCGCCTGGAAATCTGAAATACAGCCTAGGTCACCTTCCTTATGAAGTGGAAAGACAGTGGTATTAAAAGACCAATGGTTTGGGTTCATACGAACTCGAACCTCGACGCTGTTCACTCATCTCTTATTATAACCAGTCATTTTGTTTGTTTGATTTGTATGTGTGTTATCTTGTCCGGTGCAAGTTTTGTGATAATTCAAAAAATGTAATAAAAATTTGTTATTATTAATAAGTAAATACATAATAGAATCAGGGGCGGAGCTAATTTCAAATAGACCCTGGTGCAACAGGGGTGTGCCTGGCCCTTCTCCTCTCTAGTAATTGGTGCTCAGGAGGCAAGAGGCAGGGCCATTACATGCAAAGAAAGAACTGAACATTGCATACAGTGGGTGGGGACCAGGCAGAGACAGGTTAGAGACTGGGCCCCCACTCAACTCTAAGTGTGTAATTCATAAGCAGCTGCTAGCAAACACGTCGGATGTAAATAAAGTAGTTAGTAGGCTTGGTCGTGGTTTTAACTGTGTATAACCGCTGTAGCAACACTACTGAATAGAATGCTATGTCAGAAATTCAGAAACCTCTAAAGAGAGTCAAAGGATGATAAGCACTTAATAGAGATTTTTTATTCTAGAAATCAGTGGTGGTCCAAGATCATAGGCTCTTACATAAGTAGGTATGACCCATCAGATCATTTGACTGAACTTCCCCTTTAAGTTACTAGGGGTGGTCTTCAGACATTGCCGCCTTATCATCTTTTACTCGAATTCAGTTCATCTTCTTTGGGGGCCAACATTACATATCAATTAAAAAGAAAAAGTCTACAAAAAACTTTGTAATTGACTTTTTGAGTTTCCTTTCCGCCCTGTTGTGGCCACTCCTGCGGGAGCTTAGCATTTCACTGCGTTGAGGTGTTTACCATACTTGATCGCCATTTAGAAATTAATATTTCTTCACTGCAAATTAAACAGATGACTCATCCGATGATTATACGTAGAAATAATTGGATTTGGCATCACATGGTTGACATGACAGAAATATTCTAGTAGTGAGAAGTTTTATCCATGTGTAAGGTGAATCGGGATACCTGAGAAGTGTGCAAGACCGCCTGGGGGCAGTCTGGGGACCTCCTCCCAGAAAGCCTAAGACTAAATGAGAAAACGTGATTTATATTGTTTATACTATTACTCCTGTTATTGCATAAGATGTTGTAGACATAGATGTGTTACAATACAGCAGGTTCTGTGTAGTTAGGCAACATGGCAGCTGGCACATTTGCCTCTGGATGCCTGAGTTACACATTAGAACAGGTGAGTATACCTGTATTATTTATTAGGTTCTCACCACCCCATGCCCACCCTGTTGTTTGCCCGGACTACCCCTTTATTTGTGGAACTATTTTCACATGGAATATATGATTTATTGGAGAACATTTCCTAAATGGAAACAATAACTTTTTCCGGCTCACAATCCACGTCACACACTCGGCGATATATCCAGTTCATCAACAACAATGACGTTCCGTATGTGGTTACAAACAGTATACAATAAATTTAGACTCTAACAATAAAGCATCCTTTATAACTAGTTCACTGATCCTAATAGAGTAGCACCCCGACTGCATTCATTCTGTAAGGAGCCAAATGCAGCTTTCAGCTATTTTCGGCAGCTCCTCAGAGAATGAATGGAGCGGCAGCACATATCTGTGGCCTACTCCTCAGGCTTTGGGGTGACTGTTTTTGAGCTCATGGGGGGGGGAGCTCAGTGGGTTTTATGCCTCACACCCTCCACCATTTTTGTAGTCATCTTTGGACCCGTTCTATTTTATTAATATCCTTTTGTAGCTGAGGTCTCCAGAACAGGACACAGTATTCCAGATGTAATGTCACTTAAATGCTATACACCAGAATCACAATCTCCTTCTTCCTACTGGCTATACAGCCCAGCATACCATTATATATATAGCCCAGCATACCATTTTATATATATATATATATATATATATATATATATATATATATATATACATACATACAGCCCAGCATACCATTATATATATACAGCCCAGCATACCATTATATATACAGTCCAGCATACCATTATATATATATATATATATATATATATACACAGCCCAGCATACCATTATATATACAGCCCAGCATACCATTATATATACAGTCCAGCATACCATTATATATATACAGCCCAGCATACCATTATATATACAGTCCAGCATACCATTATATATATACAGCCCAGCATACCATTATATACTGTATATACAGCCCGGCATACCATTATATATACATCCCAGCATACCATTATATACAGCCCAGCATACCATTATATACAGCCCAGCATACCATTTTATATATATATATATATATATATATATATATACAGCCTAGCATACCAATATATATATATATATATATATATATATATATATATATATATATATATATATATATAGTGTGTGTATTTATATACACAGCCCAGAATACCATTAGCTTTTCCTACCGCCTGGTTGCACTGGTGACTCAGGACCCCTATCTCTAACAATGCTGATATCATAGTCGGATAGAGGACTCCTCTCCAAGTGCATTATTTTTATTAGCAAACATCGAACTGTATTTTCCATTATTTTGACCTCTAGAAAAGGATCAATAACTTTTAATATTTAATAAAAAAATTTGTTTTAATCCCGCAATCAACCATTAATCCAAATTTTTAAGAGGGTGAAGATTTTTGTACTACAACCCAGATCTTTTATATAAAATTATCCAATAATTATGCATAGAAAGTAGAAACGTGATTTACGAGACACATAAACGTCAACTATAAAATTCTTAGCTGTCAGCAGCTTCATTATAACTTTATTTTGTAAAGTATATAGTGTATTACACATGTCTCCAAAATGCTGAGAGCAGGGATTAAAAAAACTGTTTCCCATGTTTACTATTTACTAAACTTTCAAATATTCTGCCTAAAAAGATATGATCTATGGACATCGACATTTTTTTGCCTCCACCCTACATTGAAAAGATACATGTTCATAGCGGATCCCGAAGAGGAATTCTGAAATATAGGACAACCACTGAAAAACAATGGCCGTTATTAATGATCATGATAATGTTATTACCTGCCTTACGTCTCTTAAAGGGGTTGTACAGGATTAAAAAAATTATAGCTGCTTTCTTTCAAAAACAGCTCCTCTCTTTAGGTCGTGTGCGGTATTACAACTTGGCCCTATTAACTCCCGTGGAACTGAGCAGCTATATCACATGCAGACTACTGACAAGCACTTATTTTTTTCTAATCTAGGATAATGCCTTTAATAGCTGGGTATAGAAGCTAGAGACTTGGGCAGACAGTGGATTAACCTTTGACCCATATAAGCAGTTGACAATACAGGCAAGAATGCTGTTCGAGCTCGGTGGATCATCCTTGTCCTGTTAATTGCATGGGCACAGACATCGATCCTATGTGATCAGGGGCAGGGCAATGACTGTCTTATACTGTACATCCCCTCTCGAATAGCAATGATCAGAAGACACTTTGGTTTTTGTGATTCAATATTTTGAATGCCTGGATCAACATTTATTGTGACAAAAGTTGTTTCATAAAAATCCTCTGTACTGTGATCAAGGTGAGACAGCCCAAGGACCAAGGACCAATGTCTGTAGAGCTATCTGTCCATATTTTCATTTGCTAGGACTAGTCCATGTGTGCACCAACAACCACCTGTGTACTATCAGTCCATAGACGATGTACTGGCATACAAATATATAACATGCATGTAAAACATATAGGTCAGATTGGTTGAATGCAACAATCTGAGCAATATAGTTTTTTTTTTTTTTTTTTTTTTTTTTAAAGGAAACTCCCTGAAATTAGTTCCAAGTGTAAATGTGACTTGGTGAATGTCAGATATATTTCGGAATTTTAATCACGATTCAGATTTTGAAGTACCCAGTTGCCTTTTGTTTGCCCATGTAAAGTATGTGTAGGGGCAGGGACTCCGATCAGGGGCAGAAGTAGAGTAAAATTAAATACAAGTGAATGTAGTGAGTGTAAGCTGAGATGCATACCACATCACCACTTACCTCCGGCCACTCATTGTACAGGAGCAGGGACACCTATCTTTCATAGAAGTCCCTTATCAAGATTGAATAAATCATCCAAAAAGAATAATTTGTAGATTGTTTAAAAAAAAAAAAAAAAAAAAAAGCCTAAATAAGGTTTAAAAAAATATAATTCATGAGCACGGTTTGTAGGAAAAATTCCCAATCTCTGTACTGAGCTTAGGTTCTTTCCATTTTTTGTTTTTTTTCAACATGTCGGTACTTGTTTTATAACAGATTGTAATTAAAGGTAATGTGTCATAAATAAATGACCCATTGTTTAGGTCACGTTTTCTACTAATTGGTCATTGTCATTTCAAACAAATAACAAGTTGGTAAATCACTTAAATTACCAAAAATGACTCCTTGCCTCAGAGAAAAATCTACAGTTTGTACCACTAGGTGTTTTATCCAATTGTATTCTGCTGTCCACTGTCTATTGTTAGGGGAATTTAAGTCTTAACAGCGGAGAAAGCACAGGAAGTGGGTGTGGGGCTTAGCTAGTGCTATGTGTAGCAGAAAGCCTGTACAAGCTGAGCAATCTGCCTCCTCCAGAGGGTCCATGCTGTGCCTAAAAGTTAAATCAATGCTTTCCTAATATCTATTACCACTATCCATAAAGTTCTGTTTAACTGTCCCAAGTATAAACACTTACGTTCTTACTATATACACAGTGCTTTCTCCTGAATGTAATCCCATCCCCCTCTACCTTCATGAATACATTTCTAAATTTAAACACAATTTTTAGTAATTGGAAATGTGCAATAAATTTGCTCCTCCATGGAAAGAAAAAAAAAAACAAAACAAAAAAACAACACACTAAAACATGGAATTAATGAACAAATCCCTTAATTAATTTTGATTAGATTTACTTGTTTATCACATTCAATTCAGATCTGGCAGCTGATTAGGATTCGGCCAAATTTGCTGGGACAGGCACAGAATAAGTATCTCCTCCTTACCTTTGGCTGCCTAGTTTACTTTACAGGAACAGGGACTCCTACCTTTGACAGGAGTCCCTGCTCTGGTACATACATTAAGTGGCAGTCAGGGCACTTCTGAATTTGAATGTAAAACCAAAAGTAAGTATCAGTATGTTCTGGGGTTCTCTAGGCTATCGGTGTTGCATACAGCTTTATTCCTTATCTCCGGTAGCCAAGGGGATGTTAAAGGGAACATATCACCTAGATCTTTTACCAATTAGAGTTGAAACATGTTCTATTTTTATAATTTTTTAATATCTTCTGATTTTTAAGGGGGCTGCCATCTTGCCTAAGCTGTTTTTAACATTTGGCATTTAGTAATATGCTTTACAGCAAGCCTTAAAACACAATAAACATCTCCAGAACTGTATTCTGGGAACTGTGCAAAGGTTGTTTACACGGAGAGGGAGGCTGAGCTGCTATTGTTTTTGTTATCCTCTGGTGTTGCTTATGTCTGTAAGGGTGGGTTCACATTGAGGAATTCTTGCGGATAAACTCAGCGGAATTCTGCCGGCAGTGCACGTTCACGGATGCGCGGCTGCGCTCCATAGACGGATGCGCTCCATAGACACCATTCTACGGGCCGGCTGATCCCGCATTTCGCCGAAAGAATTGACATGTCAGTTCTTTCGGCGGAATGCCGAATCCGCCGGCCCATAGAATGGTGTCTATGGAGCCAGCGGAAATGGGCGTGTCCGTGAGCGCGTACAGCCGGCGGAATTCCACGGAGTTTATCCACGAGAATTCCTCAATGTGAACCCACCCTAATGCTGTACATTTCACTTTCAATCAGTCTCCTCCTTATCATTACAGATGGAACAGAAAGTCTCCACTTAGTTTTTACCCCATGTTTATAATGAAAGCTACAAGATTTCTCTGTATTTCTTTTGTACTATGCATAGTGTAGGGATCTTCCCGGGGGATGGTGTGTGTGGACACAGTTCACATCAGGCTTTGAGTTATAAAAGGTCAACTTGGCGTTTATTAGCGGCATAAACAGACCAGTAAACGTAAATAGAGCAATACTATGCTTGAAAAACAAAACAAACAAAAAAAGGTCTTGCCCGTCTGGGCACTTACTAACACAGGTCACCTATCTGACACTTCCATAGGCGGTATCGCGGGGTGTGAATAGGCCCCAGCAGTGTTAGAAGTCCTTGCTCCCAGGAAACACAGCATGCAGGCTGTTCACCCTGGCTGAGAGCAATCCCCTGTAGCACTGTGGAGCTTTTAAGTTGTTGCAGGCTAATCAGGGCACACCTGATTGCAACAACCGAACTGGATCGGGGGGAAGGGAATGGCAGGTCCCACTACCAACCTACCCACCATTCCAGTAAATCTGGCCCGGAAAATGTAAAGAACAACTCAGCAGCATAATACTGCTGAGTAAGAGATCTTTCCCGGATTTACCATCTCACCGTAAGCAGTAGCCTGGGTGAGATGTACCTCCCCTCGAACACTTTACCTGTGACATGTCCACATATCCCCCCCCTCTTTTTCAGACCGGAGGGCTGAGCATTTTGTCCCCACAGACAGTGTACCCTTGATAGGGCGTCCGCATTTGCCTGTAACTTTCCTGGCCTGTGTTCCACGGTAAAATTAAAGTTTTGGAGGGACAGAAACCATCTAGTCACCCTCGCATTTTTCTCTTTATTAACCTTCATCCATGTTAGGGGGGCATGGTCGGTCACTAACTTGAATTTTCTGCCTAGCAGGTAGTACCTCAGGGACTCTAGGGCCCATTTCACTGCCAGACATTCTCGCTCCACAATGGCGTAGTTTTTTTCGGCCGGGGATAGCTTCCTGCTTAAGTACATCACCGGGTGCTCCTCGCCATTCACGACCTGTGAGAGAACGGCGCCTAACCCTGTATTAGAGGCGTCTGTCTGGACCAGAAACTCTCGCCTAAAGTCAGGGGTAACTAGCACAGGCTGTTGGCACAAGGCAGATTTAAGGCTTTGAAAAGCCTTCTCGGCCTCTGGAGTCCATGTCACCATTGCGGACTTACCTCCCTTTGTCAGGTCAGTTAGCGGGGCTGCAACTGTGGCAAAGTTTGGCACAAACCTACGGTA
This sequence comes from Dendropsophus ebraccatus, assembly GCF_027789765.1. NCBI lineage: Eukaryota > Metazoa > Chordata > Amphibia > Anura > Hylidae > Dendropsophus > Dendropsophus ebraccatus. The sequence goes on from NC_091463.1 coordinate 89,616,760, forward strand.
ATAGCCCGTAATACCCAGGAAAGCTCTGACCTGTTTCTTTGTGAGGGGTTTGGGCCAATTCTGTATTGCCTCGATTTTATTTAGTTGTGTTTTCACTAACCCCCTCCCAATAATGTAGCCCAAGTATTCGGCCTCCTCTAAGGCTAGTGCACACTTCTCTGCATTGATAGTTAACCCTGCATCACTTATGGCCTCTAACACCGCCTGGACTTTACAGAGGTGACTTTCCCAATCAGGGCTAAAAATGACCACATCATCGAGGTAGGCAGCGGAGTAATCCCGATGTGGTCGCAGAATCAAGTCCATCAACCTCTGAAAAGTGGCAGGGGCTCCATGTAACCCGAATGGCATCACTACATATTGGAAGAGCCCATCAGGGGTGGAGAATGCAGTCTTCTCTCTAGCCTCAGGAGTGAGGGGGATCTGCCAGTAGCCTTTTGTGAGATCGAGGGTGGTTATGTACCTGGCATTACCCATTCTTTCAATCAACTCATCTACCCTGGGCATGGGGTAGGCATCGAACTTGGAGATCTCATTTAACTTTCTAAAGTCATTACAGAACCTCCAAGTTCCATTGGGCTTTGGGATTAGCACAATCGGGCTGGACCATTCGCTCTGGGACACCTCAATGACTCCTAGGTCAAGCATACGTTTTATCTCGGATGATACCGCCTCCCTCCGTGCTTCTGGTATCCTATAGGGCTTAAGGTTTACTCTGCTTCTAGGCTCAGTTTCAATATGATGACTAATGAGATGCGTACGCCCTGGAAGGTCAGAAAACTTGTCTTTATTTTTCTGCAAAAACTCTTTAGTCTCCTGCTTCTGTGACACTGATAGAGTATCACCAATCTTGACCGGAGGGATTGGTTGTGACAAATTATTAATAGAGTTTGTCGCCACCAAGGATTCCCTGTCTTTCCAGGGTTTGATCAAGTTTATGTGATAAACTTGAAAAGGCTTCCTTCTACCTGGTTGGTGTACCTTGTAGTTTACCTCACTGATTTTTTTTACAATTTCATAGGGACCTTGCCACTTTGCTAAGAATTTACTTTCTACAGTGGGAACAAGAATGAGGACCCGGTCACCTGGGCTAAATGTCCTGATTCTCGCAGAACGATTGTAAATTCTGCTTTGGCTCTCTTGCGCCCTCTGGAGGTGTTCCCTTACTAGGGGCATTACAGTGGCTATACGGTCCTGCATTTGTGCTACATGCTCAATAACACTCTTGTATGGGGTGGACTCACTTTCCCATGTCTCTTTCGCTATATCCAACAAACCCCTAGGGTGACGACCATAGACCAACTCGAAGGGAGAGAACCCTGTGGACGCTTGGGGTACTTCCCTAATAGAAAACATCAGGTAAGGAAGTAAGTGATCCCAATCCCGACCATCTTTTTCCACCACTTTCTTTAACATATGTTTCAGGGTTTTATTAAACCTCTCCACTAATCCATCTGTCTGGGGATGATATACAGAGGTACGTAGTTGTGAGATTTTAAACAGTTTGCATAGCTCCTTCATCACCTTTGACATAAACGGGGTACCTTGGTCGGTCAAGATCTCCTTGGGGATCCCCACCCTGGAAAACATATAAAACAATTCACGCGCAATTGTTTTGGATGCAGTGTTTCTTAAGGGGACAGCCTCAGGATAGCGGGTTGCGTAGTCTAAGACCACCAAAATGTACTGGTGTCCCCTAGCCGACTTTACAATGGGACCCACTAAGTCCATTGCAATGCGGTCAAAAGGTACCTCTATGATGGGGAGCGAAACCAACGGACTGCGGAAATGCGACACTGGGGCGCTAAGCTGACATGTGGGGCACGACTCACAGTATTTTTTTATGTCAGCATAAATCGCAGGCCAATAGAACCTCTGGAGGACTCTCTCCTGCGTTTTATCGGTCCCTAAGTGGCCCCCAAGGACATGATTATGGGCCATGTCGAGTACCTGACGCCGGTACGACTTAGGCACCAGAAGCTGTTCCACCACCTCATCATTAATTTTAGTGACTCTATAGTAGAGATCGTTAGTCACAGAAAAATGTGGAAACTTTTTCTCAGCTTCTGGTTCCTGAGGTACCCCATTCATAACAGTGACCTGCTCTCTCGCGTTTTTGAGAGTGGGGTCCTGCAACTGTGCAGTACCAAAATTATCCCTAGACACCTCTAAGTCTGGAACATTCTGGTCAGTGGGAGGAGCCTCTTCCTCACCAGCCAGGACCTGCAAAGGAAAAGCATTTTCATCCTGTACATTTTTATCAATTACTGTGGGTAATGCAATAGACTTAGGGGTATCCTCACTCCTTTCAGGGGATTGTTGTTTTCCCCATAAAGCCCAGAACAATGGAAAATCACGCCCCAATATCACATTATGCATAAGGTTTTTAACCACACCCACTTCATATTGTACAGTGCCTAGTTCAGTCCCGACATTAGCCAGTACTATAGGGTACACCTTTGTATCGCCATGTATGCATACCACACTCATATGTCTTTTTGGCACAAAGTCCCCAGTCACCAGGCTGGCATGCACCAAGGTGACAAGGCTTCCTGAGTCCAGCAACGCCTTAACAGGGAAGTCATTGACAGTAATGTTGCAGACTTGTGGTTCAGTCTCTAGTCCCGTGACTGCAACAAAAGACGGCTCTGCAAATAACGACTGACGCCGGCTAGCGTCACACTCCATGGGCTCAGTGGTAAGAGGGCAATGGGCAGACATATGTCCCGTCTCATGGCATCTCCAGCACTGGATAGGGCCTGGTCTCCTTGGCAGGGAGTCCTTTCTAGGGCCACTTAGCCACCTGGGACCACCACCAGTCTTTTGCCCTTGAGACATCTCCTGAGCGCTCTTCCCTCTATCAGCACCCCTCCACACTCCCCCAATAGATGGAAGTCTCTTACCAGCTGACGGCACAGATCTGGCACTCCGGGGAGGTGATGGTGCTGCAGGAACATCACGGAGGTAGTCCTCGGTCGCCTGGAACCTCTCGACAAGGTTGACAAGTTCGTCGGCACTCCTAGGGTCACCTTGTCCCACCCAGCGTTGCAGATCAGCAGGAAGGGCTCGGAGGTAGCGATCCATCACGACCCTCTCTAGGATCTGGGCAGGAGTAGAGGTGTCTGGCTCCAACCACTTTCTTGCCAAATGGATCAGGTCGTACATCTGGGATCTCGCTGACTTGTCCAGACTGTAGCTCCAGTTGCGGACCCTCCGGGCACGGACAGCAGCAGTAACTCCTAGTCGGGCGAGTATCTCTGCTTTTAGCCGAGGATAGTCTTTGACCTCTTGCTCACTGAGGTCATAATAGGCCTTTTGAGGTTCGCCTGTTAAATAAGGCGCAATCACTTCTGCCCACTCAGTGGAGGGTAGCTTCTCTCTCTCAGCCACCCGCTCAAAGACAGTTAAGTAGGCCTCAATATCATCATCAGCAGTCATCTTTTGCAGCGCACGCTGCACGGCTCTTTTCACAGACAAAGTCTCTGGCGCGGCTGCTGCCACCAGCTGGGGATTAGCACCTGCAGACGCCTCCTGCTTTGCTATCAGGTGCTCAATAAGTCTCTGTTGTGCAGCCATTGTCTGTTCATGGCGCAGGTTAGCGTCTGTCAGAGCCTGTTGTTGCTGCAAACTCACTTGCATTAACTGCTTCATCATCTCCTCCATGTTGCTTGGCTGTTTTTGGAGTGAAGCAGCAGCCTTCACCCAGGACATAAACAGCTGTAGCCAAGTTGATGCACACCGTTGCCCCTAGCAACCGTTTTGCCCGCTCCGCAGCACCAATTGTAGGGATCTTCCCGGGGGATGGTGTGTGTGGACACAGTTCACATCAGGCTTTGAGTTATAAAAGGTCAACTTGGCGTTTATTAGCGGCATAAACAGACCAGTAAACGTAAATAGAGCAATACTATGCTTGAAAAACAAAACAAACAAAAAAAGGTCTTGCCCGTCTGGGCACTTACTAACACAGGTCACCTATCTGACACTTCCATAGGCGGTATCGCGGGGTGTGAATAGGCCCCAGCAGTGTTAGAAGTCCTTGCTCCCAGGAAACACAGCATGCAGGCTGTTCACCCTGGCTGAGAGCAATCCCCTGTAGCACTGTGGAGCTTTTAAGTTGTTGCAGGCTAATCAGGGCACACCTGATTGCAACAACCGAACTGGATCGGGGGGAAGGGAATGGCAGGTCCCACTACCAACCTACCCACCATTCCAGTAAATCTGGCCCGGAAAATGTAAAGAACAACTCAGCAGCATAATACTGCTGAGTAAGAGATCTTTCCCGGATTTACCATCTCACCGTAAGCAGTAGCCTGGGTGAGATGTACCTCCCCTCGAACACTTTACCTGTGACATGTCCACAATAGTTACATAAAAACTTTGGAAAAACATCACCAAAATTATATGTTAGACAGAGGAAACTGGTCTATCCTGGTAACACATTCCCTTTAATATATACAGTAAAGGTATAAGATATAGAATGTGTCACTCAGAGTCCGGCTCCTGTGTTTTTTCCCTGAAACAAATCATAAAAATGTGAAATGCAGAATCAGGCTATGTTCACACTACGTAAAAGTAGTAGGTCACGAAACGGCTGGTCTCTTACGCAGTGTGCACATAGCCTCAAAGTAGATTCACACGTAACGAGTTTGCAGCAAATTTCATGCTGCACATATCTCAGCAAATACGCTGATACTCAGTACCATTAGAGTCTATAGCCCTACATTCTCACAGTTTTAAATTTCCAGATTTTATTTAGATGCTCCCGGACAGTGCAGTGATTGGATGAGCGGGTTGTCAAAAAGTCGGGATCGGGTGAATTAGAGAAGACCGTGCCGGAGGAACAGGAGGGGGTAAGCATGGTGTATTTTGTTCATTATTATTTTTACCGGCCTGGCATAGAAGTAGTTAAAGAAAGTTGCCTCTAACTTTTCGTAGCAGAATTAAAGTCCCATGCTAGAATGCAGGGCCATAGAATTTAATGGTAACGAGTATCACAACAAATTTGCTGTGTATGTAAAATCAGCTGCAAACTTGTGTGAATCTGCCCTGATGGTGGGTTCACACTGAGGATTTGAAGAGGAATCCGCTTAATTTCCCCTTGAAATTCCTCCCGTAAAATATGAACAGAGCAATGTCCCATTGTGTTCAATGGAATTTCCGCTCTGTTGTTCACGCTGTAGAATTTCCGAGCAGAATTTTCTGCCGCAGATCTGCTTTCTGCCCAGAGACGGATTCTTTGGACGTATTCTTCTAGAGGAATCCTATAGAAGTCATTGGGCGCTTAAATTTTGTTTGAATTCTGCTCAAATTCTACCAGGGCGGAATAGGCAAGGAATTTCAAGCAGAAAACTTTCCTCTTCCATTTCTCGCTTATTCGTCAACCCACCCATGGTTTTTTCTGTAACAAAAATATTAAATAACTGAAATTCTAAAGCAATAATTTACTCTTTAGAGAATCACACCATAAGAAAATTTAACTCTTTACTTCAACAACATATGATTTATATCTTTTTACTTTCAGATAGAAATATTTGGGATGTCCACAGAGGGTCGACATACCATTGAGTAACCAGATAACCAACATACAATGCCAGTTTCAGATGGGGATTTGTTACCATGGTTCTGATTTTCTGGATCTTATGTGTTCGGGTATTAATAAAGTTGTGGCTAATGTGCACCTATTTAGGAAAGAGTCATGGTATAGGTGTCTTTTTAGGGGAATTGGGTGGTGGGTCCTAACAAATAGATATGTTTTCTTTGGTAATCCCACCATACCATTTCCACAGGTTTCATTGGTCTCAATAAAGTTTCATACTTATTATTCCAAGTTTCACCCTTTACATTGATTGCAGGTAATTGCAATTGACTATTAAATATCATTACAGCGAGGAGCACAGATACATTCCAATCGGGTGAATCGGATGAGTCAGACATGTAGAACACGAATCATACACTCGGTGAGAAGTTCATAATTACTTTCCTTAAGTCAATGGAAGCTTACTATACTAAACGTGATATGGGACGTCCAACTATGAGATTTTTGTGATGTGACACATCAGACATTGGTGATGAAGTCCATCATCCCATTACATTAGGTATATAAAGATGGGATTGCCAATTTCTAATAGTTTGGGATATTGCCTTTCTTCACGACACAGGACGAAATTATTGGCACCATGGGGAATAGAAGACGCTCCAATTGGATTTTACTTTTGTTCTTGTTTTTGCTCAAAGGTAAGAGCCGGGACATTGGATTATCATTGTAGATAGAGATAAGAACAATTAGTAGCATCATTACAGTCATATCTAAGATATAGTTGATATGCAATTAAATAGAATTTAAATAGAAGTTTAACAAAGGACACAGAGATAATATTCATAGATAGATAAAACAAATTGCAACAAAGTGGAAAGAAAATAATATGAGCTTGTGTGTGAACTTTATAGGATTATTTTGTAGAAGGGTTTGTAGACAGGATACAAATATAACAAAAAAATTTGTTGTTAAGAGTAATCACTTTAGTAACTGATTTAATTTTAAAATTTAAGAAAATCAAGACATCACTATACACTGGCAGGTAGCCCTCAAGTGGAAAATACATTCTAGGATGGATTTTTTTTTTTACTATATTTGCGTTAAAAAGATATTTTGTGTAGGGTTTCCTCGTAGCCCATCCTAAAAACATTTCATAATCATTTTGTTAGGATCTAGGTGATTCACAATAGACCCAACAATATAAGAGGCATTTAGGGTTCTAATGTATGGAGAACAAACAAAACAAAAAGATGCATAGAATAGTACTGAATAAAGAAAAGAAAATACAGGAGTAGTTATAAAGTTCTGTAGAAGGGTTTATTTGATATATAACAGTAAGAACAGGAAATGTTTGTAATAGAAGCTTAATGGAGTTTAAAGAGATCCACTCGAAGCAGCAACTTTCCCAATGCTTTCCCATTGTTCTTGGAAAAAACTTTCGATGGTTAGTTGGGTAGTAAGGAGCTTTTTTTCTTCTTTCACAAAACGGTGTATAGTAGTCTGCTTACTATTTCTATATTGCGTTATTTGATGTATATATTTAACATTGTGTTTATATATCATGACTATGTTCACACAACGTCCAAAAAAGGGAAAAGGCCTCTGCTTTTTGTTTTGAAAAAGACGTCCGTTATTGCATCAGTTTTAATGACCTCAATAAAATGCATTGAAGTCTATGGGATAACGGATGCCGTTTTTGCAAATTGTATTGAATGACGGACATCTTTTGAAGCGGTTGCATTGAATGTACTGTGTGGAAGAGAAGTCTGTTATTCCAAAGACTTCAAAGCATTTTATTAAAGTCTCTAAAACGGATGCAATAACAGCTTTTTTTAACCAAAAAAACTGATGCCTTTTTTCTTTTTTGGACGTTGTGTGAACATAGCCTATAAATGATTTGTATTAAACTTTTCCTACATAGTTAGTATTTAACTATTAAATTTTACCCTGCATCAGCTACATGGTTGTTCCAAGCAAACAACAGTACATGTCGAAAAGTATAATATAGTTATAAATATAAAATAATTTAAATGGGCACTGCCATTATGAAAAAACAAAAACCTTTTGATATGACAGACAGACACATCAAAAGTATGATCAGAAGAATGATCTGGGAGATCTAGACTTATTATGTTGTCTCCATTTTATATCACTTAACCAACATGATCATATAATATACTGTAAGTGTAAGGACTGTACATGTTGGGATCTTGGCGCGGTCCTTGGATAATAAAGCACAACCAGACTGCGCTTTTAGCAATATTATTATGCTCATTTTGTGCTTCTTTTGCTCTTGTCTGAACTCAGTCCTATTCTTTATGCTTAGTTAATTGTTTTATTAGCTCCACCCATCTCTACCTGTCAAGTTCTTTCTGGCTTCTTCTTTTTTACTATATTTTACTTCTTTTTTTATTACTATATTACAGTCCTACAGTCCTACTATTTTACAATTTACAGTCCTATTCTTTCTGCTTAGTTAATTGCTTTATCAGCTCCACCCGTCTATACCTGCTAAGTTCTTTCTGGCTTCTTTGTTGCTTCTGTGATTTTTATAAATGGCAGATCTCCCTGCCATTCAGTATGTTTTGTTAGAAGGTGTCTGTGGCTGGAGATCAGAGGGATTGTCCAATTATGTTCTGGTCCAGAACAATGACCTCATATTAATTGTCTTAAGGGTATTAACCTCTCACTGGCTATTAAGTCTAGTCTCTGTGTGTATTACTGGCTTTTCTGACCCCTACTGTACATCTTATCTTTGACTATCCTGTTTTTCCGCCTGCCCTGACCTTTTGGCTTTGTTATTGACAATTCTCTGGATCTTGGTTTTGTGCTTTTACTGCCCAGTAGTTGTGACCTTTGTTGTGCCTAAGATAGGGATGGTCGGACACTTTTCTGCAGCTGCCTAGGGCTCATTGTGATAAGTAGTCAGGGACAGTGGGCAGAGACAAGTGCATGGTCCACTGTCTGTGTGCCTTCCCACCCCTTCACTGACCAAGTGTACCACCAGTCATAACAGTAAGTCTATTGTACCATCTTGGCCACAGGCTTTTCTCCTTGGTGATTCTGACAATCACATTTTTAAATCTAAAATTTAAAACTTTTAAAGGATTAAACTGCAGGCAGCCTTAAGGGGTCACCAAGCTGAGAGTCAGAAGAAGACTCGGGCTGCAAGTAGGACGGATTGATTTGCCCTTATTGTATTGGGCAAGCCAGTTCCCCCACTGAACCACCAGTAGAGGCTTGTACAAGTCATTTAGGCATATAACAGTTAAATATCCGCATGGAGCAAGCTATTAGCTGTGTCCCCCAGCTACCAATAGCAGATGGCTTCCACCTGGTATAGAGAGGGGTCACATTTGAGCCCTCTCTTTTCCTCTTTAACAACAAAGAGGTGTTCATTTGCTCTTTTTGTCATTAAAGAGTTGATCATTTTTGGCATTTTTCTCTAGGAAATGTCTATAATTGTATCCCTCAGTAGTGGTCTGCGTGGACTCTGACCATGCAGTGAACAAGCCAGCGGGGATGCTCCACATATTGTGGACATGCTTGGTGGGTTGGGAAGGAAGCCCCTATTCTAGCAACAGGTGATAGTTCCAGCTACTGGACCTCTACCAATCCTATGACAATGGGTTAAGTGCTACTTTTTGGTGAGAATGCAAAGGTTTATCCAGGTTTAGATAAAACACAGCTACTTTCTTGCTAAAAGAGCACTATTCTAGTCCTCAGGTTATGCGTGGAATTATAACTCAGCTCTATTCACTTCAATTGACCTGAGCTGCAAAACCTTTGCACCCAACCTAAGAGAGGTGCTGTTTCTTTAAGTAAGCAGCCATGTTTATCTAAGCCTGAACAACCCATAATATATTAATATCATGCACAACATACAAAATGCAAACAGGATCTTATATGTAAGCTAATTATGTCATTAGAGGACAGAGATAAGTCCATTACTAGACAAAGCAACGAAATAAAGGAGATGGATCTTCTCTAGGATGAGGGAGCAGGATGACGTTTCAGGTTGCTGCTCTTGTCCTGTTTTTAGGTGCTCTGTACAATCCAGAATGACTTGTTGGCAGCCTCCTGACACCAGACAACTGGGGCATATAGGATACCAGCAGTCCTGCACCCAAACCTACGATCCTCACAATTCTATGGCAGTATACTCTACCTGGCCGATGCTTCAGCTCTCCATATTTCTTTGCCGTCTCTGGAGATCCCTGTACAAGCTGTAACATATAATTTAGCAAATGAACAATTATTAATGGCTTGATAGAAATGTTAATTAGTGAAAGATTCTTTCACTCTTGGAAACACCCTACAAGTATTGTTAAACACGCACATATGAAGACAATGAGGCTGCAGCCCAAATTCTTCTAATGGAAAGCTTCAGAGTCCTCACACACAAATGTAGCAGGGTGCCCACCTAGAATGCGGTTTATACTATACTAGTGGCTTCACGTGGCAGAGGGGATGCTGGGTCTCCTTTGGCACCAGAGTTGCCAAATACAACCCCTTGTGGTTACTCTATCCATTGGATGCATTCTCCAGTATGCCATAGTAAACAGTCTGTAGACATAGCCAGGTACGGCTTTCAACTGTCCTAATGGATCCTATAGAGAATGGTGTGGCTATATGTATATGCCACCCCCACTCCATTCTGAGGGGAAACTCATTCCCATTTTTAGGCACAAGAAAGGCCCATCAGTTGGACCCCTCCATGATCTTGTCTGCTATCCTGTAGATAGAGGATAGCTTTACCAGTTGGGAATATCCCTACAACCCTCCTGGTCCCTTATCTGGTTTACAGAAAAAACTTTTTACACCCTAGTTGTCCATCATCCAACAGAAATAGGGATTTTCCCCCTTGCCTCCCAGAACGGACTCAACCACAGCCTAGGGGGACACTTCACTATTCACCCCATCCAATATACCCATACTAGGCTGACATATGCTAGAACCCCAATGGATGAACGGCCACAGTGATGATACACTCAGCCTACATTATTTTAGTGGGGACTCACACAGCACATTGCAAGTCACCCACATGTACAGCAGACCAGTATGTAGACCATTGTTATCCTCTATCTCTATGGTCCATTGATCAACACAGTAGGGTTTCTGTAGGTTGTACTTGTTGGACTCTTGTCCTTCTTCAACCTTATAAACTATTTTACCTAAGACAATAGAAGTGGTCACGTCACCGGATTCCTAACAATTTAATGAAATTGGAGAAAAGAAAAAAAGAGTGCCAGACAAAATGCATAGTATAGATACCGCTTTGGGGTTATTTTTTCATGTTTAGGGGACTTTAGATGTTAAATAAGAGCCCTGCAGACTCATTTGCATTTTTATATTTCTCAAGGGGATTCCACTGTGTGGAACGCTTTTGGCTAGCAGCCGTCAGTGTTTTCTTTAGCCCATCTCCCTGAGATCAGTGAGCTGTTGACCCCAACCATGAACACATACACGTATTATACATGTATTATGCGACACTACGTAATATTGTACACATTGTTTTAACATTCTGACGCACTCTGACTGATCCAATGGATTAAAGATATATACTGTGGTGGTGCAGCGCCCTTATAGCAAACCCACAGGTATTATAATAGTCATATTCTTCCTGTTCTAAATCTGTTCTAAAGGATTGGAGCAATATAACAATCTATAATAAAGAAAAAAACTATTTTATAATGTATAGGAAAATATTTTTAAAGCTTTTATTGACATCAGTCGCTAATATTATCTTCTATAACAATTACTACTACAGCACCAACCATTTGTGAAGCACAACTAACAACAGCAACTACTTCAGCTTTAACTAGCACTACTACATCAACTACTGCAGCTCCAACTACTACTACAGCATCTACAACTACTGCAGCTCCAACCAGCACTACTACATCATCTACAACTACTGCAGCTCCAACTACTACTACAGCATCTACAACTACTGCAGCTCCAACCAGCACTACTACATCATCAACAACTACTGCAGCTCCAACCAGCACTACTACATCATCTACAACTACTGCAGCTCCAACCAGCACTACTACATCATCTACAACTACTGCAGCTCCAACCAGCACTACTACAGCATCAACAACTACTACAGCTCCAACCAGCACTACTACATCATCAACAACTACTGCAGCTCCAACTACTACTACATCATCTACAACTACTGCAGCTCCAACTACTACAACAGCATCTACAACTACTGCAGCTCCAACCAGCACTACTACAGCATCTACAACTACTGCAGCTCCAACTACTACTACATCATCTACAACTACTGCAGCTCCAACCAGCACTACATCATCTACAACTACTGCAACTTCAAGTACTACTACATCATCAACAACTAGTGCACCTCCAACTACTACTACATCATCTACAACTACTGCAGCTCCAACCAGCACTACTACAGCATCTACAACTACTGCAGCTCCAACTACTACTACATCATCTACAACTACTGCAGCTCCAACCAGCACTACTACAGCATCTACAACTACTGCAGCTCCAACTACTACTACAGCATCTACAACTACTGCAGCTCCAACTACTACTACAGCATCAACAACTACTGCAGCTCCAACAACTACTACTACATCATCTACAACTACTGCAGCTCCAACCAGCACTACTACATCATCTACAACTACTGCAGCTCCAACCAGCACTACTACATCATCTACAACTACTGCAGCTCCAACCAGTACTACTACATCATCTACAACTACTGCAGCTCCAACCAGCACTACTACAGCATCTACAACTACTGCAGCTCCAACTACTACTACAGCATCTACAACTACTGCAGCTCCAACCACTACTACAGCATCAACAACTACTGCAGCTCCAACTACTACTTCAGCATCTACAACTACTGCAGCTCCAACCAGCACTACTACAGCATCTACAACTACTGCAGCTCCAACTACTACATCATCTACAACTACTGCAGCTCCAACTACTACTGCAGCATCAACAACTACTGCAGCTCCAACCAGTACTACTACAGCATCTACAACTACTGCAGCTCCAACCAGCACTACTACAGCATCTACAACTACCACAGGAGGATCAGCATCTTCTGGAACTTCAACTTCTACATCTTCAGCTACCACAAGAGGATCAGCATCTACTGAAACTTCTACAGTTACTGCAGCTTCTACTAACACTGCAACGGCCACTACCACAACTACTGGAACGGCTGTTAGTGCAGCAACTGGTACAACAAGTACTGACACAGCTTCAACTACCGCCACAACTACAGCTGCAGGAAACTTCCTAGCAACAACCACCAGCACTGCCATCAGTAAGTACACTACAAATATACAGTCCATTCAGTCAGAGTACTATATTTCTGTAAACTAAGCTTTAGGGTGCCTTCACACCTACCGACTCGCAGCGTTAATAACGCCGTGAGTCAGCTAGGTCCTGGCAGATCACTGTCAGTACATACACGCAGCGGTCTGAACGACCGCTGCGTGTATGTAAATCTGCCGGCCACTTAACCCCTTCTGATGCCGGCCGGCCGCCTCCCGCTCAGCTCTGTATACATTACCTCCTCGCTCCACGGGGTCCCGGCGTCCTGCTCTCCCGCCCGGCCAATCAGTGTTTTGCCCTGCCGCAGCCACTGATTGGCCGGGCGGGAGAGCAGGACGCCGGGACCCCGTGGAGCAAGGAGGTAATGTATACAGAGCTGAGCGGGAGGCGGCCGGCCGGCATCAGAAGGGGTTAAGCAGCCGGCAGATTTACATACACGCAGCGGTCGTTCAGACCGCTGCGTGTATGTACTGACAGTGATCTGCCAGGACCTAGCCGACTTGCAGCGTTATTAACGCTGCGAGTCGGTAGGTGTGAAGGCACCCTTAATTATAAATGTATAATATACTCTACCTAATACAAAACTAAAAGGGGTACTCCAGATAAAATATTTTCAAATCAACTGATGTCATAAAGTTTTCCAGACTTGTGATTTGCTTCTATAAAAAAAAAAAAAAAAAAAAAAAAAAATCTCCAGTCTTCCAGTGCTTATCAGCTGCTGTATGTCCTACAGGAAGTGATGTATTCTCTCCTGTTTGACACAGTGCTCTCTGCTGCCACCTCTGTCTTTTCCTGACATGGACAGAGGTGGCAGCAGAGAGCACTGTGTCAGACTGAAAAGAATGCACCACTTCCTGCAGGACATACAGCAGCTGATAAGTACTTTATTTTTTTTAATCCTTATTAGGGACTATTTATGTCCCATCTTGTTCTTGACAGACGCTGCACAGTGTTGTTGGGATAAATTTGTGCTTATTGGTGCGATCCCAGAAATCTTACAATCCTAGCCTGTGCTATGCGAGAATCCTAAGAAAACAGTAGCTAAAATATTAAAACGGTTTCTTTCCACCCCTGAAATACGTAGTCCGAGTAATTGTTCTGTAGTCTTAAAAAATTATACTGTACTGTACTGTGGAGTAACAGTTACAGTACAGTATAGCTACTATCCTCCAAAAAACAGCGCTACGACTGTCTTCAGGTTATGTGTTGTAATACAGTTCATCTCCATTTATTTCCAGGGAAATGCGCTGCAATACCACAAACAAACTGAGGAAAAGAGTGGCGCTGTTTTTTTTTTTTTTTTTTGGGGGGTGGGGTGGGGGGAATTTAGTTATGTTTTTCTAATCCTGAATAACCCCTTTAAACCATGCCCCCTTTCTGTGTGTCTAAAACCTATGATGCACAGTTTGTGAGGCTTTTTTTTTCCTTTTTGCTTCATATTTTGAATTCTGGTACTTACTTTTTGGAAAATACTTGAAAAGATTTTAAATCGGACCCTTTTACTATACATGGAAAACGCTTCATACTCATAAAACACATTTGCAATATATTTTGTAAAAATTTTTCCTATAAACAGACTCATCAGATACGTTATTATAAAGTTATAGGGCAGACTAGCATTTGTGATATTACACCGCCATCTGGTGACTAGTAAGTAAAGGTGCAGTGTAAATAAAGTTAAAGCGGCTGCTGTTTGGCATTGGTTGCTGATGCGACTGTATTACAGATGAGCAGTCTTACAGTTCAGTCGAACCCAAACCTAATCGCTAAACTGTTGACTAAAGGGAATCTGTCACCAAGACAATGCTATCTAACCTATCTCCTTCATGTTATAGAGCCGGAAGAGCTGAGCAGATTGATATATAACTTTGTAGTAAAGGATCCAGTATAACTTGTAATTTGTTGATTGAAATCCCTGCTCATTCTATGATAAGGAGTCCAGTGGGCGGAGTCACTCAATAGACTGGACTCTTTAGCCCTGCAACATCAGAGATTTCAGTCAATAAATTACAAGTTATACTGAACCTTTTCCTGTAAAGATATATATCAATCCGCTCAGCTCCTTCTGCTCTATAACATGATTCCAATAGCTTAGGTAACATTTTCATGGTGACAGGTTCCCTTTAACGCTGCCAGAAAAGGATAAAAGCATCCCTAGGAGACCTATGGCTGTCATCCTGGTGTCTTCCAGGCTGCAGACTAAAGCAATCAATGGCTGATTGATCAGGTTAGGTTTCAGCCAAACTTACTGTAAATTCTCTCATCTGTAACCATTATACTGTGGTTTTCCCAGCTGTATTCCCCTTAACATCTATGGAGCAATGCTAGTATCATAGCCCAGGCTCGTATCCGTACATATATCAGCTATTTCTTTAGATTTGCCACTATAGGCCCCATGTGTCAGTGTCCTGTATTACTATATGCCTTCAGCTATATTAACCATTAATTATAATAACGTTTCTGTTTGATTTATAGGTGCTGCTGGTACTGGCGGCCTTCCATACTGGGGAATAATTCTTATAGCGTTGGCAGCAATATTTGGCACCCTTTTAGGCCTTTATGGCTTATTTTCAGTAAGTATCATTCAATTTATATGATCATTTCATTATTTATTACCGAGATGTAGGAATAATGAAGGGATGTTCCGCAATACACAAGTCAACTACTATTTTTCTTCCAATTTTTATGCAAGAAAAGTGTTGTGTGTTGTAGTTGTAGTTGGGTGCCTCGCAGGTCCCTGTGATTGCTTCCTTAATGGTTGGACAAAACCATCATAGAATGCTTTGTTCAACCACTGAGAGAACTGTGCAGAAATTCAGATACGCTTTGTATTTATATGATCAGAGCAGGAGAGGAAGCTGAATGCATTGTGAACGTGTGTTCAGCTTCCTGTCAGACAGAACATCCAGACAGGACATTTAGACACTGGAGAGGTGAGCAAACCATCAGACTACTGGATATTCTTTGCTCCAGAACATCAGGAAGCAAAGTATCAACCCCTTCATGTATCAGGCATTGACCCCCTTGTTTTTCTGGACCATAAAGGAATAAAATATAGACCCGCTTCTCCTTTCCAACGCTAAATGACTAGAACCAGTTTTAATTAGCATTCAATATTTTTATCTAAGCCTGGGTGAAACTGATACCCTACAGAATCCTATAGTCTTAAACTGGGGTAGGCAGGGCCGGCTCCAGGTTTTTGTGGGCTTTTGGGCGACAGAGCCTCAGCGGCCCCTCATCCATACACTATGCACAATCACTTGAGACACCACTAACATACACTGACTGACACACACACACACACACACACACATAACTTACAACTCAGTCTTCTCCCTCTTCCTCTCTTCCCAGCCAATCTCCACACTGTAATTAGGTTGAGGACCTTCCGATCATGTGATCAGGTCCTTTATACCCTCCTCTTTCTCTGTCTTCTGATGTTCAACTCGCTCACCCTGCACTACAGTGAGGGGTTTGAACATTAGAAAACCAGGCTCCTCTCTCTTTCTGGGCCCCTGGAGGTGCCTTACCCAGGTTAGCCCTGTGCTGAAGCTGGCCCTGGGGGTTGGGAAGCTAAAGCATTGGCTGTCCAGACATGATGGGAGCTGTAGTTTTGCAACATCTGGAGAGCCAAGGTCCCCTAGTCTAAAAGGTACACTCATTTTTAATAACATATGTGTAGTGTAGATAGAGTACATGGTCAAAATCATGAACCACTAATGTCAACATGCTTCTGTAAAATCCTACCAGGCAAAACCAAAAACAGGGGCATAGCATGGGGAGCTTCTGAAAATGGGACATTTCTTGTGGATATGCTATAAATACTTATTTACCCATGACCTAACACATCATAAGGCAAAATTATCTATGAAGCCAGCGCTAGAGGGCAATATGCTACAAGGTTTATTGGGTGATAGCTACAGCTCAGAGCTCAGTTAACATTCCTGGCAACACCAAAAATTTTAAATTAGAAGAAGAAGGGTAACCACTGCCAATCAACCAAAGTGGCTGACATTACAACTCCCAGTAGGGTTACTCAGCTTCACTAGGGTAAATAGCAGCTTCCAAATAATTGCAACGCTATATTTATAGTTTTAAAACATATGGATAACATAGGTAGAGTATAATGGCAGGCATATGGTAATAAGTAGAGATGATCGAACATCGGGAATTTTCAGGTTCGTTTGAACTCGAACCTTCGTCATTTGATTCCCGATGCCTTCCCGTTCCTAGAGGAAGGTGGAGACAGCCTGAAAACCTAGGTAATAGGCTGTATCCCTGTTTTATAGGCGGTACTCAGGCTATCTCCACCTTCCCCACGGAACGGGAAGGCATCGAGAATCAAATGTCGAAGGTTCGAGAAGGTTCAAGTTCAAATGAACCTGAAAATTCCTGATGTTGGATCATCTCTAGTAATAAGAGTATCACCTCCAAAGATCACTTAAATAGAAGGTAGCTCAGAAATCAGCTGGTCATCAAGGGTATGGTTTCAGAAGTTATCCCCAGCTATGCCATTTGCCTGCAGTGGCCACTGCTGGTGAGATGTAGTATGGCATCTTGACCATGAAAATTACTAATGGGTCATACTAGATTTGGTAAATAGGGACAACCGCACAGAGACATGTTTATGGTTATAGAAAATCAAAGTCCCAAGTAAGGGATTAACACGGCATATGGAAAAGGGCTGACTTCATGAGCCAAGTTTAGAGGTAATATGAAGAGTGGCTCTTTTACAGAAACCCTTATCTCAGATAATAGCAATAATTTCTTATTTTGGCATTGACTGGACTTATGCGAAAAATATTGATGATCTGATTGGCTTGTGTCTTTGTAGGTCTTAGGTTCATTATACCCTGGAGGTTTGCTGTCTCTGGGTACAGGTGCCACCAATGTTCTACCGACTACCGCAGGCAATTACACATCATATTATCCCAATGAAGCCTATTGCAACAATCCTGAGCCTACAAACCTTCGTCCACAACCCTGTTCCGAATCACAACCATCAAGAAATTCACCTTGTAATGATCCTTACAGAAGAGATCGCTGCACTGTTAACCCCTACAATGATCACACCCATCCCGCCTGTGAAGGAGGACGAGGACACCATAGAGTATAAACACAAACATTGTTGTAAATATTTACTTGGCGTAAAAGTTACTTTTAGTAAATATCTGTATCTTAAATGCTGCTTTGTTGTAAATTTTAAGTAGTTTTTACATTCAGTTTTTAATTCTCTATTGAAAACAACTGTCCATGCTGTCCATTGATGCTCATAGAGAGCCGCTTTCAAGCATACAGTCTGCTATTAGAGTGCTGAAGAAGGACGCTGGTGCACATGCTGGATTAATCCAGCAGCAGGTAGATAGAAGAGCTAGGCACTCACCAAATGAATTTTGTTTATTTATTCAAGTGCAGCATCCATAAGTATTACAGTCAGGACGCATTTCGGTCAAGCATGGCCTTCAAGCAAGTGACAATCTGATGAAGGCCACGCTTAGCGAAAAGTGTCCTGACTGTAAAACTTATACATGCTGCACTTGAATAAATAAGAAAAAATCATTTGGTGAGTGCCGAGTTCTTCTATATACCTATTAATAAAATTAAGCTTATATACTATTAAAGGAAGAGACAACACTTATCAATGGGTTTTGTTTAGCTGTAGCTCCCCCACAGATCATAAGAATGGAGACCTCATGTCCTCCTGGTTGAACTGAGCTCCATTTAACTCTATGGGCCTATTGGAGATAAATAAGCTCTGAGCTATATTTGTCACCTCCATAGAGTTGAATAGTGCAGCAGCACATCTCTGATGGCCACTCTATTCAACCAGGATGACGCCATCTTTGTGATTGATGGGGGTTCCGGTAATTGAACTCCCACCAGACACTCATCATCTTTTCTGTTGTAAGGTAAAAACAAAAAACAAAAAAACTACAGTTCCATCATATAAGACTATAGATATAAAAATAACTTAATAGAGTTATCACAGTTCCAGACCAATATTTTTTTATTGACAGGCTATTATGTATAGGCTGTATGTTGGTATTATTTGAGCAGTGTATGGCAGTATACTTACATGGAGTGGCACTATGTGGATTATTGTTTTGTCAGTGTATGGTGGCGGCATCGCTGTATCTGAACCTTGAACCCATTTGTTTACTTGTATTGGAAATGTATCAGAATGTATTTATTTATTTTTATACAAAATATTTAGATGTGATTTGTATATTTATTTGCACTGAATAAATGAGTATATTATGTGATCTCATAATAAAAAAATACTTAATAATCAGTGGTGCTGTTTCTGTAAAAAAAAAAAAAACAACAACATTTTTTTTACCATCACACCAAACATGTTGTAGCCTGTCATAGTTTTTTTTATATACGTGTCTCTGACATCCCTTGAAAATAGTGTGCTACAACCTCCCTTCAGGTACTAAAAAATAAGCATGCTGCAGAAGCATATAACATTGCTTGCCTTTCTGTCCAAGCTGTAAAACTACCAATCCATTTGTTTTGGCAGTCTTAGTCCTGTACTTCCTGGTTGAGCAGTTGCTTAGTGCTACATTTCCCAGAATGCATTGCTTTCCCTCAGCTCTCCATGACAATCCTTCCACCATCCCTACTCCCCACCCAAAGCTGTTGCAGAACATCTTATGTTTCTGCAGGCTATTGCATCAGTCAGGTTTCAGCACCTGCTGTATTCACTTCCTATCTGCTCTTACTGTAGCAGCATTCATCACATTGCACTCTCCCTATAAAAGTTCTTTCCCAATAAAGATATTTATGTATCTGTGTATATGGGAGATGGCGATATAGGCTAAAGGGTGGTTACATTATTCAGAAAAACTCTAACCAAGCCTCCTCTGACATTAGAGGATGATGTGTTGTCTCAGGAGAGAAGGAGGAGCTGAGGGGTTGGAGACAATACACATTATGTAGTTTTTTGTTTATTTCCAGTCAGGGATGAATCACAGAAGAGCCACTGAAGGCAGGACTATTAGCGATAACACTATATTAGTACGTTGTATTTTTGGGGGTGATGCAAGGTGGTCGCAAAGGGTAAAAATGTGGGGAAAGATTTATTGCTGTCATAATATAATACAATATAATAAAGTAATAGGATTCTATTTGTTGTCCATAGCAAACAAACACAGCTCAGCTTTTATTTTATTAGGGTTAAATAATATTTAAAAGCTTTGATTGGTTGTTATGCAAACATACTGTAAAACTATCACTAAAAACAAACTATAAGAAAGCACCATAAATCTTCCCCTCTGTGTTTATCCAATCTAAGGTATGGGGGAGCTCACCAAGGATACAGAAAAGAAATATATTAAATAAGGGGTGCAGCTAAGTGTCCAAAAGAGACAACCTTATGAAAATAAGCAAGAAAAAAGCTGAACACTATAATACAGCGCACACTACTATATCCAAAAAATTCCAAAGTTTATTAGGACAAGCACAGAAACACCACAACAAATAACAATAAAATCAATTAAAAAACCACATAGGTATATGGACAACTAAGCAGGAGGACAATCCTACTTTACTAGGGAATCAAACATGTTAGTAATGCTCCACATGATCAGATGTAAATCTCATAAAGTGCATAAAAATATACAATGGCTGGCAAGATACAAAAATATATAAATACAAAATAATATACCATATAAAGAGTCCAAAGTGCTATAGTGCAAACATGCAAATAAATCATTGAGTCATTGTAAACACCCATATAAACCTCTAACATAACAAGAAATGCCCAACCAAATATGCCACATTGAGTAAATTACATGGGAGCGGATGCCCTGGTACAGACCCAACGCGTGTCGTCACACGACTTCATCAGGGGTGTTTAGATCCTCACTAGGTATTGTTAGGCTCGTTACTTAAACTGTCATTTATTATATAGTACAAGCAATTATAAGAAACTCTGTATTAGGTTTAATAAAGCAAAGGAGTTTCCTTCTGAACTCAAAAAGCTGTTTTGCACCCTCCCCCCCCCCCTCCTTCTTACCTGCTCATTATCAGGCAAAGCCGTCTTCATTACAGAGGAGCAAAGTGAAGATGGACTTGCTGTGTCCATTATATCTTATGGAGGGGGGAGGGGCTGAGGATGATGAGTGAGCAGGAAGAGCAGACAGGCAGCCCTGCAGTTTGGAGGCTGTCTGGGCACACAAAATGCAGGATTTACAGGTCAGAAAGATCAGTGAATATCTGGAAATCTGGTGCGGTAAGATTGCAGAAGCATCTGCTGGCAGGGCTGTCCTTTCTCCTCTCCGTGCTCACTCATCCCCCTCCATAGAGCATAATGGACCCGTGTGTGTGTGTAGGAAAACAGCTTTTTGAGTACAGAAGAAAACTTTACTTAATTTACTTCCTTATAACCGATTGTACTATTGATCCTTATTGACTGTCCATAATCTGAAGTGATTAAATTATATCCGAATTGTCTGAGAATACCTCCACATGAGTGGCCCCAGATCTTAACTCTGCCCCCACCAGCTTGTGTTCTTACAGCAATGGCTGCAGGGTGTTAGTTCTCTGATGTTACTAATCTAACACACCAACATCCGTTGGTTCCATGGAGGAGAAACCTGACTCATTGGAAAAGACAGCCTTTTACCTGTCCATAATTGTTTCCAATGGTGCCATTTACCACCCCCCCACACCCCCACCCTACACTGTAACCACAGGAACACAAGACCACTTTACAAACTGCACAGTGTCAGACATACCGCCACCCAAAAGCCTTATGAGATACATGCTGACAAGTTTTAAGTTGGAAGTTATCATAACAATGTGACTGGATTGTGTACCTACCTATAGCATAAAAAATAGCACATAGTGCCCACGCAACATGCTCATAAACTGACATTCACTGTCAAAATAATACAACCATATGGTCCCTACAAGTTGCATAAAAATTAACACCAGATGTTTCCCTTTACTGACAACAAAGCCCAGACTTCTCACTTTACGGCTACTGACTTACTGACTGAATTTTACAGTATTTGGACATGACCACATAATGTCTTTTTTTTGTAATCTCACAGCCGTTATTTTCGCAGTCAAATAACAAGGGATGAGTGAACTTTTGAAAAGTTCGGTTCGGTTCGATCCGGAGAACTTTCGTGAAGTCCAGATTCGTACAAACCGAACCTAAAACGAACCTTGCTCTAACGGCTGAATAAAGCAGCTACAATAGTGGGAGTCTGATAGGATATAGTTTCGTTTAGTTGCTATTACAATGAAAAAAGTGGAAAAAATCAAAGTGCAAAAATAGAGAAAAAAATAGTGAATAAAAATAAATAAATAAAATGTAGTGAATAAAAGTGCAAAAATAGTGAAAAAAAAGTTGAGGAGGCGGCAGCACTTGATTTCACCCAAGCCAGTATAGTTGAGAAGAGACAAGTTGAGGAGGCAGCACTTGATTGCACCCAGGCCAGTTTATTTGAGAAGAGACAAGTTGAGCAGCAGGAGGAGGCAGCACTTGATTGCTCTCAGGCCAGTATTGTTGAGAAGAGACAAGTTGAGGAGCAGGAGGAGGCAGCACTTGATTACACCCAGGCCAGTAATGTTGAGAACAGACAAGTTGAGAAGGAGGATGAGGCAGCACTTGATTTCACCCAGGCCAGTATTGTTGAGAACAGACAAGTTGAGGAGCAGGAGGAGGCAGCACTTGATTGCACCCAGGCCAGTATTGTTGAAAACAGACAAGTTGAGGAGGAGGAGGAGGAGGCAGCACTTAATTGCTCTCAGGCCAGTATTGTTGAGAAGAGACAAGTTGAGGAGCAGGAGGAGGCAGCACTTGATTACACCCAGGCCAGTAATGTTGAGAACAGACAAGTTGAGGAGCAGGAGGAGGAGGCAGCACTTGATTGCACCCAGGCCAGTATTGTTGAGAACAGACAAGTTGAGGAGGAGGATGACGCAGCACTTAATTGCACCCAGGCTAGTATTGTTGAGAACAGACAAGTTGAGGAGCAAGAGGAGGCAGCAGTTGATTTCTCCCAGGCCAGTATTGTTTAGAATAGACAAGTTGAGGAGAAGGAGGAGGATGAGGCAGCACTTGATTGCACCCAGGCCAGTATTGTTGAGAACAGACAAGTTGAGAAGCAGGAGGAGGCAGCACTTTATTGCTCCCAGGCCAGTATTGTTGAGAACAGACAAGTTGAGGAGGAGGAAGAGGAGGCAGCACTTGATTGCACCCAGGCCAGGTTTTGTGGGGTGCTGACTTAGCATCACACTCTATAGAGGGCTTCAATAAGTTTAGCTGCTATAGGTTACTTCACCTATAACAGCTTATGAGAAACAAACTTTTTTGGTTGCGGCTAAACGGGGTTGACAGCACCCAGCAAAGCAGAAATGGACAGGTTTCGTGGGGCGCTGACTTAGCGTCACACTCTATAAAGGGGTTTCTAAAAGTTTTGCTGCTATAGGGGACGACCTATAACAGCTTATGAGAAACAATTTTTTTAAAAACTTTTTTTTGTTGCGGCTAAACGGGGTTGACGGCACCCAGCAGAGCAGCAATGTGTAGCATGTACTTTCAGTCACGGGACAGGAGCTGGTTCAATGCTACCTGCCCTGACTCTTTTCTCACTTTTCTCTCCCTATTCTTTTTTTTTCTCTCCCTATCTCTTGATTTCTCAGCCTCTTTCCCTATGTATCAGCTTATCTTCTATAACCAGCTTTCCCTGGATCTTGCTATTTTTTTTCTCTTCCTCTCTCCTGCTTCTCTCACCAACACTTTGTATTCCTTATCTATCTCTCCCTGTATCTATCTAGTTGTTTGTATCTATCTATCTATCTATCTATCTATCTATCTATCTATCTCTTTTCTCTCTCTCTGAAGTCTTGCAACACAATGAGAAGCTGCTGGCGCGTACAGACACACACAAGCCCTTATTTTTTGCGCCAGTAATTGTACTTTACAATGACAGACTTAATTTGTCCATAAAATGTGCTGCGAAACAAAAAAAATTATATGCACGGTGAAATTGAAAAAAAAAAAAAAAGGAATTTGTTTTCATTTTGGGGGGTTTCGTGATTAAGTCATTCATCCTATGGTGAAACTGACATGTTATATATGTTCCTCAAGTGGGTACAATTACAACGATAATCGCCCTCTAATTCCTAGATCTGAACCAAATGAAGCATCCATGAGACCACTTTTATTTTACCTGATGGCTTTTAAAAAAAGTAAGCCTTTTAAAAAAACTAAATGTGTTTAAAATCGCTCTATTCCCAGCCTTATAACGCTTTTATCCTATAGTCTATGGGGCTGTGTGAGGTGTCTTTCTATCGGTACCTCAATTGCGTATATGCGACTTCTTGATCACTTTTTATTACAATTTTTCTGGATTTGATGTGATAAAAAATGTGCACTTTGGTGAGTTTTTGCACTTATGCCGTTTAAGGGCAAGATCAGGAATAGTTCGGGCGATTACGCATGCAGCGATACCAAATATGTTTGTTTATTTATTTATTTATTTTTATTTATAAAATGGGAAAAGGGGGGTGATGCAAACTTTTATTAGGGGAGAGGATTTATTTTTTACTGTACACTGTAACTTTGAGTCCCCCTGGAGTCTCCCATAGAGATCACTGCAGTATACTTAATACAGCAATGATCGATTAAATCATTGCTGTATTAATCTCATACAACATTGCTGTATGAGATCCCCCCACTAGACACCAGGAAAAGGGGAAAACAATACATTTAAATGCAGCTGTCAGTTTTGACAGTTGCTTTTTAATGTATAATTAGCTAATAGCTGTCCTGCGACCCCTCTCTGAACGCCTCCACCCGCATAAGGACGTACAGTTATGTGCTGATGCGGGAAGGGGTAAATTTGAAATAATGCATGTTATTTGGCCACAAAATGATAGCCATCCAAAATAACAGCTGTCAAACAGCCAAAAAAAGACGTTGTGTGGTCATGGCCATTGACTTTTTAAGTTTTGTGAAGAGTTCCCTTTAAGCCTGCAGTCGTTGTGCCGGCTCCTGCGGGAGCTTAGCATTTCATGTTGAGGTGTTCACTGCTACTTGGCTACATTTAGAAATTAATATTTCTTCAATTCAAATTAAATGAATGACTCATACGATGATTGTACATGGGAATAATTAGATTCGCCATCACATGTGGCTGACATAACAAAAGTATTCTACTAGTGAGAAGTTTTATTCATGTGTAAGGTGAATCGGGATACCTGAGAAGTGTGCAAGACCGCCTGGGGACAGTCTGGGGACCTCCTCCCAGAAAGCCAAAGACTAAATGAGAAAACATGATTTACATTGTTTATACTATTACTTCTGTTATTGCATAAGATGTTCTAGACATAGATATGTTGTCTTCTATATACTTTATGTATACTGCAGGATCTGTGTAGTTTGGCAACATGGTAGCTGGAAAGTTTGTCTCTGGATGCCTGAGGGTGCAGGTAGATAATTCTCTTTTTATGTTTAACTTAGATGTATATACTAGTGATGAACGAATGGTGAAATATTCGAATATTCGATCGAATATTCGATCCCATTAAAGTCAATGGGAACAAGTATTCGATTATTGCAAAATATTTGTTCGACCACTTGGAGGAAAAATCCGGAAGCTGGGGGATTTGAACGCTTATCGAATATTTATCGAATATTCGGTGAACTATTTGATAATATTTGATAGATCGAATACCTTACTATTCGATCGAATATCTATTCGATCGAACAGTATTCGCTCATCACTAGTATATACCATAGATAGATGTATATACCAGGCAGGTTTACATTCACTTACTGTAGATTTACCAGGAACATCTGCTGGAAGTTTTCTCCAAGTATCTACTACTCTTAAAATATTATGTTGCTTCTGATCTTCCTCCAATAACGTCACATCGTGTCCTCCTTGTTCTTGTGTTTATTTTCTTCTATAAAATAAGCCATTCAGGGAGTTGATAATATCCAAAGTACATGGTGCAATCCGGATCCCAGAATTAGAATAAAGATCTAACATTCCACAATGTTTGCAAATTAAAGCGACTCTGTACCCACAATCTGACCCCCCCCAAACCACTTGTACCATTGGATAGCTGCTTTTAATCCAAGATCTGCCCTGGGGTCTGTTCAGCAGGTGATGCAGTTATTGTCCTAAAAAAACAACTTTTAAACTTTCAGCCCTGTGTCAAATTGGTGTGGCCTAGATTGTCTATGCCCTAGGCTTGCACCGCCTATCCGTACCTCCTCCCCAACCTCTTCATCATTAGGAATGCCCCTAGAACAATTTCTGCTATTCATCATCTGTGTGAACACTGCACATGAGCTGGATTGTTAAGGCACCTGTGCAGTGTTCATGTGATGAATAGGAAAAATCCTGCCCAGGGGCTTTTCTAGTGATGAGCAGGGCGGGGAGGAGGGATGGAGAGGCGGTGCAATCCTAGGGCATACACACTCTAGGCCACACCAATTTGACACAGGGCTGCAAGTTTAAAAGTTGTTTTTTAGGACAATAACTGCATCACCTTCCGAATGGACCACAAGACAGATTTTAGATTTAAAACAGCTATCCAAAGGTACAAGCGGTTTGGAGGGGGGGGTGTCAGTTTGTGGGTGCAGAGTCGCTTTCAGGCTGGGATTACAACTACACCAATTATATGTAACAATTCTACATGACCTCCCCCTAATCACATCCTAACTCTAAATATCAAAAACGAAATATCCTACTAACATTTGGTTAATCCATAAGTATTGCGGCCTGTTGCCTCAAAGGGGTAGTCTAGGCAAAACAAAAAAAAAAAAAGGTATGCAGGGGATTGTGGGAACACAATTTACTTACTTACTTACTAGAGATGAGCGATTAGTAGTGAAATATTCGACTTTCAAGATTTCGAATCGAATAGGCACCGAGATTTGACTAGTAGAACGAATATTCAATCCCATTATAGTCTATGGGGAAAAAAATTGCGGCACTTGGAAATCCAAATTCAACCACTTGGAGGTCACCAAGTCCCCCATGAAACCACCTTAGATGATGCCAACACCTCCGGAATGACACTGTGACATTAGGGGGAGCATGTCTGGGTGCACCCAACACCCCAAAATCGCAGTATAATGCGAACGCTTTACAAACGTTTACAGCAATGTTCACACATTTTGTTCTTATTTTTTGCACAGCGTTACATACATGATTCCAATGTGCGTCTGTAGAGCGTCATGTTATTGGCGCGTATCACGCGTCATGCTGTACGAACATCACGTGCCTTTTACTGGGCTACTGGAACAGTATGTGTGACGTGCCTTTTGCTGGGCTACTGGAACAATATGTATCATGTGCCTTTTACTGGGCTACTGGAACAGTACATATCAGGTGCCCTTAGTGGGCTAAACAAGGGACACTATAAGTTACTTGTACACACAGGGTACTGGAATGAATACAGCTACTGATGCTGCTGCTGTTGTTATTATCTATGTCTTAGCACTGAGAAGCTTTGCATTCAGAGATGACTTTTTCGCTTGATCTTAGCCCTGAAAAGGACTTTTGGGTTCTGTAGTAAGCCTGCCTAACCAAAACGCTACTAAAACCTCTCTCTCTGCCGCAATATTCGATCGAATACCATCTCGATCGAATCATATTCGCTCATCTCTAATACTTACCTGTCCGGGTGCTCCTGCAGCTGTGGCACTGCTGTTTCTCCAGCACTTCCCAATCAGCCAATTGGTGATTTAGATCCACCATCACTGCAGTCACTGATTGGCTTGAGTTCCATGACTTTCCAGGAACAAGGAGGTAAGGGAGACCAGTGGCAATCCAGACACGGTGATGCTACAGTTGCACAGTGGGATGGGTAATGATTGATTGTATGTCATGTTCTCACTATCTCCTGCCCATCCTTTTTGCCTGGACAACCCCTTTATTTGTTGGACTATCTTCACATGGAATAACTGTTTAATTGGGGAACACATTTCGTGACTTCTTCCGGCTCAGGGTCTACGTCACACATTTGACGCTACTTATTTAGCAAAAACTTATATAGTTAAAAACTATGTACAGTAAATATAAATTCTTACAAAGTATCCTATACAAGCAATTCACTAGATGCTAATAATGAGGCAACCCTGATCCATTCACTACCTAAGGACACACCGGAGGTAGACAGTGGCAGCTTTCGGCCATCTTTGGCGGTGCCTTACAGAACGCGTGTGTCGTCTAACACTCAGTATTATGGGTCCCCATTCTTAAGATCGTGTGAATATACCCTAAATAAGGTTTAAACGAGAAGGATTATCAAATTCCTATCTTGACAAGTTATTCGTTATCCACAGTCTCCATGGGATAGGGCATAAATAAAAGATTGTGGAGGGTCAAACCACTGAGGGTGCCCCATGATCTTAAGAATGGGGACCCATAATACTGAGTGTTAGACGACACATGCATTCTGTAAGGCACCGCCAAAGATGGCCGAAAGCTGCCACTGTCTACCTCCGGTGGGTCCTTAGGTAGTGAATGGATCAGGGTTGCCTCATTATTAGCATCTAGTGAATTGTGAATATACCCTTAGACCTTTACCCTATTTGAAGGTTTCAATCATGTCCCCCCCTTCCCTTATTTCCACCAGACTAAACAGATTCAGTTCTTTGAGTCTTTTCTGATATGTTTTACGCCTGACACCCTCCACCATTTTTATAGCCGTTTTTGAACCCGTTCTATTTTATCAATATTGATTTGTAGGTGAGATCTCCAGAACTGGACACAGAATTCAAGATGTGGTCTCACTAGAGCTCTATACAGCGGGATCACAATCTCCCTCTTCCTACTGGTTATACCTCTCTACAACATACGATTAGTTTTCCCTATCGTCTGGTTGAAATGGTGATTCATTGTAAGGTGTCAGAAATTACTACCCCTAAACCCATCTCTTCTGAAGTCTCCACTAACACAGAACTGCCGATATGATACTCATAAAGAAGACTCCTCCTCCTCAAGTGATTTTTTTAAAACATTGCACAGCAGTTTCCATTGTTTTGATCACATATCTAGGAAAGATCAATCACATTTAATATTAATAACATTTTTTTCTAATCCTGTTATTCATGGTTATTACTAGAGATGAGTGAGTATGCTCCTCCGAGCTTGGTACTCGTTCGAGTATTAGGGTACACAATGGTGCTCGTTACTCGGACGAGCATCTGGCGATACTCCCTGCATGTTTGGCGGCTTTTTCTCAGCCAATCATCATGCAGGAGAGTCTTTAGGAGCTTGTAGCATCACGTGGGAACTCTACATGTCGATAGCAGCGATTGGCTGGCCAGATCAGATGACCTGGACATATAAGATCCAGATCCTGTGATGCTCGCTTCAGACGCAGGCTGGATGAGCTTAGGGAGAGAGCTGCTGTCTGTCAGGGAGAGTGTTAGGGTGGGGCAAATAGCAGCTGTTAGGCAGGAATCATCCACAAAGAACCCAACAGTCCTTCTAAGTGCTACAACTACATTTTTTTTGCTACTCTTGGCTGCTGGCTGGGACTTGTAGTGCAGCTACCGCCATCTTGGCTGCACACTGTGCAGAGCGACTGGTGCCAGAAAGGGGACAGCACGTAGTCCACATAAACCCCAAAGAAATTGCCCAAAGTCCTCTTAGTATTCATTTCTGCTGCTGCTGTACCTTGGCTTGCTGGGATCTGTAGTGCAGCTACACCTATTCTGGCTGTG
The DNA here is from genome assembly GCF_027789765.1 of Dendropsophus ebraccatus. Taxonomy (NCBI): domain Eukaryota; kingdom Metazoa; phylum Chordata; class Amphibia; order Anura; family Hylidae; genus Dendropsophus; species Dendropsophus ebraccatus. The sequence goes on from NC_091463.1 coordinate 89,646,336, forward strand.
CAGTGTAACGGGTGCTCTAAAACAAAAAGCCCCTGGTACACAGAAACTCCATAAACTATACCAAAAGTCCTCCCAGTTGCACCTAGTTGTGTGCTTTCCTAACATGTGCCAGCACATGTGCCTAGCCCATCTTGTTCTGGGTCAGCAAAATTGTAATGAGGGCCACCACCCGGTTGTTGCCCATAATTTGGCGTAATGTTGCGTTTAGCCAGCCACAGAGGCATCCATGCATGCTGCCCCTGCTTTTTCCTGTCCATTTCTGTTGTGTTTCCATCATTTTCTGAGGTTTCCAGGTTCTCACACAACCTTCCCTGTGCAGAGCTTTTGTCCCCTGCAAAAATGCTCGAGTTTCCCATTGACTTCAATGGGGTTTGTTACTCGGAACGAGCACCCGAGCATCGGGAAAAATTCGCCTCGATTATCGAGCACCCGAGCATTTTAGTACTCGCTCATCTCTAGTTATTACCATGAAACCCAAATTTTAATAGGCTGAACATTTTTGTACTACAACCTAGATTTTCCATATAAAATCATATAATCATCTAAAGAAAGTGGAAACGGGATTTACAAGATACATAAACATCAGCTATAAAATCCTTAGCTGTCAGCAGCAGCTTTATTATAACTTTATTTTGTTGTAAAGTACATGGTCTATTACGCATGTCTCCAAAATGCAGAAAGCAGGGATTAAATGAAGCTGTACTCCATGTCTACGATCTACTATAATTTAACATATTCTGCCAAAAAGATATATAATCAAATTTATAGATATATCTTCATAGTGGGTCCTGAAGAGGATATAAGACAACCGCTCACTTTAAACTCAAACAGAAATTGAAAGGAGAAGAAGCGGGGCAAAAAAAATATTTCAGGCTGGGGGTGGAGTAACATAAAAAAGAGTTCATATTCACCCCATTGGGCTGTCTTCTTAGCTCCCCTCCGGGTACGTCACAACCTGACTGACGGATGTCCAGGCGAAACCCCAGCCGCCTGTGATGTTTCAGCCGGGTCGGGACATACCTGAAACTCTGCAGAAGATGACACCTGTCAGGGTATGGGAGCCCGGTCATAGGGCGAAACGCGGACATGGGGACAGGCAAGCAGTGTCTTTTTTTATTTTCACCTACCCCCTGCCGATAATAATTTTTGGCCCCCCTCCTTTAAAGTAAGTACCATACCAGTTATATAGTTTCTACTATAGGCCAGGGTTCACACACACTACAGATGAAGAATTGCACTTCTGACTGTGGCACAAAAACAGCAGTGACATTTTTTCTAAAAACTGTGAATACAGCCATATAGTTGAAAGCCAAATTAAGTGAACCCCCTGAAATTAGTTTCATGTCTGATTTGGTGAATCTGTCAGATTTCTTTTAAAGTTGTGAATCAGGATTCTGATTTGGAAGTAATCAGTTGCCCTTTGATTGTGCATACACAGTATATACAGGGGCCGGGACTCAAGGGGAGAAGTCATTGGTCCAAGGCAAGGATAGCGAGCGAATGAGTACCAGCTGAGAGGCATACAACATCATCACTTACCTCCAGGTCACTTAATGTACAATGTCTCTCACAGGAGTCCTTCTGAAATTGGAGAAAATCATTAAAAAAGAAAGTTTGGAGTCTAACAAATCCAGATTATTAAATTAGTAAATATCACAACCAAAGCATGAAATCATATACACATATCTGTGAGATAAAGCAAAGGGCTACATTTCTCCAATGAAATACAGGATCAAAGCTTCTGATTATTATGCAAATTAACAGTCTTTATTTCAAAATGATGGCCGTTATTTTACAAATGGCGGCCTCAAATGGCCAAAAGACCACACTGTGGGAACAAAGCCTGTGGGGGTAAATTTATACAGTTGAAAGAGTTTTCAATATAATCCTAAATGGGAAAAATTCATGTGTTAGCCTTAAAAAAAAAATCAATCTCCCTATTGAGTTCTTTTTTTTACATTTTTTTAAAAACATTTTTTAAACATTTTTTTTTTACCTATTCTAACATGTCGGTACTTGTTTTATTACACAGATTGTAATTAAAGGTAATGTGTCATAAATAAATTACCAATTGTTTAGGTCACGTTTTATATTAAATGTTCATCGCAATTTTAAACAAATAACAAGTTGGTAAATCATTTCAATTACCAAAAATGTCTCCTTGCCTCAGGAAAAACAAAATTGAATGGTTTGGCCACTAGGTTTTTTATTTCCGTGCATTCTGCTGTCCACTGTCTATTTTTAGGGGAATTTTGCCATTTAACAGCAGAAAGACCATGATAGAACATGGGAAGTGGGGGTGTGGCTTAGCTAGTGCTATGTTTGGGAAAGCCTATACAGGCATAGCTGCCTGAGTCCTCCAGAGGGTCCATACTGTGCCTAAAAGGCAAATATACTTCCCTATTATCTATTACCACTAATTTAGTTCTGTGCAACTGAGTAAATACTTGTGTTCTTACTATATACTCAGTGCCGTCTTCTGAATGTTGACATCCTCCCCCTTTTTAGGAATAAATTCTAAAATGAAAACACAATTATTCAGTATTCAGTATTCTCTGAGTAGCTCCGTGAATGTATCACCTAGATTTTTTCCTTCATTGATTAGATCCAAATACAGACACATGTTCTTCTTTTAAATCTGTTTATATTTTATGATATTATTAAAAATAATAATAATAATAATAATAATAATAATAATAATAATAATAATAATAATAATAATAATAATTTATATAGCACCGACATATTCCAGAGCACTTTACAATTCTGGGGGTATATACATGAACAAAAATACACAGACATACACATGTAGCCATCAAGTCAAACATGAGGAGTGAGGGCCCTGGTCGCTAGAGCTTACAGCCTAAGAGATAAGAGGGTTGGAAACAAAAGTCAGAGGGGCAGAAGTCCTTAATTTCCCACCATCTTTTATAAATAGGGTAATGCAGGTAACACGGTGGTTGAACCGTTCACTAACCAAGTCCTGTATGTACAAGTCTAAGTGCTTGGGGGGGGGGGGAAGAGGGGGAGGCTGAGCTGCTATTGTCTTTGTTACCTATTGGTCTTGCTTCTGGCTGTAATACTGTACAGATCACTTTTAAAGCATCATCACAGATGCAACAGGAAATCTGTACTTAGTTGCAAGTTTTGTGTCTGGAATGAAAGCTGAAATATTTCCAGAAAGTTTTATACTATAGAAATTAAAATATGAAATTTGGAAGGATTTTTTTTTTTTTTTTTTTTTAAATATGTATGACAGAAAAACTTGATTTGAACGATAGATCCTATCCTTTTAATATATAAAAGCATAAAATACATCTATTGCCCAAAGTCCCTGCTCCTGTAAAATTTCCCTGAAACAAGTCATAAAATTGAAATGCAAAATCATTTAGAATTCATTTGCTCAATTCTTCATAATTAATAATTCTTCATAATTTCCCCCCTCCCCCCCAAAAAAATAAATAAATTAAAATTAAATTAAATATAAATAAATAAACAAATTAAGCTTTAAAGAATTAATTTACTTTATGGCTTTTTGAAGCAGTTACCTGGGCACCACCAGGTGAGTTGAATCCCATCCAAAAAGTATGATTTCTATCCTTCTTCATTTGGAGACAAATAGTTGGGATGGCCATCGGGGTTGACATGGAGGTTGAGTAGCCAGTTAGGAGCATACCATGCTAGTTGCAGATGGTGATTTGTTACTAATAAAGTTGTGGCTGTTTGGCACATTTTTTAGATGCTCTCGGAGTATAAGTCTCTGTTCCCACTATGTCTTTTTTTGGCCAGATAGCGGCCATCTTTTAGGACTGCCATCATTTTAAGGCTATATATTTATATTTATATTTATAATGGCGGTTATATAAAAATGACAGCTGTTGTAGAAATAATGTCCATTACTATGACACATTATGACTTAGACGTAAGTTTAAAGTAGAATTGTCTTAGTTGCCCCTAGCAACCAATCAGATTTCACTTTTCATTCCTCGCAGATTTTTAGAAAAATTTTAGGTGGAATCTGATTGGTTGCTAGTAGAGATGAGCGAACCTGCCTGATTTCTGGTTTATACGAACCAGAAATCCGTCAGGTTCGCTCATCTCTAGTTGCTAGGGGCAACTAAGACAATTCTACTTTACACCAGTTTGATAAATCTCCCTCATAGTCTTTTTAGGGGAATTGGGTGGTGGGTCCTAACAAATAGACATGTTTTCTCTGATAATCCCACCATACTATTTTCACAAGTTTCATACTTGTTGTTCCAAGTTTCACCCTTTACATTGATTGCAGGTAATTGCAATTGATTATTAAATATCATTACAGCGAGGAGCACAGATACATTCCAATCGGGTGAATCGGATGAGTCAGACATGTAGAACACGAATCATACACTCGGTGAGAAGTTCATAATTACTTTCCTTAAGTCAATGGAAGCTCACTATACTAAACGTGATATGGGACGTCCAACTCTGAGATTTTTGTGATGTGACACATCAGACATTGTTGATGAAGTCCATCATCCCATTACATTAGGTATATAAAGATGAGATTGCAAATTTCTAATAGTTTGGGATATTGCCTTTCTTCACGACACAGGACGAAATCATTGGCACCATGGGGAATAGAAAACGCTCCAATTGGATTTTACTTTTGTTCCTGTTTTTGCTCAAAGGTAAGAGCCACCACATTGGATTATCATTGTAAATAGAGATAAGAACAATTAGTAGCATCATTACAGTCATATCTAAGATATAGTTCATATGTAATTCATTCGAATGAAATTGAATTTTAACAAAGGACACAGAGATAATATTCAAAAATAAAACAAACGGCAACAAAGTGGAGAGAAAATAATAGGCAAAACAAAGTTCAAAGAGAGCTGGCACTGATAGACTTTTTGGATGGGATTCAACTCACCTGGTGGTGCCCAGTTAACTGCTTCAAAAGCCATAAAGCAGATTTTGCAGCACTCACCGAATCTTGTGAGATATAGATATATATTGCAGTGATAGGCTATGTTCACACGTTTTTTCAGCTCCGTTTAAAATGACATCTGTCATTTTGAGTCTAAAATAACGGACGTCATTTAGCTGTCTGGGTGCGGCTTAATTTGTAAAGTTCATTGAATTTAATAGTGAAAACGGAGAAAGAACTGTGAAAAAAGAAAAACTGTGTAAACAACTAAAAAAAAGTCCGCTGTCTACAAAAGACGTCTGAAAATAATTGTTATGATCATTATTTTGACGTCCGCGGCAATAACATCCGTTATTCAATACATTGTGTGCATTGGACGTCCGTCTTTCCATTGACTTCAATGCATTGCAGTCAGGTAAATCATGGCAATACCGGACGCTATTTTAAATGGCAAAACCGTCCGCCTTTTCTCTATTTTTGACATTGTGTGAACGAACAAGTCCGTTACATCACTTACGGCTTTTTTAAGCCTAAAATAATAGGTGGGAATTTTATAGGACTTTCTGTATAAGGTTTGTAATTTTAGATAGGATACAAATATGAATAGAAAAACAACAAAAACTGAACATAAAATTACATAAAACAATAAAAAAACATTCATGATTATTTTTTTAATTTTTTTTTAGTGATTAGTTTTTTTGTGATTATTGATTAAACGGAATCATTAAAAGTAATCACTCTATTAACCAATTTAATTGTATAATATAAATTCATCGCTATATGTTGGCTAGTAGTTCTCCATTGTTAAAGAATATAGGAGAACGAAATAAAAAGAGGTTACAAAGAAACAAGTCACCTAAGTAGAATCGTACTGAACAAAGAAAAAATTCCAGGTTATGGTTCTAGATTAGTTCTAGATTTTGGGAGAAGCGCTGTGGATCCGGAGACTTATTGTCACATTTAGGGTATGTTAGAACAAGATTTGTTTTCGGCTGTATTTTTGGATGGTCATAAATTTAAAGCAATAATTATCAAAATATAGCCACATAGTCACCTTAAAAAACATTGTGTGAACATAGCCTATAAATGAAGGCATGAACCTAGAGGGATGCCTATTCATTGTACAACTCCTACAGGTTAGTGGGTCTGAGATACAAGGTAACAACTAGGGACCCCTTTGTTTTCTTTCTTTCTTGCTCTTTCTGTGCTCACATTTTCTATATTGCTTTGTTTTCTATAATTTTTAAATAGTTTATTTTACTCTGTATATGCTCTTATATATTTCGACCATTCAAGGGATGTTTGAAGAGAATAAACAAAAATTAGAACCCAAAAAATGAAATAGGTTTGTCCTATGCACATTGGAAGTCCTGCTTTTAATTCTAATGTTTCTAATCTGTTTCATTTTTTTAATTCAATTATTTTTTTAATTTCATTTAAACATCCCTTGAAGGGATGAAATATACAAAAATTACAACCAGAAAGTTTTCTTTGAGAACTGACGGCCAAGCGATCATTCACCCATCAGTTTTTCAAGGTTACCCGAGCATCTGAGCATGCTTACTCAACTCTAAATAATATTGAACAATTAAAATTTAACATGCATCAAGGTTGTTCCAAGCAATCAACATCACATGTTGGAAACTATAATAAAGTAATAAATATAAAATAATTTAAATGAGCACTGGTATTATTGAAAAAAAAAAAAAAAAAATTTGACAGAGAGACACATTAAAAGTTTTCATCTGACGGGGTCTGAGTGTTCAACCCACAACCGATCTGCAAAACAAGTCGGGAGATCCATCAGCATGAGCTCTTATCAGCCAAATGTGCATGGAGGTGCTTGGTGGGTTGGACAGGAGCTCCTATCCTAGCGACTGGTTGTGGTTCAAGCAATTGGAACCATTTCTACCAGTCCTCTACCCATTGGTTGAGTACTGTTTTTTGGTGTAAAACTAAGGCTACAAGGTAAAAAGGTTATTCAGGATTAAATCAAGCACAGCTACTTTTATTTTGTTGTTGCTAAAACAGCACCACCTTTGTCTTCAGGTTAGGTGTAGCATTACAATTCAGCTCCATTCACTTCACTTGATCTGAGCTACAAACCAAAAGGATAGAGGAGATGGATCTTCTGTAGGATCAGGGAGCAGGAGGAAGGTTCCTTTTATTTTAGCTCTTGTCCTGTTTTAAAGTGCTCTACCCAGAATGACTTGTTGGCAGCCTCCTGACACCAGACAATTGGGATACATAGGATACCAGCAGTCCTTCACCCCAACCTACGATCCCCACAATTCCATGGCAGTATACCCTACCTGGCCGATGCTGCAGCTCTCCATATTTCTTTGCCGTCTCTGGAGATCCCTGTACAAGCTGTAACATATAATTTAGTAAATGAACAATTATTAATGGCTTGCTAGAAATGTTAATTAGTGAATGTTTCTCTCAGTTATGGAAACACCCTACAAGTACTGTCAAACACGCTAAATTCTTCTAATGAAAAAGTCTAACGTGTAGCAGGGCACTAGGATGTGGTTTATGTTGTACTAGAGGCTTCTCAGGGGGCAGAGGGGATGTTGGACCTCCTTTGATTGCTGCCCCTGTAGAGGCACAACAATTTTAGAGGTTGCAATGCTCAAAAGTGGCACAAAAGCTTGGTGGTTACCTTAAAACAATGTTAGAAATTCCAACCCATGCCTACATTCTGTCCAGCTGTAGAAGATCACAGCAGGAGGTCCCAATATGCTGGGATTCCAAGATGTCAAGGTGCAATCCCCGCATGTTGGGACCTCCTGCTGCGATCTTCTACAGCTTCATTCACCGGTTCTCCAGGACAGACAGCAGGCGGCTACTTCATCCTTGTGTCTGGCAGTGTCGGGCTCGAAGCACGACCACCAGAGGAGCAGCTAAATTAGCCATCTCATTTTCTCTTTTACTTGCGGTTTCACACTATGTGCTCCTGACGGTGCTCTCTACCTTTTCAGTGATTACATTCTGTCCAGTGAATATTTCCTATGATCAAACCATGACTTTAATGGGTTTGGCTGAGATGTAGCTTCATGCCACTTTTATTGCTTAGTGGGCAATTTTTTTTTTTTTTTTATTACCGACACTAGTAGGGTCTACTATGACTCACCTCCAAAATTACTCCCACAACGGCTAGTGTAACCACATTACTTTGCCACCTTTTAACAAGTCTAATAGCCCTCACCCACTGCTTACAGGAATATCTTAACTGGGTCTACTATCCAGACCAGATCGCAGATTCAAGTGGGTTTTTTAAACTGGTAAATTTACTAATAGAATAGGAAATAATTATTTGACCACTGCAACCTCCCCCCCCACACACACACTTGATCAGATACTTAAACATTTTCTATTATTCTATAATCTGTTTTAATTTTCTGACTGTCATTTTTTTATTTCATTTTTTTGTACATTGTTGCCTGAGCTATTTTTAACAGCACTTACTGATATGCTTTACTGCAAGACTTATGGACATAGATGACAATAAACAGACTCTGTCTCCTTGAGATGAATGTGAAACATTACTGAGCGCGCTCTGTGACCTTTGAAGAGGTCATTCCACAGGGAGCTGCTATTGTCTCCTTAACTGTTGTCACATGACGCTGTAATGCTGAACAGATCACTTTATAGCTGCCTCCACCTATCACTTCAGACAAAACAGGAAGTTTTAGCTTAGCGTTTGCCCCAGTGGTGAGCGTGAAAATGGCAAGATCTTAGGGTTATCGTATACTATAGATAAAAAAATTGAAAAATGTGAAAAATATCACCAAATATTCTTAGAAAATATGTTTAAAGTAAAAACATTATTTAAACAGTATGTCCTTTTCTGGTGACACCTTCCCTTTAGGCAATATAAAAATCTATAATAAAGAATATGTTATAATGTATTGGAAACTATTTTTAAAGCTTATATAATATTGACTTCTATAACAATTAATACTGCAGGACCAAGCATTTGTAAAGCACAAGATACAACAGCATCAACTACTGCAGCTCCAACCAGCACAACTACATCATCTACAACTACTGCAGCTCCAACTACTACTACATCATCTACAACTAGTGCAGCTCCAACCAGTACTACTACATCATCTACAACAACTACAGCTCCAACCAGCACTACTACATCATCTACAACTACTGCAGCTCCAACTACTACTACATCATCTACAACTACTGCAGCTCCAACTACTACTACATCATCTACAACTACTGCAGCTCCAACTACTACTACATCATCTACAACTACTGCAGCTCCAACCAGTACTACTACATCATCTACAACAACTACAGCTCCAACCAGCACTACTACATCATCTACAACTACTGCAGCTCCAACTACTACTACATCATCTACAACTACTGCAGCTCCAACTACTACTACATCATCTACAACTACTGCAGCTCCAACTACTACTACATCATCTACAACTACTGCAGCTCCAACCAGTACTACTACAGCATCTACAACTACTGCAGCTCCAACCAGCACTACTACATCATCTACAACTACTGCAGCTCCAACCAGCACTACTACATCATCTACAACTACTGCAGCTCCAACCAGCACAACTACAGCATCAACAACTACTGCAGCTCCAACTACTACTACATCATCTACAACTACTGCAGCTCCAACTACTACTACAGCATCAACAACTACTACAGCTCCAACCAGCACTACTACAGCATCTACAACTACTACAGCTCCAACCAGCACTACTACATCATCTACAACTACTGCAGCTCCAACTACTACTACAGCATCAACAACTACTACAGCTCCAACCAGCACTACTACATCATCTACAACTACTGCAGCTCCAACTACTACTACAGCATCAACAACTACTACAGCTCCAACCAGCACTACTACAGCATCTACAACTACTACAGCTCCAACCAGCACTACTACATCATCTACAACTACTGCAGCTCCAACTACTACTACATCATCTACAACTACTGCAGCTCCAACCAGCACTACTACAGCATCAACAACTACTACAGCTCCAACTACTACTACATCATCTACAACTACTGCAGCTCCAACTACTACTACAGCATCTACAACTACTGCAGCTCCAACTACTACTACTTCAGCATCTACAACTACTGCAGCTCCAACTACTACTACAGCATCAACAACTACTACAGCTCCAACTACTACTACATCATCTACAACTACTGCAGCTCCAACTACTACTACAGCATCTACAACTACTGCAGCTCCAACTACTACTACTTCAGCATCTACAACTACTGCAGCTCCAACTACTACTACAGCATCTACAACTACTACAGCTCCAACCAGCACTACATCATCTACAACTACTGCAGCTCCAACCAGCACTACTACATCATCTACAACTACTGCAGCTCCAACCAGCACTACATCATCTACAACTACTGCAGCTCCAACCAGCACTACATCATCTACGACTACTGCAGCTCCAACCAGCACTACTACATCATCTACAACTACTGCAGCTCCAACTACTACATCATCTACAACTTCTGCAGCTCCAACCAGCACTACTACATCATCTACAACTACTGCAGCTCCAACCAGCACTACATCATCTACAACTACTGCAGCTCCAACTACTACTACTACAGCATCAACAACTACTACAGCTCCAACCAGCACTACTACATCATCTACAACTACTGCAGCTCCAACCAGCACTACTACATCATCTACAACTACTGCAGCTCCAACTACTACTACAGCATTTACAACTACTGCAGCTCCAACCAGCACTACATCATCTACAACTACTGCAGCTCCAACCAGCACTACTACAGCATCAACAACTACTGCAGCTCCAACCAGCACTACTACATCATCTACAACTAGTGCAGCTCCAACTACTACTACAGCATCTACAACTACTGCAGCTCCAACCACTACTACATCATCTACAACTACTGCAGCTCCAACCAGCACTACTACAGCATCAACAACTACTGCAGCTCCAACCAGCACTACTACAGCATCAACAACTACTACAGCTCCAACCAGCACTACTACATCATCTACAACTACTGCAGCTCCAAATACTACTACAGCATCTACAACTACTGCAGCTCCAACCAGCACTACTACATCATCTACAACTACTGCAGCTCCAACCAGCACTACTACAGCATCTACAACTACTACAGCTCCAACCAGCACTACTACATCATCTACAACTACTGCAGCTCCAACTACTACTACATCATCTACAACTACTGCAGCTCCAACTACTACTACATCATCTACAACTACTGCAGCTCCAACCACTACTACATCATCTACAACTACTGCAGCTCCAACCAGCACTACTACAGCATCAACAACTACTACAGCTCCAACCAGCACTACTACATCATCTACAACTACTGCAGCTCCAACTACTACTACAGCATCAACAACTACTGCAGCTTCAACCACTACTACATCATCTACAACTACTGCAGCTCCAACCAGCACTACATCATCTACAACTACTGCAGCTCCAACCAGTACTACTACAGCATCTACAACTACTGCAGCTCCAACCAGCACTACTACATCATCTACAACTACTGCAGCTCCAACCAGCACTACTACATCATCTACAACTACTGCAGCTCCAACCAGCACTACAGCATCAACAACTACTGCAGCTCCAACTACTACTACATCATCTACAACTACTGCAGCTCCAACTACTACTACAGCATCTACAACTTCTGCAGCTCCAACCAGCACTACTACAGCATCAACAAGTACTGCAGCTCCAACCAGCACTACTACATCATCTACAACTACTGCAGCTCCAACCAGCACTACTACAGCATCAACAACTACTGCAGCTCCAACTACTACTACAGCATCTACAACTACTGCAGCTCCAACCAGCACTACTACATCATCTACAACTACTACAGCTCCAACCAGCACTACTACATCATCTACAACTACTACAGCTCCAACCACTACTACATCATCTACAACTACTGCAGCTCCAACCAGCACTACAGCATCTACAACTACTGCAGCTCCAACCAGCACTACAACATCATCTACAACTACTACAGCTCCAACCACTACTACATCATCTACAACTACTGCAGCTCCAACCAGCACTACATCATCTACAACTTCTGCAGCTCCAACCAGCACTACTACAGCATCAACAACTACTGCAGCTCCAACCAGTTCTACTACAGCATCTACAACTACTGCAGCTCCAACCAGCACTACTACATCATCTACAACTACTGCAGCTCCAACTACTACTACAGCATCTACAACTACTGCAGCTCCAACCAGCACTACATCATCTACAACTACTGCAACTTCAAGTACTACTACATCATCAACAACTAGTGCACCTCCAACTACTACTACATCATCTACAACTACTGCAGCTCCAACCAGCACTACTACAGCATCTACAACTACTGCAGCTCCAACCAGCACTACTACATCATCTACAACTACTGCAGCTCCAACTACTACTACATCATCTACAACTACTGCAGCTCCAACCAGCACTACTACATCATCTACAACTACTGCAGCTCCAACTACTACTACATCATCAACAACTACTGCAGCTCCAACCACTTCTACAGCATCTACAACTACTGCAGCTCCAACTAGTACTACATCATCTACAACTACTGCAGCTCCAACTACTACTGCAGCATCAACAACTACTGCAGCTCCAACCAGCACTACTACATCATCTACAACTACTGCAGCTCCAACTACTACTGCAGCATCAACAACTACTGCATCATCATCATCTTCAGCTCCGATTAGCACTGCGGCTTCAACCACTACTGCAGCATCAACAAGTACTGCAGTATCATCATCTGCAGCAACTCCAACCAGCACTGCTGCATCAACAACTACAGCAGCTCCAACCAGCAATGCAGCCTCAACAACTACAGCAGCTCCAACCAGCACTGTAGTATCAACAACTTTTGCATCTCCAACTACTACTACAGCATCAACAACTACTGCATCATCATCATCATCATCTGCAACCAGCACTGCAGCATCAACAACTACAGCAGCAGCTACAACCAGCACTGTAGTATCAACAACTTCTGCAGCTCCAACTACTACTACTACTACTACTACTACTACAGCAGCATCAACAACTACTGCATCATCATCATCATCTGCAGCTGCAACCAGCACTACAGCATCAACAACTACTGCAGCTCCAACCAGCACTGCAACATCATCAATTACTGCAGCTCGAACCAGCACTACGGCATCAACAACTATTGCAGCATCAACAACTTTGGCAGCTCCAACAAGCACTGCAGCATCAACAACTACTGCAGCAGCTCCAACCAGCACTGTAGCATCAACAACTTCTGCATCAACAACTACTACTGCACCATCAACAACTACTGCAGCAGCTTCAACTAGCACTGTTGCATCAACTACTGCAACTCCAACCAGCACTGTAGCATCAACAACTACTGACGATCCAACTAGCACTGCAGCATCAACTACTACTGCAGCAGCTCCAACCAGCACTGCAGTATCAACAACTTCTGCAGCTCCAACTTCTACTGCAGCATCAACAACAACTACTGTATCATCATCATCATCATCATCTGCAGCTCCAACCAGCACTGCAGCATCAACAACTATGGCAGATCCAATCAGCACTGGAACATCAACAACTACTGCAGTATCAACAACCTCTGCAGCTACAACTAGCATTGCAGCATCAACAACTACTGCAGCACCTACAACTTCTGCAGTTTCAACTAGCACTGCAGTATCATCAACTTCTGTAGCTCCAACCAGCACTGCGACATCAACAACTACTGCAGCTCCAAATAGCACTACGGCATCAACTGCTGCAGCTCCAACGAGCACTGCAGTATCAACTGCTACAGCAGCAACTAGCACTGCATCATCAATAGCTACTGCAGCCCAGAGTATCACTGCAACATCAATAACTAGGGAAGCTCCAACTAACACTGCAACATCAACATCTTCTGTAGCTCTAACTAACACTGCAACATCAACATCTTCTGTAGCTCCAACTAACACTGCAACATCAACATCTTCTGTATCTCCAACTAACACTGCAACATCAACATCTTCTGTAGCTCCAACTAACACTGCAACATCAACATCTTCTGTAACTCCAACTAACACTGCAACATCAACATCTTCTGTAGCTCCAACTAACACTGCAACATCAACATCTTCTGTAGCTCCAACTAACACTGCAACATCAACATCTTCTGTAACTCCAACTAACACTGCAACATCAACATCTTCTGTAGCTCCAACTAACACTGCAACATCAACATCTTCTGTAGCTCCAACTAACACTGCAACATCTACATCTTCTGTAGCTCCAACTAGCACTGCAACATCAACAACTACTGTTGCAGTTTTAACTAGCAAAGTGTCAACAATTGCAGCTCAGACTAGCACAATGGCATCAACAACTTCTCCATCTCCAACTACCACAGGAGGATCAGCATCTACAGGAACTTCTACATCTTCAGCTACCACAGGAGGATCAACATCTACTGGAACTTCTGCATCTCCGGCTACCACAGGAGGATCAACATCTACTGGAACTTCTACATCTTCAGCTACCACAGGAGGATCAACATCTACTGGAACTTCTACAACTACTGAAACTTCAGCTACCAAAGGAAGATCAGCATCTACCGGAACTTCTACATCTTCAGCTACCACAGGAGGACCAGCATCTACTGGAACTTCTACATCTTCAGCTACCAAAGGAAGATCAGCATCTACCGGAACTTCTACATCTTCATCTACCACAGGAGGATCAGCATCTACTGGAATTTCTACATCTTCAGCTGCCAGAGGAGGATCAGCATCTACTGGAATTTCTACAACTACTGCAGCTTCTACTAACACTGCAACGGCCACTACCACAACTACTGGAACGGCTACTAGTGCAAGTACTGACACAGCTTCAGCTACCACCACAACTACAGGTGTAGCAGCAGGAACCTCCCTAGCAACAACCACCAGCACTGCCATCAGTAAGTACACTACAAATATACAGTCCATTCAGTCAGTACATTTCTGGGAACTAAGCATTAAAGGAGAAGTCCGGTGATTTATAAAACCCGGCAGCTGGCAGGTGCAGGGGGTAAATTGACTACAAGTACTAACTTACCTCTCCCTGTGCCTGCAATGAGCGACAGGACCAGCCTCGGGACCCTTGCTGGGCTCGGGGATTTCAGGTGCTGGCACATTACAACCCGGCTGATGGACTGGCTGCTTAGCCAGTCAGTGACTGGGGCGGGACACTTCTCCATTCACTGATTGGCTGAGCAGGCAGTTTATCAGCTGGGACAGGTGGCCTTCCAGCGAGGGTCTTGAGGCCGGTCATGACGCTCAGAGCGGACACAGGGAGAGGTAAGTTACTACTTGCAATCAGTTTCCCCCCTGCCGGCTGCCGGGTTTTAAAAATTGCCGGACTTCTTCTTTTAGGATGTACATTATATTCTCTTTAATGGAACTTAAAGAGCTACTCTAGATGATTCTTGTTTTTTTCAAAATTAACTGGTTCCAGAAAATTATACAGAGTCGAAAATGACTTTTATAAAATAAATATAATAATAATAATAATCATCATCATAATATCAAGTCTTCCAGTACTTATCAGCCACTGTATGTCCTGGAGGAAGTGGTGTATTCTCTCCAGTCTGACACAGTGCTCTCTGCTGCCACCTCTGTCTATGTCAGGAACTGTCCAGAGCAGTAGCAAATCCCCATAGAAAACCTCTCCTGCTCTGGACAGAGGTGGCAGCAGAGAGCGGTGTGTCAGACCTAAAAGAATGGAATATTCAGCACTTTTAAATTCACTCCGTGTTTAGCTTTTCAGCCTGATCTCTGCCTGATCCGAGGGCTGCAATTTTGTACAGAGGAATACTTTTCACAGTTGAGAGTTTACTGCAAGACCAATGTCCTTGTTAGGGATTGTTTTTGTCTCAGACTATGCGTTTCAAGAGGGGCACCCAGAAACTGATGAAGAGAGAGGTGCCACCCTTGAAACTTGTAGTAAAAACAATTATACCATAGTCATGAAAAGTTGGTAAAAACTCAAGTAGTATATGTAGAATGAATGTCTTTTATGGATATACCACTAGTCTACTGTGCTGTTCCATTCTTGCTACCATCTCCTGGGTCGAGCGGGTTATGATTTTTCACTCTTTTCTAGCTTGCTTTTTTTCCCCTTACACCAATATAAAATGAAGCAAATTTATCATATTGTCATCTAATTTCCAATGAACACGGCACATTTTACTTATACATTGAACGCCATCCATTAAGTGGAGGAAGAATGTTGTAACTTTCTAAGAAACGAAAAACAATGCATGCAGCTAAAAAGCAATACAGGATCAGAAAACTGCAGCTACTTTCTTCCAAAAACAGCGCCAAGCCTTTCCTCGGGTCATGTGTGGTGTTACAGTTCAGCTTTATTTACTTCAGTGGAACTGAGCTGCAATACCACAAACAAACTGAAGAAAATAGTGGCGTTGTTTCTGAAAAGAAAAAAAAAAAGCATACTGACTTTAATCCATGCTTCTTTCTGAAGGAGAAAAGGCCTTTGTAAAAATAAATAAAAATAAAATAAAATAAATAAATACAAAAAATAATAATAATGTTAAACACATATAATAAGTGTAACGTGCAGAATGCAAGCCATTTTTGGTAAAAATTTGGCCTACATACTGGTATATGTCTTCTCAATATACAATAGTCTATACAAGGATTAAACTTCATGCTCACTAAACATCTTTAAATATTTTTAAGAAGAAGCAAGTCACAGACTTGACTCATCAGATACATTTTTATACAGTGATAGAACAGTTGTTGTATTATACCGCCATCTGGTGGCCAGTAAGTAAAGCTGCAGTGTAATTTACTATTAGGGTTACATTAAGAATTGCATCAGGGAATCTCGCTTACTGGGTGGTCGGGTTCACAAATGTAAATTCTATTTACAGATAAATAAAAAATGTTTACATATGAATAAAAATATAAATATTAAAGAGAAACTTTAAAATAAATGCTCTGTAGAGGGGGAATTAAAAAGTATAAAGAATCACCACTTAAACTGATTTATCTATTTTTATTGAATAACAAAAAATGAGATTCAATTTTTTATTTTTTTTTAGATCAAACATAAGCCACATGGGTCTGTGCATTGTTACAGCAGTATCATAGCCCAGGCTTATGTCTATACGTTTATCAGACATGTCTTTAGATTTGCCATTGTAGGCCCCTGTAGTAATTCCCTGTATGACTATGTGGCTCTGTTACCTACAGACATGTGGTGTACTGACAGCAGACACTCACCTATAGTAACCATCACTTAGGATAATTTTTCTCTTTGATTTGCAGATGTTGCTGGTACTGGCGGCCGTCTTCCATACTGGGCAATAATTCTCATAGCGTTGGCAGCAGTGATTGTCTTCCTTTTAGGCCTATATGGCTTATTTGCAGTAAGTATCATTCAATTTATATGATGATTTGATTATTTATTACCGAGATGTAGAAATGAGGAAAAGGATGTTCTACAATAGACAAATCAACTACTGTTCTTCTTCAGAAGTTTGTGTGCCTTTGCAGTGGCAGGTCCCCATGATTGCGTTCCTAATGGTTGGGCAAAACCACAATAGAACGCTTTGCTCAACCCGTGTGATAACTGTGCAGACATTCACAGTTACACTTTATTATTTATATCATCAGAGCAGGAGAGGAAGCTGAATGCATTGTGAACGTGTGTTCAGCTTCCTGTCAGGCAGAACATCCAGACAGAACACATTGCTAGATATGAATCTGTATTTTTTTCTCCAAAAGATCAACCCCGTCATATATCAGACTTTGACCCCCTTGTTTATCCTGGACCATCAGGAAATACAATGCCCCCCCCCCCCCCCCCCTTAGACCCTTTAGTTTGATTTAGTGTTCTATTGTTTTATTTAAACCTGGATGAATTCTATAGTCCAAAAAGTGAAAAATAAATAAATAAAATAATAATACTAATAGTATGCTGAAAAAGATACAATCTGCTTCACGAGGTGTATTCCGAAAAATAAGAAGGGTAAGATGGATAAAGCTAGATTGTGCGTCTACAGTATATATGCTAGTAGGGCGCAACAACCAAAAGAGCAAGTTCAACAGTATATGCCATAATCAATGTCCCTCAATGACTGTTTCTGTAAAATCCCACAGCATGTGGAGCTTCGTTTGACACGACATTTCCTGTGGATATGCTATAAATATCTATGGAGGAAGAATAGTTTTTTTTTTTTGCATGTAATATAACCGCCATCGTAAGACTGAACTGTCTATGAAGCCAGAGCTAGAGGGCAGTAGGGTTCAGGGTTCATCAGGTGAACATTCCTTGCATTACCAAAAAATTTTAGATTAGAAGAAGAGGAAGGGTAACCACTGCCAATCAACCAGAGCGGCTTATATTACTCCCAGTGTCACCAGGGGTTACTCAGCTTCTCTGAAGTGCATATCTATGTTTATAGTTTGAAAAAATATGGTTAACAAGTTAAGAAGTGTAATGGAAGCCGTATAATTTTAAAAATTTCACCTCCAAAGTTCATTTAAATAGAAGCGTGCCCAGGAATTAAATGTTCATCATGCATATTGCTTCAGAAATTATGTCCGCCTATGCATTTTGCCTGCAGTGGCCACTTCTGGTGAGATGTAGTATGACATCTTGACCATGGAAATTATTGATGGGCCATGCTAGAT
This sequence comes from Dendropsophus ebraccatus, assembly GCF_027789765.1. NCBI lineage: Eukaryota > Metazoa > Chordata > Amphibia > Anura > Hylidae > Dendropsophus > Dendropsophus ebraccatus. Next base: position 89,665,046 of record NC_091463.1, read on the forward strand.
TGGGAGAAAAGGGACCACCACACAAGACATGTCTATTCTTATAGAGGAAAAAGGTGCCAAACAAGGGACTAAGGCCCCCTTCACACGTCCGGAAAATCTGTCCGGATTTCTTATCAGGAAATCCGGACGGATTTCCGGACTCATAGGCTAACATTAGAGACGGACACCTTTCCGGATTTTTCCGGAAGGGTGTCCGTTCCGGAAAATAGGACTGCATTTTTTAGATCCTGTCCTATTTCCGTCCGGAAATCTGGCACGGACGCCCCCATAGAAGTCTATCGGAGGAACATGTACATCAGGAAAGTGCCTGCGATTCCGGATTGGTAGAGAGCCAGCCTGGACCCGGACCTCAGCACAGGACTGGCTGAGATCCCCCCACCACCCGCCCTGCACTCTGGCCGCCAGCCGATCGCCCGCATCCCCCCCCCCCTGCATCGCACCACACCGCACACTCTGCCCGGCACTACAGGTCCCCCGCGCCGCCTCCTTCCCCCCCCCGGAACTCACCACCGGACCTCCGGCTCTCCGTCATCTGAACACGCCCCCGCCCGAAACTCACCACCTGGCCGCCCGCCGCATGCTCCGCACCTCCGACCCCAACAGAGCAGGATCCAGGACAGGTGAGATTACCCCTTATGACTACTACTCCTACCATGCTCTGCTGGCAGGCCATGATGGGAGTTGTAGTTCTGCAGCCTGTTGCCATCCAGGTACACTAGTGGCTGTGTGGGTACCTGTGATTTATGTTGGCATACTAGACCATATTATCTCATCAGGAAATCCTGAAGGTTTTTCCTGAAGGTTTTTCCTGATGGTTTCCTGATGGTTTCCTGGTGGTAAAAACAGATTACTGTCAGGAAATCCTGATACTTTCCTGATGACATTTGAGGTCTCCTGATCAGGATTTCCTGACAGTAAAAACTGACACGGACGTGTGAATGGGGCCTAACACGGCACATGGAAAATGGCTGACTTCATAAGCCAATGCCTAATATGAATAGTGTGTCTTTTACAGAAACTCTCAGCTCAGGTTATAGCAATAGTTCATTACTTTGGCACTGAGTGGACTTGGTGCATCATGGCAAGTTATAAAAAGTTTGTACTAAAGGTCTGTAAGAGTCTTGTGTAGAATATCAATGATCTGACCTGACTTGTGTCTTTCTAGGTCTTAGGTTTATTATATCCTGGAGGTTTCCTGTCTCTGGGCGCAGGTGCCGTATCAGGCGCCACCAATGTTGTACCGACTACCGCAGGCGATTTCCCTGGCACCTTAACATCATATTATCCCAACAAAGCCTACAACCCCGAGCCACAATCCTGTTCTGAATCACAACCATCAAGAAATTCACCATATTATGAGCCTCACGGAAGTATTAACCCCTAGAATGATCACACCCATCCCATCCCATATATATTTATTTTTATACTAAGTTGGAAAATATTTAGATTTGATGATTATATTTATTTGCACTGATTTAGTAAGTACATTATGTCATATTGCAATAAAAATGCTACTTACTGCAATTGTCTTCTATTGTTATAGAATGTAGAGGAAGATGCAATACCTAAGCCTACTATTAAATACTATTAATCAAGAGTGGTTCATATCCTTTCCATCCCACCAAACATATTGGGGACGGTTAATGGAAAGGTGCCTATTTAAAAAAAAAAAAATTTTATGTTTTAATATTCACTTTATTATATATGTCTCTTTATATAATGTCCATAAGGTACTTGCAGTTTAAACTGGATTGCTTATATGGTTTTTATGTATCATTTTTATTTTCTGGATTTTGTATTTCCATATATATTTATTTTTGTGCCATACGTGGATTTTTGGCACATTTTTTATCATGTGTTATTTTGGCCATTTTCCAGATCTTCTTGGTATATGCGCCTATTTTAGACAAAGATATTATTGCCAGTGCGAAGTCCTACTGCTTGGGAGGAGCATGGGTGACGCCTCCTTGGTTACCATATGTGGTTTGCTTTGCGGTCGCTCTAGGAGGAGGAGCCCACTGGTGTTTTTGGTGATGTGTGTTCCATACTAGAGCAGACAGACATCTCTCACCGCTGGGTATGTTTCACTTGCGTTGACATAACTGGGTGCATTCCATCTGTGGAACGCAGCCAATTCCAGAGCCATGATCACTGACCCTGTGGTGTACCCCTCTGGTGGCATAGAGGAGGTATGGCCAGTCACTTGCCAGATGGTGAGGTGTGACGCCAGTCCTATGGTGGTTGGCCAAGATATAGTCGGGCCCAATGATGTTCTGTCGTAAGCTGGTTTGGTAATAAAAGGCCGTTTATTACCTTGTTCCCCTGTGGTCAGTGACCTGCTGGTCTGTTGCGGGGTCCCTTGGGTTGTAGTCATGGTGGTCCAGAGTGGAATGTTGACCCACCTGGACTATTGGCACCGCCACCCACAGAAAGGGGAGATGACCCAAGGAATGCTCGTGTACTGTGTTGGTGCAGGGTGAAGAACCACAGAGTCTCTTTATCATAAATAAGATCTGCTTTTCTGAGGAAACACTTCTGTGCAGCAAGTCATACAGCTTTGCCTAGAAACAGTACTTTACACTTAATAAGACTCTTGATAAGTTAGGATCCAGATCTGTTGTGAGTGGGGAAGAAGTAGTGCAGTCGGGTGAACTGAGTTGGGTACTGAGAGTATAGAGTCAGAGGATAATGTCAGTCAATACTGGAGAAGAAAGAGAGAATACTTGTGCCTGTGTATTGATCTTTGGGTCTTCGCACCACCTTTTTTCCTACCAGTGTTGATAGACCCGTCCTAGTGAGTGACACAAGCCCCAGACCTTGTTACCTGGGATGCTGAGGGTTCCCTGCTGATACCCACCTTGCGAGATAGAGTTCATAGGCTTCTAGCAACTTTGCTATATCTGGATCAGTTGCTAGCTTTGCTTTATGGATACTGTCCTGCACTTTGACTCTCCTTGTCCAAGGCGTGGGTTGAGATGATCTCTGTCCTCTCTAGCAAAGAGTTTAACACTGCATAGTGCTGAGCGGAGTTACTGAAGAAGAAAAGGTTAGCTGCATGTTGTCTCTACGGAGGATAGTGACAAAAGACCTGTACACTTCCTCTACCTATGTGACTTCCTATCTACAGCCCCCTATATGGTGCGCTGTTAATGGGCGAAGAGTGAATACAGAAGAAGAAAAGAGAGAAGTGATAGGACAGAAGAAGAGAACACACTCATTGGTCTACAGATCCATGTGACATACCAACAAACAATAACCTTTACAGTACTATAGCTGTGCAGCAGCTAAGTATACACACTTACAGTAGCGACATCTTGTGGTGACACTTTAACACTCCTTCATCACCACTGTGTGTGTAGTGTACGTCCAGATTTATGCTTGACAAAGGTGACTTTGGATTACCGAAATTAGTTGCCTGGGACATGTTTTATTCACTGCTTGTCACCTCGAATAAAATGGTTTACTGCAAGATGCTGGAACGTGGTTTTATCTACATGCTAGCTTGGTGGGGGATTTACATGACTGTTTTATCTAGGGATGAGCGAACCGAACCGTAACGAACCAGATTCGTTACGAACTTTGCAAAAAGTTTGGTTCGTCACCGAACCGAACTTTGAGAAAGTTCGTAACGAATCTGGTTAAAATAACAATAACAAATAGAATCAAAGACATCCAAGACATCTTTAGAAAGTGATGCAAACACCTCTGGAATGCATCTGGGAAAGCAGGGAAACAGTATTAGAGGAATCGGCATTAAGGGGTTAGCGATCCTATGCAGTAAAGCCGATGCCTCTGATGGTTAATATATTTAATAATTAAAACATATTTTCATTGTAATAAAGTCCCTTTCGTTGTTCAATAATTTAAATAAAACAAATTCATCATTGTGCAATTAAATATAGTTAAAATAAATATATATATATATATATATATATATATATATATATATATATAAATAAATGTATATATATATATTTATTCTTTTACAGTATATTTAATTGCACAAGTATGGATTCGTTTAAATTAAATTATTGAACAATGAAACTAATTTTATTACAGCGAAAATGTGTTTTATTAATTAAATATTAATTAGTACAGGAAGCTCTTTAAGCCGTTAATTCATATTGCCGGTAAAAGAGCAAACTGTAATAATCAATACTTTACTTTAATTAAAACATCAAATGTTTTTTCTAATTCTGTTATCACAATAGCATTATTAGAAGAAACATTTTGAATCATATGTGCGCTCAGCTGATCAGCTGATCGGCTGAGCGCACATATAATTAGCGGGTCCGCAGCACAGTGACTTCATTGTGCTGCGGACCAGCGAAGAGGACACATGTGGACATCAGATGGTGAGTATACAGCTCTCCCTACCCCTTCCCCAACACTGCACCCATCCCAGCAAGGAAGGGGGGTCACTTAACCCCTTCCTTGCTGGGATGGGTGCAGTCTGACATCAGTCTGGCCCCCAAGGGGTTAAGGGGGATGCAATGCATCCTCCCTTAACCCCTTGAGGGCCAGACTGTAAGCAGCGATCTGTAAAGATGCTGCATACTGTAAGGAGCACAACACCGCTCACAATGATGGGTGTTGTGCTCCTGTTTGTGTGTTTTTTGTGTGTTTCTCCCTTTTTGTTTTTCAGATATCGGTATCCTGTGGATTACGTTGGATTCGATGGACTACGATGATGAACAGCGGTTGTTTGGATTTTTTTTTTTAATAAAATGGTCAATGAGGGGTTTGGGGGTGTTTTTATTTGAATAAAAAAAAAATTTCACTTGTGTCTTGTTTTTATTTCTTTACTTTATAGACTTAGTAGTGGAAGTCGTCTAATAGACGGAATCCATTACTAAGTCGGGGCCTAGTGTTAGCCGGTATAAAATGGCTAACACTAACCCCCCCATTATTACCCCAGTACCCAATGCCACCAGGGGTACTGGGAAGAGCCGGGTGCCAGTGGTCCCGGAGCGTCAAAATTGGCGCTCCTGGACCGGGCGGCAGCAGGCTGGTAAGATTTAGGCTGGGGAGGGCCTAAACCAATGGCTCTTTCCCCCCTGATGTTACCAGGCTGCTGTTGCTTGGTTTTTAACCCGGCTGGTTATGAAAATAGGGGGGACCCTATGCGTTTTTTTTTAATTATTTATTTATTTAAAAAAAAAAAACGCATAGGGTTAATTAAATATATTAACCATTAGTGGAGTCGGCTCTGCATTATTGCCGATTTGCCGGCTATATTTTTTTTCACTATTTTTGCAATAGAGTAATTAGAGTTACGCACATGTGTACAGATTATCAGGTGCAAAGCATAAAGAGGAGCAATTACAAGGTGCTAAGCATTAGCGTATCTTCTATTCGCCAGTGCATATATACACAATGATGTGCATCCATGTATCACGCAATACACGCGAGGAATGCTAGGCCGCAGCGTACAGTTAACTTAGCGAGCCTCCCCTTTTGGCCACGGAAAACTCGAATACATTGTGAAGATAATGGACAGGATGGACTATGATCTGCATCATGGCCCCATGCAGAATCCAAACATGCATAAAAAATGTTGGTTAAAATTATTCACAGCCTGCATCAGAAGTTTTAGGTGCGATTATGGCAATTTTTACAATGTTCTAAGCCCTACTTGGTCAGTTCTTCCCCTTACACAGACAGTTTCACAATGTTCTAAGCCCTACTCGGTCAGCTCTCCCTCCCTACACTGACTAACTACCACTGTGAATATTGCTGCCTAACTGAATTCAGATGTTGTCCCTGCTCCTTTCACTCTCCCTACTGAACGGCACAAGAATCAGGAAAGACTGTGAGAAAATATTCCTCAGCGTTGCGTTTTTATAGCATGTACGTAAGGTACGTAATGACGCCAATCGTACAGCCAATCACATTAATGCCAGTAGTGACCATGGCTGCTACATTACCTGATGAGCCCATCCTTCAACACATGTTCATTGTCTCTCTGAAATTAGTAAAGGCAACTCATGCAGTTGTGTACATAATAAGATTAACGTTCGCATGTTCAAAAATTTTCGAAAATTATAGTTATAACTAGAGATGAGCGAAGCGGGTTTGGGTTCAAGTCGATCCGAACCCGAACTTTCGGCATTTGATTAGCGGGCGGCGGCTGAACTCGGATAAAGCTCTAAGGTTGTCTGGAAAACATGGATACAGCCAATGACTATATCCATGATTTCCACATAGCCTTAGGGCTTTATCCAACTTCAGCAGCCACCGCTAATCAAATGCCGAAAGTTCGGGTTCGGATGGACTCAAACCCGAACCCGGTTCGCTCATCTCTAGTTATAACCATTCCGATCATCGAACAAATTATTCCTGATGGATGAAAACGAACAATAAGCGGCATGTTTGTATGAACATACAAACATGTTCGCTCATCACTCTACAGAACCTGAATCCTATGAGTTTGGGTCCCTCATCTCTACTAGTCGCCATGACCCAGGGTCTTGCAGCACCTTCAATAAACAGAATAAAATACATAGAAAAGATATACAGTGTATGTTCGCTGCACCCTACTATGGATATAGGAGATGTTGGGGGATGTATACTCTGAGTGCACTACTATTCTAATGCCCAAGAATACTGTAAAATGAAATCGTATGTAGGCTCTCTAGGAGTAAATCCTATATATCTTATCTTTGTGGAGGGACAAGCCCTATTGAAACATTGCAACAATATTACGATATTGCAACTATTATCATCTGGCTCCAAAACAGCAGGGGGCAAGAGGCCAGAGAATCTAAATGCCATAAGGACATTTACTCTATATGCAAACTGCGATCTATATTGATAGAACAGCCAGCGCAAGGGCCCTGCGCTGACGCTCTATTTTCAGCAAATTACTATAGAACGTTGAATTTTATTGTTTATTTCATTTTATATATTGAACTATTTATTTGTTTTGATTCATTTTATAAGATTATGTTTATCTCTATGAATTCATGAACTTTTGCTTTTTATAAGATAAAATTGTGATATATTTTAAGACAAATACCTCCCTGTAAATGATTCGCCTCCACAAACATCAGCTATATAGGATTTACTCCTAGAGAGCCTACATACGATTTTAGAATAAAATACATGTACAACATAACAACCTGTATATACTCTACATACCAAAATATTTGTTTTCCAGTCTCAGCTGAATAAAGGTGGCAACAATTTATATAAAGATTTTGCCCTACGGGGCACAGGTTCACTGTTTTATGGTGCGTTCACACCTACAGGATCTGCAGCTGATTTTCTGCAGCAGATTTCATTTAAATAACTGAACACAGCATCAAATCTGCTGCAGATCCTGTAGGTGTGAACGCACCCTTATACTTCTGGCTCTAGTTTTATCCCACATGTCGCTAACATTATTGGGTGATGCTGCCATCTGCTGGTTACATCTCATTGAAGACAGAAGAGAAAAGGCTTTTAGAGGTTTTGTTCATCCTTGTTCTCCTTCTTTCGTAAGGCTCTTAAACGTTTATTGGCCGTATTCGGACGATAATTGCCCTGTGCAATAGGAAACAACAATAAGCCGACATGAACGATGTCGGCTGATCGTTGTAGTCGTTTGTGGAATAGGAGCAGCGGCAGCAGACCGCTGCTATATGCGATGGGCTGCCTGCATGATCAGCGATCACCGGGGCAGCCCCCCCGGCTCTTACCCGCTCACGTGATGGCCCTATTACATGTGGCGGGAGCGAGCAGAGAACGAGGAGCAAGTGAACGCTGACAGTGCTTGTTTGCTCCTCTCACACGCCCCCTGTAATAGGGGCTTTAGTACAGGGGGGTATGTAAGGGGAGCCAGGTGCTACGTAACAGGGGAGATACCAGAACAATACAGGTCTAGCTATGACTCTAATATTAACATTCCCTGTCACTTCTTACAGCTTCAGTCCATGTTCACACAATGTAAGTACCGTAATAATAACAGCCGATGTTGAAAATCGGCAACAACGGCCGTGATTACTACAGAACTTACATTGTGCTGCAGCTGAGGGAATCCCAGCCGGAGTGTATACATTCGGGCCGGGATCCCTATCGGCGCCGAAACAAATGACATGTCAGTTTTCTGCGGCCACTATTCATTGGATAGCAGCCGCAGAGGACCTGTCAGTGCACACTATGGAGTGTGCGGCTCCAGTCGTACGCTCCATTGTGAGCAGCGGTGCAGTGGTATGCGGGCACGCACGGATGCTCCCGCATCCCGTTTCTATAGAAGTGAAGATCATCCGGCTGGTATTGCAGTACCGGCCTGATCTTCTCTGACACTGATCTTCTCTGACACCGGCCGTTCTGTAAACATCCCCCAGACCATGACACTGCCCCCACTTGCTCGTGTGATTCCAGCAATGGCTGTGGGGTGTTACTTCTCTGATGTTTCTTGCCCTAGACGTCAGTCTGCAGTTCTTTGTAGAAGAAATGCTAAAGCCTGGATTCTTCCAATACTGTAGGTAACACCTTCTCTTATCCCGTGTAGGAGCCTGGACACATGCCACCATATAAGTGTTATGTTCTACCTCTCTTTCCTGTCCTTGCGCTCCACCTTCCCTGTTTCACCCTCTCTACGTTCTCCCGTCCTTTCATCCTCTGAATTCATGTCACGACTAGGTGACTCATGTAATAAATCATTCATAGCGCCATTGTTATCATACCTGATCACTCATTTCTATTCATTGATTTTAACTGGGTTAAATAACTACAGCAAAGTCCTTCCTCCCCCCCCCCCAAAAAAAAAATTGTCGAGTCACAACATGTAGTAGAGGGAGACGAAGGGACGGGTCATAGACTAAGTTTGCAATAAATGATTTTATCCTTTCTCCAGAGCATTACAAAACAAATATTAGCCTCAAATCTCAAGCTTACAATTAGTAGGGCGACCAATGTGTCTCCATGGTAACAGACAACAAACTTATTCCAGTGTAGTCTGATTCCAAAATGACAGTCTTTTCTTTCTGCCCCCTGCTTCCTCTCAACATATTCTTCAAGGGTAAGGGTCCTATTACATGAAACAATTATTAACCCATTACTGAATTCGGCCCATTACCGGACGTTGCAACCAATAATTGTTTTGGGTAATATCTCATGTTGAAAGGCAACAAGAAGCTGATGTGGTGCTTGTTGGCTGCTCGTTGCCTTTCAGCATGAGCTATTAACAGCACTTTCTCTCATTTTGACAGTGATGGAGATGGTCTATCGGATTCAGCTGAACACCCCCGGGTGGGATGCCGGGCACCTGGACCTGATAGTGTTCTAGTCACTATAAGCAGCAATACATGGAGCATAGCCACTTACATCTGAGCTGGTGTACAGGAGCAGGGACTCCTGTCTTTGAAAAAAGTCCTTGCACCTGTATGTACTTTTTGAGTTTTTTTTATACTGACATGGTCACATGATCACTGCTAAAAACACTGATCATGGGGAATCTAAAAGACCGGATTGCAGAGGCAGAGTATCAACAAAATAACAGTAAATGTATACCTTCCCGCTCACTATATACAAGAAAAGGTATGTAAATTACTTTAAAAAAAACTGCCAGTACTTATCTGCTGCTGTATGTCCTGCAGGAAGTAGTGTATTCTTTCCGGTCTGACACAGTGCCCTCTGCTGCCACCTCTGTCCATGTCAGGAACTGTCCAGAGCAGCAGAAAATCCCCACAGAAAACCTCTCCTGCTCTGAACAGTTCCTGACATGGACAGAGATGGCAGCAGAGAGCACTGTGTCAGACTGGAACGAATACACCACTTCCTGCGGGACATACAGCAGCTGATAAGTACTGGAAAACTTTATTTATTTATTTATTTTTAAATAGAAGTCATTTACAAATTTATGCAACTTCCTGACACCAGCTGATTTTAAAACAATTTTTCCCCCCTCAGAAGTACCCCTTTAAGTTCACTGAGCTATTCTAGCCATCCAGGGTGAAAGACATTCTTTATACTGAATCTGTAATAGGTTTTACAACACAAAAAAAGAATTTAAAGGTTATTTAAAGTGAACTTTATACAATGCCAGCCCCATTTACAACCTTCCTGTGGCATAAACTTCAATGGAAATCGCCTAACCTGTTTCTTATCAGTGAATGTTTTATTACAGCTCAGTAAACTAGTAGCAGCCTATGGGTAGGTGATCTATAATAAGCGGCTTATTTATAACATGTGTTCTGTATGGCTGGCTTCAAAGAAGAACACGGCTCCTGGCAAGAGAGGGAATATTAATGATGACAGCTTATCACCTCGTAAAAATAATTTATACCTCGCTCTATATAATACACCCATGTTGGGCCCCGCCGATAACCTTACACTGTGTAGCAAGTACTATACTATAGAATCCTAGCACTTTTATTAGTTCTTGTGATCTGTCCTCTCCATAGTAGGAGTACCCTGAATTTTTTTGGGAGTGGGCCAAAAAGGTCAAAGAAGATAACTTAATTTTGGCGACTCTGGAGCAATTACTAGGGTCCATTTATAATGGGACGAGTCACAAATAACCTATGTAACATTGGTATTTTAAAGGTGTATTCCACTCCCCCCTCCTGGAGGTTAACAATTGATCCCATACATGTCATTACCTTTTTTAATTTCCTTCCCCCACTTTTGAGCTGCTGCTTTCTGCTGAAAACACAGAAAACTGTGTGTGAGCTCTTCTCTCCATCTCCCCTTCTTCCCCTCCCTTCCAAGATGACTTATATAAACGGTGTCCTTAGCCGGCTGTCTCTGCACTCTGTATTGCCAGGAGGGTTAATCTGAGGTCAAGTTGCTGGTGACGTCTCAGTAGTTAATCCTCCTTGAAGGCATCTCGCCTGCATAAGAAGGGGGGGAGCGCGTTGGAAGTGTCTGGTGGGAGTCCGCCAATGGCACACCGATTGCTCCCACTGGAGTACGAGTTAGGCACCATGAGTGCCAGTTGGTATTAAAAGACAACTCTGGCCAAAAGTATTTTTTGATATGTTATTAGACAATTTCCTAATGTACATTAATTATGGGAAATGCACATATACTGCTATTTTCCTTAATTTAGTAGATCATGGAGACTTCAAATTTTCTGAAATACCGTGATGCCACGAACCAGGGTGTAATTCCAATGGAGTGTCCAGCAGGGGGCGCAGTATATGTAAAAGCCTATGGACTGTATTAAAGTCTATGGAGTATGTAATGTAATGTGAAAACGACACTTTATTGGTAGACTAGGTGTATGGGATAATGGACTGTGTGTATGGGATAATTTGGGGAGCAAAGACACTTGCTCCCCAAATGAAAGGCACTGAGCAGGAAGGGAGAGAGGATCCGGTACATCTTACTACCTCCTCCCTCCCTGCTCAGTGCTGTGGGACAGATACACACTGCTACTCCTCCCATTATCTGCTCATAGTATGAGCAGATGATTGGAGAAGTAGTACTAGGAAGATACCCAGCCTCAACCTCCCTCAGCCAACATCCCCCACACTCGCCGCACCGCAACACACTATGACCATCACCAGCCCCCCCCCCTCACTGCATAGCTGCTGCTGGCGATGGTGATGGGGGGGGGCTGGTGCTGGGATCTTCCTAGTACTACTCCTCCGATCATCTGCTCCTACTATGAGCAGATAATTGGAGGAGTAGAAGTGAGTATCTGTCCCACAGCACTGAGCAGGGAGGGAGGGAAGAGGTAGTTAGATGTACCGGCTCCTCTCTCCCTTTCTGCTCGGTGCCTTTTTATTTGGGGAGCAAGTGTCCTTGCTCCCCAGATTATCCCATACACATAGTCCATTATCCCATACACCTAGTCTACCAATAAAGTGTAGTTTTCACATTACATTACATACTCCATAGACTTCAGTCCATAGGCTTTTACATATACTGCGCCCCCTGCTGGACACTCCATTGGAATTACACACTGGTTCGTGACATCACATTATTTCAGATAATTTGAAGTCTCCATGATCTACTAAATTAAGGGAAATAGCCCTATATGTGCATTTCCCATGATTAATGTACATTAGGAAATTGTCTAAATTTCCATAAGTAATAACATATCAAAAAATACTTTTGGCTGAACTTCTCCTTTAAGTTTGGTTTTGGTTTCTAATAACGCTGTGGCCGACCATCACCCAGCAAAAGTTATAAGTGTCTTGTTTTTATTCCTGGCGGGTGCGTTATGACAAGTAAGGGTTGATTTGGTATGGAGCCTTTATGCAGTCTTGCATTACAGAGTGCAGAAAAAGCTAGGGACTTTTTTACATGAGGTGTCTAAGAAGGGAGGGGGGGAGGGGGAAATGGTGAGAAAAGCTCACACACAGTTTTCTGTGTCTTCAGCAGAAAGCAGCAGCTCAGAACTGGGGGAAGGAGACTGAAAAGATAATAAGTACGGAATAAATTGTTAGTCTTCAGGACTATGTATTTTACCAGAGTAGAGTACATTTTAATCTACCAGAAGAAAAAGGGGTCTTTTTTTTCCTGTGTGCCAATCCATTGTAACCACAGTACCTGTAGTTTAATGGAGTGGAGGCAACACTATGGCTTGACTCCTTTAGTATCTCCCATACACATCCTTAGTAGTCTATGGACTATGGGCGTCGTGAATCAATAATTATAGATCACAGGCCACGTTCTATTGGGCACAGATGCCGTCTAGATTTTTCCTGAAGAATGTCCATGCCAGAAAATAAAGGATATCTCCTATATTTGCCTGGAATCCAGTGCAGACTCCGCATAGAACCCTGTGGGAGCATACTGATTCTGGACATCCGGAATCTGTCTGGAATTCTGAATGCATAACATGGCCGCCTGGGCCAGTGCTAGCACCTGGGCAAGTGCTGCTAAGTGCTGACGCTGGCCCTTTAATACTCTTAGGGTAGCTTCACACATAGCGTATCGCAGCAGATTTGATGGTGCGGATCTGCAGCAGATTTGATGTAAATAACTGAACACGGCATCAAATCTGCTGCAGATCTGCTGTGGATCCTGTACATGTGAACGCACCCTTATCAGGAACATATACAGTTAAATGTGACACTGTGATTGACCGGGACGGGACCCTTGGCTCCTGAGCCTGTCAATCACTCTCATGGCAGGAGGCAGCATTATACCTCTGACCACAAGAGGCCGCTATCTGCCCCCAGTGTTGTGGTGCACGAGTGATGCCACTTATGTGCATGCAGCACCAGAAGACAGAGGAGGAAGCTTAAAGGGGTGCTCCAGCATGGGGGCACTTTTTTGGGGGGACCGGGGAGGAGGTGGCTGAAATAAAAGACGTCCACTTACCTCCCCGGTTCCAGCGGCGGGTCCCGCATCACTGCACTCCGGTGCCTGGTTCCCGGCCGCTTCTGGGTGCCTGACGCCGCCCGAGACGCTACGTCTCAGGGCCACTCAGCCACTCAGTGAAGGAGGCGGGCTCCGAGCGGACTTCAAACGGATCCCGCCTCCTTCACTGAGTGGCTGAGTGGACCTGAGTCGTCACGTCTCGGGCCCGCGTCAGACACCCGGAAGTGGCCGGGAACCGGGCACTGGAGCGCAGTGATGGGGGACCCGCCGCTGGAACCGGGGAGGTAAGTGAACTTCTTTTATTTCCGCCACCTCCTCCCCGGTCCCCCCCAAAAAGTGCCCCCACGCTGGAGCACCCCTTTAAGGAGGACATCACTGTAGCCTGCAAAAGGTGAGTATTTTTTTTTTTTCCACTCCTCAGTTTTTACGGCCAGGACACACTGATGGTTTCCTGAAGCCTCCTGAAAGTCTTCCTGATCAGTATTTCGAAACAGCCATTGAAGTGTAAAGGAGGTATCCATTCCCCTCTGTCTGTTCTTCAATGTTTTATTGTACCAATTTCCATTTATAGCTTCTTGTTATTGGCAAATTAATATTTCCTTAATCTGAGGGAACTGGGGCGATCGCATTCTCTGGCAACGATTGTGGTTCAGCCAGATTGTCTTGAACGTCACCCGGGAAGTTACCCTATAATTTGGATACTTATAATACTAGGAATACTTGTTTAAATTATTTCATATAGTTATGTGATCATCAACATGTAATCAATCACAGGAAGGTACGTGAAAACTCACAGTGTATACGACACCTATAACGTGCCCAGCTCAGGGTTCTAGCCCAATTTCTAGGCAGTAGTCTGGTAAAGGGGTACTCCCTCAAAAATAACTTGTTTTCAACTAGTGACAGAGCGTTATACAGAATTGTAAAGTCTTCCAGTACTTATCAGCTGCTGTACATCCTGCAGGAAGTGGTGTATTCTTACCAGTCTGACACAGTGCTCTTTGCTGCCACCTCTGTCTATGTCAGGAACATGGGGATTGGCTGCTGATCTGGACAGTTCCTGACATGGACAGAGGTGGCAGCAGAGAGCACTGCATCAGACTGGAAAGAATACACCACTTCCTGCAGGATATACATCAGCTGATAAGTATTGGAAGACTTAAGATTTTTAAATTTATATAACTTTCTGAGACCAGTTTTTTTATTTAAAAGAAAACTTTTTTTTCACTGGAGTACCCTTATAATGGTTTAGTCCATGTTTTAAATAAATAAATAAATAAATCAATAAATAACAGAAACCATCAAACAGAGTTTGTTATTGTTTTTGCAAAAACAGGTGGAAAAAATGGAATGCAGAAACAGTGTAAACCCAGCCTAAGGCTACGCTCACACATAGGAGGAGATTTATTAAACAAGGTGTAAAGTGAAACTGGCTCAGTTGCCAATCAGATTCCACCTTTCATTTTCCAAAGAGTCTATGAGGAATGAAAGGTGGAATCTGATTGGTTGCTAGGGGCAACTGAGCCAGTTTCACTTTACACCATGTTTGATAAATCTCCCCCTATGTATTTCCGTCTGTCTTTTTTTCAATCAAAACCAGGATTGGGTTGAAAGCACAGAAACTGTGCAAATCTTTCTATGATAATTTTGCCCTGTCAGTGCCGCTCCTGGTTTTGGTTGAAAAAAGACTGACGGAAATACTAAGTGTGAGCATAGCCTTCTGCTGAGTGTGGATTTGTGTTCATCAGCTTGACACAGATTATGCTCGCACCTTGTTAGATTAGTCATCTCTGTCTTTACAAATCCTGGAACCAAGGCCACTACACTGAGATGTTAACTCTTTACATCTCACAAAAATGTAAACTTTTGACAATTTAGCTTCCCAAGTGGGTTGGTTTTCAATGGAAATTGGTTTAATTTATAGCGTATACACTGGGTCAGAGGGGGCTAAAATTTTGGTTAGTAGAGCATGGACAGCAAAGGATAACTTTATTAACATCTGGTCCCTCTGTGACAAAAATAAAACTTTTTAGGCTTGATAAATCACCCCCCCCCCAGGGTGTATACATGCAATTTAGTGACCAACCCCTAGTGGTTGTGGTAGAAATATCACCTCTTGTGGGTACTTGGTCTATCCCATGTCCTACGATGAATTTAGCCACCACTAGTTGGAATCAGGAATGAACATGACTATTGTCGAGTTCTTCCAATTTCCATTAATGACACTTGGTTCGAAGGAACCTATAATAAAACACCTGTGTGCCCTCAAATTAACCTGCTTCCTTCCAGGCCTAAGCCCTCCACAAACCAAGTTACAAGTAAAGACCACAATGTCCTCATAAGGAAGGGAGTCCAGAACCTAACGTTGGTTCTCCTCTCCATTTCCAGTGCCAGTGTACCATCTTAACCTCGATGCCCCCCCCCCCCACACTCACTGATGCACTATTTAACCACCTCCACGACCTCGCCTTGTTCCACACGCTCTGAGAAACAATGTCTGACCACACTGAGGGATACAT
This sequence comes from Dendropsophus ebraccatus, assembly GCF_027789765.1. Taxonomy (NCBI): domain Eukaryota; kingdom Metazoa; phylum Chordata; class Amphibia; order Anura; family Hylidae; genus Dendropsophus; species Dendropsophus ebraccatus. The sequence continues at coordinate 89,680,825 of NC_091463.1, forward strand.
GGACCACAACCGCAACAGGTCAAATTTTATATTATCAATAAGGTCAAGAGAAGGCCTTGCCCCCAGATCATCCCCCCAAGTGCACCACCAGGATCCATCTGTCTAAACGCACAAAGCGGTAGAATTCAAGCAATAAATTGTTCCAGGTTAAACCCAGTTGTCTGTCCGTCGGCCGCACATCTGCTCTCAATGCTCCCCAGAAGACACACGAATGTCCTAAAAAAAATAGGAAACATTAAGTCCGTGCAAATAACATCCAGCAAACTGAAACAATTGGCCGAGAAACCCCAGCCACCACCATACCACCACATTTCACTGAAGAAGAAGCCGTACATAAGACCAGAATCTAATCAACTTCCACCTGACGATCCCCAGGCCTTCTCCTTCCCCCTCCTCCGTCACCTCTCCAATCCGAAGAGAGTGGCTATTATACATTCCGGCGGCCATACCCAAACGTACAAAACACTGCCGCAACACTGCCACGAACTGAAAACGGGATAAGAACAATCCATTCCTATGCACCAGAAGAGGACCACGGTCAAATGCCCCCGGCTGCCCCGGCTGAGCCCCTGGCACCCGCATGAAAGGACTGCCCCTCAAACCAAGACCTAACCAGAGCAGTGACATGCAACCACAGCCCAATATCCTTGTGACCCCACCGGATACTGGACCTGACCACTTTTTTCTGGCGGAACTGCTCATCATAGTGCAGCCTCTCCTGACCCAATACAGAAGGTACGCCTCCCCAATGGCATCCACGTAACAAAAGAAAGCTGAGTAGTTTCCTTTGGCCTGCTCCCCAAACACCCCTGCTAAAATTGCCAACTCACGCGGAATCAGTTTATACGACCTCCTCTCCTTCTTCTCAGTCATTTCTTCAAGCTTTTTAGTCTTATCAAGAGTAAACTTCTCAAGCGGAAGGCACAAAAATATCTCTACATATTGTCCCTTCCAAATTTGCTCCAGAAACTCCTGCTTCAAATGTTCACCCCAGCTGTCCCTTGTAGAACACATACACTTCCACTTTAGCTGCATCATCTAGTCTGACGACCTCCCCATCCCCCACTGTGGATGACCCCTGAGTCTGCATCGAGGACACCCCTTGCCCTGACTCCTGACTCCAAACCCTTTAAACCCATCAACAAATCCCTCACACAGCTGTCAGGCCCAATAATGCCTGCATGCAACCCCACCCAACTACTAAGACCCCCAAAAGGCAAAATAGTGTCTCACCTGGCTGTTTGTGTTCTGAGATCCCAGCAGCCGGAGGTCCTGTATTCAGATCAGCTCTGACCACTTGCCTCTCCCTGTCCATCCACTTCCATGATTGCACCGCCACTAACGTCATCATGCCCCCTGCCAGCACCTGACCCAAGGCTGCGGTCCACATTGAAAGCTGCCTGATGGCTGCTTGAGGCAGGGCCAGTTCCCTGCTTCCCGCTCAACACACGCTGCCAAGACCACCCAGCCCCAGGCCTCCTTGCATCTTCTCCCTGGGTCCTCCTATGAAGATGCCAGGCTAAGTCAGCACCATGCCTTCCTGGTAAGTCAGCTGTTCTGGGTCCCAACACAACCGCAGACTCATCTGTAGGGAAGCCTCCCCCATTGCAGGCCACGTCAACAAACACACAGGATTCCTCCTGGACTGAGATCTGCGTCCTGCAGCGGGTCCACTAGCAGCCAAGTTCGGAGGGTCCCTGGAGGGGCTCCCAATGCTGTGCCCGTCCTGAGGGGGTCTAATTGGGGCTTAGGTGCGCCAGAAGCTTAGTCCCCTATGGCCGCCAAGACATGAAGACAGACCCAGTTGTGGTCGCTCAGACCCCTGCAGCAAGCTTGAGACTTGAGCCTGTAACCTCTGCGGCCCCCCGCACATCTGCGGGGTAGTTTTCTCCTAATTCTCTAGCTTGAAAATGGCTGTGGTCCACCCCCCCAGCTTATTGCTCACTCCATCGCCCCCCCAATCCCTGCCAACCTGCCCCATGCTGACCCTTACCCTCCCCCCCCCATATAACTGATAACCTCACCCTTCCAGTACTTTCCAGAATTTCCCGTCCCACCAAATCCCAGTCATTCAGGCCTCCCGTAAGCCTGCTCCTCAGTCCGGCCTGTACTGTATAGAGCATGCAGCGTCTCTTCCAGTCCCACAGATCCTATCAGTGCAGGATGATTTTATTCCTTCTATCTACTGTGTCATCTTCCAGCAGTGTAAGAAACAAGGGTCATTTGTCGCTCACAATTAACACTAATTAGTGATCTGTTTGGATTTTACGATTAAAGCTGTAATTTCGCAGGTGTGTCCTACAGTCTATAGCGCGGCACCTGCCCCTGTGAGGAAACTCCTGTAATTAACTAAATCACCAATTATTCCGCCTGTAATTAGACCGGGAATTCCTTGAAGATGATTTTACTGTATATAAATCTAAGCTGCTGTAATGGTCGGTAGGACATGAAGTGCGCCCTATAAAAATAAGGGGCACATGCTTCTCTTTTACGTGTGAGGATTAGGATTAGCCGGCCAAACCTTAGATCTGTGATAATCTCCTGCTCTCATAACTTGCATGTTTTACAAATGGGAAAAATCCGCTGCCAGATTTATGAACCGACCCTAATCTTTCCCATCATACACAACACAGACCTGTTGTTTCAGGTGACTTATTAGGATAAGCTGTCCTGTGTGTGTACATGAGGAGAAGCACTATATCTAACCAATATATATATATATATATATATATATATATATATAGTGGTGTCTTGGATTACAAGTATAATTCGTTCCGGGTCCGCGCTTGTAATCCAAATCCACTCTTAAACCAAAGCAGAATTTCCCATAAGAAATCATAGAAATGTAGAAAATTGGTTCCACACCCCAAAGATAATGATTTATTATTCTGAATAACATGTAAAACAGATGAAAAAAAATTCAGAAACAGGAGAATCTGTGATATTATCAGTTACTGTACAGTAATGGAGAGGATGGGAAACACAAGGGTTGACAGAGACTGCAGGGAGTATGAAGGAATGAGCAGGGCAGATGTGGGCACAGTATAGCAGCGCTCTCTGTCCGGGGAGAGAGGGGTTACAGCTATGGAGAGATTACCTCCACAGTCCTGTCCCCTGGTGCAAGCCCCAGCCTGAAGTGGATCTGCTATGATTTGGAAGGTGAGGGAGACTTCCTGGGTCAGTGTACAGTGCTGTAGGCCCCGCTATGCAGACCATGCCCCTCCCCCTCCCACCCAGTACAGGGAGCTCTTAAACCAAAGCAATGCTCTTAAACCAAGTCACAATTTTGAAAAACTGTGAGCTCTTAAACCAAGAGGCTCTCAAACCAAGTTACTCTTAAACCAAGGTACCACTGTATACATATAGCATGTTCTGCAGATTTCTGTTCAGTACATTCGCTTTAAGATTTTAACATGGATAGAACGGCGTCGGCACGGAGAAGCCATTGCCGTTCCCACAGCGCCGTTCTATTCCAGGGCACTGGTCAGGGGTGAAGCACTGGAGGTGCTCCCGGGAATAGAATGGTGCTGTACATAGGAACCGGTCCAGGGTTCAAAAAAAGGACAGCGGCAATGGCGTCTCCTTGCCGGCGACTTTCTATCCATGTGAAAATCTTAAAGCGAATGTACTGATGGTACACTCGCTTTAATGTCAATGGTGTCTGTAACACAAAGAGGAGGAGATCCTGCACTGTCTCTGTACACAGCCCAATAGCAGCAGTATGGAAACCATAATAAAGCTGTAGTGAGAAATATACAGTAAATGCCCCATTACAAAGAACAGTTATCTGCTGAATCAGGCCGATAACCCTCAGTGCCCCCATATAGTAGCCAGGCCAACCTGTGCATTAGTATAGCAAATATAGCATATAGGCTTCATGTGCCCCAATATAGTAGTAAAACCTCTTCTGCACCTATATATAGTAGTTACCCCCCCCTCTATGCATCCATATAGAAGTTAAAGGAGAAGTCCGGCAGGGACAGGGAGAGGCCTCTTGTGGTCGGAGGTAGAATTCTAATTGGGACCACAAGAGTATTGGCAGAGCGGGTAGCCAATGACTCCTTGGTCTGTCAATGAAACTCACTGCTGCATTTAACTGTGGGTGGGACAGGACACCAGCTGACACTGGCATTGGGAGGTATGGCTATACATACTGTCAAGTTGTGCCTTTAAAAATATATTTAAAAAAAATGAGCCACTTTTATACACTGTTATATTGATCTATCCAGACCCAGAAATTTTTTTAAAAGTCCAAGTAAACCCAGCTCTCCCAGTGTTCTTCACTGACGGGCACAACGTCATCTGCTCTTTATATGGGACTTCTATCGGTCTATCCATAGATCAATGCCATCATTATTTACCAGAATCAATATTTGTCTGGCGTACACCCTATAATATCCACCAGGTGAGGCAGGAGTCACTGACATCAGGCACGAGGAACAATGCCTCTGTGTTCTGCAGGCGATCAAACAACAATCTTATATCCTGTACACTGCCCTGCATCTATACACTATCCATGTATCTGTACACTGCCCCTGCATTTATACACTATCCATGTATCTGTACACTGCCCCTGCATCTATACACTATCCATGCATCTGTACACTGCCCCTGCATCTATACACTATCCATGTATCTGTACACTGCCCCTGCATTTATACACTATCCATGTATCTGTACACTGCCCCTGCATCTATACACTATCCATGCATCTGTACACTGCCCCTGCATCTATACACTATCCATGCATCTGTACACTGCCCCTGCATCTATACACTATCCATGTATCTGTACACTGCCCCTGCATCTATACACTATCCATGAAACTGTACACTGTCCCTGCATCTATACACTATCCATGCATCTGTACACTGCCCCTGCATCTATACACTGCCCCTGCATCTATACACTATCCATGCATCTGTACACTGTCCCTGCACCTACTGTATGGGACCACTTACAAAGTGAATTGTGATATTAATGTATGCTGCAACTATTAAGTGTGAGGTGCAGATAGATAGTTGTACAACAAGTCCCAGCGAACGGGTGCCAGATGAAGAGGAGTAAGACCAATTCCAATGTAACTAGATGCAAGTGATGATCCACGGCACTCCAAGATACGTGAAAAAGTGATGCATTTTTTTTGTAACATGTTTTTTTTTAAATAAATTGTTTCACTTTTTCATGTATCTTGGGAGTGCCGTGGATCATCACTTGCATCTAGATAGATAGATAGATAGATAGATAGGAGATAGATAGATAGATAGATAGATAGATAGATAGATAGATAGGAGATAGATTGGAGATAGATAGATAGATAGATAGATAGATAGATAGATAGGAGATAGATAGATAGATAGATAGATAGATAGATAGATAGATAGATAGATAGATAGATAGATAGGAGATAGATAGATAGGAGATAGATAGATAGATAGATAGATAGATAGATAGATAGATAGATAGGAGATAGATATGAGATAGATAGATAGATAGATAGATAGATAGATAGATAGGAGATAGATAGATAGATAGATAGATAGATAGATAGATAGGAGATAGATAGATAGGAGATAGATAGATAGATAGATAGATAGATAGATAGATAGATAATAGATAGATAATACATAGATAGATAGATAGATAGATAGATAGATAGATAGATAGATAGGAGATAGATAGATAGATAGATAGATAGATAGATAGGAGATAGATAGATAGGAGATAGATAGATAGATAGATAGATAGATAGATAGATAGATAGATAGATAGATGATAGATAGATAGGAGATAGATAGATAGATAGATAGATAGATAGGAGATAGATAGATAGATAGATAGATAGATAGATAGATAATAGATAGATAGATAGATAGATACATAGGAGATAGATAGATAGATAGGAGATAGATAGATAGATATGCGATGCCCTGGCCCCTGGGGGCCAGTTCCGCAGTGCTGGTGTTATGAGCGGGCAATGACCGGGGCAGCTGCAGGGGTTATACTTGTCACGGTATAGGCCTGAGGGCGGCACAGCTGTAGGGCCGGTCTGTGGAATCTGCGGGTGATGATGGGCATGCGATTCTTCGCTGCACTTAGTCAGGGCACCAGTTAGTGGACACCAATGCCAGGGTTCAGTAACAGCGGTTTTATTATAGAAAAGGTAACTAGTAGCAACAGTTCTGTCCGGATGCAACCGGGTATATAGCAGGCTTTGACAAATAAAGCAGGAGTGGTGCTGCATAGGCTGTGAGAATACGTGACGGATGATGGGAGTAGGAGTATGAGAGGAATAGCGTTGCTGGGTGGATTAGCTTGAGAATAATACTTGCTGTGAATCCTTGCAGCGATGAGGAGAGATATCGGAATGACACCCAGATGAGAGAGAAGAACCCGGTCACTTGAGCAGGCAGATACAGCCGAAGACTTGAATATAGCAGAGCACCTAATCCACACTTCTAGTGGTGAAGTGGGAGCTGCTAGAAGAAGCCCAACTCCTCTGAGGCAGGAGAGGGACGACACACATCCTCCTTGCTTGGAAGCAGGGGGAAGACTAACTTGTTAGGAGGAAGTGGGAGGTCACATGGTTGCTCCTGGCCAGAGCTAGTCGGCCATTGGAGGAACCATGGTTACAGGTCACGTGATCAACAGCCTTGCATACCACTGTACACTGTAATAATATACAGGAATACATGAGAATACACATGAGAATGCACATTACCAGAGAATACTAGGGGAAAACCAGCAGCAGTTGCAGTGCAAACACTTACCAGAACAGGCATTGACACAGCAAGAGAAATGGCCATAATAGGAGTAGTAGTCTGCATGTTCTGGGACACTGCATACCTCCCTAGCAAGTTTGAGCCGACCTCGGCGAATCTAGAAGGCAGCAAACATGAATAGACTGGACAATCAAACAACAGGAATGAATGATGAGAGTGAGTGTGATGAGGTGTGTGTTTCCCACGCCCAAGGCACAGGTGAGAAGAGAGAGAGGATGAGAAACCCTAGTGGCAGGACTTCACCTAGGGGTGCCTAACGTACTCTGGCGACCAGGTAGCTAGTGCGTGAACCATCTGACGTGTAAGCCAGGACAAGTTAACTGCTGGCGGGGGACCCTCAATATTCCAGCCAGTTAGACAGTAGGTTTTCTGTTAAATGTGTTACCCTACTGGAGGAGAACGTGAAGACCTGTGTACTATCTTGGCGTGTTTGTGAAATGTCTTGGATACCTGGAAGAGAAAAGAACAAAATAATAAAAGCAAACATACATGGGGGCCCCTTACATACCGGTCAATCATACAACACAATTACTCAATAGGCCAAACACACGAAAGGGTATCCAAGGTGCAATATGTATGAACCAGTGTGAATGTTAGGTAAGACTATGTGTGATAACTACTGCGTTGGGACAAGACAGAGGTAAACAAATACTGGAAACAAAAGGAAAGGAAACACAAGGGACAACAAATACTGCGAGGTCTTGAGGAGAACCGGCTCACATGAATCTGAATGAAACCCGAGAGAAATCTGAATGAAAATCTGAGAAAAAATCTGAATACAAACTGGCTCAACTAAATCTTTCCAGCTATAGATATGATAATAATACACAATAATGAGACTGGATGAGAAAATACACTCCTACATAAACTGGACTTTCTCTGAGGTATATGTAAACTGACTTCTCTTACTCAGAGGAGGAGCTATCTGACTGGAAAATATACTGTTTTACAAAAGAGGCACTCTACTCTGAGGCAATCTATGTAACCTTGTGCTTACTCAGAGGAGGAAATACAAAGACTCCGATAACACTGGAATGCAATAGTACAATAAGTGCAATAATGAAATAAGTGCAATAATACCCTGTGTGGAACACACAATCACAGGAAAGGGCATTAGGAAGGAAGGGGTTAAGTGTCTCTGTTAGGTAGAGTCTCTTGTAGGCAATTGGAACATCGTCCATGTAAAAGGCTCTGGGACAGGCACTAGAGAACCTTTTGTTATTGTAAGTGTCCATCAGCTCATGGCTGGTTAGTACAGGGAACTTGGTCAGGAGAACCAGGCACGAACCTTGAACGTTGCATACACTAGAATGGTGAAACAGTTAAGGACTCTGGTCTCTGTAGCGAAGTGGAGGAATTCCTCTGGTAGAGCGCTCAGACCGTCTCAGCGGAGGATCCTCTTCAACAGTGATTGGTGCAGGTACAGGTGGAAGATCACGCCCAGTGTCTGGTTGTAGAGCTGGAGTTGTTGGAGGCACAATTGGAAGTGGAGGGGCCACTGGAATGTGTACAGGGACCGCTGGATAGCCTATGGCCATGAGGAACGGTTCAACTTGGAACATTTCTTCCAGAGAGAGAGGTTTAGCTGGAGCTGCTGGGGGAGCCGGAGGTGTGGATGCAGGTACCGGACACGGTGCTGTAAGGCCCTGTAGGTCCTCCTTAGTGCAACGTTTTATCCTATTCCGGTGCACCGTCTGCGGGGCTAGCCCTGGTTTTTTTACTTCATACACATCAGTCTCTGGGTAAGGGATAGAAGAGATGACATAGGGCTCAGGCTCCCAAAGGCTTTCAAGTTTGTGAGAGCGATGATATTTCTTTAGCCAAACTTTATCTCCCACTTGTAGTGGTGTGGCATTCGCCCTTTGGTTGTAGGCATCCTCTTGGCGCTGCTGAGCTTCCCCCATCCTCCGGTCAACAATTTCCCGGGCATCCTGGATTCTCCTCTGATGCTCCCGAACCCAGTCAGTTTCAGGTAGGGGGTTGAAGGTGTCAGGAGCTTGGACTCCCAGAGCACGGTCCTGAGGAAGTTGGCCTTGGCGGCCGAACATCAGGTAGAACGGGGAGTAGCCAGTGGAACAATGAGTGGTATTGTTATAGATCTCCACTAGTTCATCCAACAAGTGGGGCCACTCTACTCTCTTCGTCACTGAAGCCGTTCGGAGCATGTTGATAAAGACCTGGTTAACTTTTTCACACAGACCATTCCCTTGAGGGTGATAGGCCGTGGTACGGAGCTTCTTACATTCATGGTAGGCACACAGCTCCTGGAAAAGTTGCGACTCGAAGGCCGGTCCCCGGTCCGTCAGCAGAGACTCTGGGCACCCATAGTGCTTTACATACTCCTTGTAAAAAGTAAGGGCGGTGGTCTTGGCGGTCAAGTCCCTGACAGGTACCACGACTACCCACTTGGAGTAATGGTCGACCATGGTGAGGGCGTAGGTATACCCGCATCTTGTAGGGACCAGCTTCACATGGTCCAGGGCGACTAGCTGATTCGGCCGGTGGGAGGTGATTGGATGCAAAGGGGCCCTGACTTCTCTTCCCCCAGCTTTGGAGATATTACAGGCAGGGCACTCGGCACACCAGTTCTCGATGTCAGCCCTCATCCCGATCCAGTAGAACCGCTGTCGGATAGTGGCCTCCGTCTTGTGTACCCCGAAATGACCGGACCGGTCATGGTAGGCATCTAGCACCATCTTAGCGTCTCGTCGGGGAATGAGGATCTGGTGGCACCTCTCCCCGGAGACCGGGTCAAGAGAGTTCCGCAGGATCAGTCCCTTCTGTAGGAAGAGCCTCTTTCTTTGCCTCCAGAGTCGCCTTAGCTCGACATCAGGATAGGGCCTCTTTATCCGCATGGGGACCCGACCAGTAGAGAGGTAGTCATAGATCTCCCCCAGGATGCGGGACTCTTCCTGGATGGTCTGCCACCTGGCCAAGTCTTGCGGGGCCCTAGGTGGAGGCGAAGGCGTTTCAGGCCTAGCTGCATCAATAGCACTCTGGGTAGCGAACCTTTGGTAGAAGGGAGGCATTTCTACATCTTCCCAATCGCTGTCCTCTGGGGCCTCTTCGCCCTTGGGTAGTCGGGACAGGAGGTCTGCATTGACATTAGCCTTGCCACTGCGGTACTTAATTTCAAACTGGAAATTGGCCAGTCGAGAAGCCCACCGCTGTTCCAGGGCGCCCAGCCGAGCAGTGTTGAGATGCGCCAACGGGTTGTTATCCGTATAGATGGTAACAGGGGTGGCAGCCAGGTAGTCCTTGAACTTTTCGGTGACGGCCCACACTAGGGCTAGTAACTCCAACTTGAAGGAGCTATAATTGTTGTCGTTCTTTTCAGCGCCCCGAAGACTCCGGCTGGCATAAGCTACAACTCTCTCTTGGCCATCTTGAACCTGGGACAGCACAGCTCCCAGGCCTTGGAAGCTGGCGTCCGTGTAGAGCCGGAAAGGAAGGTTATAGTCCGGGTAGGCCAGGATAGGAGGCGTAGTCAACAGGCGTTTCAGGGTTTGAAAGGCAATCTCCTGCCGTTCGGACCACTCGACGGGGAGCCGTCGGTTGTAGCTTTCTCGAGGGCAACCCCGGAGTAACTCATTGAGGGGCTCAGCCACTTGGGCAAAGTGGGGAATGAAGCGGCGGTAATAGCCGGCAAATCCCAGAAAACTTCTCACCTCCTTGACTGTCTTAGGGGTATCCCAGTGTTCCACAGCCGAGATCTTCTCTGGATCGGGTTGTATCCCCTCAGCACTCACAACATGCCCCAGATAGTTCACTTGGGGTTTGAGAAGGTGGCACTTGGAAGGCTTGATTTTCAGGCCGTGATCGATTAGGACCTGGAACACTTCAGCCAGATGATGGACGTGATCTTCGTAGGTACGTGAATAGACAATCACATCATCTAGGTAGAGCAGGACACTCTGAAAGTTGAGATGGCCGAGACACCTTTCCATCAACCGCTGGAAGGTAGCGGGGGCGTTGCACAGACCGAAGGGCATGCTGGTGAATTCAAAGAGCCCCATGGGGGTGGTGAAGGCCGTCTTCTCACGGTCTTCGGGTGCCATGGGCACCTGCCAGTACCCACTGGTGAGGTCCAAGGTGGAGAAGTAGGCGGCTGACCCCAAAGCAGCAATAGACTCTTCGATCCGGGGCAAAGGATAGGCATCCTTGTGGGTGATTGTGTTTATCTTCCTATAATCCACGCAGAACCGGATGTTACCGTCTTTCTTTTTCACAAGGACAATAGGGGCAGCCCACGGACTCTGACTTTCTTGGATAACGTTAGAGTCTTTCATCTCCTTGAGCAGTTTCTTGACCTGCTGATAGTTGGCAGGGGGGATTGGCCGATGTTTCTCTTTGATAGGCAAATGGTCCCCAGTGTTGATCCGATGCTGGACCAGATTGGTCTTTCCGAAATCGAGAGAGTGTTTGCTGAAGGCCTCGTGATACCTTTTGGCCACCTTGAGGATGCCGTGGAGGTATTCAAGTGGGGTATTGGCATCGCCAATATGGAGCTCGTCCCACCAAGGGGCGAGAGCCCTGTTTGAGTCCCTTTGAGTGCCACGGATGGATCTCTGATAGGCAATGGTCTCCTCACAGACGATGTCCTCAGGATCGAGTTGGTATAGCATGGCCACGGTGGTGAACTTGGGTAGGTCAGCTGGGGAGTCTCCAAGGTTCACCAGACGGACAGGGACCTGACCATTGGAGACGGTCACCAGGCTTCTAGCGGCCCTGACAAGAGGTTGCCCCTCAATTTCAATAGCATCCAGAAGGGCCACATAGTCAGCATTGTTAAGGCCCGGACGGACCCTGCACCAGATGAGGAACTCACTGTTAGCTGGGATGATGATCGGACGAGCATCTCTAGTGCGGACACGGCAGATTTCTCCTCGAGGATTGGCAAACTTCCGCTGAGCGGTGAGCACTTTAATGGTCTTCTGGACGGCTTGCCTGTACTGAGGAGAAGCACAAGACATAGAGGCATTCAAGGCATCCAACACTTCAGTGAATACATGACGGATAATATTCATGCCTAATACCACGGTCCTACTATCTCCCTGAGCCTCAGTAACAATGATACCCTGACGTGCTAGCTCTTGCTTCCCTATGCAGACAGTGGGTTCCCAGTAACCTAGTTGCACAATAGGACGACCATTACTAGCAATAAGTTTCAGACGGTATTTCTCAACTGGACCTAGGGTTCTCAGATCCCAATGTTCTTCAAACACATGCCTCGGGATAGTGGTAACCTGGGAACCTGTATCTACCAGAGCCTCCAGGGGGACTCCGTCCACCCAGAGAGTCACATGCGGGCATTGTGAGAGGAACCTTGAGAACCACTGTGCTTCCTGCGGGCCTGGATCTCGACCTCCTGGGTATTGGCCCTCGGACCCAAGGGTAGCCCCGTTTAACTGATAGCATTGGGAGCGGTAGTGTCCATGTCGCCTACAGTGGCGGCAATAGGGGCGCTCAGGGGATCTAAGTCTCTGTGGAGGAGGCCGATCGGGAACTGCATACTCAGGGCAGGGGTCCTGTGGTGGTGGAGGTGTTGGATAGGCCCCTTGTAGCCCCCTTAGGGCTTGGCAGAGAGAGTCAACCACTTGCGTAAGGAGAGCAGGGATCGCTGGTGAGCTAGCCGGGATAGACTGTTGGGCAGCTTGTATAGCGGAAACCGGCTGAACCATATTGGGCACTGGAGGTGAGGGTATAGATCCCACCGGGTCCGGGCAATCTGAACCTGGAGTACAGCCGGCACAGGGATTGTCAATGCCAACCACCCTCAGAGCCAGAGTCTTGAAGTCCAGGAAAGGCATTGTAGGGTTTTGGGCAGCTAGCATACGCAGTTGGCTCTGGATGAGTCTAGAGTCCACCCCCTCTATGAAGCGGTCAGTGATCATACTCTCCACAGCCGAGGGGGCTATGGTATCAACCTGTCTCAGGGCCCGGTAGGCAGATTGGAGGGCTAGTGCATAGTCTCTGAGGGTCTCACCTGGCCTTTGTCGTCGGTCATAAAACTTAAGGCGGACCTCCGTGGGTGACTGTACCTCAAATTCTTTACTCAGCCGGGCCAGGATCTGTTGTACATTAGCTTTCTCCGTAGCTGGCCACGACCGCACCTCCTCTGCAGCGGGACCCTCAAGTTGTCCTAGCAGCAACTGCACCTGCTGAGTGGGAGAGAGTGAGACAAGTTCAAGGGTGCGGGAAATTTTTTCCTTGAAATCAGCCAACGTGTGGGGTTCCCCTTTATAACTGGGAAGATTGTTGGGCCCAATGAAGAACGGGACCGCTGCGGTAGCCATAGCAACGGGAGCCGCGGGAAGTCTTCGCCGGGCCATCGGCGGACTGCCGGACCCGTCAGAGTCACTGTGATGGCCGGTGGACATGATGAGGGGTTCTGGTGTAAGGCGTCTGGAAGAAAGCAGAGGTGAGGAGAGCTTGCGGGAACAGCAGGCACCGATAGGCAGGGTGTCCGGGACCGGAGAGGGATAGGGCGGAAGTCAGCACCAACACTTCCGGCGGTCCGGGCACAATCTCCTTCCCTCCTGCAACAGAGGCTTGGATACTGCAGAGTCGGGGCGGAGCTTGAGTGGAGCGCGCGCGCGCGCGAAGACAGTGCGTCACAAGCTGACTTGACCCCTTAGCAGGCCGCAGCGCAGCAATAGCAGAGTCTCTGAGGATGATGAGGGGTAGCAGTACAGTTCTGGGGACACTGACAGTTGGCACAACACAGTCTGTATCCTGTTCGTGACGCCAAATGCGATGCCCTGGCCCCTGGGGGCCACTTCCGCAGTGCTGGTGTTATGAGCGGGCAATGACCGGGGCAGCTGCAGGGGTTATACTTGTCACGGTATAGGCCTGAGGGCGGCACAGCTGTAGGGCCGGTCTGTGGAATCTGCGGGTGATGATGGGCATGCGATTCTTCGCTGCACTTAGTCAGGGCACCAGTTAGTGGACACCAATGCCAGGGTTCAGTAACAGCGGTTTTATTATAGAAAAGGTAACTAGTAGCAACAGTTCTGTCCGGATGCAACCGGGTATATAGCAGGCTTTGACAAATAAAGCAGGAGTGGTGCTGCATAGGCTGTGAGAATACGTGACGGATGATGGGAGTAGGAGTATGAGAGGAATAGCGTTGCTGGGTGGATTAGCTTGAGAATAATACTTGCTGTGAATCCTTGCAGCGATGAGGAGAGATATCGGAATGACACCCAGATGAGAGAGAAGAACCCGGTCACTTGAGCAGGCAGATACAGCCGAAGACTTGAATATAGCAGAGCACCTAATCCACACTTCTAGTGGTGAAGTGGGAGCTGCTAGAAGAAGCCCAACTCCTCTGAGGCAGGAGAGGGACGACACACATCCTCCTTGCTTGGAAGCAGGGGGAAGACTAACTTGTTAGGAGGAAGTGGGAGGTCACATGGTTGCTCCTGGCCAGAGCTAGTCGGCCATTGGAGGAACCATGGTTACAGGTCACGTGATCAACAGCCTTGCATACCACTGTACACTGTAATAATATACAGGAATACATGAGAATACACATGAGAATGCACATTACCAGAGAATACTAGGGGAAAACCAGCAGCAGTTGCAGTGCAAACACTTACCAGAACAGGCATTGACACAGCAAGAGAAATGGCCATAATAGGAGTAGTAGTCTGCATGTTCTGGGACACTGCAGATAGATGATAGAAGATAGATAGGAGATAGATAGATAGATAGATAGATAGATAGATAGATAGATAGGATATAGATAGATAGGTAGGTAGATAGATAGATGATAGATAGATAGGAGATAGATAGATAGATAGATAGATAGATAGTTAGATAGATAGATAGATAGATAGATAGATAGATAGATAGATAGATAGATAGTCATATCCTCATCTCACTTCTAGGATGATATCACTGATACATGATGACATCTCGGCTGCCTGGGACATGACACATCAGGAGACAATGCCAATGCTCCGGCTTGCTGGGTAGGTATAGAGTAGGGAGGATCCAGCTCATTCCTCCAGGTATATACATGAAACAATACATGTTATCTGTCTGATAGGATCCGGAGCTCCTCTTATCAGCTGCACCATGACCAGCCATGCCTGGGGGGTCTGCAGCCTCCTACTAGGTAAGTGCACACTGAGGCCATGCTGAGCGGGGTCTTCAGGCCTGCCCAGCTCTACACCTGTAATTTGTATGATGATAATTGTGTTATCTGTGATTTCTCATCAGATTATTACATTACATTACCTACAGCTAATCTCACAGATGCACCATCATACTGTATACTTCAGCCATAGAACCCCAGCTTGTTACATACTGTATGTACATAGGTTTACACCAGAAGATTATTGCTCAAATTTAAACCATTTAATTTATTGTCTGCTAATCGTGAAATGTAAAAGGCCCTTAACTCCATACTGGAACACTATATCTTAAAGGGGTATTCCAGCCTTACTCCATATCCACAGGATAGGGGGGAACAGTGTCGGACTGGGGTACCTTGGGCCCACCAGGGAATATTTTATTCTAGGGGCCCACCCTGCATACACCAGATATACCCAGCGCCAAACCTTTCACATTACTATAGTGACTTTGCACAGTGCTGTGCATGTGACCGGCAATGCTCGCTCACTGTTAGTAACCGGTCAGACACTATGCCAGGGATGCTGACCTGACATGGTGGGAGTTGTAGTTTTGCAACAGCTGAAAGGTCGAAGGTTCCCCATCCCTGCTCTATGCAAACAGCGAAGCCATCCACTTAAGTTTCTTGAAAGGTGAAGTCCCATGAAAGTAACTGGGGGATTATATGTCATCCTAAAGCTGCTAAACAGGGATGCAGACCTACTGCTCAGGGGCCCACCAATGGGTAGGGCCCACCGGAGGATTCCCCTGCTCCCCTGTGGGCCACTCCGAACCTGGGGGGGAACGTGTCTAATGGTCGAAGGGTCCGAGTGCTAGGACCTGCCATGATCACAAGAAAGGGATCCACAGTCTCCCATAGGAAGCTAGAGGATCGTGTGTTTGCACCAAGGACAGCTTTTGGCTATCTCCAGCAGCCTTCATAGACAATGATTTGACTGGTGGGGCTCACATGTGACCTATTTAGATTGGACACTATGGCGGAGATTTATCAAACATGGTGTAAAGTAAAACTGGCTCAGTCGCCCCTAGCAACCAATCAGATACCACCTTTCATTTTCCAAAGAGTCTGTGAGGAATGAAAGGTGGAATCTGATTGGTTGCTAGGGGCAACTGAGCCAGTTTCACTTTACACCAGGAGTCTCAAACTCGCGGCCCTCCAGCTGTTGCAAAACTACAATTCCCATCATGAGCTGATGTCAGTAGTATGACCACTTAGGTATTAGTTTAAAATGGAACTTTTCATTGATGATATGCTGCCTCAACTGGGCATTCCCCACCCCATCAGCCTTGATCGATAGATCTCTCTTTGTTTAGGTAAAGGGAGTGAGCTATCGATCAAGTCTGGTGGGCAAGTAGAAGCCACCAGGAACTGCTCGGAAGACTTGTTGTTCAGGCAGCATGATGCTGATGACAGGCTCCCTTTAAGCGACCCTTAAAGGGAGCCTGTCATCAACTCTCCAGACTTGGATACCATACATTGCAACAAACCCTCAGCTATGTGAGCAGGACATTTGGCAGAGAGATTCAAATTTTTAAAAGGGGTAGTTGCCAGAGATTTGTTATTTACTTCTATTAAAAAAAATCTCCAGTCTTCCCATACTTATCAGCTGCTGTATGTCCTGCAGGAAGTGGTGTCTTTTTTCCAGTCTGATACAGTGCTCTCTGCTGCCACCTCTGTCCATGTCAGGAACTGTCCAGGGAAGGAAAAAATTCCCATAGAAAACCTCTCTGGAAAGAATACACCACTTCATGCAGGACATACATAGAAGTAAATTACAAATCTCTGGCATTTTATGGCACCAGTCAATTTGAAAGAACTTTAAGGAATCAAATGAAAAAAACATCAAAAAGTTGTATAACAGCCACATTGTTTACAAGGTAAAGATGGGCAGAGGGCTATGTTCGTCCAGAAATTGACACTCCTGTCTATGGGCTGTGCACAACATTGCAGGCAATTCAACCACAACTAATAGACTGAGCTATTCTGGCACCATCAGTGAATGACATGTACCACGCCGTGATATCACTGTGTCATGTCACCTAGCAGGCTTATCTTTAATATGTTGATCAGTTCACCTCTGCTTGATCTATTTCTGTAATACTAAGAATAACCCTCCATGATCAGTGTGTATGAGCCTCATCCTCTGCGTCTTATTGCAGGTATTGTGTGCAGAGAGACGTTTGCCGCTGATGACGCTGCTGCAGTGCGTAAGTAATAAGAAATATCATTGTCATAGATGTAGGGTGTCAGTAATAATTGTCTATAGATGTGAAGTGTCACAGAATTCTGAACGCCGCCCTCATTTACGATGTGTTTACACGTTCGCAGTTTTTATGCGATTCTTTGTTTAAATATTTAGAGCCTGTAATATGGTATAAAGTGACTGTAGGTGCTTTACCATCTGATCAGCATTACCAAGCTTCAACATGGGATCAGTATTACCAGGCTTCATCATGTGATTAGCATTACCAGACTTCATCATGTGATCAGCATTACCAGGCTTCATCATGTGATCAGCATTACCAGGCTTCATCCTGTGATCAGCATTACCAGGCTTCATCATGTGATCAGCATTACCAGGCTTCATCATGTGATCAGCATTAGCAGGATTCATCATGTGATCAGCATTACCAGGCTTCATCATGTGATCAGCATTACCAGGCTTCATCATGTGATCAGCATTACCAGGCTTCATCATGTGATCAGCATTACCAGGCTTCATCATGTGATCAGCATTACCAGGCTTCCTCCTGTGATCAGCATTACCAGGCTTCATTATTGATCAGCATTACCAGGCTTCATTATTGACCAGCATTACCAGGCTTCATGCTGTGATCAGCATTACCAGGCTTCATCATAGGATCAGCATTACCAGGTCTCATCATGTGATCAGCATTACCAGGCTTCATCATAGGATCAGCATTACCAGGCTTCATCATGTGATCAGCATTACCAGGCTTCATCCTGTGATCAGCATTACCAGGCTTCATCATGTGATCAGCATTACCAGGCTTCATCATGTGATCAGCATTACCAGGCTTCATCATGTGATCAGCATTACCAGGCTTCATCATGTGATCAGCATTACCAGGCTTCATCATGTGATCAGCATTACCAGGCTTCCTCCTGTGATCAGCATTACCAGGCTTCATTATTGATCAGCATTACCAGGCTTCATTATTGACCAGCATTACCAGGCTTCATGCTGTGATCAGCATTACCAGGCTTCATCATAGGATCAGCATTACCAGGTCTCATCATGTGATCAGCATTACCAGGCTTCATCATAGGATCAGCATTACCAGGCTTCATCATGTGATCAGCATTACCAGGCTTCATCATAGGATCAGCATTACCAGGCCTCATCATGTGATCAGCATTACCAAACTTCACCATGTGATCAGCATTACCAGGCTTCATCATGTGATCAGCATTACCAGGCTTCATCATGTGATCAGCATTACCAGACTTCATCATGTGATCAGCACTACCAGGCCTCATCATGTGATCAGCATTACCATGTTTCATCATGTGATCAGCGTAACCAGGCTTCATCATGTGATCAGCATAACCAGGCTTCATTATGTGATAGCATTACCAGGCTTCATCCTGTGATCAGCATTACCTGACCTCATCATGTGATCAGCATAACCAGGATTCACCATGTCATCAGCATTACCAGGCTTCATCTACAGAGATATCATACATGTCCTGATGAAGCCTGGTAATATCGATGACATGTCAAAGCCCAAACAGTCACTTTATACAATCTGATCAATGTGGACTCAGCTAGCCCAGCCTGGCATCTAGATAGGGATGTAAGCAATATGATAAAGTCACGTCATCAAGGCAAGCCTGCCAGTCATCTGACTCCTAAACCAATCAGGACTCTTCCCAGCAAAGCCGATATACTGTGCTCCTCCCAGATGTCCTCTCCAGCCTGATGCTGAGAGGATCTTATAAAAGCCTTCATATGGAAATTATAATTGGTTTAATGCATTCCATGTGGCATACCTCAGCAAGATTAAGTCAATCCATTAACCAATAGTAATTTTATTGTCACCTTTGCGGCTTTATACCATCTGTGTGGAATTCGTGACCTATCAATACCTTACCCACCCTGAGTGTTACTCAATGAGTATTCATATAGGAAACCTCTGCTGGCACCAAGACAGGGATTGTTTCCTGCCTCGTGTGACTTCCTTCATATAAAAACTAACTGAACCAGTCTTATAATCTGCACTGTCCCAAGACATACTGTACTGGTGACATCACTATCCCGGAGATGGTGGGAACCAGAAGGATAATACTGTACATACAGCACCACAGGATTAAAGGGGTCCTCCTGCGGCAGCTTTGAGACCCCCACTGAACACCCCCACCGCTACTTCCGAGATGGACTCATTCTGATAGTGACAGCCTGCTCAGCCAATCAATGACTGAAGCAGGACATCACTGTGGCCAGTGATTGGCTGAGTGGGCTGTTACTACCAAGACAAGTCCATCTCAGAAGTAGGGAGGGGAGCATTCAGCGAATACTCGTAGAAACTACAGGAGGGATCCAAGAGAGTGTGGGGAGGTGAAAATAAGATGTTTATCATGTTGTATATAAGAACAGAAGTATATAAATACACACATATATATATATATATATATATATATATATATATATATATATATATATATATATATATATACTGTATAAGTTCTAATGCACTACATGTGTGTAAAAAATAAGCTGCATATCCCACTATGGCCAGCCGGGGGTGCTGTGTTGTTATATACAACATAGATTTAGTTTGGTAAGACTGCTATAGGTATTTTTGAACGTGCTATTACAACCGTGACCTGGTCCACACGTAGAATCCACCAGACCAGTGATTATTATGAATTTAGGGGAGGAGCTCGTATCGCTAGAATTTAATTTAAAAGTGTTGGGGCCACACGAATGTTTTACTTATCTGGGAATAAATATATCACAGAATATTGGAAAGTTCGCGAAAATAATCTTAAACCCCTACTTACTAAACGTAGGAAAAAGTGTGATATGTGGTTGAAGCTCCCTTTATCCATGGCAGACAGGATCTCATTAGTGAAGATGATCTGGCAACCCCAAATATTGTATGTACTGAAAGCTATGGAGACCCTAATAAACCATTTGATCTGGGGAGGGAAAAGACCTCGTATTGGGTATCAGGCTATGACTGGTTTAAATCAGATGGGTGGATGCGCATTGCCTGATTTTCGTAATTATTTTTGTGCGATACAAATCTTAAATGTGATACGCCATGCCGAATCAGATCTAAGGAAAGGAATTAGGAAAATTTTAGGTATGCCTGAATCGGATCTATGGGGTTGCTTGGAAATGGAGGTGACTGACACTCGCAAGGGACACTCTTTCTCATATGTTAAGGTATGGCGCAGGGCATGGTATATATTTAAGGGGTATGCAGGTATTACGGCAGGGACTAAGTATACACCGTTATGGGGGAATGTAGATCTCGTAGAGGTGAATAGGATTGTAGATAAAAGATTTGGGATTAAAAGGGGTGTAACTAAAATATATCAGGTAATTGATAAGGGGAAATTGAAAGGGTTTGAGTTGTTAACTCAGGAATATGGTATTAACACAAATCACTTATTACATTACTATCAGCTATCTCATGCACTGGAATGTACATAAAATAAGCAGTGTTCGCTAATTCACACTCACTATTTAATTGTATCTCTGATTAATTACAAGGGTAATAAAGCAGGTGAATTAGGGAAATTATATTGTAGTATTAAGCACTTTAAGGATAGTAATATGTATAATAGAAGTCATGGTAGATGGGCAAAGGAATTAGGAGTGGTGTGGGTAAGGTGGTAAGGTGTAATGTAAGTGTGCATTTTAACTGTTTCATATGCCGTGGCTAGGAAGGTCTAAGGTAAATTCGTATTTCTGTATGGAGCGTATGGTTCTTGAACAAGGCCAATCTTTGATCTGTGTTGGTTTGATATGGCTTAGCGATAATGGGGGGCCTTGTTTTTATGAATGCTGTATCCGTTATATCTTTATTAATAGTCTGGCCTCTATGTTGAAAATAGGGTCATGACATCTGTGCAACCTATACGATAATGTGCATGCCTCGGCTTTTTTGTTATTATGTATTTATTATAATTAGATTGGTTGGCTGTATGCTATAATTTTCAATCATGTTTTAATGGGAAAATTTTGAATAAAGACTATGAAATATAAAAAAATATACAACATAGATTTAGTTTGGTAAGACTGCTATAGGTATTTTTGAACGTGCTATTACAACCGTGACCTGGTCCACACGGACCTAATCAGCCGAGAACAGAGCTCTGGTTAGCCATGCTACATGCTCCAAGAGTTATTCTCAGGATTCTCAGTTTGGAATTTTTTCACGAAAGCCCCCCATAATCATTACATAGCCCCTCCATAAGCCATTACATAGCCCCTCCATAATCATTACATGGCCCCTCCATAGTCATTACATGGCCCCTCCATAATCATTACATAGCCCCTCCATAATCATTACATAGCCGCTCCATATGGTAAGTCATTACATAGCCCCTCCATAAGCCATTACATAGCCCCTCCATAATCATTACATGACCCCTCCATAAACGATACATGGCCCCTCCATAGTCATTACATGGCCCCTCCATAATCATTACATGGCCCCTCCATAGTCATTACATGGCCCCTCCATAATCATTACATGGCCCCTCCATAGTCATTACATAGCCCCTCCATAATCATTACATAGCCCCTCCATAATCATTACATGGCCCCTCCATAATCATAAAATGGCCCCTCCATAATCATTACATAGCCCCTCCATAGTCATTACATGGCCCCTCCATAATCATTACATAGCCCCTCCATAGTCATTACATGGCCCCTCCATAATCATTACATAGCCCCTCCATAGGTCATTACATAGCCCCTCCATAGTCATTACATGGCCCCTCCATAGGTCATTACATAGCCCCTCCATAATCATTACATAGCCCCTCCATAGTCATTACATGGCCCCTCCATAATCATTACATAGCCCCTCCATAGGTCATTACATAGCCCCTCCATAAGCCATTACATAGCCCCTCCATAAGCCATTACATAGCCCCTCCATAATCATTACATAGCCCCTCCATAGGTCATTACATAGCCCCTCCATAGGTCATTACATAGCCCCTCTATAATCATTACATAGCCCCTCCATAATTAATACATAGCCCCTCCATAAGCCATTACATAGCCCCTCCATAACCATTACATAGCCCCTCCATAAGCCATTACATAGCCCCTCCATAAACCACAACATAGCCCCTCCATAATCATTACATAGCCCCCCATAATCATTACATAGCCCCTCCATATGGTAAGCCATTACATAGCCCCTCCATAAGTCATTACATAGCCCCTCCATATGGTAAGCCATTACATAGCCCCTCCATAAGTCATTACATAGCCCCTCCATAAGTCATTACATAGCCCCTCCATAAGTCATTACATAGCCCCTCCATATGGTAAGCCATTACATAGCCCCTCCATAAGTCATTACATAGCCCCTCCATAAGTCATTACATAGCCCCTCCATAAGTCATTACATAGCCCTTTCATAAGTCATTACATAGCCCCTCTATATGCCATTACATAGCCCCTCTATATGCCATTACATAGCACCCCTATAAGCCATTACATAGCACCCCTATAAGCCATTACATAGCACCCCTATAAGCCATTACATAGCCCCTCTATATGCCATTACATAGCACCCCTATAAGCCATTACATCGCCCCCCCCTCAAGTCATTACATAGCCCCTCCATATGGTAAGCCATTACATAGCCCCTCCATAAGCCATTACATAGCCCCTCCATAAGCCATTACATAGCCCCTTCATAAGCCATTACATAGCACCCCTATAAGCCATTACATAGCCCCTCCATAAGCCATTACATAGCCCCTCCATAAGCCATTACATAGCCCCTTCATAAGCCATTACATAGCACCCCTATAAGCCATTACATAGCCCCTCCATAAGCCATTACATAGCCCCTCCATAAGCCATTACATAGCCCCTTCATAAGCCATTACATAGCACCCCTATAAGCCATTACATAGCCCCTCTATATGCCATTACATAGCACCCCTATAAGCCATTACATAGCCCCTCCATAATCATTACATAGCACCTTCATAAGCCATTACATAGCCCCTCCATAATCATTACATAGCCCCTCTATAAGCCATTACATAGCACCCCTATAAGCCATTACATAGCCCCTCCATAAGTCATTACATAGCACCCCTATAAGCCATTACATAGCCCCTCCATAAGCCATTACATAGCCCCTCCATAAGCCATTACATAGCCCCTTCATAAGCCATTACATAGCACCCCTATAAGCCATTACATAGCCCCTCTATATGCCATTACATAGCACCCCTATAAGCCATTACATAGCCCCTCCATAATCATTACATAGCCCCTTCATAAGCCATTACATAGCCCCTCCATAAGCCATTACATAGCACCCCTATAAGCCATTACATAGCCCCTCTATATGCCATTACATAGCACCCCTATAAGCCATTACATAGCCCCTCCATAATCATTACATAGCCCCTCTATAAGCCATTACATAGCACCCCTATAAGCCATTACATAGCCCCTCCATAAGTCATTACATAGCACCCCTATAAGCCATTACATAGCCCCTCCATAAGTCATAGTCATAGAAGTTTAGCACACAGACACTGGAAATAACTAACTTTACACCCCAATATGTTGACAGTTCTGTTTTATTCTTATGGCGCTCATGGGTACATAGCACAGGTCCGGTTAGCTATATCTTCATACCTTCTCACTGATGTATGGTGGCTTCACCCCCACAACAAAATACCAAAACAGATCTCACCCCAGTCTGCTCAGATATCGCCATGTTCTAGGACCTCTTATAACAATGTCCTTGCTTCTGATGAGTGAACTTGACGAGAGCTTGGGTTCGGAAACGTTCGTCTGAACCCGAACACTCAGCATTTGAGAAGTTGGATGCAGCCCTAGGGCTGACAGGAAAACATGGCTACAGCCTATGGTCTATAGCTGTATCTAACTTTTCTAGGGCTGTATCCAAGTTCTCCAGCTGCCGGGAGTCAAATGCTGAAGTTTCAGCAAGTTCACTCATCACTAGTCCTTATATATTATTATTACTGTATGTTGTAGTGTTCTTAAAACGACCATGATTTATTCTAAATCTATTCTTTTTGTTTTCTTTTATAGAAAATGCTCCAGACCTTCCTTTCTGGTCTATTATACTAATCTCCCTGGCCTGTATACTGGTCATGGCGGTTCTCCTATGTCTTCTCTGTACTGTAAGTATCTTATTTTTTGTGACACAAATTGTACTTTTTACTGGTACTTATTATTTTGACATATAATATAAAGCTAGAAAAAAATTATTTGTAGGGCAAAAGTAAAACAAATAAACAAACAAAACACACATTCATTTATGGAAATAGGTGGAAAACCAAACTTACTATATATATATAAAAAAACAAACTTACATAGCCATGTATGACCCCCAGAACTTTTCTGCAATGGCAAGTTTCCAAAAATTTGTAAATTTTTGCACTTGATTGGATTAGGAATTTTTTTTTTTTAGGAAAAAAAAAAACAATTGATAGCCCTAAAATAATGTACTGAAAGGGTAGCTTCCCACGCACCGTATCGCTGCTGATTTTACGCAAGAAAATCGCAGATCCGCCCCTGTGATTTTAGATGTAGAAAAATCGCATGAATTGACCTGCGTATTATGTGCGTAATTTACGCTGCGTTTTTTAATATATATACATAATACGCAGGTCAATTCATGCGATTTTTCTGCATCTAAAATCGCAGGGGCGGATCTGCGATTTTCTTGCGTTTTGCGTGCGTAAAAACAGCAGCTATACGGTACGTGTGAAGCTACCCAAATAGTTAAAATAAAGTTACAATGGAAAAATTGCACCCCAATCCCACATCCTGCTAGATGAGGATGGGGCAATAGAAGAGAGTCGCATATACAGGCTCATCTATAACTAGGAGAACACATA
Organism: Dendropsophus ebraccatus; assembly: GCF_027789765.1. Lineage (NCBI taxonomy): Eukaryota > Metazoa > Chordata > Amphibia > Anura > Hylidae > Dendropsophus > Dendropsophus ebraccatus. The sequence continues at coordinate 89,705,854 of NC_091463.1, forward strand.
CTGTAGGTTTGCATAGAAGCTGTATACTGTACATTATCAAGATTATCTGCAATATTAATTTAAAAAATTTTTTTGGGATGCATTGGAACAACAAAAATGGCCGCAAAGTTTGGCCTGCCCTATAAGTTTTCTGTAAATGTTCCTATTTTCTCTTCCTTTCAGATTGGTGCAATAATACGGCCTCAGTTCTATCCTCAGCAGTGCTGGGTACGTTCCTACTTCCCTCACTTGGCCTTCTGGGGATATGATGTGGATCCTCCTGACAATGTATGTAACAATGTAACATGTCCTGCTGAAGGATAAGAAAAATGAGGCATCCAATTTTTCCCGATTCGGTAGGCCATCTCGAGGTCTTCATCGGAAGAGGAGAGCGACGAGATGATGAAATGTGTTCATTTGCACTATATTGTGAATATGTAAATATTGTACGTGATATTTGTACTGATTCTATTGTATTTTTCCTTAATTAAAGAATCAATGAACAGATTTTCTTGCGTTTTCTTGCATTTAGAATTTACACATAATCTAAACATCTGAAAAAACAATGAGCTAAAACCCAGAAGATCAAGGGAGGCCCATCCAGTGATGAGTATGGCAACTCTCCGGCCGTGTGTGTTTTTGGGAGATTTTTGGGCAAACCCAAAAAGTGCCTCAAGAAATGGCCATATTGTTCGAATTGGATTATAATTAATCCAAAGGAAAAACTGTTCTCTGTATTAACTTTATGTACGTTGCTATGAGGGCTCATGCACACTGAGCAAAAGATGAGGAATTTCTGAGCTTGAAACTCCTCTTCTATTCTGCTCCAAGCAGAATAGGGGTGGGTTCACACTACAGAATTCTCGCGGATAAACTCAGCGGAAGTCCGCCGGCTGTGCGCGCTCATGGGCGCGCACCTTTCCGCCAGCTCCATAGACACCATTCTATGGGCCGGCTGATTCCACATTCCGCCGAAAGCATTGACATGTCACTTCTTTCGGCGGAGTGCAGAATCAGCCCGCCCATAGAATGGTGTCTATGGAGCTGTCGGAAAGGCGCGCGTCCGTGAGCACGTACAGCCGGCGGAATTCCGCAGAGTTTATCCGTGAGAATTCCTCAAAGTGAACCCACCCTAGGAGCTGAATTTGAGCTGAATTCAAGCCCCATTGACTATAGGATTCCTCTAGGAGATTCTGCCAAAGGGTATGTGCACACTGAGCAATTCTCAAGGAATTGAAGCAGAAAGTTTTCAAGCAGAATTTAAGCCCCCCATTGACTTCTATAGGATTCCTCTAGCAGATCTGCAGCAGAAAATTCTGCTCGGAAATTCTGCAGTGTGAACAACAGAGCAGAAAACCCATTGAGCACAATGGGACTTTGCTCTGTACATGTCTTACGGGAGGAATTTCAAGCTGAATTTCAAGCTGAATTCCTCACCTTTTCCTCAGTGTGCACATACCCTATGGGCGGGTTCACACTACGGAATTCTCGCAGACAATGTCCGCGGAATTCCATCAGCTGTCCGCCGTCACAGGCACGCGCCTTTCCGCCGGCCCCATAGACACCATTCTATGGGCCGGCGGAAAGGCGCCCAGATGTGCGGGCGGACAGCTGACGGAATTCCGCGGACATTGTCCGCGAGAATTCCGTAGTGTGAACCCGCCCTATGGGAGGAATTTCAAGCAGAATTTAGGAGCAGATTCCTCTTCAATTCCTCGTCTTTTGCTCAGTGTGCATGAGGCCTTAGGGTGGGTTCACACTGAGGAATTCTCGCGGATAAACTCTGCGGAATTCTGTCGGCTGTCTGGGCGCACGGCCGCGCGCCTTTCCACCGGCTCCATAGACACCATTCAGCCGCATTCCGACACTTCTTTCGGTGGAATACGCCGGCCCATAGAATGGTGTCTATGGGGCCGGCGGAAAGGTGCACAGTCGGCGAGTTTATCTGCGAGAATTCCTCAGTGTGAACCCACCCTTAGGCTATGTTCACACTGCGTATATGTCCGGCCACATATTTTCGCAGCCGGACATATATGCGGTAAACTCCGGCCGGGGATTTACGCTACTTGCGGCCGGCTACGTACAGAGCGCGAAGTTACGCCCAAAGTCTACTTACGCTTCCCGAGCGCCCTACGTAGCGATCTGACAGCGGTCTTTTACTTGGAAATCTTCGCCTAGCCCCGGACACCCCACAGAACCTTTTGGATCGGCACAAAAAAACTGCAAAAATTAAGAAATTACCACTACGTACGGGACCGCATGTAACGCTACGGGCGTAAGTTACAGCATTTTCGTCCGCAAACAATGGTCTGGTTCATTTTTTACGCCGCCGCGTACGATCCGGGCGTAAGTTCGTACGTAGTGTGAACTGTGCAGCCGTTGTCAGGAACCGGTGACACCAGACACACAGAGACTGTGAGCCCTGAGCTCAGCCCCGCCCACTGACTCTACCTACTTGCCCCCCTAGGCTAAACCCTAGGGCAGCAACTGGGCGGCGGTCCCTACACTGGCTAGGTGGGACACAAAGACAAGACAGACAGACAAAACACAATAAGAATGGTCAGCAATCCGGGTCACAACAGTCTGGCAGCAAAGGTACAAAATCAGGATCCAAAAGAGTAGTCAAATAACAGGCAATATGGTCGGAGGCAGGCAGCAAGCAAGCGAGGTCAAAAGATACAAGGCAGAAATCAGGAGAAACCAGAAAACAGAACACACAAGCAGGCAGAGACTAAGTCAATAACCGGCCAGGCACAGGCAGAAGCTGCAATCTTAAATAGGAGACCAGGAACCAAGTCCAGAAGATGATAGGAGGGACCAGCTCAGAATCAGCTCAGAATCACTGAGGCAAAGGCAGGTTAACCGTTACAAGACCAGAAGAAACTTAGCAGCACAGACATGGGTGGGGCAGGGAAAACAATTAGCAGACCAGAAGGAATAAGACACAATTCAGACAGGGCAAAAACAAGGCAAACTAAACACAGAATAAATGGAAGATTATGGCCAAAATCGCAGTCTTTGGCGCAGAGGTCTAATCCTCGCAGCAGATGGTGGCACTGATGCCTTTTCAGGCACGATCATGACAGCCGTACTTCGTATACTTTCCATTATACGCAAACTACGTAAGTCTCCGGCCGCTTATTCACGGAGCGCGCTGCGGACGGAAACTTACGTAGTGTGAACATAGCCTAAGGCTGGAAACACACACTGCAATTTTTTGGAAAAGTGCCACTGTACTTTTCGTGCCAAAACCAGAAGTGGATTTAAATGGGATGGAATATATAAAGGGCGGACATGGACTTCTCTTTTCTGTTGGATCCTCTTTTGGTTTGCAGCCTATTGGCCATAAAGCTAACTGCTAAATTGTCATTTTTGGAATATATTTAAAAATATGGCCATAAAATGCCATATATGGGTCAAAATATAGGTCCCAAAAGCAAAGAGCAGGCTGAGAATATCAGGAATTTCCAGACATTTTTAGTCCAAAAAACATTTTTTTTTTAAATTTTTTTTTAAGGTTCGAAAGCAGCGTACATAGCCAGAACAAATTACGAATGTACAGTAGAAGCGTACGTTTTGGTCTACAAACAAGTGTACAGATTATAGGGTGCAAAGCGCAAATCCCATCGTTGTGTATGGTCGCAAGTTTGAATATGTTCGAAAATGATGGTTACAGCCATTCGTAAATGTTAAATATATTGGTCGTGATCGGCGAATACGAACAATTAGCGTCATGCTCGTACAAATATACCAACATTTACGAACATGTTGGCTTATCACTAGTCTTCAGGAATTGAGACTCGCTGTTCACATGGGGGTTGTTGGGAAATAGAAAGGTCTTCCCTGTTCTTTTCCCCGACGCTCTACTGTCTCTCTCTGGCCACCCAAGATGGGGGAAGTGGGTGCAAGTCATGAGCATTGTGATATCCAATGGTGTGGCCACAACATAGGCAACATAACCAACTATTAGACATCATGTGCGGGTAAGAACTAAGATCCTTTAAAATGCCAGGTATGTGATAAGTCACCCGCCATGTATAAATATCCAACCCCTCATCTTCCTCTCTCCAGATGCCTTTAAAGCAGCAGCCTCACACATTTTTTGAATTGCTCCAAAGGTATTTAAAGTACTTTCAATTGACCAGAAATATTGAGCCGGAGGCGAAGAAAAACATAAAAGCGCCATAAACCTGGTACTTCAGTGGAGATAAGAAAACCATAAAATAACATACAAGAATAACAAAAGAGCAATAAACCAGGTACTTTAGTGGATATAACATTTAGTTTACACAGCAGAAATTGGAGGGAGGGAAGCTAGACCATGGAGATTGTTAAAGAAACAATAAAAATTTCAACAATTTTTTTTTTTATGAGATCCGTCAACATTTCCCATTGAAGATGACAAGATGTAATGACTTTTATATTATTTACCGTTCCTTCCTACCTTTCCAGAAGATACTATAATTGATACCAAACATGTCTTCCAGTCATTGGATCAGGCCGTCTAATTTGGCCCTTGGGGATGAAATGAAAGGAGATGGAGCAGTCGTCTGCTTAGTTTTGGTCAATTGATGGACAGGAGATTACTTTACTGCATTTTGACTAATTGTTATGACAACCTGGCAGTAGGGAGATGTTTAAGGGCACTTCTAATGTGGGTTCTGTAAGAGGTTTAAGCGCGGAGTATAGTATATCCTATTGGGACAGGTACCTGGGAAGAAACTCATTGTTAAGGACATATTTCTCCCCTTCTGAGTTGCCACCTAGTGTATACTGATGACTATTATTGATAGATAATAGACAGATTAATAGATAATTGATAGATAGATAAATACATAGATAGCAGTGGCATAGCTACCATAGAGACAGGGTAGGCAGCTGCTATGGGGCCCATGGGGGAGAGGGGCCCGGAAATGCACAGAGAAGATAAGAGCCTCTTGTGTCCTTCTGCTTAACACCTTATGTACTGCAGGGTGTAAGTGATCCAATGTTTACTTACATGGTGCAACACAAACAAAGGGTAAGTAAGCAGAAGACAAACAGATCTGTGCTTCACTGCACTGACAATCCCTGACCTCTGTTCTTAGCTGCCTGCCTCAATCAAGTAGTAAATGTGCAGAGCTCTGTGTGGAGTTCGGGGGTTATCAGTGCACTAGCAGTAAAGCAGATATCTCCTTGTCTTCTGAACATAGGGTCATTTACACACTGCAGTATATAATGGGTTAAGCAGAAGGTAGACTGCTCCTGCATCTATGTATTTAACCATAAGGGCTCCTAATGGGCCCTTATAGCTAAATACAGCGGCCTGACAGAGCAAGCAGCCATAGGCTCTCTGCTCTGCCAGTCACTCTTGTGGCTGCAACCAGGATTCTGCCTCTGGCCACTAGAGATTTTAGTTTTTGGCCACATCACAGACTATATATATATAGTGCTTTGTGTTATGCGTAGGGCAGGAGGGTTTACAATTTTTTTTGCTATTGGACTCTGTGAATCCTAGCTATGCCCCTAAAAGATAGATAAATAGGAGATAGATTGATAAATAGATAGATAGATAGATAGATAGATAGATAGATAGGAGATAGATAGATAGATAGATAGATAGATAGATAGATAGATAGATAGATAGGAGAAAGGAGCCGCACTTCTTCACAGGTGTAGTGGGTGCAGTTGGATGCAAATCTCTTGGCAAGGGGGATCCCCAAGTATCACACGAAAATCCAATGCACTCCAGCATAAGGTGAAAAAAGGTGGTGGTTTATTACAAAAATGTGCAAAAACACAGGATGCTAGGAGGAGATAGATAGATAGATAGATAGATAGATAGATAGATAGGAGATAGATAGATAGGAGATAGATAGATAGATAGATAGATAGATAGATAGATAGATAGATAGATAGGAGATAGATAGATAGATAGATAGATAGATAGATAGATAGGAGATAGATAGATAGATAGATAGATAGATAGATAGGAGATAGATAGATAGATAGATAGATAGATAGATAGATAGGAGATAGATAGATAGATAGATAGATAGATAGATAGGAGATAGATAGATAGATAGATAGATAGATAGATAGATAGGAGATAGATAGATAGATAGATAGATAGATAGATAGATAGATAGGAGATAGATAGATAGATAGATAGAAAGATAGATAGATAGGAGATAGATAGATAGATAGATAGATAGATAGATAGATAGATAGGAGATAGATAGATAGATAGATAGATAGGAGATAGATAGATAGATAGATAGATAGATAGATAGATAGAAAGATAGATAGATAGATAGATAGAAGATAGATAGATAGATAGATAGATAGATAGATAGATAGATAGGAGATAGATAGATAGAAGATAGATAGATAGATAGGAGATAGATAGATAGATAGATAGATAGAAAGATAGATAGATAGAAGATAGATAGATAGATAGATAGATAGATAGATAGATAGATAGGAGATAGATAGGAGATAGATAGATAGATAGATAGATAGATAGATAGATAGATAGATAGGAGATAGATAGATAGATAGATAGATAGATAGATAGATAGATAGATAGGAGATAGATAGATAGATAGATACCATAAACTGAGTGTGACATGAAGACATCCAAAGCCATAGGCATAGAGAGGGCGGCTCATTCTTTCAGTTGTTGTGCACATTGTGTGTATCTGGCAGGTGGGTCTCTCCCACAGCCCCCGGTTATGTGTCTCTCGGTGAAGCTGGTGACTCATCTCATCCCCTTCTGTATGGAGCAGGTGGAAGCACCTTTCTGCTATTAAATCTATAAAGCGCAGACCCCAGGGGAGGCCCCTGTGGGATTTATGGCACACACCAAGTTATTAGTCATTCCCATCCTGCAGAGATAGATTATATAAATCATCCTGTCTTCACCTGTAAGGGCTGTCTCCAGCTTCTCATCATTACAGCCCTTAATACTAAAGAGCTACAGGAACTATCCAATATTAGAAAAGCATAGCTGCCATCTTCCACTAACAGCGCCCTCCTGTCCCCAGGTAGTGTGTTGTATTACAGCTCGGCTCCATTTACTTTAATAGGTCTGAACGGCAATACCACACACAAACTGATAAACTGAGTGGCGCTGTTTGCACCATTTTTGGTTGATGTTTTTGAGAGGCCAGATGACCCCAAAACATCATTTGCTTTTTTTTGTCACTTAAAGGGGTACTCCGGGCTAGGGGTACTTTTACTATATGGCCGGGGAGGGGGTGGATATAGACGCCGCCGTCCACTTACCTCCCCGGTTCCAGCACCAGGTACAGGATCGCGCCGCCCGGTTTTCCCGTCTCGCTGCCGCTTCCTGGTCTGAGCCATGATGTCTCAAAACTGCTGAGCCATTCAGCGGTCATAGCGGGGTCCCGCCTCAACCGCTGAATGACTGATCTGTACATCTCAAGTCGCAGCTCCTACCAGGAAGCGGCAGCGGGATGGGAGAACGGGGTGGCACGATCCAGGAGCCGTCGCATGAACTGGGGAGGTTAGTGGATGGCGGTGTCTATATCACCCCCTCCCCGGCCATACAGTAAAAATACCCCTAGCCCAAAGTACCCCTTTAATTTTTAAACCCATAAGATCATGTGTATACACATATTAATCAATTGCAGTGTACTGTTTCCCAGGTCTCCTATAACACCCTGCTTCTTTCAGGGTATAACAGGAGCATTGAGATGGTGCTATTATAACCACACAGTACCTAAAAGCATGAATGCTACTGTTTCTATAGAGGATTATGTGGCTGGTATCACTTTTTTTCATCATTCTGACCTATTATATACAATGTTGTCTGGGTACAGTCAAAAAATGAGTACTGTGAAATGTTTGCACTATGGGCATGTATATAAATACACCTAACAGACATCACAATACTGCGCTCTGCTATACCTGTATATGTGTGTTTTACAATCCGTAACACCTTATACCTGTCAGTATTGTATATAGAATCCTCTGTAGTGAACCGTACATAATAATAGGTTTCCCTGAGCTTATTCTGTCACTATGGAATGGCAGCTCTCACATTCCGGAAATACTTCTCTCCGTTGTGGTGTTAGGTCCTGTAGTTACACATACATCACCACTAGAGGCGCTCAACTCTTTCAATTCCTTTTGGTCCTAATTCTATCAGATAGGTTGTCTGTTTCTATTCAGTCGTCGAGTAACTTTATTGTAGTTGTGACTTGGTGGGAGCAACGTGATTTGCATTGAGGTCTGTAGTGGCAAAGTCATATGCCACTTGTGATCTGTGTGCAAAAATTCATTAAGATGACCATCCTACCATCGCACTGTTACAGTCCCAACGTCACCCCACTCACTAACATTAGGTGCAACAACACCACAATCCTTGTGTCTCGCAAACAAAGTTGATGTGTAGCCATAACCTACAAAATTATCTTTTTATTTTTTTATTTATTTTTGTGTGTGTAGGTGGGGGGTTGGGGGAGTTTTAGGGTACTGCTAATAACATAACCGATAAGGTTGCAAGTGTGGCTCTGTAGAAGATAGTAACACTATCAATGGCATTCTCTCAGCACCAAAAATTAAAGGGGAAGTCCGGACAGGCCTATTTTTTCGCTGGGGAGGGGGAGAATAAAACAAATAACATACCCGTACCTCCCCCGCTCCAAGACTAGTGGCCACATGCCGCCACTCTGGTCCCCGGACGCTTCCTGGTCTGAGTGGGAACCTGGGTTATGACATGTAAGGTCCGCTCAGCCAGTCAACGGCGAGACGGGACCCCACTTTGGCCACTGACTGGCTAAGCGGACCTCAAACGTCACGACCTGGGTCCCTGCTCAGACCAAGAAGCAGCCGGGGACCAGAGTGGCGGTATATAGCCACCAGTGCTGGAGCGGGAGAGGTAAGAGTCATGGTATTTCTTTTATCCTCCCCAGCACTTGTTAAAAAAATGGTTCTGGCCGGACTTCTTTAAACTGCCAGGAAAACATGGATACAGCCATAAGCCATAGGCCGTATTAATATTTTCCAGGACTCAATAGGGCGGCATCCAACTTCTCCACATGTCGGGAATCTAATGCTATATGAAGTAGGTACTCCGCACAAGCAATTAATGTAGTTTTATTCACATACAGTGGCAGAGCCGAACATGAGGTCCTGGTTGGAGGCGAGCACTTGGTATGGCATCCACCACCACGCACCTCCAACCAGGACCTCCTGTCTCCAGCTCACAGGACCTATAAGGTTGTGATTCTCTCGAGACCTCAGCGAAGAAGCTGTCATTACTGTACTACATGGATATCCCACCCAAGCAGCCTACGCTCATTTCTAGATGACCCTTCTCCAGCACCACCCTACTACTGCTACTAGTACAGGGAATCTGATGCCGAGCACTCAGGTTTGGAGAAGTTACTGAATCCGGAGAGTTTTCTCAAGTTTGCTCGGGACTACTCACTGCTCTTGTACAGGTGATTCTCCCAAAATAAATTACCGGATTGACATTTTTTTTTTTAATTGAGGGCAAATTCTATTATTAGGATCTATGAATGGGGCAATGACTTATCTACTATATTTATGTGGGGATAGGCCCACAGGTTTTCTCTATGTGTGTAGGGGGGAGGAGAGGAAACTCGCTAGGACTCTCGGTCTCTCAGTCTCTCGGTCCTGTCAGCAGTTACATGGCTTTTTACAATAAAACTTCCCACCATAGAAGCTACACTACATATGCCTGAGGTCGGCGTGTTCTCCTGCTTCTATGGATATCTAATTCAGTAATTCAGCCGGGGGCCTGTTCCTTATACGTGTAGGACATAGCTCATTGTGTAGTCATGAACAGGAATAGAAGCAATAGAGTAACATCAGCGAGAGCCTCCTTCTCTCCATAGTGTGACTGTACAATGTGCTATGTTCTACTTCTACTAGAACTTCCCTCCCGAGAGAATGACCCATATCTTATGTTGTTTTTGTTTGCGGCCGATAATCGCTTAGTGTAATAAAAGGAAACCATCAGCCGACATCAATGTCTTCCAACATTTTAAAATACAAATGACTAGGATGGCAATGATCAGTTGCCCTCACTCCGTGTAGACCGCCACTATCTCCTATGGGCTCCCCGGACCCCCCTGCACTTACCCGCTATTACACGTGCCGGCAGTAAGCGGGGAACGAGGAACAAGCGAGCTCTGATCTGACAGTTTGGCGCTCGCTTACTCCTGCTGATCGGCCCATGTCATAGGGCATTTAGTCTTTTGACCTCTGACATTTAGTTTGGTGTTTCCTCACTAACTCATCACTGCAGTCTCTCCAGAATAACAGAGATTGAAGTGAAATGAAATACAAGTGGTTAAGCCATTGAATTCTCACAGGGTTGCCCCCTCATTCTTATCTGTGTCCTCCTTGCTCCATCTTATATGCAATCTTATATCTCTCTACATCATCAACAACATGGTCCCGTTCTGATGCTAGACGCCTACTCCTTAAGGCTTAGCTCCCACAATGGCAAAATGACAGCCGTCTTTATGGATTGTCCAAAGAGACGACCATCATTGTGGGAACATAGCCTAAAGCTGGTGGACATAAAACGAATTCTTCAATTCACTTCTATGGGAGTTATGAAAAAAGAGCCGAGCAAGTAGGTGTGGGGTCCAGAAGTAGGACCAACTATCAGACATGTATGGGTCATATTGGGAATATGCCATAAATCTCCACATTGGAAGCCCCCACGTAGCCTGGCATATAAGGGCCTGCAATATAACTAGGGGGATGGAGCACAAAGCACAGAACTATAGTATAGACTAAAAACCAACCACTGACCATCACGGTTCTATACATTGTCCATATAGTGCCACATTTTACAGTAATGCCAACCCAAAGTGGCCCCCAGAAAGCGAGGGCATTGTACAGTATTGAGGGAGACACATTTTTTCACATGAGAAATTCCAATAGAACAAATGAGTCAGAGGTTTCATCTAAAGTAAATCTGTCCAGTGACACGAGGAAAACAGAGTCAGGTGAGGTGTCTGGAAGGTATGTACGACATGTTGTAACCAGCGAGGAGAGATTGTGTGAGGAGCCGAGGTGTGGCCCCCTGGACACTGAGCTATGGTATTCAAGGTCAGTATACAGGGGACATGAGCAGGACTAAAGGAGATAGATGATAGATAGATAGATAGATAGATAGATAGATAGATAGATAGGAGATAGATAGATAGATAGATAGATAGATAGATACATAGATAGATAGGAGATAGATAGATAGATAGATAGGAGATAGATAGATAGATAGATAGATAGATAGATAGATAGATAGGAGATAGGGAAATAGATAGATAGATAGATAGATAGATAGATAGATAGATAGATGATAGATAGGAGATAGATAGATAGATAGATAGATAGATAGATAGATAGGAGATAGATAGATAGATAGATAGATAGATAGATAGATAGATAGATGATAGATAGGAGATAGATAGATAGATAGATAGATAGATAGATAGATAGGAGATAGATAGATAGATAGATAGATAGATAGATAGATAGATAGATAGATAAATAGATAGATAGATAGGAGATAGATAGATAGATAGATAGATAGATAGATAAATAGATAGATAGATAGATAGATAGATAGATAGATAGATGATAGATAGGAGATAGATAGATAGATAGATAGATAGATAGATAGGAGATAGATAGATAGATAGATAGATAGATAGGAGATAGATAGATAGATAGATAGGAGATAGATAGATAGATAGGAGATAGATAGGAGATAGATAGATAGATAGGAGATAGATAGATAGATAGGAGATAGATAGATAGATAGGAGATAGATAGGAGATAGATAGATAGATAGGAGATAGATAGATAGATAGATAGGAGATAGATAGATAGATAGATAGATAGATAGGAGATAGATAGATAGATAGGAGATAGATAGGAGATAGATAGATAGATAGGAGATAGATAGATAGATAGATAGGAGATAGATAGATAGATAGATAGATAGATAGATAGATAGATAGATAGATAGATAGGAGATAGATAGATAGGAGATAGATAGATAGATAGATAGATAGGAGATAGATAGATAGATAGATAGATAGATAGATGATAGATAGGAGATAGATAGATAGGAGATAGATAGATAGATAGATAGATAGATAGATAGATAGATAGATAGATAGATAGATACTGTAGATAGATAGGAGATAGATAGATAGGAGATAGATAGATAGATAGATAGATAGATAGATAGGAGATAGATAGATAGATAGATAGATAGATAGATAGATAGGAGAGATAGATAGATAGATAGATAGATAGATAGATAGATAGATAGATAGATAGATAGGAGATAGATAGGAGATAGATAGATAGATAGATAGATAGATAGATAGGAGATAGATAGATAGATAGATAGATAGATAGATAGGAGATAGATAGATAGATAGGAGATAGATAGATAGATAGATAGATAGATAGATAGATAGATAGGAGATAGATAGATAGATAGATAGATAGATAGATGATAGATAGGAGATAGATAGATAGGAGATAGATAGATAGATAGATAGATAGATAGATAGATAGATACTGTAGATAGATAGGAGATAGATAGATAGGAGATAGATAGATAGATAGGAGATAGATAGATAGATAGATAGATAGATAGATAGATAGATAGATGATAGATAGGAGATAGATAGATAGATAGATAGATAGATAGATAGATAGGAGATAGATAGATAGATAGATAGATAGATAGGAGAGATAGATAGATAGATAGATAGATAGATAGATAGATAGATAGATAGATAGATAGATAGATAGATAGATAGATAGATAGATAGATAGGAGATAGATAGGAGATAGATAGATAGATAGATAGATAGATAGATAGATAGGAGATAGATAGATAGATAGATAGATAGATAGATAGAAGATAGATAGATAGATAGGAGATAGATAGATAGATAGATAGATAGATAGATAGATAGATAGATAGATAGGAGATAGATAGATAGATAGATAGATAGATATAGATAGATAGATAGATAGATGATAGATAGGAGATAGATAGATAGGAGATAGATAGATAGATAGATAGATAGATAGATAGATAGGAGATAGATAGGATATAGATAATAGATAGATAGATAGATAGATAGATAGATAGATAGATAGATAGATAGATAGATAGATGATAGATAGGAGATAGATAGATAGGAGATAGATAGATAGATAGATAGATAGGAGATAGATAGGAGATAGATAATAGATAGATAGATAGATAGATAGATAGATAGGAGATAGATAGATAGATAGATAGATAGATAGATAGATAGATGATAGATAGATAGATAGATAGATAGATAGATAGGAGATAGATAGATAGATAGATAGATGATAGATAGATAGATAGATAGATAGGAGATAGATAGATAGATAGGAGATAGATAGATAGATGATAGATAGATAGATAGATAGATAGATAGATAGATAGATAGATACCACTAGAGAACAACTGTTAGAGAAAAAAGATCCTAAAAAGGAGATGGGTAAACGCGTACCATTTGTATTTACCTACACTGATTATTCTCCACATGTAGGTAGGATCATTAGAAAGCATTGGAAGATTTTGAGTGATACCTACACAAATATCAGTGAACTACAAATACCCCCTCTTCTATCCTATAGGAGAAATAAAAATTTGAAAGATCGCTTGGTGAAATCAGATATCAGTGTAAAAAGAACTGAGAAACCTACTTTTTTGGGTACACAAAAGTTGGGTTGTTATCCGTGCATTGGTTGTGTGACCTGCAGATATTTAGTAAAGGGCACAGAATTTGTCCATCCTGAAACGCTATGTAAATACAAAATTAGACATCATCTTACCTGTACGACCAAGTGGATTATCTATGTGCTTTGGTGTCCGTGTAAATTGATTTATGTCGGGGAGACAACACACGACCTTAGGACACGTTTTGGCCAACGTAGATATTCAGTCAGAAAATCGCGTCTAGACCTTCCAGTTCCCAAACACTGTGTAGAAAAAAATCACACAGAAAATGACCTCAAAATTACGATAATTGACAAAGTACCCCCATTGAAATATGGGGGGAATAGACATTTGCTATTAAAAAAGAGAGAGCTTGAATGGATTCATAAATTGGATTCTCTGTCCCCTAAGGGATTAAATGTGGATTTCAAAGTTAGCAATGAGATGCTGAGATGAGCTAGTCATACACTTGCCTTGTCGTGTCCACACTTGGTACAGTTTGGCAGTTAGTGAAACAACATACATACCTACTTTATATACTTACCATCTTTTCTGCTTATTTCTTATGTATGTCTCCAACATATACTCGAACAGTCTGCATTCTCTTTTCCGTGGACCCGATGGTACCTGTGGAGCGAGAGGCTTCTGTTGGGAGGTTTTTACATGCAGCGGTAATGGTGCGTTTTAAAGATGGACCTGGAGAGGTCCGTGAACACTGGCCCGGTCTGAAGGACAGGGGATGTACTCCTGATTAGGATAACCTCCTGATCGAGCTGGACGTCCCATTCCAGATGACACGGGATGATACATGACCTGAATGGGTAAGTGACATCCCGGGGCCGTGCTCAATCCTTGTGCAAAGCTTGCAGTTTAATTACCAAGCAGTGAGCACAAAGCTCAGTCGCCATGGCAACACAGGACGCGGGTGCCATGCTTTCTACGCATGCGCTGACTGATTGCTTTTTATCAAGTGGAATGTTGGAGCGGATTCTGGCTATAGCATGAAATGAAACTTTTATTATTTTTGTGGATATGTATCTTCTATTATTGTAAAAGGACTATACAGAAGCGCCATCCTTGTTCAAGTGGACTTTGTATATAGAAACAGTGTTTGTTTTCGGGGTTTTTGCCCCTCATCAGTGTGGAGTAGGTTTCTGGCTAGTGGGAGCAATGACTAGTAAGTGCATGCAAAAGGATGCTGGTTGACCTCAGGGAGATCAACCAAAACACCTCAGAGACACCATCACGTGTCTCAACGTCAGTGTATTCTAGAACATTGCCCCCTGGGAAATCAAATATGCACACTCCACACTGATGAGGGGCAAAAACCCCGAAACAGCTGTCTGTGGATGGATACCTTGCTGAGGTGGTTTCCTTGACTGGAGAACGCCTTTGGCTTGGTTGTTCCTTCCTAGAGGGAAGGTCTAGCTAATTCACTGACGTCGAGACATGTGATGGTGTCTCTGCAGTGTTCTTTTGCATATTTGATTTCCCAGGGGGCAATGTTCTAGAATACACTGACATTGAGACACGTGATGGTGTCTCTGCGGTGTTTTGGTTGATCTCCCTGAGGTCAACCAGCGTCCTTTTAGTAATGTGTGTCAGTCAGTAATCTGTGTTTGAGTATGATAGTGGTATCTCAATCGATTGTACAAAGTGGATAGATAGATTAAGGGCCCGCTGAGGCTCTGTCGCCCAAGGGCCCACAAAAACCTGGAAGGGCCCGGTGGTAGTTGTACAACACCTGGAGAACTATAGGTTAAGAAACACGGCCAATAATGATCTGTCCCCTCTGACCTCTGGTTAGGTATGGATACGGTGTTAGGCTATGTTCACACTACGTAAAAGTACGGCCGCTGTTGCCATCGGCAACAACAGCCGTACTTTTTGCTGGGTGGAACAATGCCTTATTTTGAATGGTATCCCGGCTGGAATGTATACACATCGTATACGCTCCGGCCGGGATCTGTGCGGCGCCGCAAATAACTGACATGTCAGTTTTCTGCGGCCAGAACTCAATGAATTGCGGCCGTAGGAAACCCTGTCAGTCCACACAGTGAAGCGAGCTGCCCTGGCCGCTCGCTTCACTGTGCGCTATGGGAAGCTCTATTGCGGCGAGCGCTGATGTGGCCAATACCATTCCCTATGTCTTTTCCAATAGTCGTGCAACATTGCCTATAATACAGCCAACATTGCATGGGTGCTGATGGGAAAATAGGGGAAACACGTCCTATTGCAAACTGTACTAATCGCACTATCCGCATCAACCAGAAAGAGCTGCGTGGCAGAAGAGGAAGCAAGAAGAAGACGCTCCTTGGCTCCTCTCAGTGCTCTGCTTTCCAATTGTATCACTGTCATAAGGACACTCATAGGATTAAACCAAGGAACAGCAGCCTGAAGGCTTCCTCTCAGCAGTGCCCTGAACCCTGATTTGGGAGAGAACCAGCATGTGGTAATGGGGGCCGAAGGGACCTGGTTGTAATTGAGACTGTTGCACCCCCTACTGCTCGCCCTCCTCTGCACCCGCACCAGTTCAGCCAAATCCTCCGTTCCCTAAGTGAGTGTGATGATTGAGAACATTATAGGGACCAGCATTAAGTATCCAGTATATTGTTATAGATCATTCACCTGAAATATGAAAATTGTGTCACATGGGTTGTAATTATTATGTTCTTTTACAATCATTTATCTTTCCCTCTGTGAAACCTGAGAATCCTCATCATCAGAATTTCCTCCAGGTCATAGAAATGTGACATAGCGTTTAGCATATCAAAGCAATCCACCCAAAGCCTAAGGGCTTCTCAGCAGAAATAGGGCACCCGCCTGTCTCTACACGTCGCTCTATCTGTATCTTGTATATATCATAGTGACTGCAGCAGTAAATACTAACAGTGAAATCAGTGCATAATAACAGGTGACTGAATTCTAGAGAAACGATACAACAGTGTTTTCCCGCGAACCATTGTATATTAATGAGGTGGAGACTGGGCTTAAAGGGGTATTTTGGCACCCCCCCCCCCCTTTTTTTTTTTTTTTTTTTTTTTTACAATCGCACCCACGTTACGTTGCTCCAGTCCCCCAGTCTCTGGCTGCTTCTTGGTCTCAAATTGGAGTCATGACATGGGCAGGCCCGTCCAGCCATCCAGCAGCAGAGGCAGGATACCACTACAGCTGCTGAATGGCTGAGCGGGCCTGCCCACGTCACGTCTCAAGTCCCATACAGAGTGTAGAAAAGTGGGCAGCAGCGCTTGAGATGGAAAGGTAAGTGGATGATATTGTTTTCGCCCAATCCCCTGCCATTGAGAAGGAGTACCCCTTTAAATAGATTGGGAAAAAATGGCTGCTGTCTTCCAAAGACTCAGTGTCTCAGTGTCTACATAGTAACATAGTTAATAAGGTTGAGAGAAGACAAGAGTCCATCAGGTTCAACCTAGAGAAACCTACTGTGCTGATCCAGGGGACGGCAAAAAGTCTTATGAGGCAGATGACAATTGCCCTATAACAGGGAGAAAATTCCTTCCCGACTCCAATCACAATCAGAATAATCCCTGGATCAATGAATCAATTCCCAAATCTAATGCCCATAACCTGTAATATTATATTTATCAGGAAAAGCATCCAGGCCTCCCTTTAACGCATTTAATGAATCAGCCATGACAACATCATGTGGCAGAGAGTTCTACAGTCTCACTGCTCGTACAGTAAAGAACCCGCGTCGATGCTGATGATAAAATCTTCTTTCCTCTAGACGTAGAGGATGCCCCCTTGTCATGGTTACAAACCTAGGAGTAAGGAGATCACTACAAAGATCTCTGTACTGTCCATTCCTATATTTGTATATTGTAATCAGATCGCCCCTAAAACGTCTTTTTCTAGAGTTAATAACCCCAAGTTTGATAACCTGTCCTGGTCCTGTAACCCACCAATTCCCTTAATGACCTTTGTTGCCCTCCTTTGCAACCGTTCCAGTTCAGCGGTGTCCATTGTCCTTCTTATATACCGGTGCCCAAAACTGTACACAGTATTCCATATGTGGTCTGACCAGTGATTTATAAAGAGACAAAACTATGTTCTAATCTTTAGCATCTCAACCTCTTTTGATGCAAAAGAGGAGTCCGTGGAGCCTCATTGAAGAGTCTCAAAACACAGGACTAGCCAGATATCCCTCCGGGAAGGACCTAGCCAAGTGGCAGCTCCTGTTAGGAAACCACCAAATCCACCATATTAAGTGGCCCTATAAGTCAGTGTAATGACAAGGGATAAACCAAGGCCAGGTAACCATCCACATACAGCTGTTTCGGGGTGTTGCCCCTCATCAGTGTGGAGCAGGATTCTGGCTAGGTGGGAGCAATGCCCAGTAGAGCCACAAGAGAAACAGATTGCTGAACTCAGGGAGAACAGCCAAATGACAACACTGCCGGCTGCTAATGAAAGCGCTCAATGCAGTGAAGTCCTAGGTGCATTGCCCCCTGGGAAACATGAGTATGCAAAAGAGGAGTCCGTGGAGCTCCACGGACTCCTCTTTTGCATACTCATGTTTCCCAGGGGGCAATGCACCTAGGACTTCACTGCATTGAGCGCTTTCATTAGCAGCCGGCAGTGTTGTCATTTGGCTGTTCTCCCTGAGTTCAGCAATCTGTTTCTCTTGAACCTCTTTTGATGCCTCCCATTATTTTATTAGCCTTGGCAGCTTCTGCCTGGCATTGACCACTTAAGTTCAGTTTACAGTCCATCAATACCACCAGGTCCTTTTTAGAAGCAGTTTTACCCAGCATTTTATTATTTAGCACATAACTGTTCTTATTATTTCTACGGTCCAAATGCATAACCTTACATTTATACACATTAAACTTCATTTTCCATTTCTCTGCCCAAGCCTCCAGCTTCTCCAAATCCCTCTGTAATATGATATTATCATCTTCTGTGGTGATTACTTTACCCAGTTTAGTATCATCTGCAAAAATGGAGCTTCTACTCTGTAGCCCCTCTACAAGGTTATTAATAAATATATTTAAAAAAGTAGACCCAACACTGACCCCTGTGGTACCACACTAGTAACTGTTACTAAATCAGAGTATGTTCCATCAATGACCACCCTCTGTTTTCTAGCACTCAACCAGTTACTTATCCATTTGCATATATTTTCCGCTAGTCCAAGCACCCTCATTTTATTGACCAACCTTACATGCGGCACAGTAAGAATATGATATTGCAGCTCATCCTCAAGCTGGTACTAGACACAACCCATTAACTGAGATAGCGCTCTTTCTGAACCAGAAAAATAGGTTTCTATTTCTCCAAGGAGGCAACTAGGGATTGTCTTAACCAAGTTCGGTTCGGGTTCGTACGAACCCGAACTCTCGGTAAGGATTCCCGCTGTCTGCCCGCTCCGTGCAGTGGGCGGATCCAGCGGGAGGACCGCCTGGAAAACTGGGATACAGCCATAGCCATAGGCTGTATCCCAGTTTTCCAGGCGATCCTCCCGCTGTATCCACCCGCTCCACGGAGCAGGCAGACAGCGGGAATCTGATGCTGTGTGTTTGGGTTCATACGAACCTGAACCTCGGAGGGTTCGGACCATCCCTAGAGGCAACCTAAAAATCCTGACTAATAGCAAGCTTTCCAGATTATCTAAGTCTCTTTATTAGGCATACAGAGAGTTCCAAAAGCTTGCAGTTTGTTATCACCTACTGAGCATGCTCACATTTCATAAAAGGAGAAGGGGTGCTCAATGCCCCCCAAATGCTTCTAATGAGTTAATTAGTATATTTGTATTGCATTAATTATCCTAAAAATGGCGGCACTTGAGATGTTGAGAAAAACAGTGCTGGTAAGGAGACATTTGCGGCTACCGAGAACTATCAGCAGGTTCATGTGTAGGAACCTGCTGATACGTGTTTCCCCCAAAATAAGACAGTATCTTATATTAATTATTGCTTCCAAAGATGCGCTGTCTAATTTTCAGGGGGTGTCTTATTTTTCCACTAAGAATTCACACTAATTAGTGAACAAAAAAAGTAATTATTATATACTGTATTGTAGTTGTCATCACAAACCAGCACAATCCTGGTGGCAGTGGGGGTCTTACGTTCCAGGGATGACCTATTTTCGGGGAAACAGGGTAGTTCCTCTTTTAATAAATGTATTAAAAACAACTTCTTTTTCTTTTTCTCAAAATAAACTTGTTCCAGAACGTTTTACAGATTTGTAAATTACAACTATTGAAAAAAAAAAAACTAAACAGCTTAAACGCCTGCAATCATTTAGCAGTTTTATGCTATGTTCACACGCTGTATGAACGGCCATTTTTTACCTTACCTTTGGCCGTACTTGATGATGACGATCATGATTAAGTAGGTAGGTAGCGTCAAACGATGGCCGTTCACATGGAACGGCTGTTGTTTAATGCTACCTATGGACGGAATTAACAGTGTGTGAACATGGCCTTGGTGCGGTCCTTTTCAGATTCGGATTGGAAAAACCCAAACTTTACTTCAAAGTTTTCCAAACCTGCCAAACTATTTTTTTTTTTTGCAAAGTTTACTCATCTTTAATACAGTAGCTGTATAAATTTTCCATTTAGGATTCTAAACAGTTAAGCCATCACCAAATGTCAAGGTCAAGATGTTTAGCGAGAATATGCAATGTAGTTGGCACGCTATACCCATAGATGCAATATAACAGTAATATGCGTCTACTGAGTTCTTCTCTGGTTCTCCGAGCTGGGATATAAGACACTCTGAAGCCTAAACAGTAACTGATATTTTTTTCTAAAGTTTTAACATGTTCATACAGTGCGAAAGCTACGAGCAACCGTGCCCCAGGCTTTCACTTCATTCCGTGCGTTTTAGGGCAGAGAAAGGAAAAAAAAAGAGGACACCTTTAAGAATAAATCAACAATATAGCCACCTGCTTCTCTCTGCCATATAAGAAGGAATTCAAGGAGTTAAAGGGGATTTGCTCCTCTGGGCTGGACGAAGCAAGGATGATCATATGGACGTTTCTGCTATTCACAATGGATGTTCTGTCTGGATTATTGGGTCATAAGTGGAGGAGGATCAACTTGCATTGCACTAAATGGATTATTATTACCTGTATTACCTGCCTGTCTCTACAGAACACAGGTAGGATGGAAAACATTGGGAAGAAGGGTCTGTTCTTTCTCATTATTCATTCATACCGGGTGGCCATTCATTTAGCAAGATTGTGCTACAATGAGAAGACCACCAAAACTTTGAGGTGGTGGTCCTGTTAAAGAATAGGGCAATAAATATAGAATATAAAATGCATAATAGAAAAAAATGGGTCTAGACCAGGGGTGGTCTTCTCCAAGAGGTGATCTACCGTTGTGACTGTGGCGGCAATGTAGGGTAACCCTATGCAAATACTAGAATAGGCCCCAATCCCATAGGATTCAATGGATATTTAATCATCTTATTATGGAGCACGGCCATTTTTATGGTTATTTTACAGTATTTCTATAGAATTATTAGTGTATTTCTGTTATTATGAGCAGATTAAAGGGGTTTTCCAAACTCAAAAACTTGACTGTAAATAGTTAAAAAAAAGTTGTAATATACTTTTTAGAATATAAAATGCATAATAGAAAAAAATGGGTCTAGACCAGGGGTGGTCTTCTCCAAGAGGTGATCTACCGTTGTGACTGTGGCGGCAATGTAGGGTAACCCTATGCAAATACTAGAATAGGCCCCAATCCCATAGGATTCAATGGATATTTAATCATCTTATTATGGAGCACGGCCATTTTTATGGTTATTTTACAGTATTTCTATAGAATTATTAGTGTATTTCTGTTATTATGAGCAGATTAAAGGGGTTTTCCAAACTCAAAAACTTGACTGTAAATAGTTAAAAAAAAGTTGTAATATACTTTTTATTTAACTTTTAAATTGAGTGCAGTACCTAATGTCTCCACTACTTCCTGTTGTCATGATGACGTCTGGTGCAATGTGACAGCAGCAGCTAATAGCAGCCTATGGTTGTGACATGGTGGGGAGTCTATGTGAATCTTCTCCCTTACACCTGAAAGACTGAATTTTTTTATTTTTTTATTTTAATACTGGCAAGTTGGAAAGGGTATTCATTTTTTTAATATTTACCCCCTTAAAGACAGGACCAAACTTTTTTTTCCCTTGTGTTTAAAAGGCCATAGCATTTTTTTCTGTGACACCAATTGTATTTTGCAATTACACACTTAATTTTTCTATAAAATAAGCTGTAAAAATAAATGATTTTAAAAAGCATACCTAGTGAAATTAAAAATAAAAATAAAAAAAAGAATTTCTTTCCACTGGGGGGTTCAGTCATCTGTCGTTAAGAGGTCAATATGCTTTACGGGGGAGATTTACCAACAATGATTCTTGCCTTCTCCCTGGCATGCGCCTGCCTGAACCCATACCCCTCTAAAGTGCTGGCAGAGTTGTGACAAGGCAACGAGGAGGAGTGGCCTCCTCCTGCACCAGATTTATCATTTAAATCATGACACCTGCTCCCGAGCTGGTGTAGATTTGTTCTGTAATGCCTGCGCCAGGCACAGGTCCGGCTTTACTAACAGGCCTACTTCTCTAAGTAAATCCAGTCGGGGAAAAGAGAGCGGACCTTTATGTTCCATTAACTCACATTAATGTACACAAAGACATGGTTGACCATGTGTTTCTGTAGATTAAAATTTAAAGTACTGAACTGGACACATTGAAATAAATGCAAAAATGCATGTGAACCTAGCCTTGGCTTCTCTTAGTTACACTCTTCTGTTTTAGCCATATAGTAGTTAGGCCTCTTTATGCCCCCATATAGTAGTTTACCTCCATATATTAAAAGCGCTCTATGCCCCCATAAAGTAATTAGGTACTGCCTGTCTCATATAGTATTTAGCCCCCCTGTGTCCCAATATAGAAGTTAGGTCTCTCTGTCTCCATACAGTAGCTAGGCCACCCTGTGCCCCCATATTGTAGTTGTGCCCCCCTATTTACATCTATATAGTATTTTGCCCTATCTGTGTAGGTAGTATTGCTCATGTTGGCATCCCTCTTTAGGTAATCCCCCTGGAAAGTACCCCTCTCGCCCAGTAGGAATCCCCCTGTAGGTAACCATCCCCTCGTAGTTAACACATTCCCCTCCTTAAGTACATAGTATACCCCAAATCATAGTATACACCAAATTAGGCATCCCCTGTAGGTATTCCCCTTAGTCGCCACCCCCCACCCCTGAGTATACATAGTATCCTCCTGCAGATGGCATTACCCTGTACAAAAATCCTTATTAGCCAACCCCCCCCCCCCACCACCACCACACACACACCAGAAAACAGCTTCCTCCATCATAGACACCTCCCCAATGTAGGCATCCCCCCTATGCTGCTCCATACAACTGATGGTGAGTCAATTAGATTAACAATTCCTCGCTGTTAATCTACAGATGGCTTCAGACATATAAGGGAGGAAGAAGAAAGGGGGACCACAAAGGTGTGTACCATGTATCCCATGTATTGTTATGTATATACTGGGGTAGGGATTTGTATATACTGGGGTCTAGGATATGTATATATCCATGCTGTCAGTTCCCAGATCACTAGCAGTTTATATTTAAAGCGAATGTACCATCAGGTACATTGCTTTCCTTTTTACCTTAGCCGACCAGCGGCCCACGTGTGGATCCCAGTGGAGCTGAAACGCCACCCAGTTCCCGTGCTCGGCGCTGCTTTTTTGTCATATGCCTTGCTCTATGCCCTGGAGGTGCGCCCGCTGCCCCCCATTATGACCATATCCCCTGACCATATCCCTTCCCCATATCCGTGGCTCTATTAATTCCCTCCCCACTGAGCCGTATCACAGAGGGGAGGGGATATGGTTACCAGCCCGCCTCCAGTGCATAGAGCCGGGCCAGTGTATGGCAAAAAAGCAGCACCACCGGGAATCAGCTAATGTAAAAAATGATTGCAGATCACCTGATGGTTGTAACTGTTGTAACTTTTGGCCACCACCTTTTCCTGAATGATTGACAAACAGAGGAGGCGGGGCCTGAAGATACAGCGGGTGCTAGGACCCGACAGCCAGATGCTGGATCACAAGCAGCCAGCATGGCTGGTAAGTATACACTGCTTGTGATCTGGAAACTGATTTCATGGGCTGCATGAGCGTTAAAAGGATCGTTCATGCAGCCTATCTGTTCTACTTCTTGTGCCTTTTAAAGGCACAGCAAATGAGCAGCTGATATTACCGATCAGCGCTCGTTTGAGCCCCCCATGGCCGAGAAATCTATGCGTCTAAAAGAACCCATTCACACGTTTCGCAATTAAGGTCCGTGCACGGGCGATGTGCGGCGGTATCAGTACAGTAGCGGGAAGAATTAAAAAAGAGTTTCGGAGTTCCCAGCATCATAATGAATACTGATGCCGAGAGCTCCGACCATTGTTCCGTAGCACATGGTTATTGTCCATATTTACAGACTGTGAATGGAACAAGTGAATGCTCTATTACTGCAAATGCTTTCATGGTGCGCAGAGCCGTGTAGTGCTGCTATATATCACTACATGTGTCACTGTATATGTAGTCACTAATATTGCAGTGTATAGTGGTTCTTATTTGATGGCAGTGTGGTGGTAATATTAAGTCACTATGTGGTGATCATGGTCTTGCAGTATTATATGATACCAGTATAAAAGTATTCTTTGTCAGTAATATTGGTCTAAGTATACAGGATTTGTTCAGTACAGTATGAAGTAATATGTATGGTGATAATTACCCTGCTTATATACCGGTATTATTAATAATATTGGCATCAGTATACTGGATTTGGTCATTATTCACCCTGAAATGTTCTACCTCTCATTGCTCTGTCTGAGCCATGTTTATCTAGTAGAGATGAGTACAGTTTGAGCATGCTTGAGTCTGATTGTTCGGCATTTGATTAGGCTATGTTCACACTGCGTTTTTGCATTCAGTTTTTTTCATCTGTTTTTTTGCAAAAAACGGATGAAAAACGGATGAAAAAACGGATGCATTTGTGTGCATCCGTTTTGATCCGTTTTTCCTTTGACTTCCATTGTAAAAAAAACTGATCCGTTTTTTTTTTAATGGACGCAAAAGTAGTGTCAGCTACGTTTTTGTGTCCGTCAAAAAAAAACCGATCCGTTTTGATCGTTTTGCAAAAAACGGATGAAAAAAAACAGATTGCAAAAATGCAGTGAGAACCTAGCCTTACAGATTGATTTTTTTTTTTTTTTCATTTTTAAAAAAGGCCTCTAAAAATAAAACCTAGAATCTGTCTGGTTGCTATGGGCAACTGTTATCCTGTTCTTCTGCACAGGCTTTGGTACTTCACCCCCCATAGTTCCTTTATTTATATGGCTCTAACCTATCCTGCAGTGCAGAGATTGTAGTCACTCATATTGATCCCTGTCCCCAAAGGAGCTCATATTGGAGGGTGTGATAAAATCAATGCAGACATTTGGGGACTTACATTCAGCTGTTATCCCAGGACCCTAACACTATAACGCAACATGACTAACCTCTGTGTCCTTCATAACGTGGATAACTTTTGTGCCCCCCATAAAATGGCTATCCTCTGTGCTCCCACAACAATGTTAGATCCTCCTACAGGGGTGGGGCTAAAGAAATGTGGATGCATAACTCCACCCACCTGAAGAATTACTGTTCCCACACTGGCAGAAACAGCAGGGGCGGGCTGGGCCGGGGGGCAGGGTGGCATCTGCCCCCCCCCCCCCCCGGCCGGTCTTTCCCAGTACAGTATAGGGCTGCACAGGGGCGGGCTAGGCCAGGGGTCAGGGTGGCATCTGCCTCCCGGGCCTGTCTTCCCCAGTACAGTATAGGGCTGCACAGGGGCGAGCTGGGCCAGAACTCAGGGTGGCATCTGCCCCCCCCCCCCGGCCGGTCTTTCCCAGTACAGTATAGGGCTGCACAGGGGCGGGCTAGGCCAGGGGTCAGGGTGGCATCTGCCCCCCGAGCCGGTCTTTCCCAGTACAGTATAGGGCTGCACAGCTGCCACTCACTGACAGCTGGTTGAAGGGCCGCCCTGCAGCTTCTTTCCGCCACAGCGCTCTTTTCTCCTGCATCTAAGAGTGCTGAGAGGCTGGACTGTGCTCCGCCCCCCCCCCCCCCCCCCCCCCAGCACGACATCAAGTCTCGTCCCCTAAGCAGACCTCTATGCTTTTAACCAAAGCCTATGAGGATTATAGTCAAAAGCAAACTGCTGCTCTTTCTCCCTTTCGCCACTAGAGGCCACTCTCTCCCCCCCAGCTGCCACTCCTGCAGTCTGGATAGAGGAGTCTGAAGACATAGAAGATGGTGGTCTGTAGGGAGCCAGGTAAAAACTGTACAGGGGAGACCTACACAGCATTCCCTGCAACCCTCCTATCCCCCCCACACACAGCATCCCCTGCAGCCCCCCATCCCCCCCACAGCATCCCCTGCAGCCCCCATCCCCCCCCCCCACACAGCATCCTTTGCAGCCTTCCCATCCCCCCACACAGCATCCCCTGCAGCCCCCCTTCCCCACCCACAGCATCCCCTGCAGCCCTCCCATCCCTCCTCACAGCATCCCCTGCAGCCCCCCATCCCCCACAGCATCCCCTGCAGCCCCCTTATCCCCCCCCACACAGCATCCTCTGCAGCCCTCCCATCCCTCCTCACAGCATCCCCTGCAGCCCCCCCATCCCTCCACAGCATCCCCTGCAGCCCCCTTATCCCCCCCACACAGCATCCTCTGCAGCCCCCCTATCCCCCCCCACCACACAGCATCCCCTGCAGCCCTCCTATCCCCCCCACACAGCATCCTCTGCAGCCCCCTATCCCCCCACATACAGCATCCTCTGCAGCCCCCCTATGCCCCCACACAGCATCCCCTGCAGCCTCCCTATCCTTCACACACAGCATCCCCTGCAGCCCCCCACACAGCATCCCCTGCAGCCCCCACACAGCATCCCCTGCAGCCCCCCATCCCTACACACAGAGCATCCCCTGCAGCCCCCCATCCCTACACACAAAGCATCCCCTGCAGCCCCCCATCCCTACCAGGGCCGCCGATAGGGCAGTACAACCGGTACTGCCGTATGGGGCCCGGACCCTTAAGGGACATGGGGGGGGCCCGGGGGGCCCGGGGGGCCCGGCGGGCCCGCCGGCCGCCGCCTCCCGCCCGACCGCTACCGCCGCCTCCCGCCCGACCGCTACCGCCGCCTCCCGCCCGACCGCTACCCCCCCACCCCGACCGCTACGCTAGGGGGGCCCGCACGGCCCCCCTTGCCACCTGGGGGGGGGGGGTTGTGCCGCTTCGGTCCGGTGAGCTTCCGGCACACGCTGCCTCTATCACTGGCCGGAAGCTCACAGCTGCAGCCCTGCGGTCCTTCTCTCCTGCTCGGCAGCGGCGCACGTGACGTCATCGCGCCGAGCAGGAGAGAAGTTCCTGGACCGCGGGGCTGCAGCTGTGAGCTTCCGGCCAGTGGTAGAGGCAGCGTGTGCCGGAAGCTCACCGGACCAACGCAGCATGGGAAGGGGGGACCTGCCTCACCTGCCTCTGCTCCCTCTGCTCCCCTGGCTCCCCCGGCCGCTCCCTCTTCCCCCAGCCTCTCTTCCTGTACCCCCCCCCCTCCAGCCTCTCTTCCTGTACCCCCCCTCCAGCCTCTCTTCCTGTACCCCCCCCTCCAGCCTCTCCTCCTGTACCCCCTTCCAGCCTCTCCTCCTGTACCCCCCCTCCTGTACCCCCCCTCCTGTACCCCCCCTCCAGCCTCTCCTCCTGCACCCCCTTCCAGTCTCTCCTCCTGTACCCCCTTCCAGTCTCTCCTCCTGTACCCCCTTCCAGCCTCTCCTCCTGTACCCCCCCCTCCAGCCTCTCCTCCTGTACCCCCCCTCCAGCCTCTCCTCCTGTACCCCCCCTCCAGCCTCTCCTCCTGTACCCCCCCTCCAGCCTCTCCTCCTGTACCCCCCCTCCAGCCTCTCCTCTTGTACCCCCCCTCCAGCCTCTCCTCTTGTACCCCCCCTCCAGCCTCTCCTCTTGTACCCCCCCTCCAGCCTCTCCTCCTGCACCCCCTTCCAGTCTCTCCTCCTGTACCCCCTTCCAGTCTCTCCTCCTGTACCCCCTTCCAGCCTCTCCTCCTGTACCCCCCCCTCCAGCCTCTCCTCCTGTACCCCCCCTCCAGCCTCTCCTCCTGTACCCCCCCTCCAGCCTCTCCTCCTGTACCCCCCCTCCAGCCTCTCCTCTTGTACCCCCCCTCCAGCCTCTCCTCTTGTACCCCCCCTCCAGCCTCTCCTCTTGTACCCCCCCTCCAGCCTCTCCTCTTGTACCCCCCCTCCAGCCTCTCCTCCTGCACCCCCCAGCCTCTCCTCCTGCACCCCCCAGCCTCTCCTCCTGCACCCCCCAGCCTCTCCTCCTGCACCCCCCAGCCTCTCCTCCTGCACCCCCCAGCCTCTCCTCCTGCACCCCCAGCCTCTCCTCCTGCACCCCACAGCCTCTCCCCCAGCCTCTTCTCCTGCACCCCCCAGCCTCTCCTCCTGCACCCCACAGCCTCACCCAGCCTCTTCTCCTGCACCCCTCAGCCTCTCCTCCTGCACCCCACAGCCTCTCCCACAGCCTCTTCTCCTGCACCCCCCAGCCTCTTCTCCTGCACCCCACAGCCTCTCCTCCTGCACCCCACAGCCTCTCCTCCTGCACCCCACAGCCTCTCCTCCTGCACCCCAAAGCCTCTCCTCCTGCACCCCACAACCTCTCCCCCTAGCCTACCCTCCTGCACCCCCAGCCTCTCCCCCAGCCTTTCCGTCAGCACCCCCCCAGCCTCTCTGTCAGCACCCCCCAGCCTCTCTGTCAGCACCCCCCAGCCTCTCCTCCTGCACCCCCTAGCCTCTCCACCAGCACCTCCAGCTGCTCTCCCTGCCCCCCAGCTGCTCCTCCTGCCCCCCATCTTCTCCCCCTGCCCCATCTGCTCCTCCGCCTGTCCCCCATCTTCTCCCCCTGCCACTCCAGCTGCCCAATCTTCTCCCTGCCACCCTAGCTGCCACCTATCTGCTCCCCCTGCCTGCCACCCCAGCTGCTCCTCCTGCCCCCCATCTACTCCCCCTGCCACCCCAGCTGCTGCCCCCGAGCTGATCCCTCTGCCCCACATTGCTCCCTCTGCCCCCCCAGCTGCTCCCCCTGCCCCCATCTACTACCCCTGCCCCTCTCACCCCAGCTGCTCCCCCTGCCCCCCATCTGCTCCTCCTCCTGCCCCCATCTACTCCCCCTGCCCCCAGCTGCTCCCTCTGCCTCCCCAGATTCTCCCCCTGCCACCCCTAGCTGCTCCCCGTCACCCCAGCTGCTCTCCTTCCCCCTGTCACCCCAGCTTCTCCCCTTCACCCCAGCGGCTTCCCCTGGCACACCCAGCTGCCTCCCTTCCCCAGTCACCCCCAGCTGCCTGCTTGCAGACTAGTTGTGGTCGGAGAAGTCTTCTTGATTGCTGCGCCAGATGGAGAAGAAAGCAAGAAGCGACGGCAATCGGAGAAGACGTCACCGGTGAGTCATTAGTAACTGCACTGTAATCACTTCTATAGTGTGCAGAGCCTGTGTACCATTGGGGTCTAAATGGGTCAGTGTATTGTTTGCAGTAGTGTACTGACACAGCCCCGCAGTCACTACAGTACACTAGCGCAAACTTTTAAACTAGGACCCAACTACAACAGCCGCAGGCACTACAACTCCCAGCATATGCTGAGGGCTGCAGACTGTCAGTAAATGCTGGGAGTTGTAGTGCCTGCAGCTGCTGTAGTTGGGTCCTAGGTGCATTATACACTGGATGCTTTGTAGCATATAAGAATACATAGATCTGTGGGGGCTTAGTGCAGGGAAGTGACCCCAGAACATCACTAATAGGGGATAGAACAAAAACATCTCCCACTATCCCCTATTAGTGATGTTCTGGGGTCACGTCCCTGCACTGAGCCCCCACAGATCTATGTATTCTTATATGCTACAAAGCATCCAGTGTATAATGCACCTAGGACCCAACTACAACAGCCGCAGGCACTACAACTCCCAGCATATGCTGAGGGCTGCAGACTGTCAGTAAATGCTGGGAGTTGTAGTGCCTGCAGCTGTTGTAGTTGGGTCCTAGGTGCATTATACACTGAAGGCGTTGTGGCACATAAGAATACAAAGATCTGTGGGGGCTCAGTGCAGGGACGTGACCCCAGAACATCACTAATAGGGGATAGTGGGAGATGTTTTTGTTCTATCCCCTATTAGTGATGTTCTGGGGTCACCTCCCAGCACTGAGCCCCCACAGATCTTTGTATTCTTATATGCCACAAAGCATCCAGTGTATAGGACCCAACTACAACAGCTGCAGGCACTACAACTCCCAGCATGTACTGACAGTCTGCAGCCCTCAGAGTATGCTGGGAGTTGTAGTACAGTGTAGACAGATGTATTGCTGGACCTTCAGGGCTAATGGTTGTCACCCACAGATTGCAGCCACCAGGAGCCTCTGCACACAGTGATTTATTACAGGGTTGTCCTCTCAGAGACTACAACTCCCAGCATACCCTGAGAGCTGTATAAATGTAGGGATTTGTCACAGATACAGATGAATTCAGGAAAGGAGCGGGTCAGCATGTCGTATCTCACTGGTTCTATATTGGTGGCCCCAGGTGCCCCAGTCCGACACTGGACAGAAGCGGCCCCCAAACTAAGACGTCCCCGGCCTCCTTCCTTCCTCCATCACATTTGTTTGATGAGAATAGCGGGCATCAAGCAGAGCGACACCCAAGTGCCAGGGTATATACCATGCATGTACAGTAATGTGGGGGGGGGGGGCGCCTCAGCGTGCAAAGTGCCTAGGGCAGCATAAACTCTAAATACAGGCCTGGCTGCCGGCACTTCATACCAGCAGCCTATGGGAGGCCGGGCCGTGACCTCTCCGGCAGGCGTGATCATGTGACGTCATCACGCCTGCCGGAAGTCCCGTCCCTGCGGCTCGCAAGATGGAGCCCGAAGAGGAGGAAGAGCTGCTGCCTGCACAGCGCGGATTAGGTGAGTAGGATGTTTGTTTTTTTAGGGGCACCTCTGGGGGCATTATTAGTTCGAGGGGGGCACCTCTGGGGGCATTATTAGTATATGGGGGCACCTCTGGGGGCATTATTAGTAAATGGGGGCACCTCTGGGGGCATTATTAGTGTATGGGGGCACCTCTGGGGGCATTATTAGCATATGGGGGCACCTCTGGGGGCATTATTAGCATATGGGGGCATTATTAGTTCATGGGGGGCACCTCTGGGGGCATTATTAGTATATGGGGGCACCTCTGGGGGCATTATTAGTATATGGGGGCACCTCTGGGGGCATTATTAGTATATGGGGGCACCTCTAGGGGCATTATTAGCTCATGGGGGCACCTCTGGAGGCATTATTATCTCATGGGGGCACCACTGGGGGCATTATTAGTGAATGGGGGCACCTCTGGGGGCATTATTAGTATATGGGGGCACCTCTGGGGGCATTATTAGTATATGGGGGCACCTCTGGGGGCATTATTAGTATATGGGGGCACCTCTGGGGGCATTATTAGTGTATGGGGGCACCTCTGGGGGCATTATTAGTGTATGGGGGCACCTCTGGGGGCATTATTAGTGTATGGGGGCACCTCTGGGGGCATTATTAGTGTATGGGGGCACCTCTGGGGGCATTATTAGTTCATGGGGGCACCTCTGGGGGCATTATTAGTGTATGGGGGCACCTCTGGGGGCATTATTAGTATATGGGGGCACCTCCGGGGGCATTATTAGTATATGGGGGCACCTCTGGGGGCATTATTAGTATATGGGGGCACCTCTGGGGGCATTATTAGTGTATGGGGGCACCTCTGGGGGCAGTATTAGTGTATGGGGGCACCTCTGGGGGCATTATTAGTGTATGGGGGCACCTCTGGGGGCATTATTAGTTCATGGGGGCACCTCTGGGGGCATTATTATTATATGGGGGCACCTCTGGGGGCATTATTAGTATATGGGGGCACCTCTGGGGGCATTATTAGTGTATGGGGGCACCTCTGGGGGCATTATTAGTCTATGGGGGCACCTCTGGGGGCATTATTAGTATATGGGGGCATCTACGGGGGCATTATTAGTATATGGGGGCACCTCTGGGGGCATTATTAGTTCATGGGGGGCACCTCTGGGGGCATTATTAGTATATGGGGGCACCTCTGGGGGCATTATTAGTATATGGGGGCACCTCTGGGGGCATTATTAGTTCTTGGGGGGCACCTCTGGGGGCATTATTAGTATATGGGGGCACCTCTGGGGGCATTATTAGTATATGGGGGCACCTCTGGGGGCATTATTAGTTCTTGGGGGGCACCTCTGGGGGCATTATTAGTATATGGGGGCACCTCTGGGGGCATTATTAGTATATGGGGGCACCTCTGGGGGCATTATTAGTTCATGGGGGGCACCTCTGGGGGCATTATTAGTTCATGGGGGGCACCTCTGGGGGCATTATTAGTATATGGGGGCACCTCTGGGGGCATTATTAGTATATGGGGGCACCTCTGGGGGCTTTATTAGTGTATGGAGGCACCTCTGGGGGCATTATTAGTGTATGGGGGCACCTCTGGGGGCATTATTAGTATATGGGGGCACCTCTGGGGGCATTATTAGTATATGGGGGCACCTCTGGGGGCATTATTAGTATATGGGGGCACCTCTGGGGGCATTATTAGTGTATGGAGGCACCTCTGGGGGCATTATTAGTGTATGGGGGCACCTCTGGGGGCATTATTAGTATATGGGGGCACCTCTGGGGGCATTATTAGTGTATGGGGGCACCTCTGGGGGCATTATTATTGGTGAACATATACAAATCAAACAGCCCCCCAGACCCTCGAAATTCAATAACCCCAAACGGGGCATTGCCTAGTACTCAACAGCATTCTGAATACAGG
Source organism: Dendropsophus ebraccatus (assembly GCF_027789765.1). Classification (NCBI taxonomy): domain Eukaryota; kingdom Metazoa; phylum Chordata; class Amphibia; order Anura; family Hylidae; genus Dendropsophus; species Dendropsophus ebraccatus. The sequence continues at coordinate 89,738,541 of NC_091463.1, forward strand.
GGAACCCCTACCCCACTCTTGTATGTTGTAGTCTCCATCATAATGAGCCCCGCTGGGCTTGTAGACACGCTATAAATTGTACGTTGCAGGGGTGAATATAATGCACTGCATACAGAGCACAAGAGACGGCTATACAAGTAAGTGTCTGTATGGTGACATTTACATTGCACCTTGTTCACATTTAGTTTCTACAATTTTATAACTGTATAACAGAGGTTACATTTTAAGCCACTGGGGAAAATGGGGAATATGAGCCAGTTCTCTAGAATTGATCGGAATCAAATTATACCTCCCAGCAAGGCGTGGGGCCAACACACTATTTTTTTTTTTATTAATGTGGGGGGCCCAGACACTTTGGTTGTATGGGGCCCCGAAATTCCTGATGGCGGCCCTGATCCCTACACACAGAGCATCCCCTGCAGCCCCCATCCCCTCAAACACACAGCATCCCCTGCAGCCTCCCCCACAGCATCCCCTGCGCCCCCCAATCCCCACACACACAGCATCCCCTGCAGCCCCCCCCCCACACACAGAGGATCCCCTGCAGCCCCCCCCCCCACACACACACAGCAGCCCCTGCGGCACCCCCTCACCCCCACACACACAAAGCATACCCAGCGGCACGTTCCCCCATCGTCCCTCCACTCCCTTCCCCCCACCAACCAAGGGCAGCAGCCACACAGGATCAGAGGAGGATAGAGCAGGAACCAGGATGGGTGAGATTACCCCCTGAGAACCTCCTAACAGTTCATGGTGGGAGTTGTAGTTTTGCAGTCTTTGGACATTCAGGTGTTGGACTACAACCCCCATCAAGCCCTATTGGCAAATCATATTAGGAGTTGAAGTTCTGCAACAGATTAGAGGTTTACACAGTATAGGAGGGGGGAAGCTGTGGCACAGTAGTACTACATCCCCCAGCATGGTGTATAGGGTAGGCTGTAGAGCTACATCTCCCAGTATGTTGCGTGGGGTAATATGCCGGTTGTTGTGTGGGGTAATATCACAAGTTGTAGTTCTTCAACAGATAAGACAATAATGCAGTACACGAGGAGGAGACAGTGCTCCTTTGTTCTCACAGCTCCCTGGTGCTTGAGGGATACGCTGAGCCAGGTTAGTATGTTTCGGAGGGCCCTATACAGTTTTTTGCTATGGGGCCCCATGAATGCCAGTTACACCCCTGTGTGTTTTAGTGTTCATGTGTGGCTTTGGTAGAATAACAACTCCCAGCATGATCCTGTGTGGCTGTGGTAGAACAACTCCCAGCATGTTCATGTGTGGCTTTGGTAGAACAACAACTCCCAGCATGATCCTGTGTGGCTGTGGTAGAACAACTCCCAGCATGCTCCTGTGTGGCTTTGGTAGAACAACAACTCACAGCATGATCCTGTGTGGCTGTGGTAGAACAACAACTCCTAGCATGCTCCTGTGTGGCTTTGGTAGAACAACAACTCACAGCATGATCCTCTGGTGCTTTGGTAGAACTACAGCATGTGTGTGTGTTGTTTTGTTTATTATTATTTTTACTAATAGGGGGTGCGCACATGAGGGGGAAGGAGAATTGAACTAAGGGTGAAGGATTGCCCATACCCACAGGGGGGATTGCTTGGGGGGGGGGGGGTAGTGGCATTTTGACAGCAAAAGTGATCATGTGAAGGGAAAAGTAAACTATGGTGAAAATACAGAAACCTCAGTTTCCCAGCATCTTGTATTATAGTCAGTATGATGGAGGTCACGCAGCTTGCCCACTATCTTATATTTAGTATTATGTGGTCACCCAGCTTTCACACCATCTTATACTCAGTATGATGGAGGTAACTCAGCTTTCTACCCATCTTATACTCAGTATGATGGAGGTAACTCAGCTTTCTACCCATCTTATACTCAGTATGATGGAGGTCACCCAGCTTTCACACCATCCTTTACTCAGTATGAAGGAGGTCACTCAGCTTTCTCACCATCTTATACTCAGTATGATGGAGGTCACTCAGCTTTCCAACATCTTGTACTCAGTATAATGGAGGTCACCCAGCTTTCTACCCATCTTATACTCAGTATGATGGAGGTCACCCAGCTTTCCCAGAATCTTATACTCAGTGGGATGGAGGTCACTCAGCTTTCCCAGCATCTTGTACTCAGTATGATGGAGGTCACCCAGCTTTCCCACCATCTTGTACTCAGTATGATGTGGTCACCCAGCTTTCCCAGCATCTAGTACTCAGTATGATGTGGTCACCCAGCTTTCTCAGAATCTTATACTCAGTATGATGTGGTCACCCAGCTTTTCCAGCATCTAGTACTCAGTATGATGTGGTCACCCAGCTTTCCCAGAATCTTATACTCAGTATGATGTGGTCACCCAGCTTTCCTAGAATCTAATACTTATTATGATGTGGTCACCCAGCTTTTCCAGCATCTAGTACTCAGTATGATGTGGTGACCCAGCTTTCCCAGAATCTTATACTCAGTATGATGTGATCACCCAGCTTTCCCAGAATCTTATACTCAGTATGATGTGATCACGCAGCTTTTCCAGCATCTAGTACTCAGTATGATGTGGTCACTCAGGTTTCCCAGAATCTTATACTCAGTATGATGTGGTCACCCAGCTTTCCCACCATCTTATACTAAGTGGTTGGGCCTTGGGGAGCTGCACAGTAAATCTATACTGTGCAGCTGAAAAACCAGATCAGGACAACTGTGCTAATTGGTTCCCTTTAAAGGAGCACTCCAGCCTTTACATATTATTACCCCCACATCAGTGCAGGGACGGTAGATGGCAACCCGGACCTTTACCTCTTCCAGCAGCGATGTTCCAACAGTTCGGATAACGTCTCCAGCCCTTCTGGTCATTTGTGACCAGAGAATTCCTACTGCTCTGTGTGAAGGGACCAGAGGTCACCTACTCAATGTAAGTCTATGGGACTATGGTTCCGTGTCAGCGCTGAGCCGTCCCATATACTTATACAGGAAAGTGACTACCGACCCCTTCACAGGGAGCAGTAGGAAATCCCTGTTTACAAATGACTGGAATGGCTGAATGTATTATCCGAACTGTCAGAACAGTGTCCCTGGAGGAAGTATTGGAGTGGGTGGCCATTTACCTTCCTTGCACTTATGTGGGGAGCGTAATAATAGGGGGCCTGAAGGATGGGCCATTGTTTGGCTACTCATGGGCCAGTGCTGTGTGCTTGCCCCCAGGCTAAAATTTGCCAGCCAGCCCCTGAGGAACAGGAAACAGAAAGGGAACATGGCATCAAAGGAAGTAAAAACACAGGCAGAGTGGTCATGTAACTGAGCCTGAGAATACAATGAATGTTCTAAATAAAAAAAAAAATAGAAGTGTATGTAGAATATACAGTACCCACAGAAGTCAATGCAGTGCTAGTTTATCGAAAGATCCCTGTAATTTTGGGCTCTGTCCTTAAGGGGTCCTTTAAGTCTATATTGTATCAGGATACCAATGTATATGCAAAGTTGGGTGCAGCTGATTCACAGCAAGTCTATGGGCGACATGTATCATCCGGATGATTTTCGGCGGAAAGTGCCCATTTGCGTATTTTTTTATTCGCAAATGGCCGATTTGTGAATAAAATATTCGCATATCGGCACTTCACGCCGAGTACGCCGGGGGGGCGGGGGTGTGGAGGGGGCGTGAAGAGTCCGCGCGATTTATCATTTTTTCGGCACAATGATACGCCAAAAACCTACTCCACCTTTCAGGTGGCGTAGGTTTTTGGCTGTGCGCACCGACGCGCACGGGATTTATGAAGAGGCGGTCCGCCTCTATGTAAATCCACGTAGCGCCGGAGATGCGGGGACATTTATAAATCCGGCGTAAAAAACGCCGGACTTCATAAATGTCCCCCTATGTTTTTATAATTGTCTTGGGGTACAGTGAAAATAAAAATGAGGTTATAATTAGAGATGAGCGAACCTGGAGCATGCTCGAGTCGATCCGAACCCGAACTTTCGGCATTTGATTAGCGGTGGCTGCTGATTTTGGATAAAGCCCTAAGGCTATGTGGAAAACACGGATATAGTCATTGGCTGTATCCATGTTTTCCAGACAACCTTAGAGCTTTATTCAAGTTCAGCAGCCCCAGCCAATCAAATGCCGAACGTTCGGGTTCGGATCGACTCGAACCCGAACTCGGTTTGCTCATCTCTAGTTATAATCATTGGCCCAATCCTTGCCATTGTGGCCTTGCCATTGTGACATCACCCACTCCCCATTGTTCTTCTATTCCTCTAATCTATTTCACCTCTGTCATTTTGCCATTGTCTGAGCAGGCAGTTCTTGTATCAAACAATTGACTTTGAATCCTTACTTAAGTGATTTTTGTTTTTTAGTTGGAACAGCAATACTCCAAACCACACCAAGAAATCACCCATCTTCCGCTGACCCAGTAGTAATATCAAGGGCAACAAATGGTACGTCAAAAAGTAAGACCTCACATATAGAACCGGTAGGAGAAAGAGATATTCTTATTGTTAGAAAGAAAGAATATCCCATAGAAGGAAAACTATTGATAGAAAAACCATCAATACAAGAATTGTCAGCGACAAGCCCGAAGAACCAAGATAAGGTCAAAACACTTGGGGAGTCAGGGACATTAGGAGTATCTAGAAAAGTAAAAACACATAAAAACAATATAGAAGCTATCACACTCATGAGTAGAGGTAGGACTAAATATAATACATGGAGAAAAGTTACAAGGCACAAAACAAATAGGAAAAGTAAAACACATAGGGAAAGGCGTGAGGCTAAAGTCGTCCCTGCCAGAGGTGCGGCAGCAAATAAGAATATGGACAAAGCTCCAAACAACCCAACTGGAGGTGCGGCAAGCCATAAGACTATGCAAAATGCTACGGTCATTCAAGGCAAAGGTAAAGGCTTACAAAAGAATGCAATAAAGGTTACAACCATCCCTGCTACCACTAGGACAACAACATCCGTGGTGAATACAACAAAAGGTACAAATATAACATCTCTAGTAAGATCTTCTAAGGTTACTGTCTCAAAATCCAAGGAGCCCACGATACCACAGACAGTAGGAGCTGTAACAACAATAGATCATACAAACTCAGACGGTGCAACAACAACAACCATGAATGGCGCAAAACCTGCTACAGATGCTTACCCTTCAAAGACATTAATACCTAATGAGATGTTTTCCAAGCTCATTGAAGTATTTGCTGCTCCACCACCAGAAAAACCTACTGACACTTTAAACCCAGCCTTTGTGGATAGTACTAAAGTATTTGCAGCACGACCATCATCAAAAAACATGCCAACACCAGCTCTAGAAACAGAAATGGGACCATTGATAACTACTACATTATCTAAACAAGTTACAACACAAACAGCTGGCTTGGAAACAACTGAAGTAGCAAACGAAGCTGAAAAATCAGCAACCCTGGACACTACAATATTACCAACAACAAGACCATCTATTCCAAGTACCATGATAGACCCAAGGACAATGCATACATCAGGTACTGATGCAGGACATACAATGCCTTCTACAGATTCATCAACAATAACTTATGCAATTGATGTGTCATCAAAACAGTATGGGGATGCTTCAACAACAAAGATGGTGCCATCTTCAATAACAACTGTAGGTCTAGGAACAAGTCAAGATAATGGCAAAACAGCATCTGTACATGGTTCCTCCTCACCCACAACACCAGGATCTGCTTCTGGGGCATCAATATTTACAACCATTGCAATGTTGGGAGAAGTTCAAGACACAGTTTCAGTAGAACCCCAGAAAATATCCACAGTTGTACTAGATGGAGTAGACATGACATCAATGGGAGCCCTAACAACATGGAGGGACATCGACCCTCTGACCTCAAAATCACAATCTACTAAGAAGAAAGAAATAACAACGACGCAAACTATAACACAAACAAGTGTTGCAACGACAGAACCAATGCAAATTACATTTAACAAAGCAGTAAACACAGAGACAATTGCACACAATGGACGATCTACAATATTTCAACTCATTTCTGAAATCATTACTACTGCAACTAGTATGTCTGCTAAGATTGAAAATGTGAAAACTTCAAGAGATACAACCACAGCTGCATCAGCAACATCTGAGAAAAGTTCTTTTGAAAATGAAGAAATTAAAAGTAGACCTGGAGAAAACTCACTAGGACTGGTTATTGGTAAAACACCGTTGGCAGCTGAGGGGTCCACAGTCTCTACATCCTCAGATACAAATACAATATTTTTAAGTAAACAAGACGTGAAAGGTTCATCAATCTATCCTGAAACAACAAGAACTATGTTTGCAACCACAGAAACAGTGAAGGCAACAATTCCAACATCAGAAAAAACTACAGTTGTGAGTAAACATGCCGGTGAGACATCATCATATCCTGAATCTCTTACAACACTTTTAGCTCATACAAGAGAAGAGAGAACTACAACCGATACAAAGACTTCCACCACCTTAGAGACAACTACACTAGACTTAATACCAACATCAGTAGAATTTATACCATTACTATCTGAGAGGAATATCGAAAAAACACTAGAAACAACAGGATCTATAGTGACAACTACAGGTGCGAAAACTGAATCAACATCTAGAGGTCTCATAACAGATCAAATAGTAGTAGAAGCTGCACAAAAAACTGTCATACATGGATCAATAATATCAACAATTCAATCTACTGCAGGGTCAACAATGTCTACTAGTACAGCAGCAAGAGCAATAACATTTTTAGGTGGAGGGGCAACTGAAATAGCAGAAAAAGATGCACTGACATTCTCCATAAATACAACATCTTCTACAAGGGACGAGTCTACTGCAGATTCCTCAATGTCGACAGTGACAGCAACAAAAATGCCAACGACATCTAAAGGTCTTGGAACTACTCATGCCCTAACAACACCCATAGATAAGGCAGCATCATCTAAAATAGAAGAATCAACTGCTGGTCCACCAGTGTCTACAGAGACAGAAACATCTAATGGTCTTGGAACTGTTCAAGCTACACCAGAAGATGTACTTATAATATCCGTAGAAAGCACATCTTCTACAATGGTCAAATCTACTGCAGGTCCACAAATGTCCGTGGTGACAGCAACAAGAACTCCTAAAGCATCACCTACATCGCTTGCATTGATATTGGAAACAACTGTGACAACTATAAAAAGATCCACAGGTTTAGGAACAACATCATCTACTATAGATGAATCCACTGCAAATCCACCATTGTCTACAGTGACACCAATAACAACAGCCATAGTATCTACAAGTCTTAGTACTGTTCAAAAAGCAGAAAAAGGGTCATTAACCACATCCATAGATGGTGAAACATTATCCACGAAAACAGCATCTACAACAGGTCCACCAATGTCTGCCATGAAATCAACAAAGACGACTGCAAGAGAAAAAGATGAACTAATAACATCTAGAGATTCAACATCCTCTATAGTAAAAGAGTCAACTTCAAGTCTACCCATAACTTTCCTGACAGCTAAAGAGACAACAACCATAGATGGCACAACAATATCGACAAGAGCAGCATCTACATCAGGTCCAATATTTATAGTGACACCAACGGTGATAACTCCAACAGCTTTGATAAAATCTGCAGGTCCAAGAACTGTTCATGAGGAATCAGAAGACACAACAACAATATTCACAATAGTAAAATCTACTGCAAGTCTACCAACAGCTGCAATAACATCTAAAGGTCCTGGAACAAGAAATAAAAAAGAAGCAGAACACACAACAATAACAACATCCATAGACAGAGCAACACTATCCACAATAGATGCATTAAAAGCAAGTCCGTCAATGTCTGCAGTGACAGCAGCAAGTTCATTAATACCATCTTCAGCATCAAGAACAGAAGAAATAACAACAAAAGATATACTCGTGGCATCTACAGGTGGTAAACTATCATCAACAATAGAACAGTCTACTACAGGCTCCCCGGTGCCTACAATAACACCAACAATGATAACCATGGCAACTAAACAATCATCTATCGGTTCTGTAACCATTCAAGAACCAGCAGTAAAAACAACACTGATCCCAGCATCCACTTCAGATCCGTCAGTGTCTATAGTGACACCAACAGCGAGAACAACAACTAAAATAACATCTACAGGTCCTGGACCTAGTGAAGAAGAAGCAGAACACTCAACAACATCCATGGATAGTGCAACAATATCTATAATGACATTGTTGACTGCAAGTCCATCAGTGTCTGCTGTGACTCCAATTGGTGAAATAACAACTTCAGTTTTAGGAACACAAAAAAACACAGATGCACAGATGACCTTTACAGGTGGGGAAATATCATCTACAATAGACCAATCTACAGATTCAACAGAGTCTACAATAACAACAACAATGACAACAAAAATATCATCTACAGGTCCTGGAACCATTCAAGAAGAAGCAGTAAAAACAACACTGATCCCAATATCTCATTCAGATCCACCAGTGTCTACAATGAAACCAACAGCGATTAAAGCATCAAGTACAATAACATCTACAGGTACTGGACCTAGTCAAGGAGAATCAGAACACAAAACAACATCCATAGACAGTGCAACAATATCCATAATGACAGCATCCACTTCAAGCCCACTAATGTCTTCAGTGACAGCAACAAATGCAATAACATCTTCAGGTTTAAAAACTATTGGAATAAGAACAGAAGATGCACTTATGACATCCACAGGTGGTGCAACATCATCTATGACAGAAGAAGCTACTACAGGTTCACCAGTGTCTACAATAACACCAACAATTAAAATAACAGAAGAAACACAAATAACGACCACAAATGTTCTAACAATATCCACAATATCAGCATCTACTTCAGGTCCATCAACATCTAAAGTGACACCAACGGTGATAAAAGCAACATCTACACATCCTGGAACTGCTCAAGAAGAATCAGAACCCACAACAACATCTATAGATCCAACAATAGCAGCATCAACTGGAATGAGAATAATAGACAGGCTTATAACATCCACAGGTGGTGCAATGTCGTCTACAATGGAAAAATCTACTACAGAACACACAACAATAACAACATCTGTAGACAGAGCAATATTATCCACAATAGACACATTAAATACAGGTCCATCAATGTCTGCAGTGACAGCAACAAGTTCAATAATACCACCTTCAGGATCAGGAACACAAGAAATAACAACAAAAGATGTACTAATGGCATCTACAGGTGGTTCACCATCATCTACAATAGAAGAATCTACTACAGGTTCACCAGTGCCTACAAAAACACAGATAATGGCAACTGTGCCAACTAAAAAATCAACTATCTGTCCTGTAAGCATTCAAGAACAAGCAGTAAAAACAACACTGATCCCAGCGTCCACTTCAGATCCATCAGTGTCTATAGTAACTAAAATACCATCTACAGGTCCTGGACCTAGTGAAGAAGCAGGGCACTCAACAACATCCATGGATAGTGCAACAATATCTACAACAGCAGCATCGACTGTCAGACCATCAGTGTCTGCAGTGACACCAGTTGGTGCAATAACAACTTCAGTTTCAGGAGCACACGAAATAACAGATATACTTATGACCTCCAGAGGTGGTGAAATATCATCTACAATAGAACAATCTACAGGTTCATCAGAGTCTACAATAACACCAACAATGACAACTGTGACAACAAAAATATCATCTACAGGACCTGGAACTATCCAAGAAGAAGCAGCAAAAACAACACCGGTCCCAGTGTCCCATTCAGATCCATCAGTGTCTACAGTGACACCAACAGTGGTTACAGTGTCTAGTACCATAACAACTACAGGTTCTGGACCTAGTCAAGGAAAATCAGAACATACAACAACAACAACATCCATGGATAGTGCAACAATATCCAGAATGGCAGCATCAACTTCAAGTCACCCAATGTCTTCAGTAGCAGCAACAAATGCAATAACATCTTTAAAAACTATTGGAATAAAAACAGAAGATGCACTTATGACATCCACAAGTGGTGCAACATCATCTATGACAGAAGACGCTTCTACAGGTTCATCAGTGTCTACAATAACACCAACAATTAAAGAAATAACAGAAGAAGCACAAATAACGACCACAAATGTTCCAACAAGATCTACAATATCAGCATCTACTTCAGGTCCATCAATGTCTATAGTGACACCAACAGTGATAAAGGCAACATCTACAGGTCCTGGAACTGCTCAAGAAGAGGCAGAACACACAACATCTATAGATGCAACAATATCCACAATAGCAGCATCAACCGGAATGAGAACAATAGACACGCTTATAACATCCACAAGTGGTGCAACATCATCTTCAACAGGTCCACAAGAGTCTACAATAACACCAACAATGCAGGTCATAACATCTGCAGGTCCTGGAACCATTCAACGAGTAACAGAAGATGCACAAACAACAGTCTCTATTGTTCCAATAATATCCACAGCAACATCTACTGCAAGTCCAGCAATGTCTTCAGTGACAGTAGCTAGTGCAATAACATCTTCAGGATTACAAACATCATCTACAATACAACAATCAGCTACAAGTTCATCAATGTCTACTGCAGATCCATCCAAGTCAACAACCCCAGCAACGATAACAACAACAACAACAACAACAACGGGGACAACTGTAATAACATCTAAGGGTCCTGCAACTATGCAAGAAGAGACAAAAGACACACTAATGTCCACAAATGGTATAGCAATATCTACAACGGCAGCATGGACTGCAAGTCCATCAGTGTCTGCAGTGACTTCAGTTGGTGCAATAACATCTTCAGGTTCAGGAACACAAGAAATAACAGACGCACTTATGACATCCACAAGTGTGGAGATATCAACTACAATAAAACAATCTACTGCAGGTTTACGAGTGTCTACAATAACACCAACAATGACAACTGAAACAACTACAAAAACATCTACAGGTCAAGAAGAAGTAGTAAAAACAACAACATTGATCCAAGCATCCACTTTAGAGACCACAGTGACATCAACAGCTATAACAGCATCAACTACAATATCTACAGGTTCTGGACCAGCTCAAGAAGAAACAGAACACACAACAACAACATCCATGGATAGTGCAACAATATCCACCGTGGCAACATCAATGGCAAGTCCATCAATGTCTACAGTGATGGCAACAAATGCAACAACATCTTCAGGTATAGAAAGTATTCAAATAAAAACAGAAGATGCTATTACGACATCTACAGTAGGTGAAACAACATCTGCAACAGAAGAAGAAGCTACTGAAGGCTCACCAGTGTCTACAATAATGCCAACAATGGCAACTGCAACAACTACAGTAACATCTACTGGTCTTGGAACAAGCATTAAAGAAGTAACAGAAGAGGCACAAATAACGACCATGAATGCTCCAACAATATCCACAGTATCACCATCTAATTCAGGTCCATCAGTGTCTACAATGACACCAACAGTGGTAATGGTAATATCTACAGGTCCTGGAACTGTTCAAGAAAAAGCAAAACACACAACAACAACAACAACAGCATTGACTGTAAGTCCATCAGTGTCTGTAGTAACAGCAATTGATGCAATTTTATCTTCAGGAACACAAGAAACAACAATGGATGCACTTACGACATCCACTGGTGGTGAAATATCAACTACAATAGAACAATCTACTACAGGTTCACCAATGTCAACATTACCACCAATGATGACAGCTGTGGCAAATACAGGTCCTGAAACCATTCAAGAAGTTACAGAAGATGTACAAACAACGACCACAATATCTACAACAGCAACATCTACTGCAGGTCCGTCAGTGTCTTCACTGACACCAACAGTGATAACTGCAACAGCTACAATAACATCTACAGGTCCCGTAACTGTTCAAGAAGAGGCAAAACACACAACATCATCTATGGATAGTGCCACAATAGCAACATCTACTGCATCATCTACAATAGAACAATCAAATACAAGTTCATCAATTCCAACACTGACATCAGCAGTGACAATGACAAACACTATAACATCAGTAGGGCTTGGAACCACTCAAGAAGGAGCAGAAGATACACAAAAAATATCCACAATAGCAATGTCTACTGCAGGTCAATCCACGACAACAATGACAGCGACAACTTTAATAACATCTACTAATCCTATAACCATGAAAAAAGCAGAAGATCCAATAACAATGGCCACAAATGATACAACAATATCCCCAATAACAGCATCTACTTCAAGTCCATCAACGTCTAAAACATTAGCAACAAAAAAAACAGGAATAACTGCAAAAGCATCTGTAGCTTCAGGAACAAGTAAATCAACAGAAAGTGTAAGAACAACATCCAAGTATGAAGTAACGTCATCCACAATAGACAAATCTACTGCAGGTCCATCGATCTCTACAGTGACACCAACAATCCTAACTGCAGCAACTACAATAACATCTACAGGCAGTAAAACTATTCAAGAAGCAGCACAAGGTGCCGTAACAACATCGACAGAGGATATAACAATATCTAAGATAGGAGGGTCTACTTCAGGTCCATCAATATCTACAACAACAAAGTCCACAGCAACAGCCGCTACCACGTCTTCAGCTACAGAGATATATAAAATAACCGCAGAAGATTTGCTAAGAACATCCGGAGAGGAGGCAACATTGTCTACAACAGAACAATCTACAGCAGATCCAATGTCCTCAGTGACAGCAACAAGGCTAACGTCTTCAACCACAATACCATCTACAGGATTAGAAAGGACATCCAAAGATGGTTCTACATCATCTGTAATAAGGGACGCCACTACAGTTCAGCAGACTACAGTGACATCAACAATGACAATTACAGCAACTAAAATAACATCTACAGGTCTCAGTACTGTTCAAGAAGCAGCATGGGGCACAATATTAACTGATGGTGCAACATTGTCTACAAGGGCAGCATCTACTACAGGTCCACCAATGTCTAAAGTGACAGCTACAAAGACCACTGCAAGCGCTTCAATAACATCTTCAGAAATCGGTATAAATAATATAACAGAAGAAGATACACCAGCAACATCTACAACAATGACAATACAAGCTACCGATATACCCAAGACTTCAAAAGCAATAACCGGGACAATTTCAACAGCTGCAATAAAACCAACAGGTCATGTAACCGATCAAGAAGCAGAAGAAGACACAACAATAACATCATCATCACATGCAATAATATCTACAATAGCAGCATCGTCTGCAAGTCTACCAATGACAACAAGGGCAATAACATCTTCAGGTTCAGAAACACAAGAAATAATAACAGAAGATGCACATATGACAACCGCAGATGGTGAAATATCCTCTACAGTAGAGCAATCTACTACTGGTTCACCAGTATCTTCAATAATATCAGCTATGACGACTGTGACAACTATAATTAAATCTACTGGTGGTCCTGGAACCATTCCAGAGGAAGCAGAAAAAACTAAAGCACAGATCCCAGCATCTTCAGATCTATTCATGTCTACAGTGACACCATCAGCAATAGCTGCAGCAACTGAAAGAACTTCTACACCACCCGGAACTGTTCAAGAAGCTGAACACACATTTACAAACTCCAGAGATAGTGCAACAATATCCAAAGTAGCAACATCAACTGCAAGTCCATCAATGTCTACAGCAACAAGTGCAATACCATCTTCACTTTTAGGTACACATAAGATGGATAGAGATGATGCACTTATGACATCCACAGGTGGTGTAACATCATCCACAGAACAATCCACTACCGGTTCACCAGTGTCTACGATAACACCAACAATAACAACTGCAACAACAGTACTAACATCTACAGATTCTGCAACCATTCTTGAAAGAACGGAAGATTCACAAACAATGGCCACAAATGTTCCAGCAATATCCATAATATCAGCATCTACTTCAGCTTCATCATTGTCTACAGTAACACCAACAGTGATAACAGCAACAACTACAATAACATCTACAGATAATGGAACTGCCCAAGAAGAAGAGTCCACTACAGTTTTACCAGTGTCTACGATAACACCAACAATAACAACTGCAACAACCGTAATAACATCTACAGATTCTGGAACCATTCTTGAAGGAACGGAAGATTCACAAACAATGACCACAAATGATCCAGCAATATTCACAATATCAGCATCGACTTCAAGTCCATCAATGGCTACAGTGACACCAACAGCTATAACTGCAACAACTACAATAACATCTACAGATTCTGGAACCATTCATGAGAAAACAGTAGATGCACAAACAATGACCACAAATGTTCCAGCAATATCCACAATATCAGCATCTACTTCAGCTTCATCATTGTCTACAGTAACACCAACTGTGATTACAGCAACAACTACAATAACATCTACAGGTCCTGGAACTGCCCAAGAAGAAGAGTCCACTAAAGTTTTACCAGTGTCTACAATAACACCAACAATGACAACTGCAACAACCCTAATAACATCTACAGATTCTGGAACCATTCTTGAAGGAACGGAAGATTCACAAACAATGACCACAAATGATCCAGCAATATTCACAATATCAGCATCAACTTCAAGTCCATCAATGGCTACAGTGACACCAACAGCTATAACTGCATCAGCTGCAATAACATCTACAGGTTCTGGAACCATTCATGAGGGAACGGTAGATGCACAAACAATGACCACAAATGTTCCAGCAATATCCACAATATCAGCATCTACTTCAGCTTCATCATTGTCTACAAGGACACCAACTGTGATAACAGCAACAACTACAATAACATCTACAGGTAATGGAACTGCCCAAGAAGAAGCAGAACACACAACACCAACATCCAGGGAAAGTGCAACAATATCTCTAAAAGACAAATTAAATGCAAGTCCATCCATGTCTACAGTGGAAGCAACAAGTGCAATAACATCGTCAGCATCTGGAAAGCAAGAAATAACAACAAAAGATGCGGTTATGACATCCACGGGTGGTGCATCATCATCATCATCCAGAATAGAACAGTCAACTACAGGTTCAAAACAAGAGACATTTGCAAAATCTACAGATCGTGCAATATCATCTACAATTGAACAAACTACTCTAGTTTTACCAGTGTCTACAATAACATCAACAATGACACGTGCAACAACTGAATTTACAGGTCCTGGAACCATTCAAAAAGTAACAGAAGAAGCAGAAACAACGGCCACAAATGTTCCAACTATATCCACAATATCAGTAAATAATTCAGATCCATCAGTGTCTACAGTTACGTCAACAGTTGCTGCAACAACGAAAATAACATCTTCAGTTCAAGAAAAAGCAAAACATTCAACAGCTAAATCAATGGATAGTGCAACAACATCGACAATAGCAACCTCAACTGCAAGTCGACTAATGTCTAAAATGACAGCAACAAATGCAGAAACATCTTCAGGATCAGGATCATCATTTACAATAGAAACATCTACAGGTCCAACACCGACACCAACAGTGTTTACTGCAGGTCCATCCACGTCGACAACCACAGCGACATTGACAAAGCCAACACCTGTAATAGCATCCAAAGGTCCTAGAACCATGATAGAAGGCACAGAAGATAGACCAACAATGTCCAGAGATGATATAGCAATAGCCGCAATAGCTACAATAGCAGAATCTACTTCAGGTCCATCAATATATACAACATTAGCAACAGAAATTTTGAGTACAACTGCTACAGTTTTAGGACCAAGCCAAAGAGCAGAAAGTGCAAAAACAACATCCAAATATGATGTAACATCATCAACAATAGAAAAAGCTACTGCAGATCCATCAATACCCTTGGTAACACTAACAGTAATAACTGCAAAAACATCCGAAGCTCCAAAAACTAATCTAGAACAAGAAGAACACACAACAAAAACATCCATGGAAAACGCAACACTATACAAGACAGCAGCATTTACTACAGGTCGATCAATGTCTGAAGTGACAGAAATTGGTGCATTATCATCTTCAGGTTCAGGAACACAAGATATAACAGAGGATGCACAAATAGCATTCACAGGTGGTGAAATATCATCTACAATAGAAGAATCTACTAATAGTTTACCCGTGTCTAAAATAACACCAACAATGGATAAAGCAACAACCATAATAACATCTACAGGTCCTGGAACCATTCAGGAAGAGTCAGAAGATATACAAACAACGGCCACAACTGTAAAACCAATATCCACTATATCAACTACTACTTCAAGGCGAACAGGGACACTTACAGTGGTAAATGTAACCGATACAATATCATCTAAAGGTCCAGGAACAGTTCATAAGGAACCAGAAGACAAAACAACAATAGCCACAATAGCAACATCTACTGCAAGTCTATCAATGTCTAAAGTGACAGAAACTGGTGCTATATCACAGCCAAGTTTAAAAACACATCAGATAACTACAGAGGAGGCACTTATGACATCCACAAGTGGTAAAATTTCATCTATAATAGAAAAATCCTCTACAGTTTCACCGGTGTCTACAACAACATCAACAATGACAACTGTAATACCATCTACAGGTCCTGGAACTGTTCAACAAGGAACAGAAAACACACAAACAATCATGACGAATATTCCAACAAAATCCACAATATCAGTTGTGACACCAACAGTAATATTAGCAACAGCTGCAACATCTACTGGTCCTGGAACTACTCAGGAAGAAGTAGAACACACAAGAACGCCATCGCCATCGGCAGCATTGACTGTAAGTCCATTAATGTCTGTAGTGACAGCAACACGTGCAATAACATCTTCAGGTTCACAAACTACTGAATTAAGTACAAAAGATGCAATTGTGACATCCACAGGTGGTAAAACATCATCTACAATAGAAAAATCTACTACAGTTTCATCAGCGTCTACAAAAACACCAACAATGGAAACTTCAACAACCGTAATAACATCTACAGGTCCTGGAACCATTCATGTAGGAACAGAAGATGCACAAACTATGGCCAAAACTAATCAACCAATATCCACAATATCAACATCTACTTCACTTCCATCATTGTCTACAGTGACAGCCACAGTGATAAATGCAACAGATGCAATAGCATCTACTGGTCCAGGAACTGTTCATGAGGAATCGGAAGAAACAACAGTATCCACAATGAAAACATATACTGTACGTCTATCAATGTCTAAAGTGACTGATCCTAGTGCAAAAACACAGACAAGTTTAGGAACACATCAGATAACAGAGGATGGACTTATGACATCTACAGGTGGTAAAATATCATCTACAATAGAAAAATCCACTACAGATTCACCAGTGTCTAGAGTAACATCAACAAGGACAACTGTACTAACGTCTGCGGGTCCTGGAACTTTTCAACAAGGAACAGAAGATGCACAAACATCTGCCAAAAATGTCCCAACAATATCAGCATCTACATCAGCCCCATCAATTTCTATAGTGACACCAACTTCAAAATTAGTAACAGCTGCAACATCTACTGGTCCTGGAGCTACTCAGGCAGAAGCAGAACACACAACATCTATGGGTATTGCTACATTATCCCCATCAGCCGCATTGACTGTAAGTCCATTTATGTCTGTAGTGACAGAAACAAGAACAATAACATCTTCAGGTTCAGAAACTACTGAATTAAATAGAAATGATGCAATGATGACATCCACAGGTGGTGAAAGATCATCAACAATTGAAAAATCTACTACAGTTTCATCAGCGTCTACAAAAACACCAACAATGGAAACTTCAACAACCATAATAACATCTACAGGTCCTGGAACCATCCATGTAGGAACAGAAGATGCACAAACTATGGCCAAAACTAATGAACCAATATCCACAATATCAATATCTACATCAGGTCCATCAATGTCTACAGTGACACCCACAGTTATAAATGTAACAGATACAATAGCATCTACGGGTCCAGGAACTGTTCATGAGGAATCAGAAGAAACAACAACAATATCCACAATATCAGCAACTACTGCAAGTCTACCAATGTCTAAAGTGATGGAAACTGGTGCAATAACACAGACAAGTTCAGAAACACATCAAATAACAACAGAGGATGGACTTATGACATCCTCAGGTGATAAAACATCTTCTACAATAGAACAATCTACTACAGATTCACCTGTGTCTACAATAACATCAACAAGGACAAGTGTAATAACATCTACAGGTCGTGGAACTGTTCTACAAGGAGCCGAAGATGCAGAAACAACCACCACAAATGTCCCAACAATATCAGCATCTACATCAGCTCCATTAATGTCTATATTGACACCAATAGTAATATTAGCAACAGCTGCAACATCTACTGGTCCTGGAGCTACTCAGGAAGAAGCAGAATACACATCAACAACATCTATAGACATTGCAACATTATCCCCATCAGCAGCATTTACTGTAAGTCCATTAATGTCTGTAGTGACAGAAACAAGAACAATAACTTCTTCAGGTTCACAAACTACTGGATTAAGGACAAGAGATGTTCTTTTGACATCCACAGGTGGGGAAACATCATCTACAATAGTAAAATCTACTACAGTTTCACCAGCATCTACAAAAACACCAACAATGACAACTGCAACAACCGTAATAACATCTACAGATCCTGGAACCATTCATGTAGGAACAGAAGATGTACAAACCATGGCCACAACTGTTAAACCAATATCCACAATATCAATATCTACTTCAGGTCCATCATTGTCTACAGTGACAGCCATAAAGTTAAATGCAACAGATGCAATAGCAACTACAAGTTCAGGGACTGTTTATGAGGAATCAAAAGAAACAACAATATCCACAATTCCAACAGAAGATGCACAAACTATGGCCAAAACTAATGAACCAATATCCACAATATCAATATCTACATCAGGTCCATCAATGTCTACAGTGACACCCACAGTTATAAATGTAACAGATACAATAGCATCTACGGGTCCAGGAACTATTCATGAGGAATCAGAAGAAACAACAACAATATCCACAATATCAGCATCTACTGCAAGTCTACCAATGTATAATGTGACAGAAACTGGTTCTATAACACAGACAAGTTCGGAACCACTTCAAATAACAACAAAGTATTCACTTATGACATCCACAGGTGGAAAATTATCATCTACAATAGAACAATCTACTACACCTTCACCAGTGTCTATGACAACTGTACTAACGTCTACAGGTCCTGGAACTGGGCAACAAGCAACAGAAGATGCACAGACAGCCACCACAAATGTTCCAACAATATCTTCAATATCAGAATCTACATCAGGTCCATCAATATCTATAATGGCACCAACAGCAGCAACATCTACTGGTCCTGAAACTACACAGGAAGAAGCAAAACAAACAACAACATCTATGGGTACTGCAACATTGTCCCCATCAACACCATTGACTGTCAGTCCACTAATGTCTGTAATGATAACATCTTTAGGCTCACAAACAACTGGATTAAGTACAAAAGAAGCACTTATGACATCCACAGGTGGTGAAACATCATCTACAATACAAGACAGTTTACTAGACCCTACAAAAACACCATCAAGGGAAACAGCAAAAAACATAATAACATCTACAGATCCTGGAACCATTTATGTAGGAACAGACGATGCACATACTATGGCCACAACTGTTACACCAATATCCACAATATCACTGTCTACTTCAAGTCCATCATTGTCTACAGTGACAACCACAAGGATAAATGTAACAGATACAATAGCATCTACGGGTCCAGGAACTGTTCAGGAGGAATCAGAAGAAACAACAATATCCACAATAGCAACATCTACTGCAAGTCTACCAATGTCTAAAGGGACGGAAACTAGTGCAATAACACAGACAAGTTCAGAAACACATAAGATAACAGAGGATGCACTTTTGACATCTACAGGTGGTAAAATATCATCTACAATAAAACAATTTACTCCAAATTTATTAGTGTCTACGCTATCATCAACAAAGACAACTGTAATACCATCTACAGGTCCTGGAACTGTTCTACAAGGAACAGAAGTTGCACAAACAACCACCACAAATGTCCCAACAATATCAGCATTTACATCAGCTCCATCAATGTCTATAGTGACACCAACAGTAATATTAGCAACAGCTCGAACCTCTACTGGTCCTGGAGCTACTCAGGAAGAAGCAGAACACACAACAACATCTATGGGTATTGCAACATTTTCCTTATCAGCAGCATTTACTGTAAGTCCATTAATGTCTGTAGTTACAGCAACAAGAGCAATAACATCTTCAGGTTCACAAACTACTGGATTAAGTACAAAGGATGATCTTATGACATCCACAGGTGGCGAAACATCATCTGCAATAGAAAAATCTACTAGAGTTTCACCAGCATCTACAAAAACACCAACAATGGAAACTGCAACAACCGTAATAACATCCACAGGTCCTGGAACCATTCATGTAGGAACAGAATATGCACAAACAATGGCCACAACTGTTAAACCAATATCCACAATATCACCATCTACTTCAGGTCCATCATTGACTACAGTAACACCCACAGCAATAAATGTAACAGATACAATAGCATCTACAGATCCAGGAACTGTTCAGGAGGAATCAGAAGAAACAACAGTTTCCACAATAGCAACATCTACTGCAAGTCTATCAATGTCTAAAGGGACGGAAACTAGTGAAATAACACAGACAAGTTTAGAAACACATCAAATAACAACAGAGGATGCACTTTTGACATCTACAGGTGGTAAAATATCATCTACAATAGAACAATCTACTACATATTTACCAGTGTCTACAATAACATCAACAAGGACAAGTGTAATACCATCTACAGGTCCTGGAACGGTTCTACAAGGAACAGAAGATGCACAAACAACCACCACAAATGTCCCAACAATATCAGCATCTTCATCAGCTCCATCAATGTCTATAGTGAAACCAACATTAATATTAGCAACAGCTGCAACATCTATTGGCCCTGAAACTACTCAGGAAGAAGCAGAAAACACATCAATAAAAACAACAACATCTATGGATACTGCAACATTATTCCCATCAACAGCAATGACTGTAAGTCCATTAATGTCTGTAGTGACAGCAAAACGTGCAATAACATATTCAGGTTCAGAAACTACTGAATTAAGGACAAAAGATGTACTTATGACATCCACAGGTGGTGAAACATCATCCACAATGGGAACATCTACTACAGTTTTACCAGGGTCTACAAAAACACCAACAATGGAAACTGCAACAACCGTAATAACATCTACAGGTCCTGGAACCATTCATGTAGGAAAAGAAGATGCACAAACAATGGCCACAACTGTTAAAACAATATCCACAATATCAGCAAGTACATCAGGTCCATCATTGTCTACAAATGCAACAGATACATCAACAGATTCAGGGACTGTTCATGAGGATTTAAAAGAAACAACAATATCCACAATAAGAACATCTACTGCAAGTCTACCAATGTCTAAAGTAACAGAAACTGGTGTAATAACACAGCTAAGTTTAGGAACACATCAAATAACAACAAAGGAGACACTTTTGACGTCTAGTGTCAATAAAATTTCGTCTACAATAAAACATTCTACTACAGATTTACTGGTGTCAAAAATGACAACTATACTATCATCTACAGGTGCTGGAACTGTTCAACAAGGAACAGAAGGTGCACAAACAACCACCACAAATGTCCCAACAATCTCCACAATATCAGAATCTACATCTGGCCCAGCAAAGTCTATAGTGGCACCAACAGTAATATTAGCAACAGCTGGAACCTCTACTGGTCCTGGAATTGCTCAGGAAGAAGCAGAACACACAAAAGCAACTACATCTATTAATATTGCAACATTATCCCCATCAGCATCATTGACTGTAAGTCCATTAATGTCTGTAGCGACAAGTACAATAACATCTTCAGGTTCAGAAACTAATGGATTAAGTACAAAAGATGCAATTATGACATCCACAGGTGGTGAAACATCATCTATAACAGAAAAATCTACTACAGTTTCATTAGCGTCTACAAAAACATCAACAATGGAAACTGTAAAAACTGTTATAACCTCTACAGGTTCAGGGACCATTCATGTAGGAACAGGAGATGCACAAACTATGGCCACAACTGGTAAACCAATATCCACAATATCAACATCTACTTCAGGTCCATCATTGTCTACAGTGACAGCCACAGTGATAAATTTAACAGCTACAATAGCATCTACAGGTCCAGGAACTGTTCAGGAGGAATCGGAAGAAACAACAACAACAATATCCACAATAACAACATCTACTGCAAGTCTACCAATGTATAATGTGACAGAACCTAGTGCACAAACACAGCCAAGTTTAGGAACACATCAGGTAACAGAGGATGCACTTTTAAGATCTACGGGTGGTAAAATATCATCTACAATAAAACAATTTACTTCAGATTTATTGGTGCCTACACTATCATCAACATTGACAACTGTAATACCATCTACAGGTCCTGGAACTGTTCTACAAGGAAGAGAAGATGCACAAACAACCACCACAAATGTTCCAATATCAGCATCTTCATCAGGTCCATCAATGTCTATAGTGACACCAACAGAAATATTAACAACAGCTGCAACATCTACTGGTCCTGGAACTATTCAGGAAGAAGCAGAATACACATCAACATCATCTATGGATATTGCAACATTCTCCCCATCTGCAGCATTGACTGAAAGTCCATTAATGTCTGTAGTGACAGCAACAAATGCAATAACATCTTCAGGATCAGAAACTACTGGATTAAGTACAAAAGATGCAATTATAACATCCACAGGTGGTGAAACATCATCTACAATAGTAGAATCTACTACAGTTTCACCAGCATCTACAAAAACACCAACAATTGAAACTACAAAAATGATAACATCTTCAGGTCCTGGAACCATTCATGTAGGAACAGAAGATGCAAAAACAATGGCCACAACTGTTAGACCAATATCCACAATATCAACATCTACTTCGGGTCCATTATTGTCTACAGTGACACCCACAGTGATAACTGCATCAGATGCAATAGCATCTACAAGTTCCGAAACAACATCTAAGGATATTGCTACATTATCCCCATCAGCAGCATTTACTGAAAGTCCATTAATGTCTGTAGTGACAGCAACAAGTGCAATAACATCTTTATTTTCAGAAACTACTGGATTAACTACAAAATATGCAATTATGACATCCACAGGTGAAGATTCATCATCTACAATAGAAAAATCTACTAGAGTTTCTCCAGCGTCTACAAAATCACCAACAACATCTACAGGTCCTGGAACCTTTCATGTTGGAACAGAAGTTTCTGAAACAATGGCCACAACTGTTAAATCAATATCCACTATATCAACATCTACTTCAGGTCCATCATTGTCTACAGTGATGACCACAGTGGTAACTGCAACAGCTGGAATGGCATCCAAAGGTCCAGGAACTGTTCATGAGAAATCAGAAGAAACGACAACAATAACCACAAAACCAAGATCTACTGCAAGTCTACCAATGTTTAAAGTGACAAAAAGTAGTGAAAAAACACAGCCAAGTTCGGAAACACATCAAATAACAACAGAGGATGGACTTATGACATCCACAGGTGGTAAAATATCATCTACACTACATCCATCTACTACAGATTCACCTGTGTCTACAATTACATCAACAAGGACAAATGTAATAACATCTACAGGTCCTGGAACGGTTCTACAAAGAACAGAAGATGCACAAACAACCACCACAAATGTCCCAACAATATCAGCATCTACATCAGATGCATCAATGACCAATCTCATGACATCCACAGATGGGGAAATATCATCTACAATAGAAAAATCTACTACAGTTTTACCAACACCAACAAAAATATTAACAACAGCTGCTACATCTACTGGTCCTGGAGCTACTCAGCAAGAAGTAGAACACAAAACAACAACAACAACAACATCTATGGATATTTCAAAATTATCCCCATCAGCAGCATTTACTGTACTGCCTATACTGACAGCAACAAGTGCAATAACATCTTCAGGTTCACAAACTACTGTATTAAATACAAAATATGATCTTATGACATCCACAGGTGGTGAAACATCATCTACAATGGAAAAATCTACTAGAGTTTCACCAGTGTCTTTAAAAACAGAAACACTGGAAACTGCAAAGACCGTAATAACATCTACAGGCCCTGGAACCATTCATGTAGGAAGAGATGATACACAAACAATGGCCACAACTGTTAAACCAATATCCACAATATCACCATCTACTTCAGGTCCATCATTATCTACAGTGACAGCCACAGTGATAAATGCAACAGCTGCAATATCATCTACAGGTTCAGGACCTGTTCATGAGGATTCAGAAGAGACAACAATATTCACAATAGCAACATCTACTGCAAGTCTACTAATGTCTAAAATGACAGAAACTGGTGCTATAACACAGGCTAGTTTGGAAACACTTCAAATAACAACTACAGGTGGTAAAATATCATCTACAATAGAACAATCTACTACACCTTCACCATTGTCTACAATAACATCAACAATGACAACTGTAATAACATCTACAGGTCCCGGAACTGTTCAAGAATCACCAGAAGATGCACAAACAACCACCACAAATGTATCTACAATATCAGCATCTACACCAGGTCCATCAATGTCTATAGTGACACCAACAGTAATATTAGCAACAGCTACAACATCTACTGGTCCTGGAGCTACTCAAGAAGAAGCAGAACACACAACAACATCTATGGATATTGCAACATTATCCCCATCAGCAGCATTGACTGTAAGTCCATTAATGTCTGTAGTGACAGCAACAAGTGAAATATCATCATCAGGATCAGCAACTACTGGATTAAGTGCAAAAGATGCAATTATGACATCCATAGGGGATGAAACATCATCTACAATAGAAAAATCTACTAGAGTTTCTCCAGTGTCTACAAAATCACCAACAATGGAAACTGCAACAACCGCAATAACATCTACAGGTCCTGGAACCATTCATGTAGGAACAGAAGTTGTAGAAACAATGGCCACAATGGTTAAACCAATATCCACTATATCTACATCTACTTCAGGTCCATCATTGTCCACAGTGATGTCCACAGTGGTAACTGCAACAGATGGAACAGCATCTACAGATCCCGGAACTGTTCATGAGGAATCAGAAGAAACCACAACAATATCTACAATACCAACATCTTCTGCAAGTCTACCGATGTCTAAAGTGTCAGAAAGAAGTGGACAAACACAGCCAAGTTCTGTAACACATCAAATAACAACAGGGGATGGACTTATGACATCTACAGATGGTAAAATATCATCTACAATAGATCCATCTACTACACCTTCACCAGTGTCTACAGTAACAAAAACAAGGACAAGTGTAATAACATCTACAGGTCCTGAAACTGTTCTACAAGAAACAGAAGATGCACAAACAACCACAAATGTCCCAACAATATCAGCATCTACATCAGATGCATCAATGACCAATCTCATGACATCCACAGATGGTGAAATATCATCTACAATAGAAAAATCTGCAACAGTTTCACCAACACCAACAGAAACATTAACAACAGCTGCTACATCTACTGGTCCTGAAGCTACTCAGCAAGAAGTAGAATACAAAACAACATCTATGGACATTGCAACATTATCCCTATCAGCAGCATTGACTGTAAGTCCATTAATGTCTGTAGTGACAGCAACAAGTGCAATAACATCTTCAAATTCAGAAACTACTGGATTAAGTACAAAAGATGCAATTGTGACATCCGCAGGTGGTGACACATCATCTGCAATAGAAAAATCTACTACAGTTTCATCAGAGTCTACAAAAACACCAACAATGGAAACTACAAAAATGATAACATCTACAGGTCCTGGAACCATTCATGCAGAAATAGAAGATTCAAAAACAATGGCCACAACTGTTAAAACAATATCCACAATACTAACATCTACTTCGGGTCCATCATTGTCTACATTAACACACCCAGTGATAACTGCATCAGATGCAATTGCATCTACAGGTTCAGAAACAACAACCTCTATGTATACTGCAACATTATCCCCATCAGCAGCATTTACTGTAAGCCCCTTAATGTCTGTAGTGACAGCAACAAGTGCAATAACATCTTCAGGTTCAGAAACTATTGGATTAAGTACAAAAGATGATGTTATGACATCCGCAAGTGGTGAAACATCATCTACAATGGGAACATCCACTAGAGTTTCACTTGGCTCTACAAAAACGCCATCAATGGAAACGGCAACAACCATAATAACATCTACAGATCCTGGAACCATTCATGTAGGAACAGAAGATGCACAAACAATGGCCACAACTGTCAAACCAATATCCACAGTATCAACATCTACTTCAGGTCCATCATTGTCTACAGTGACAATCACAGGAATAAATGCAACAGATGCAACAGCCTCCATAGGGCCAGGTACTGGAAAACATCAGATAACAAGAGAGAATGCACTTTTAACATCTACAGGTGATAAAATATCATCTAGAATAGAACATTCTACTACAGATTCACCAGTGTCTACAGTAACATCAACAATAATGACTGTAATACCATCTACAGGTCCTGAAAATGTTCAACAAGGAACAGAAGATGCACAAACAACCACCACAAATGTTCCAACAATATCCTCAATATCCCCATCTACTTCAGGTCCATCAATATATATAGTGACACCAACACAAATATTAACAACAGCTGCAACATCTACTGGTCCTGGAGTTACTCGGCAAGAAGTAGAACACAAAACAACAACAACATCTATGGAAATTGCAACATTATCGCCATCAGCAGCATTTACTGTAAGTCCATTATTGTCTGTAGCAACAAGTGCAATAACATCTTCAGGATCAGAAACTACTGGATTAAGGACACAAAATGCAAGTGTGAATTCAAATGTTGTTGAAACACCATCTATAATAGAAAAATCTACTACATTGTCATTAACTTCTGCAAAAACACCAACAATGGAAACTGCAAAAACCATAATAACATCTACAGGTCCTGGAACCATTAATGTAGGAAGAGAAGATACACAAACAATGGCCACAACGGTTAGACCAATATCCACAATATTTAAATCTACTTCAGGTCCATCATTGTCTACAGTGACGCCCTTAGTGATAAATACATTAGCTGCACTATCATCTACTGGTCCAGGAACTATTCATGAGGAATCAGAAGAGACAACAATATCCACAATAACAAGATCTACTGCAAGTCTATCAATGTCTAAAATGACAGAAACTGGTGCAATAACACAGGCTAGTTTGGAAACACATCAAATAAAAACTGAGGGTTCACACATGACATCCACAGGTGGTAAAATATCATCTACAATAGAACAATCTACTACACCTTCACCATTGTCTTCAATAACATCAAAAATGACAACTGTAATAACATCTACAGGTCCTGGAACTGTTCAAGAATCAACAGAAGTTGCACAACCAACCACCACAAATGTCCCAACAATATCAGCATCTACATCAGCTCCATTAATGTCGCTAGTTACACCAACAGTAATATTAGCAACAGCTATAACATCTACTGGTCCTGGAGCTACTCAAGAAGAAGCAGAACACACAACAACATCTATGGACATTGCAATATTATCCCCATCTGCAGCATTGACTGTAAGTCCCTTAATGTCTGTAGTGACAGCAACAACGGCAAAAACATCTTCAGGATCAGAAACTACTGGATTAAGTACAAAAGATGCAATTGTGACATCCACAGGTGGTGAAACATCATCTACAATAGTAAAATCTACTACACTTTCATCAGCATCTACAAATACACCAACAATGGAAACTACAAAAATGATAACATATTCAGGTCCTGGAACCATTCATGTAGGAATAGAAGATGCAAAAACAATGGCCACAAGTGTTAAACCAATATCTACAATACTAACATCTACTTCAGGTCCATCATTGTCTACAGTGGTAACCCCAACAGATGGAAAAGCATCCACAGGTCCAGGGACTATTCAGGAGGAATCAGAAGAAACAACATTATCCAAAATACCGACATCTACTGCAAGTCTACCAATGTCTAAAGTGACGGAAAGAAGTGGAAAAACACAGACAAGTTCAGAAACACATCAAATAACAACAGGGGATGGACTTATGACATCTACAGGTGGTAAAATATCATCTACAATAGATCTATCTACTACAGATTCACCAGTGTCTTCAGTTACATCAACAAGGACAAGTGTAATAACATCTACAGGTCCTGGAACTGTTGTACAAGGAACAGAAGATGCACAAACAACCACCCCAAATGTCCCAACAATATCAGCATCTACATCAGATGCATCAATGACCAATCTCATGACATCCACAGATGGTGAAATATCATCTACAATAGAAAAATCTGCTACGGTTTTACCAACACCAACAGAAATATTAACAACAGCTGCTACATCTACTGGTCCTGAAGCTACTCAGCAAGAAGTAGAATACAAAACAACAACATCAACAACATCTATGGGTACTGCAACATTATCCCCATCAGCAGCATTGACTGTAAGTCCATTAATGTCTGTAGTGACAGCAACAACTGCAATAACATCTTCAGGTTCACAAACTACTGGATTAAATACAAAAGATGATCTTATGATATCCGCAGGTGGAGAAACATCATCTACAATTGGAAAATCGACTACAGTTTCACCAGCGTTTACAAAAACACAAACAATGGAAACTGCAAAAACCATAATAACATCTACAGGTCCTGGAACCATTCATGTAGGAAGAGATGATACACAAACTATGGTCACAACTGTTAAACCAATATCCACAATATCAGCAACTACATCAAGTCCATCATTGTCTACAGTGACAGCCACATCGATAAATACAACAGATGCAATAACATCTTCAGGTCCAGGAACTGTTCATGATGAATCAGAAGGAACAACAATATCCCTAATAGCAACATCTACTGCAAGTCTCCCGATGTCTAAAGTGATAGAAATTGATGGTATAACACAGACAAGTTTAGGGATAAATCAGATAACAACAGAGGATGGACTTGTGACATCTACAGATGGTAAAATATCATCTACAATAGAACAATCTACTACAGATTCACCAATGTCTACAATTACATCAACAATGATAACTGCAATACCATCTACAGGTCCTGAAACTATTAAAAATGGAAGAGAAGACACAAAAACAACCACCACAAATATTTCAACAATTTCAACACCTTCATCAGATCCATCAAAGTCTATAGTGACACCAACAGTAATATTAGCAACAGCTGCAACATCTACTGGTCCTGGAGCTACTCTGGAAGAAGCAGAACACACAACAACATCATCTATGGATATTGCAACATTATCCCCATCAGCGGCATTTAGTGTAAATCCATTAATGTCTGTAGTGACAGGAACAAGTGCAATAACATCTTCAGGTTCAGAAACTAATAAATTAAGTACAAAAGATGATGTTATGACATCCACAGATGGTGAAACATCATCTACAAAGCGAACATCTGCTAGAGTGTTTCCAGCATCTACAAAAACACCATCAATGGAAACTTCAACAACCATAATAACTTCTACAGGTCCTGGAACCATTTATGTTAGAACAGAAGATGCACAAGCAATGGCCACTACTGTCAAACCAATGTCCACAGTATCAACATCTACTTCAGGTCCATCATTGTCTACAGTGACAACCACAGTAATAAATGCAACAGATGCAACAGCCTCCATAGGGTCAGGTACTGGAACACATCAGATAACAACAGAGGAGGCACTTTTGGCATCTACAGGTGGTAAAATATCATCTAGAATAGAACATTCTACTACAGATTCACCAGTGTCTACAGTAACATCAACAGTGACGACTGTAATACCATCTACAGGTCCTGAAAATGTTCAACAAGGAACAGAAGATGCACAAACAACCACCACAAATGTTCCAACAATATCCACAATATCCCCATCTACTTCAGATCCATCAATATATATAGTGACACCAACACAAATATTAACAACAGCTGCAACATCTACTGGTCCTGGAGTTACTCGGGAAGAAGTAGAACACAAAACAACAACATCTATGGAAATTGCAACATTATCGCCATCAGCAGCATTTACTGCAAGTCCATTATTGTCTGTATCAACAAGTGAAATAACATCTTCAGGTTCAGAAACTACTGGATTAAGGACACAAGATGCAAGTATGATATCAAATGTTGTTGAAACATCATCTACAATAGAAAAATCTACTACATTGTCATTAACTTCTGCAAAAACACCAACAATGGAAACTGCAAAAACCATAATAACATCTACAGGTCCTGGGACCATCCATGTAGGAACAGAAGATGCACAAACAATGGCCACAACGGTTAGACCAATATCCACAATATTTAAATCTACATCAGGTTCATCATTGTCTACAGTGACGCCCTTAGTGATAAATACATTAGCTGCACTATCATCTACTGGTCCAGGAACTATTCATGAGGAATCGGAAGAGACAACAATATCCACAATAACAAGATCTACTGCAAGTCTATCAATGTCTAAAATGACAGAAACTGGTGCAATAAAACCGGCTAGTTTGGAAACACATCAAATAACAACTGAGGGTTCACATATGACATCCACAGGTGGTAAAATATCATCTACAATAGAACAATCTACTAAACATTCACCAGTGTCTTCAATAACATCAACAATGACAACTGTAATAACATCTACAGGTCCTGGAACTGTTCAGGAATCAAAAGAAGATGCACAAACAACCACCACAAATGTATCTACAATATCAGCATCTACATCAGCTCCATTAATGTCTATAGTGACACCAACAGTAATATTAGCAACAGCTACAACATCTACTGGTCCTGGAGCTACTGAGAAAGAACAAGAACACATAACAACATCTATGGATATTGCAACATTATCGCCATCCGCAGCATTGACTGTAAGTCCCTTAATGACTGTAGCGAGAAGTGCAACAACCTCTTCAGATTTAGAAATTACTGGATTAAGTGAAAATGATGCACTTATGACATCCACAGGTCGAGAAACATCATCTATAACAGAAAAATCAATGTCTACACCAACAATGGAAACTTCAACAACCATAACAACATCTACAGGTCCTGGAACCATTCATGTAGGAACAGAAGATGCACAAACAATGGCCACAAATGTTAAACCAATATCCACAATATCAATATCTACTTCAGGTCCATCATTGTCTACAGTGACAGCCACAGTGATAAATGTAACAGATACAATAGCATCTACGGGACCAGGAACTGTTTATGAGGAATCAGAAGAAACAACAATATCCATAACAGCAACATCTACTGCAAGTCTACCAATGTCTAAATTTACAGAAAGTAGTAGAAAAACACAGCCAAGTTACAAAACACATCAGATAACAACAGAGGATGGACTTATGACATCCACAGGTGGAAAAAAAACATCAATAGAACAATCTACTACAGATTCAATGGTGTCTACAGTAGCATCAACTATGACAACTGTAGTAACATCTACAGGTCCTGGAACTGTTCTACAAGGAACAGAAGATGCACAAACAACCACCACAAATGTCCCAACAATATCAGCATTTACATCAGCTCCATCAATGTCTGTAGTGACACCAACAGTAATATTAGCAACAGCTGGAACCTCTACTGGTCCTGGAACTACTCAGGAAGAAGCCGAACACACAACAACAACATCTATTGATATTGCAACATTATCCCCAACAGCAGCATTTACTGTAAGTCCATTAATGTCTGTGGTGACAGCAACAAGTGCAATAACATCTTCAGGATCAGAAACTACTGGATTAAGTACAAAAGAAGCAATGATCACATCCACAGGTGGTGAAACATCATCTGCAATAGAAAAATCTACTACAGTTTTACCAGCGTCTACAAACACACCAACAATGGAAACTGCAACAACCATAATAACATCTACAGGTTCTGGAACCATCCATGTAGGAACAGAAGATGCACAAACCATGTCCAAAACTGATAAACCAATATCCACAATATCAATATCTACTTCAGGTCCATCATTGTCTACAGTGACACCCACAGTAATAAATGCATCAGATGTAACAGCATCTACAGGTCCAGGAACTGTTCAGGAGGAATCAGAAGGAACAACAACAATATCCACCATATTAGCATCTACCGAAAGTCTACCAATGTCTAAAGTGATGGAAACTAGTGCAATAACACAGACAAGTTCGGAAACCCATGTTTTAACAACAGAGGATGGACTTATCACATTCTCAGGTGGTAAAATATCATCTACAATAGAACAATCTACTACACATTCACCGGTGTCTACAATAACATCAACAATGACAACTGTACTAATGTCTTCAGGTCCTGGAACTGTTCAAGAAGGAACAAAAGATGCACAAACAACCACCCCAAATGTTTCGACAATATTAGCTTCTATATCAAGTCCATCAATGTCTATAGTGACACCAACAGTAATATTAGCAACAGCTGCAACATATACTAGTCCTGGAGCTACTCAGGAAGAAACAGAACACACAACAACAACAACAACAACAACAACAACATCTATGGATATTGCAACATTATCCCCAACAGCAGCATTTACTGTAAGTCCATTAATGTCTGTAGTGACAGCAACAAGTGCAATAACATCTTCAGGTTCACAAACTACTGGATTAAGTACAAAAGATGCAATTGTGACATCCAAAGGTGCTGAAAGATCATCTATAATAGAAAAATCTACTACAGTTTCACCAGCGTCTACAAAAACATCAGTAATGGAAACTGCAACAACCGTAATAACATCTACAGATCCTGGAACCATTCATGTAGGAACAAAAGATGCACAAACAATGGCCACAACTGTTAAACCAATATCCACAATATCAGCAACTACATCAGGTCCATCATTGTCTACAGTGATGCCCACAGTGATAAATACAACAGAGGCAAAAGCCTCTAAAGGATCAATAACTGTTCATGAGAAATCAGAAGAATCAACAACAATATCCACAATAGCAACATCTACTGCAAGTCTACCAATGTCTAAAGGGATGGAAACTAGTGCAATAGCACAGAAAAGTTCCGAAACACATCAGATAACATCAGAGGATGGACTTATTACATCTAGAGGTGGTAAAATTTCATCTACAGTAAAACAATCTGCAGCAGATTCACCGGTGTCTACAATAACATCAACAATGACAACTGTAATAACTTCTACAGGTCCAGGAACAGAAGATGCACAAACAACCACCACAAAAGTTCCAACATTATCCACAATATCAGCATCTATATCAGGTCCATTAATGTCGCTAGTGACACCAACAGTAATAGCAACAGCTGCAACATCTACTGATCCTGGAGCTACTACAGGTTCAGCCATGTCTACAATATCATCTTCAATGACAACTGCAACAACTGTAATAACATCTATTGATCCTGGAACTGTTCAAGTAGACACAGAACATTTAACAACAAGATCCATGGATAGTACAACACCTTTTTCAACCGTCTTGAATGCTACTCCATCAATGTCCACAGTGACAAAAAGTTCAACTTTAGGTTCAGGAACACATGGAATACTTAGAGAAGATGCACTTATTACATCCACAGGCAGTGAGATTTTGTCTACAGTAGAACAAGCTACTATAGGTTCTACAATAACACCAACAGCGATAAGTTCTACAAATGTAATAAGATCTACAGAAACTGGAACCATTCAAGAAGTAACAGAAGAAGCAAAAACAATGGTCACAAATGATAAAACAATATCCCCAATATTAGCGTCTACTTTAGGTCCTTCAATGACTACAGTGACACCAACTTTGATAACAGCAACAGCTGCAACATCTACAGGTCATGGAACTTTTCATGAGGAAATAGAGAATACAACAACAATGTCCACAATAACATCATCTACTGTAAGTCCTCCAGAGTCAACAGTTACAGCAACTGATGCAGTAATATCTTCAAGTTCAGAAACTACTGGATTATTTACAAACAATTTAGCTATGACATCCACAGGCGGTGAAACATCATCCACAATAGAAACATCTACTACAGGTTCACCAGTGTTTACAAAAACACCAACAATGACAACTGCAACAGCCATAATAACATCTACAGGTCCTGGAACTGTTCAAGTAGAAACAGAACACGCAACAACAAGATCCATGGATGGTGCCATACTTTCCACAACTGATACATTGAATGCAAGTGCTTCAATGTCTGTATTGACGTCAGCAAGATCAATGACAATGTCAGACTCAGAAACTATTGGAAAACCAACAGAAGGTGCACTTACGACATCCACAGGTGGTGAAATATCATCTACAATAGAGCAAGTTACTACAGGTTCACCAGAGACTACGATAAGACCAACAATGGAAACTGCAGCAACTATATTAACATCTTCAGGTCCTGGAACCATTCAAGAAGTAACAGAAGATGCACGAACCATGGCCACAAATGTTATAACAACACCCACAGTAGCAGCATCTACTGGAAGTTCATCAACATCTACAGTGACTGCAACAAGTGCAATAACATATTCAGGTTCAGCAACACATCAAATAACAACAGAAGATGCACATATGACATCTACAGGTGGTGCACCATCATCTACAATGGAACAATCTACTACAGCTTCACCAATTTCTTCAATAACATCAAGAATCACAAGTGTAAACACTGTAATACCATCTACAAATCCTGGAACTGTTCATCAAGGAACAGAAGAAGCTCAAACTACCGCCACAAATGTAAAAACAATATCCCCAATATTAGCGTCTACTTTAGGTCCTTCAATGACTACAGTGACACCAACATTGATAACAGCAACAGCTGCAACATCTACTGGTCTTGGAACTTTTCATGAGGAAATAGAGAATGCAACAACAATATCCACAATAGCAACATCTACTATAAGTCCTCCAGAGTTAACAGTGACGGCAACTGGGGCAATAACATTACCAGACTCAGAAAATACTGGATTATTGACAAACGATGCACTTTTGACATCCAGAGGTGATGAAACATCATCTACAATAGATAAATCTACTACAGGTTCACCAGTGTTTACAATAACACCAACAATGACAACTGCAACAACTATACTAACATCTACAGGTCCTGGAACTGTTCATGTAGAAACAGAACACGCAACAACAAGATCCATGGATAGTGCAATACTTTCCACAACTGATACATTGAATGCAAGTGCTTTAATGTCTGCATTGACGTCAGCAAGATCAATAACAATGTCAGACTCAGAAACTATTGGAAAATCAACAGAAGGTGCACTTACGACATCCACAGGTGGCGAAGCATCATCTACAATACAACATATTACTATAGGTTCACGAGTGTCTACAATACCACCAACAATGGAAACTGAAGCAACCGTAATAACATCTACAGGTCCTGGAACCATTCAAGAAGTAACCGAAGATGCACAAACAATGGGCACAAATGTTATAACAACACCCACAGTGGCAGCATCTACTGGAAGTTCATCCACCTCTGCAGTGACTGCAACAAGTGGAAAAACATCTTCAGGTTCAGGAACACATCAAATGACAACAGAAGGTGCACATATGACATCCACAGGTGGTGCACCATCATCTACAATGGAACAATCGACTGCAGGTTCACCAGTGTTTACAATTACACCAACAATGAAAACTGTAAACACTGTAATAACATCTAAGAGTCCTGTAAGTATTCAACAAGGAACAGAAAATGTAGAAACAACCACCACAAATTTTCCAACAATATCCACAATATCAGCATCTACTGCAAGTTTACCAATGTCTAAAGTGACAGAAAGTGGTGTAATAACACACCTAAGTTCCGAAACACATAAGTCAACAACAGAGGATGCGCTAATGACATCTATAGGTGGTAAAATATCATCTACAATAGAACATTCTACTACAGATTCACCAGTGTCTACAATAATATCATCAATGACAACTGTAATAGCATCTACAGGTCCTGGAACTGTTCAAGAAGGAACAGAAGATGCACAAACAACCAACCCAAATGTCCCAAAAATATCAGCATCTAAATCAGCCCCATCAAAGTCTCTAGTGACGCCACCAGTAATATTAGCAACATCTGCAACATCTATTGGTCCTTTGGCTACTTCAGGTTCACTAGTGTCTACAATGACAACTGCAACAACTGTAATACCATCTATTGATCCTGGAACTGTTCAAGTAGAAAGAGAACATTTAACAACTAGATCTATGGATAGTGCAACAGTTCCCTCAACTGATGCATTGAATGCAAGTCCATCAATGTCCGCAGTGACAAAAAGTTCAACATCAACTATAGGTTCAGGAACACATGGAATAATAAGAGAAGATGCACTTATTACATCCACAGGCAGTGAGATTTTGTCTACAGTAGAACAAGCTACTATAGGTTCTACAAAAACACCAACAGCGGTAAGTTCTACAAGTGTAATAAGATCTACAGAATCTGGAACCATCCAAGAAGTAACAGAAGAAGCACAAACAATGGCCACAAATGTTGAAACCATATCCCCAATATTAGCATCTACTTTAGATCCCTCAATGACTACAGTGACACCAACATTGATAACAGCAACAGCTGAAACATCTACTGGTCTTGGAACTGTTCAAGTAGAAACAGAAGAAGCCTCAACAAGATCCATGGATGGTGCAATGCTTTCTACAATTGGTACATTGAATGCAAGTGCTTCAATGTCTGCATTGACGTCAGCAAGATCAATAACAATGTCAGACTCAGAAACTATTGGACAAACAACAGAAGATGCACTTATGACATCCACAAGTGGTGAAATACCATCTACAATAGAGAAAATTACTACAGGCTCACCAGATTCTACATTACCACCAACAATGGAAACTGCAGCAACCCTAATAACATCTTCAGGTCCGGGAACAATTCATGTAGGAACAGAAGATGCACAAACAATAACAATATCCACGGTAGCAGCATCTACTGGAAGTTCATCAACATCTGCAGTGACTGCAACAAGTGAAATAACATCTTCACGAACAGGAGCACCATCATCTACAATGGAGCAATCTACTATAGGCTCAACAGTGTTCAGAATTAAACCAACAATGACAACTGAGACAAACATATCTACTATAGAACAATCTACTACAGGTATATCAACAATGAAAACAAGGGCAGATGCAACAACTCATATACCTGAATTAACCACTTCTGGCAAAGGTGCAACTGAAGGATCAGAAAGAGTTGAACCAACAACATTAATAGATGGTGCCACATCACCCAGAATAGAACAATCTACTTTAGGAATACCAATCTCTAGAAGCACAGCAGCAACAACTGAAATAATATCTACAAATTCTGCAACAAACACACTAGCAACATTCATAGATAATACAACAATGATACCATCAACAGAAAGTTTACCAACTTTACCAAGCTCAGCAGTGTCAGGTGCAACACTGAATAGAGATAGCCATGAAACCACAGAGTCTATAGGGACCACAATCACAGATGCCAATACAATGCCCACATCTAGTGGAGTATCTAGAGGAACATCAAGTCCAATATTAGTAGGAACCGGAGTTCCAGTCACTGAGTCTGTAGACATTACACCAGTGACCTTAGGAATAGCTACAACAATGGTTACTACAGCAATAGACCCATTATCCACAACACCATTAAAAACAGAGACAATTACACAAGAAACTGAGACATCAAGGTTCTCGACAGGAACATCAACGGATATTACATCCATAGAGGATACAAGTTCCACATCTGTCACTGCATCCTCAAATTATTCAACAGGAAATTTCGCAGAAGGTCCAACAACAATAATCGCTACAAGCTCTACTGCAATGTCTATAGATAGGTCAACTCTGGAAGATGATTCACATATGTCGACTATTACACAAGAAAAATCTACTATGACAATGACAGGTTTTTCTCAAACCTCAGAAGACATCTTACCCTTCACAAGTTCTTTCACTTTTTCCTCATATTCTCCAATAGAAGGACTAACAGAAATTTTTACAGATGGTAAATCAAAACCTACGAATGCTTCTTTAAGTGGACAGAGTGAAGAGACTACAACACCAATAGTTATTGGATCTACAATACCATTAAAAACAGAGACCCAAGAGCATGTGTATTTTACATCAACGTCTCTTGAAGGACCAACTATAGGAGAGTCTTCTACAATGTCTAATGACAAGCTAATGAAAACTGCAACAGTAACACAAACATCTACAATGGCTTTAACAACACTTAAAGATGACCTGGAGCTAAGCACAATAACTATGACAGAACCAGTGGCCACAACTGGAACACATGCCAGAGTTGTACCAACATCTATAGAGGAAACAACCATAACTAGAGAACTAACAAAAGGTTCATCAACATCACATATGGTTCCTACAATAATATCAACCCAAGTGAGTAATTCAAGAATGACAGATTCTCCTACAATACAAACAAAATCCATTACAATGTCACCAATAGATGGGGCTTCCTCAAAGTCCACCCCAAGACCATCTACAGAGGGTCCATTAACATCCACCAAGGTACCAGAAGAAGAGATAGTTACAGTATCTTCAGTTATACCAACAATTCAAAAAGGTTCTACAGAAACCGCAACAACAGACAGAGCTACAACAACAAACTCAATGGAGTCACCACCAACTACAGCAGGAACAACTGACAACCTGGGGACAACGTCACATGATAAAACTGAAAAGACTTCAGAAGGTCTTAAAACGATAGTTGAGACAACTACAGAAACGTTAAGAACCCAAAAAGATAACTCGCCACATACAAATATTATGACCTTAAGTACAGTTACATTAAGTCAATCAGAATTGATAACTACAAGAAAACCGACCACTGAATCTACAATGTCGGGGGAAGTTTTTATGACAGGAATAATTACTATGGTGGCATCAACACCTGAGGCCCAGAGGAAAGGCGCAAAACAACCATCAACACCTACATTAACAGAAGCTTCATCTACTACTGATATAACAACTAATACTAAAGTGTCAGATTTAGGAACAGGGAACGAGACCCCAAACATTGAGTTACCGAGATCAACCAAGGGAATTGTAAAAGGTACACCTCCGTTTCCTGGTTAATGCAATCACAAACTTTTCAGACTTGTATATCTAAATGTTCTTTTATTTTTTGCAGATATTGACTTAGGACGACTGGAAGCTGCACAGGTAACCAGAGCATATTGCTCATTGTAATATAAAACTAAAGAGTGCATAGTAATATTAGCTATATGTTAGGGGCATAACAGGTTCTATTACCCCAGTTGTTGATGGTGCATTCTGTTAAAGGAAAATCTATGGTGATGGCTCCAATTAAGTAGGATAGGAGTGATACAACATAAAGCTTTAAACCATTTTAAAGGACAACTCCGGCGAATTTTTTTTTTGGCTTATTTAACACACATTACAAAGTTATATAACTTTGTAATGTGGTTAAATACCCGGTCTGGCCCCCTTCCCCCACTTTCCGACCCCCCCGCCCGGAAGTTAAAGAATGTATACATTACCTATTACGGTCGTCACGGTCCTCTTCTCCCGGGCGGCATCTGGTGACGGGTGACGTCAGAGCTGGGGGCGGTCCGGGTCTTCTTCCTCTTCGGCGTCTTCATTGAGAGTGAATGGGAGAGAAAAGGCTGCTGGTGCACATGCGCACCAGCAGCCTTTTCATTGGCTGGAGCGCATCACATGGCTTCCAGCTTGCTCAGCCCTGATTGGTTGAGCTTGCTGGAAGCCATGTGATGCGCTCCAGCCAATGAAAAGGCTGCCGGTGCGCAAGCGCACTGGCAGCCTTTTCTCTCTCATGGACCCGGAAGCAAGAGACATCGCTGGACGGCGAACCCAGGTGACGGCGAGGCGGACGGCGGGCGAATGGAGTGGCAATCATCACCGGAGGGATGGTGAGTATGGTGTCTGTGTGTGTCTGTGTTTTTTTTTTTTTGGGGGGGTTCCCGCCGGAGTTGTCCTTTAACCTATCACAACCTATAAAGTACAGTTATAACAGCGGTCGGGTGAGGGGGTATGTCGAAGGCTATCTGTCGGTAATGACTGTCATTGGAAATAACTATTGATTGCAGTATCTAATGCTGCGTTTACACGGAACGATTATCGTTCGAATTTACACGATAATGATCGAATTCTAACGATTATCGTGCGTTTAAACGCAGCGAACGATCAAAC
This sequence comes from Dendropsophus ebraccatus, assembly GCF_027789765.1. Taxonomy (NCBI): domain Eukaryota; kingdom Metazoa; phylum Chordata; class Amphibia; order Anura; family Hylidae; genus Dendropsophus; species Dendropsophus ebraccatus. The sequence continues at coordinate 89,778,935 of NC_091463.1, forward strand.
GACGAGCTAGAAATCGTTCATTTTGATCTTACAACATGTTCTTAAATCGTCGTTCGTCGCTCTCAAAAAATTCGCAGATCGTTCTGTGTAAACAGTCGTTCACTGATTTAACCTATGTGCGAGATGGGCTTAACCGATCACAAAACGATTTTTCTGTACAATATATCATTCTGTCTAAACGCTGATCGCTACAAAAAAAATTGTTACTTCGAAATAGTTTATCGTATGATAGGGTGAATTGTCGCTACGTGTAAACCCAGCATAAACAGCTGTCATTTGTGTTCAGTGGGTATGATCAGCACCCCTGCAATGTAAACAGTGGTGCTGATCCACTGTTATGGCAGCCCAATCCTTCTCTGGGGTCTGCCATGACTGATCTGCCGATAAGGTCTACCTGTGGCAGGCTGTACCAGCAGAGCACCTATAACCTAGAACTATGCAGTGCATATGCACTACACTTGTAATGTAATAATTGCTTATAATACCCTCTTTGTGGGGCAAAAAGGGTTATTAAGAAAGTTTTAAAAAAAGTTTAAAAAATTACAACAATCTATATTTCTCTCCATGAATTTACTTTTTTCAATTTTAGCTTACAACTTTTTTTTTTTAATTATATAATAGCACTACAAAGTACCAAATATTACTCAATAGAAGAATAAAAATGATATTGGTCTGAGAAGGTGAGGAGGTAGAAAATGTATGCCAAAAATATAAATTTGTGGGATATCCTGGGATTTTTTTTTTTATCCAGATGTAATAGATATATAAGGTCAATTTTTACTATAATGTTGATGTATCATTATTCTAAACTCTTTAATTTTTTTTTTTTAGAGAGAAATTGTCACCGTACACATAGGTAAGAATATAATATAGCATATATAAAAAGATAAGTAGTTACGGACACAGATGGTAAATAAGTATATTTTCATTTACAGATCCTGGAACTACACAAAAAGAACACACAACAACAACATCCATGGAGAGGGCAAGAATATCCACAATGCATGCACTGAATGCAAGTCCATCAATGTCTGCAGCGACAGCAACAAGGACAATAACATCTACAGAAACAGAGGACACTACAACAAAGGATGCACTTATGACATCCACAGCTAGTGCAACATCATCTACAATAGAGCAACCTAATACAGATTCAACAGTATCTACAATATCACCAACAATGACAAATGCAACAACTGTAAAAACATCCACCGGCCCTGGAACCATTCAAGAAGGAACAGAAGACGTAACAACAGGATCCATAGAGAGTTCAACATTTTCCACAACAGATGCAAGTTCATCGATGTCTGCAGGGACAGGAACAAGCTCAGCAGCATCCTCAGGTTTAGAAACTCTTGTAGTAACAACAGATGCGTCTGTGACATCCAGAGGTGGTGAAATATCAACTACACCTGTGTCTACAATAACACCAACAATGACAACTGAAACAACTGCCACATTATCTACAGGTCCTGAAACTACTCAAGAAGGAACAAATGAACCACAAATAACATCCACATTAGCAGAATCTACTACAGGTCCATCAAAGTCTACCGTGACACCAATAACTGCAATACCATTAACAGGCGGAACCATTCAAGAAGGAGCAGAAGAAGCACAAACAACGGTCGTAAATGTTCCATCAACATCCACAATATTAGCATCTACGTCAGGTCCATCAATGTCAACAGTGACACCAACAGCTATAACTGCATCAGCTACAATAACTTCTACAGGTCCTGGAACAGTTCCAGAAGAATCAAAACACACAACAACGTCCATGGATAGTGCCACAGTATCCATAATAGCCACAAGAACCGCAAGTCGTCCAATGTCTGCAGTGACAGCAACAAGATCGATAACATCTTCAAGTTTAGCAACACAAGAAATAGCTACAGAAGATGCACTTATGACATCCACAGGTGGTGCAACATCATCTACAATGGAACAATATACTACAGATTCACCAGTTTCTACAATAACACCAGCAATGACAACTGCAACAACTGCAATAACATCTACAGGTCCTGGAACCATTCAAGAAGGAACAGAAGAAGCACAAACAACAGCCACAAATGTTGCAACAACATCTACAATATCAGCATCTACTTTAGGTTCATCATTGTCTACATTGACACCAACAGTAATAACTGCAACATCTACAGGTCCTGGAACTGATCCAGAAGTAGCAGAACACAGCACTTTTGCAACCCCAACTGCAAGTCTTCCAATGTCTTCAATGACAGCAACAAGTGCGATAACATCTTCAAGTTCAGGAACAGAAGAAATAGCCACAGCAGATGCACTTATGACATCCCCGGGTGGTGATATCTCAACTACAGATTCACCAGTGTCTACAGTAACAACAATCATAACAAGTGAAGCAACTACCACATTATCTACAGGTCCTGAAACTACTCAACAAGGAACAAAAGAACCACAAATATCCACATTAGCAGAATCTACTACAGGTCCATCAAAATCTACAGTGACACCAATAACTACAACTGCAGCAACTGTAATACCAACTACAAGTGAAAACATTCAAGAAGGAACAGAAGATGCACAAACAACAGCCACAAATGTTCCATCAATATCAGCATCTTCTTCAGGTCCATCAATGTCAACAGTGACACCAACAGCTATAACTGCATCAGCTACAATAACTTCTACAGGTCCTGGAACAGTTCAAGAAGAATCAAAACACACAACAACGTCCATGGATAGTGCCACAGTATCCATAGTAGCAACAAGAACCACAAGTCCTCCAATATCAAGTTCAATGACATCTTCAAGTTCAGGAACACAGGAAATAGCTACAGAAGATGCACTCATGACATCCACAGGTGGTGCAACATCATCTGCAATAGAACAATATACTACAGGTTCACCAGTGTCTACAATAACACCAACAATAACAACTGCAACAACTGCAATAACATCTACAGGTTCTGGAACCATTCAAAAAGGAACAGAAGAAGCACAAACAACGGCCACAAATGTTCCATCAACATCCACAATATCAGCATCTACTTCAGGTCCATCATTGTCTACATGGACACCAACAGTAATAACTGCAACATCTACAGGTCCTGGAACTGATCCAGAAGTAGCAGAACACAGCACTTTTGCAACCCCAACTGCAAGTCTTTCAATCTCTGCAGTGACAGCAGATGATGCACAAACAACAGCCACAAATGTTGCAACAACATCTACAATATCAGCATCTACTTTACGTTCATCATTGTCTACATTGACACCAACAGTAATAACTGCAACATCTACAGGTCCTGGAGCTGCTCAAGAAGTAGCAGAACACAGCACTTTTGCAACCCCAACTGCAAGTCCTCCAATCTCTGCAGTAACAGTAAATAATACACAAACAACAGCCACAACCGTTGCAACAATATCTTTAATAGCATCTACTTTAGGTTCATCAGTGTTTACCATGACACCAACAGTGATAACAGCAACATCTACAGGTCCTGGAACTGCTCAAGAAGTAGGAGAACACACATCTATAGATAGTGTAACAATTTCCACTTTTGAAACACCAACCACAAGTCCTCCCATGTCTTTAGCGACATCAACAAGTGTATTAACATCTTTAAGTTCTGGAACACAAGAAATAGCTACAGCAGATGCACTTATGACATCCACAGGTGGTGAAATATCAACTACAGATTCACCTGTATCTACAGTTACACCAATAATGACAAGTGAAACAACTGCCACATTATCTACAGGTCCTGAAACTACTCAAGAAGCAACAAATGAATCCCATAGAACGTCCACATTATCCACACTAGCAGAATCTACCACAGGTCCATCAAAGTCTACAGTGACACCAATAACTGTAAGTGCAGCAACTACAATACAATTTACAATTGGAACCATTCAAGAAGGAACAGAAGAAGCACAAACAACGGCCACAAATGTTCCATCAACATCCACAATATCAGCAGCCACTTCAGATCCATCATTGTCTACAGTGACACCAACAGCTCCAACTGCAACAGCTGCAATAACTTCTACAGGTCCTGGAACAGTTCAAGAAGAAGCAAAACGCACAACATCCTTGGATAGTGCCACAATATCCATAATAGCAACCAGAACGGCAAGTCGTCCAATGTCTGCAGTGACAGCAAATAGTGCGACAACTTCAAGTTCAGGAACACAAGAAATAGCTACAGAAGATGCACTTATGACTTCCACAGGTGGTGCAACATCATCCACAATGGAACAGTCTACTACAGGTTTACTAGTATCTACAATAACATCAACAATGACAACTGCAACAACATCTACAGGTCCTGGAACTGTTCAAGAAGGAACAGAAGAAGTACAAGCAGCCACAAATGTTGCAACAACATCTACAAGTCCTGGAACTGTTCAAGAAGGAACAGAAGCACAAACAGCCACAAATGTTGCAACAACATCTACAATATCAGCATCTACTTTAGGTTCATCTTTGTCTACATTGACACCAACAGTGATAACTGCAACATCTATAGGTCCTAGAACTGCTCAAGAAGTAGCAGAACACAGCACTTTTGCAACCCCAACTGTAAGTCCTCCAAAGTCTGCAGTGACAGCAACAAGTGTAATTACATCTTCAAGTTCTGGAACGCAAGAGATAACTACAGCAGATGCACTTATGACATCAACAGGTGGAGAAATATCAACTAAACATTCACCTGTGTCTACAGTAACACAAACAATGACAACTGAAACAACTGCACTATCATCTACAGGTCCTGAAACTACTCAAGAAGGAACAAAAGAATCACAAATAACGTCCACAATATCCACATTAGCAGAATCTACCACAGGTCCATCAAAGTCTACAGTGACCCCAATAACTACAACTGCAGTAACTGCAATACAATTTACAAATGGAACCATTCAAGAAGGAACAGAAGAAGCACAAACAACGGCCACAAATGTTCCATCAACATCCACAATATCAGCATCTACTTCAGGTCCATCATTGTCTACAGTGACACCAACAGCTCCAACTGCAACAGCTGCAATAACTTCTACAGGTCCTGGAACAGTTCGAGAAGAAGCTGAGTTAACAACAACAATAATGGATAGTGCCTCAATATCCATAATAGCAACAAAAAACGCAAGTCCTCCAATGTCTGCAGTGACAGCAACACATGCAATAACAACTTCAAGTTCAGTAACACTGGAAGTGGCTACAGAAGATGAACTTATGACATCCACAGGTGGTACAACATCTTCTACAATAGAGCAATCAACTGTAGGTGCACCAGTGTCTACAATAACGCCAACAATGACACCTGCAACAATTGCAACAACATATACAGGTCCTGGAGCCATTCAAGAAAGAACAGAAGTACAAACAACAGCCACAAATTTTGCAGCATCAGCATCTAGTTTAGGTTCATCAATGTCTACATTGACATCAACAGTGATAACTGCAACATCTACAGTTCCTGGAACTGCTCAAGAAGTAGCAGAACACAGCACTTTTGCAACCCCAACTGCAAGTCTTCCAATGTCTGCAGCGAATGCAATAACATCTTCAAATTCAGGGACACAAGAAAACGCTACAGCAGATGCATTTATGACATCAACAGGTGGTGCAACATCTTTTACAATAGAACAATCATCTGAAGGTTCCCCCGCATCTAGGATGACACCCTCAATGACACCTGCAACAACTATAGCAACATCTACAGGTTCTGGAACTGTTCAAGTAGGAACAGAAGAAGCACGAACAACAGCCACAAGTGTTGCAACACTAAAGGCTACAATATCAGCATCTACTTCAGATCTATCATTGCCTACAGCGGCACAAACAGTAATAACAGCAACAGCTCCAATAACATCTGCAGGTCCTGGAACTGCTCAAGAAGAAGCTGAAAAAACATCAACGGCCACTGATAGAGCAATAAGATCCACAAAAGCAATAATAACTGAAGGACTATCGGTATCTGTAGTGACTGAAACAAGTGTAAAAACATCTTCAAGTTCAGGAACACATGAAACACCTGAAATAACAACAACAGAAGATATATTTTTGACATCCACAGGTGGTACAAAATCATCTACAATGGAACAATCTTCTACCGATTCCTCAGTGTCTACAATAACACCAACAATGACACCAGCAACAACTGTAATAACATCTACAGGTCCTGGAACCATTAAAAAAGGAACAGAAGAAGCAACATCAGCCACTAATGTTGCAACAATATCAACAATATCAGCACCTACTTCAGCTTCATCATTGTCTACATTGACACCAACAGTAATTACTGCAACATCTACAGGTCCTGGAACTACTCAAAAAGTAGCAGAACACACCACTTTTGCAACCCCAACAGCAAGTCCTCCAATCTCTGCATTGACAAGTTCCATAACATATTCAAGTTCAGGAACACAGGTAATAACTACAGAATATGCACTTAAGAGATCCACAAGCAGTGCAACATCATCTATAATGGAACAAACTACTACAGTTACACCATTATCTGTAATAACACCAACAATGACACCTGCAACAACTGCAACAACATCTACAGGTCCTGGAACTATTCAAGAAGTAACAGACGATGCACAAACAACAGCCACAAATGTTGTAACAATATCTGCAATATCAGCATCTACTATAGTTTCATCAATGTCTACATTGACACCAACAGTAATAACTGCAACATCTACAGTTCCTGGAACTGATCCAGAAGTAGCAGAGCACACATCTATAGAGACTGTGACAATATCCACTTTAGCAACACCAACCACAAGTCCTCCAATGTCTGCAGTGACAGCAACAAGTGCCATAACATCTTCAAGTTCTGGAACACAGGAAATAGCAACAGAAGGTGCACTTATGACATCCACAGGTGGAGCAACATCATTGGCATTGGAACAATCTACTATAAGTTCAAGATTATCTACACCAACAATGACACCTGCAGCAACTGCAACATCTACAGGTCCTGGAACCATTCAAAAAGTAACAGAAGATGCAGAAACAACAGCCTCAAATGTTGCAACAATATCTAGAATTTCAGCATCTACTTTAGGTTCATCAGTGTCTACATTGACACCAACATTGATAACTGCAACATCTACAGGTCCTGGAACTGCTCAAGAAGTAGCAGAACACACATCTATAGAGACTGTAACAATATCCACTTATGCAACACCAACCACAGGTCCTCCAATGTCTGCAGTGACAGCAACAAGTGCAATAACATCTTTGAGTTCAGGAAGCCAAGAAAAAACTACAGAAGATTCACTTGTGATATCCACAGATGGCGCAACATCATCTACAATAGACCGATTTTCTACAGGTTTAATAGTATCTACAATAACACCAACAATGACACCTGCAGCATCTACCGTTACTGAAACCAGTCAAGAAGGAACAGAAGATGCACAAACAACAGCTACACATGTTGCAACAATATCTACCTTAGGTTCATCAATGTCTACATTGACACCAACAGTGATGACCGTAACATCTACAGTTCCGGGATCAGCTCAAGAAGTAGCAGAACACACCACTTTTGCAACCCCAACGGCAAGTCTTCCAATGTCTGCATTGACAAGTGCAATAACATCTTCAAGTTCAGGAACTCAGAAAATGGCTACAGAAGATGCACTTATGACACCCACTGTTGGGTCAACAATATCTAATATAGACCAATCATCTACAGGTTCAACAGTATCTACTATAGCACCAACAATGACACCTGCAACAACATCTAAAGGTCCTGGAACCATTCATATAGGAACAGAAGAAGCACTAACAACAGCCACACATGCTTCAACAATATCTACAATATCAGCATTAAGTTCAGATTCATCAATGTCTACATTGACACCAACAGTGATAACTGCAACATCTACAGGTCCTGGAACTGCTCAAGAAGTAGCAGAACACACATCTATAGATAGTGTAACAATATCAACTTTTGAAACACCAGCCACAAGTCCTCCAATGTCTGCAGTGACAGCAACAAATGCAATTACATCCTCAAGTTCTGGAAAAGATGCACTTATGACATCTACAGGTGGTGCAACATCATCTATAATGGAACAATCAACTTCAGGTTCATCAGTATCCACAATAACACCAACAATGAAACCTACAAAAACTGCAACATCTACAGGTCCTGGAACAACTCAGGAAGGAACAGAAGAAACACAAACCGCCACAAGTGTTGCAACAACGTCTACAATATCAGCATCAACTTTAGGTTCATCAACATCAACAGTAATATCTGCAACATCTAAAGGTCCTGGAACTGCTCAAGAAGTAGCAGAACACACCACGAGTGCCATAACATCTCCAAGTTCAGGAACACAGGAAATAGCTAAAGAAGGTGCACTTATGACATCCCCAAGCAGTGCAACATCATCTACAATGAAACAATCTACAACAGATTCACAATTTTCTATATTAACACCAAAAATGACACCTGCAACAACAGCAACATCTACAGGTCCTGGAACTGCTCAGGAAGTAGCAGAACACACATCTATAGATAGTGTAACAATATCCACTTTTGCAACACCAACCACAAGTCCTTTAATGTCTGCAGTGACAGCAACAAGTGCTATAACATATTCAAGAACACAAAAAATAGCTACAGAAGGTGCACTTATAACATCCACAGTTGGTCCAACATCATCTGCAATGGAACAATCTAGTCCAGGTTCACCAGTGTCTATAATAACACCAACAATGACATCTACAATAACTGGAACCATTCAAGACGGAACAGAAGATGCACAAACAACCACAAAAATTGCAACAATATCAATATTAGCTTCTACTTTAGGTTCAAAAGATGCACTTATGACACCTACAGGTAGTACATCATCTGCAATGGAAAAATCTACTACAGGTTCACCAGTGTCTACTATAACATCAACAATGACACCAACTGCAACAACTGCAATAACATCTACAGGTCCTGGAACCATTCAAGAAATAACAGATGATGCACAAACAACAGCAACAACGGTTGCAACAATATCTTCAATAGCATCTACTTTAGGTTCATCAGTGTCTACATTGATACCAACAGTGATAACAGCAACATCTACAGGTCCTGGAACTGCTCAAGAAGTAGCAGAACACACATCTATAGAAAGTGTAACAAAATCCACTTTTGAAACACCAACCGCAAGTCCTCCAATGTCTGCAGTGACAGCAACAAGTGCAATAACATCTTTAAGTTCTGGAACACAAGAAATAGCTACAGTAGATGCACTTATGACATCCACTGGTGGTGCAACATCATCTGCAATGGAACAATCTACTACAGGTTCACCAGTGTCTACAATAACACCAACAATGACGCCTGCAACAACTGCAATAACATATACACGTACTGGAACTATTCAAGAAGTAACAAAAGACGCACATACAACAGCCACGCATGTTGCAACAATATCTACAATATCATCATCTACTTTAGGTTCATCAATGTCTACATTGACACCAACAGTGATAACAGCAACATCTACAGGTCCTGGAACTGCTCAGGAAGAAGCAGAACACACTTCTATAGATAGTGTAACAATATCCACTTTTGAAACACCAACCACAAGTCCTCCAATGGCTGCAGTGACAGCAACAAGTGCAATAACATCAACAACTTCTGGAACACAAGAAATAGCTACAGCAGATGCACTTATGACATCCACAGGTGGTGCAACATCATCTACAATGGAACAATCTACTACAGGTTCACCAGTGTCTACAATGACACCAACAATTGAAACTGCAACAACTGCAATTACATCTATAGGTCCTGGAACAATTCAAGAAGTAACAAAAGACGCACACACAACAGCAACGCATATTGCAACAATATGTACAATATCAGCATCTACTTTAGGTTCATCAATGTCTACATTGACACCAACAGTGATAACTGCAACATCTACAGGTCGTGTAGCGGAACACACCACTTTTGCAACTCCAACTGTAAGTCATTTAATGTCTTCAGTGACAGCAACAAATGCAATAACATCTTTACATTCAGGAACACAGGGAATAGCTACAGAAGATGCACTTATGACATCCACAGGTGGTAAAACATCATCTGCAATGGAACAATCTACTACAGGTTCACCATTGTCTACAATAACACCAACAGGGAAACTTGCAACATCTGCAATAACATCTACAGGTCCTGGAACTGTTCAAGAAGTAACAGAAGATGCACAAACAACCACAAATGTTGCATCAATATCTACAGTATCAGCATCTACTTTAGATTCATCAGTGGCTGTATTGACACCAACCGTGATAACTGCAACATCTATAGGTCCTGGAACTGCTCAAGAAGTATCACAGCTTACATCTATACAGACTATAACAATGTCCACTTTTGAAACACCAACCACTAGTCCTCCAATGTCTGCAGTGACAGCAACAAGTGCAATAACATCTTCAAATTCAGGAAAACAAGAAATAGCTACAGAAGATGCACTTATGACATCTAAAGTAGGTACAACATCATCTACAATGGACCAATTTTCTACAGGTTCAACAGTATCTACAATGACACCTACAACAACAACCGCAACAACATCTACAGATACTAGAACCATTCATGAAGTAACAGACGATGCACAAACAACAGCCACAACTGTTGCAACAATATCTTCAATAGCATCTACTTTAGATTCATCAGTGTCTACATTGACACCAACAATAAGAACTGCAACATCTACAGGTCCTGGAACTGATCCAGAAGTAGCAGAACACACCACTTTTGCAACACCCACTGTAAGTTATCCAACGTCTGCAGAGACAGCAACAAGTGCAATAACATCTTTACATTCAGGAACACAGGGAATAGCTACAGAAGAAGCACTTATGACATCCACAGGTGGTGCAGTATCTACAGGTCCTGGAACTGTTCAAGGAGTAACAGAAGATGCACAAACAACAACCACAAATGTCGCAACATTATCTACAGTATCGGCATCTACTTTAGGTTTATCAATGTCTACATTGATACCAACAGTGATAACTGCAACATCTACAGGTCCCGGAACCGTTCGAGAAGCAGCAGAACACACATCTATAGATAGTGGAACAATATCTACTTTTTCAATAATAACTGAAAGTCATTCAATGTCTGCAGAAACAAGTGCAATAACATCTTCAGGTTCAGAACCGCAAGAAATAACAACAACAGAGACAATTGTGACATCAACAAAAGGACAAACTACTACAGGTTCACCAATGCCTACAAGGACAGCAACAATGGGAACTGCAACAACTGCAATTACATCTACAGGTCCTGGAACTGACCATGAAGAAACAAATCCCACAACAACTACAGAAAGAGCAACAATATCCACAATAGATACATTAAAGACGAGTCCATCAATGTCTGCAATGACAGCCAAAAATGCAATAACATCAACAAGGTTGGAAACACAAAACATAACAACAGAATCACTTATGACATCCACAAATGGTGCAGCCTCATCTACAATGATTCAATCTACAACATGTTCACCAGTGTCTACAATATTATCCACAAAAGAACAATCTAATACAGGTCCATCATTGTCTACAGTGACACCAAAAGTGTTAACGTCATCAATGTCAACAATAGCTACAGGTCATCAAGCTGTTAAAGAAACAGTAGATGCGCTTACAAAGTCTACAGATGGTACAACAATACACACAACTGAAGAATCTAGTTTGGGTCCATCAATGTATACAACAATAGAGACAAGGGCAACTGAAATAACTGCTCAAACATCTTCAGGTACAGAAATAACTAGTTTAACAGCAAAAGATGACTTAACAACATCCTTAGAAGGTTCAACTCTTACCAAAATAGAGTCTACTACAGCTCCACGGATGTCTACACCTACACTGATGCTAAGAACAGCACCAGATGCAACGACTGCATTAACTACTTCTGGCAGAGATGCAACTGAAGGATCTGCAGTTGTCAAACTAACAACATTCATAGATGGTGCAACATCAACCGCAATAGAAAAATCTACCTCAGGAATACCAATCTCTACAATCAAAACATCAACACCTGCAATAGTATCTACAGATCTAGGAACACTAGCAACATCTAAAGGCGGTTCAACAGCAATAGTGACGCCATCAACAGAAAGTTTACCAACTATAACAAGCTCAAGTGGTCGTGAAACCCCAGAGTCTACAGGGACCACAAACACAGAAGCCAAGACAATATCCACATCTGGTGGAGTAGTTGGAGGAACGTCAGATCCAACATCAGTAGGAACAGTGGTTCCAGTCACTGAGGCTGTAGACATTACATCGGTGACCTTAGGAATAGATACAACAATGGTTACTACAGCAATTACCCCCTTATCTACAACACTAATACAAACAGATATAATTTCAAAAGGAACTGTGACATCAACATTCTCACCAGCAACATCAATGGATGGAACATCCATAAAAGATACCAGTTTTACATCTGTCATTGAACTCTCTAAGTATTCAACAGTAGTAACAGGAGCTTCTACAGAAGGTCCAATAAGTCCAATAGCAAAAATCTCGACTACAAAGTCTATTGATGGATCAACTCTAGGAGGATCTGTCATCACACCCACATCGGTAAAAGCACAAACAGTACCTTCAGAACCAAGTCACACAATAACTATAGAGTCAACAACGTGGGAACCTACTGGTGCATCAACAGGTATGTCAACAATTCCAACTAAGGAAAAATCTACTAATGCCATCACAAGTTCTTCTCAAACCCCCAAAGACACCCAACCTTTCACAGGTTCCATTACAGCCTCTTCATACTCTCCAAAAGAAGGAACAATAGAAACATCTACAGATAGTACATCGAAACCTACTGGTGCTACTTCAAGAGAACAGAGTGTAGAGACTACAACAACAATGGTTTCTGCATCTACATCATTAAAAATAGAGACCCAAGATAACTTCTCTTCTACGTTGACATCTGTTGAAGGATCAACTTTAAGAGAGTCTTCTACAGTAGCAACATCAAAAGACAAGCCAACGTTAACTGCAACAGATGTAGACGCAACAAAAACATCTACAATGGCTTTAACAACACTTACAGATGACCTGGGGTTAAGCACAATAACCATGACAAAAGGAGTGATCACAACTGGAACACATGCCAGAGAGGAAACAACCATAACTAGAGAACCAACAAAAGGTTCATCAACATCATACATGGTTCCTACAATAACAACGACTAAAGTCAGTAATTTAAGATCCACAGATGTTCCTAAAATACAAACAGAATCTATAACAATGTCACCAATAGATGAGGATTCTACAAAGCCCACCCCAAGAACAGCTGCGGAGAGTCCATCAATGTCCACTAAGGTAACAGAAGAAAAGATAGTTACAGGATCTCCAGTTATAACAACGACAGAAAAACTTTCGACAGAAACCAGAATAGTAACATCATCAGGGAAAGTTTCTACTACAGAGATCACTACTATGGGGGTGACCACACCTGAAGACCTAACAAAAGACACAACTGCACCAAAATCACTAACATCTACCACAACTGAGGCTTCAAAAAGTACAGACATAACTACAACAAAAGTGTCAGAATCCACAGACGTAGGAACAGTAAGCGAAACCCCAATCATTGAGTTACCAAGATCAACCAAGGGAATTGTAAAAGGTACAATAATTATTTATTTATTTATTTATTTATTTTTTTTTGGGGGGGGGGTTATGTAACCACAAGCTTTTCGGAATCATATATTTTTTATTTTATCTTTTGCAGATATTGACTTAGGACGACTGGAAGCTGCACAGGTAACCAGAGCATACTGTTCATTATAAAATAAACATAGTGGTATTAACTTTATAGTAGAGGGGCATAGCAACTTTTAGTAACATAGTTGTTCTCCTTATCACCACCGACAAAACAGGAAGTCTCAGCTTAGTTATAAGCCTAGTGGCCAAAATGAACATTGCAAGATTTCAGGAATATTTTATAATACAGATAGCAAAATGGAATATGTGGAAAACAATTATCATAATTGATAAAAAAAAAAAAAAAATTAACATTAAACTTTAAGCAATAGGTCATTTTCTGATAACTCATTCCTTTCAAAGGAGCATGAATGGTGATGGTTCCTATCAGGTAGGATCCTATTAGACATTTAGCTAAAGGTTTCCGTGATTACATGTGACATGGGTGACAGAAGGTAGCGGTGTATTACCTTTAAAGATATATTTAGGTAAAAAATTAGATTGATGTTCACTATAAGGGCTGCTATAACAATTTTTTTTCTTTTTTCAAATCAATATTCTAACTTTTTTCAAATTACTTTTTTAGGGAGAAACTGTGACCAAACACGTAGGTAAGAGTACAGTATGGTATATATGGAGAAGATAACTAAGTTGGTAGGAATTTTGTGGCATCAATGATGGTTTGTGTCCACAAAGTAACAAGAAATTAGCCTAAATGGATAACAGTCTTCATGACCAAAGACATTGACGACATGAATGGTAAATTGGCATATATTCATACGAGCAACCAGAACATCACCAGCCATGAAAAAGAGTTCTGCAGTACCCATTATGGCACGGATGGGAAACATTTGGCCCTCCAGCTATTGCAAAATTATAATGCCCATAATGCCTGCAAAGTCAAAGCTTTGGCTGTCCAGGCATGATAGAAATGATAGTTTTGGAACAGATGGAGGGCGGAAGGTTGCCCAACCCTGCATTATGGTATTGATTAGAGATGAGTAAACTTACATTAAGTTTGAGCAAACCTGATTGGCATTTGACTACCGCAGCCTGGGTAAGATGGCAGGAGCCCTAGGACTGTATCCACCCTAGCCAGGTGGCGGAAGTCAAATGCCGAGCTATTGCGTTTATGTGAATCAGAACTTACTGTAATTTCACTCATCTCTAGAACAGATACTTGTAAAAGATTTCTTCCAATCCCCTCTGGTTTGCTTGTAGTGGCCAAGGTTTGCCAGGAAGTCGAAACCATACGAGCAGGCTGTCTTAAGGTTTAGCTTACAATCTAGGCTGTATATAGAACTCAATTGCTTTGTGTTTCTTTAAAATCTTTTTAAAATGACTATTTTTTTTTCCCCAGAAGGATTTTAAAAGTAGTAGTTACCTTATTCCTCCAATGAGTAACAGGGAAAATCGCTTAGACATGTCTAAAATCCCCTTCTTAAAGTTTTGACTAGTCTATTAAAAAAAAAATAGTAATCATAATCTATTTGATGCTAAACAACATTTTTTCATTCTTTCATCTATTTCTATGGCTTACAAGTAATGACAACGCAGTCTACAAGAGGTAAAACAGAGTTGACAGCGATATCAACGGGAATCCCAACAGAAGGGAAAACTCAAGGCTCTAGAAAGACTATCGAAACAACAAGTACACGACTGATTACAACTACTACAACACCAGAAAGAACACCTACTACTGCTCCAGAAACATCTGAAAAATCTACAACTATTTCCACAACTGAAAAAGGTCAAGAAATCCCAGTACATGCTACAAGTTCAGCAGTAACGTCTACAACCAAAAAGTTGTCAATATCAACAAGTGTGGAAACATTGGTGACATCTGGAAAAGGTGAAGAAACTTCCACTGAGGTTACAACAATGCCTACAAGTTCTCCTACAGTCACAGCAGTAACAGCTACACCACCAGCATCTATACATCCTACAAAATACTCAACACATGCACAAAGTCCACTTTCTTCCAGTGTGGTTACAAGACAACCGTGGACAGGTTCAGTAGTAGCCACAGTTACAGAATCAGTAACTACAATGGGCACAGATGTAAGAAGAACAGATACGTCTATGAATCCTACAATGGTCTCAAAAACTGAGACAAGTGCTAAAGGTTCACTGGCTTCCACTGAGGCTACACCACACCCTATAACAGTTTCTGCTGTAGTGACAACTGCAAATACAATAATAGCTACAACTATATCCAGAACAGATGCAGAAAGCACAGCAACATCTATAGTTTCTACAATATTTTCAACAACTGGAAAATCTACACAAACTCCACCAACTCCCCTTGACGTTACAACACCACTTTCTATAGCTTCAACCACAGTCAAAACTGCAGATTCAGAAATACCTACAACAAAAGCAACAACAGGAACAGACGTGGAAAGAACAACAACATCAATTGAGCCTTCACTACCCTCAACAACTAAAATAACTGAAGGAAGTTCAACAACTTCCATTGAGAGTGCAGCACTTCCTACAACAGGCTCTGTAATAGTAAGAACATCAGATTTAGTAGCATTGACGACAAGAACAGATATAAAAGATCTGACAACACCTGTAGATACAATACATTCAACTACTGTTACACCTGCAAGTTCACCTCCTCCCATTGGGGCTACAACACAACCTTCAACGGGTTCAGTAGTAGCCACAGTTACAGATTCAGTTAAAACGGTAACAACTATGGGGACAGATATAGAAGGTACAAATACATCAATAAATCCTACAATATTCACAACAACTAGAACAAAGGCAGAAGGTTCCCTCACTTCCATCAAGGCTACTTCAATTCCTATAATAGATTCTACCATAGTCCCAACTGCAATTACAGTAATGCCTACAACCATAACCAAATCTGATACAGACGGAACAACAGCATCTATAGGTTCTCCAATATTCCCAACAACCAGACAAATAGCACAAACGCCACCAACTTCCATTGATGCTTCATCACCCGCAACAGCTTCTACCATAGTCACACCTACAGATTTAGAAATACCTACAACAGGAACAACAGGAACAACAGGAAAAGATGTAGAAAAGGCAGCATCTACTGAGGCTACAATGGTCTCAACTAGTGGATCATCTACAGAAAGTCCATTAATGTCCACTGAGGTTACAACACTTCCAACGACAGGTCCTACAATATTCTCAATAACTGAAATAACTGTACAAAGTCCAACAACTTCCATTTTGAGTACAGCACTTCCTACAACAGGTTCTTTGACAGTCACAGCTGCAGATTCAGCAACAGATACAACAACATTTGCAGAGTCTACAATACATTCAACAGCTAGAACAACTGAAGGAAGTTCACCTCCTGCCATTGGGACTACAACTCAGCATTCCGTGGGTTCAGCTGTACCCCCAGTTACAGATTCAATAATAATTGTAACAACAATGGGAAAAGATACAAAAGAAACAGACACATCCACAAGCTCTGCAATATTCTCAACAAGTGGAACAAGTGCCGAAAGTTCACCTACTTCCACTGATGGTACAGCACATCCTGTAACAGGTCCTTCCATAACCACAACTGTAATTACAGTACAACCTACAACTACAACCAGAACAGATGTAGAAGGAACAGCATCATCCATACATACTACAATATTCTCAACAACCGGACAAACTGCACAAGCACAAGCAACTTCTTCTGAGGTTACAACATTACCTGTTACAGCTTCTACCATAGCCACAACTATAGATTCAGAAATACCTACAACAAAAACAATGGGAAAAGATGTAGATAGGACAACAGCATCTTTTGAAACTACTGTAGCATCAACAATTGCATCAACTGCAGAAAGTTCACCATCTTCCATTGAGGTTACAACGCTTCCTACAACAGCTTCTGCAATATCTACAGATACAGAGTCAACCATAACTACAACAAAAGTAATGGGAACAGACAAAGAACAGACAACAACATCCACAGCAGCTACAATAGGATCAACAGCTGGGCCACATGCAGAAAATGCGTCAAGTTCTGACATAGTTACACCTAAAGATTTAGTGACAACCAGAACAGATGTAGAAGGCACAACATCTAAAGAATCTAAAATATTCTCAACAATTGGAACAACTCCACCAACATCTACTGTGGCTAGAATACTACCTACAACAGGGTCTTCTACAGATACTGTAATAACAACAACAAAAATAGTGGGTACAGATGTAAAAGTAAAACCAACAACCATAAATCCTATAATATTCTCAACAATTGGTGTAACCACAAGAACTTTGCCTGTGGAAACATCAGGCGTTCCAAAAGAGACAATTGTAGTATCAACTACAGCCAAAAAACTGGCAACAGTGTCAACTGTTTCATCTATATCAGATGAGACTACTACAACCACTGCAATATCAACATCTTTACCAGCAATGGCCAATGAGACATCAGGAAAAGTTACGGAAAAAACCCAACCACAAACAGAATTGATTACATCACCATTCCACTTGACTACACCCGATGTGGAAACTATATCAACAGCTTTACCAACTTCTCCTGAGACCAAAACATCTAAGGATCAGTGGAGTACAACATCACCCTCCGAAGCTACAACGCATACAACTATCGTGAGTGAACCACACAGCACCTTAGAAGGTACAAGATCATCATCTATAGCTACAACAACAACACTACACCTAGATATGACAAGCACCAAAACACAAGCTCCAGCGTTAACCACTACAAACGCCATAAAAGACTCAACAGCTGCAATGGAGAAGACTACTACACCTAGAAGTGATATTGGTACAATGACTGCTGCCAGTGCTAACACTGTGGTTGGAACTACAACAGAAACAACAACTATCATGACAAGTACAAGATTAGAGTCAACTAAAGGATCCAAAGAGCCATACTCAACCCCTACAGAAGATGCAGCAAATAAAACAGGAACATTTACACCAAGTACAGCCATCAGTGGACAGTCTTTGTCTCATGGGCTTAAAACCTCTACTGAAAAAATGACTGTGTTTACAGAATCAACCAAACTATCTGCTGTGTCACCAACAAAAGCAGAAGGAACAGTCAGCACTACTATAAAAACAACAGCCGAAACACAAGCAAAACGTGTAAGTGGAGTAACAACTACTGTAGAAGATGGAACAACAACCAAACCATCTACAATGGAAACTACATTAAGCAAAACCACAGCTGATAAACTTGTACCAACAACCTTTAAAGAATCTACCTTGGCTTCCATCATTAAGACATCCCCTATTTTACATTCGGGGACGGAAAGAGAAAGCATGGCATCCTCTATGGCAATCACCAAGGGTACAACATCCGCAGCCATGACCACTACAGTAAAAGACACAACGATAGTAAAAGCAGAACCAACAGCAACAACAACAACTGTACAGTCAGCCACTTTAGAGATTGGGAGAGTAAAAACAACAGCAAAAGGTTATGAGCCTACAACAGTGAGCACTGGAGCTCTCCAGACTGAAACAAGTACAGTGGATCCAAACAAAGTAACAATCAGAAAAGATGTGAGTACAGAGAGTAGAGAAACCAAGCACAGTACACATGCGATTGCTAGTACAGTAATGGCTACGGCTACCTCTGTACCATCCACAACTATTTCTAAACTTATATCGGCACTGTCTAAAATTACAGCAGCAAGAGGCACTGCAGTCTCTTTGGGTGGAGACACACAATCTACAAGTACCAGTCATGAAATACCAGTAGTAACAATCAGGAAAACAACTTCTACCAATGTAGATGCTACCACTGGACTTGAGGTGGCAGTAACCAGTAGAGCAACAGGCCACCCATCAACAACTGAATTATCAAAAAGTATAACCACTACAACTGGACAAGTCGTAGAAGCTGGAAGAACGACAATGGTAGGAGCTACAACGGAGTTTAGTCAAACAAGTAGAAAATATGATACATTAATGACAAAAATGATAACAACATTGAAAACTGAAAGAACAGAGAGAACAGGGTCAAGTGGAACAACAGTAGGTGCTCCAAGATCTACAGGCACAACATTAATAAGCCCAGTGTTTACTGCATTGACCAGTCCTGTGTCTTCAAGGACAATGACAACATTATTAGCCCAAGAAGGGTCAAGTACAAGGACGGCAGATACATCACCTAAAGGACACACACCCCAACCTGTTAGTGAAACATCCAAGGTACCAACAACACAAGCTACATCTCAAGAAGTAAAACCAGAAAAAGAGACAACGACAAGTGTTACAACTAGTAGCACAACTACAGGAAAAGATGTGACTGTAGGGGACAAAGCTACAACTCCCTCCATGCCCATAACTAGCCCTGGAACTGTCACAACGACCAAAACTTCATTCAGTAAGACATTAAACACAACAAGGCCAGAAGGTAAACACACAAATTTCATCAAAATTCATGTGAAAATTGTATTTCTTATTATTTAGACACTCAGCTGTAGGGGGTATAGCATATAGCAAACACAAACTGGCCCTGATTCTGTAGGGGCCCATCAATATTGTGTGAGAAAACTGTTGTTCATTGTTTGTATTATTTATGTTCAATATACTGTATAAGAAACATAGAAGATTATTTTTAAAACGATATCCCACCTTGACAAATTAAGCCCTATTCATGGGATAGGGCATAACTAAGAGGATGCAAGTGGTCCAAATGAAGGCTTCCCCTCTATCTCAAAGACTCCAAAATCTGCACACTCCACCACTCCATTCATTCTCCACTGAGCTGATAAAGTCTATCTCTGGTGGTTCCATAGAGAATGGAGTAGTCCACTGCTAAATTTAGTGGGAATTTATTGAGATCTCAGAGAGCCCCAGTGGTTGGACTCCATGAATAAATTGTTGTGCTTTATCCATAACATGTCATGATGGAAAACCCTTTTAAGCTTCTGGGCTCCAATGCAAAATCTGTTGTAGGACCTCCTTTTGTCATAAGTTTCACATCTAGCAGAAAGGTCTTTATGTCCCATCAGGCACCAGAGGCTAAGTACCTGTGCACACAGTATAGTTACACCCCTAGAGAAAGGGATATTTGAGCTGGTCACTTTACCCATAAAGAAACTTTTTTTTTTTTTTTTTTTTTTAGTCCTTTCTTAGAGCCCTGACCAATAGTTTAGAGGCCACTTAGTGGATGTGACGCCAATTTTCCTGGTCTAGAAGTCAACAACAAATTTCTTAACCTCTACACGCCTTCTGTGAACCAGGGAAAGGCAATCATAGCTATCTAATGTAGGGACCTAAGAAAATGACATTGATATTAAAGAGGATGTACCACCAGGTACATCCTCTTTAATCTGAACCGACGGATCGAACGGCGCCGCCATTCATTCTAATGGAGCCACGTCATACAGGGGAGGGAATTCCCTACCACTGGGGGCGGGCCAGCCTACCTCCAGTGCTTGACCACCGTCCGGTTCCGGTGCATAGAACGGCGCCATGCACGGGAACCGTACCGCAGTCCAGAAAATGGACCGCGGCACCGGCTTCTCCGTGACGGCGCCGTTTCATCTGTCAGTTTAGATTAAAGAGGATGTACCTGGTGGTACATCCTCTTTAAAGGGGTTGTCCGGCGCTAAAAAATTATTCACAGAATAACACACATTACAAAGTTATACAACTTTGTAATGTATGTTATGTCTGTGAATGGCCCCCTTCCCCGTGTCCCACCACCCCCACCCGTGTACCCGGAAGTGTGGTGCGCTATACTCACCTGTCACGTGCCGACCACGGTCTCCGATCCTCAGCAGTGACGTCTTCTTCGGGCGGCCGGCGGATCTTCCCGAGTGCCGGCCGCCCTCTGCAGCATCATCCGAAGCTCAGCCGCGATTGGCTAAGCATAACTGTGCTCAGCCAATCGCAGCTGAGCAGCTGATGACTTGGCCGCAAAGACGTCACTGCTGAGGATCGGAGACCGTGGTCGGCACGTGACAGGTGAGTATAGCGCACCACACTTCCGGGTACACGGGTGGGGGTGGTGGGACACGGGGAAGGGGGCCATTCACAGACATAACATACATTACAAAGTTGTATAACTTTGTAATGTGTGTTATTCTGTGAATAATTTTTTAGCGCCGGACAACCCCTTTAAGGTCAATAGTTACGTTAAGTAAGTTATCAAGTTTGGACAACCATTATTCATTAGCCCATGATAATCCAATAGTAGGGGATGAGTTCTTGTGATTACCTTTTATCATCAGGAGAAAAGCCTCATTTTACTCAAGGTATAAACAGGTGCCCATTGGGTCCAATAGTGTAAGAGCTCCTCTAATTGTTGCAAACAATCACTGATCTCATGGAGACCAGCCAAAGAAGACACTGTTTGCTGCTGGTTAAAGAGCTCAATACAATGAAATGCTAGGTGCATTTCCCCCTGGGAAACATCAATATGCAAAGTAGGTCCACGGAGCCTCAGATATGAGTCTCAAAACACAGGACTAGACAGATATCCCTCCAGGGAAGGGCCTAGAAAAGGCATGGCTCCTGTACAGAGAATATCGAAACCACCATATTAAGTCGTCCCTTCCACAGCCAGGTATCCATGCACAGGCAGCTGTTTTGCGTGTTGCCCCTCATCAGTGTGGAGCAGGATTCTGGCTACGTGGGAGCAATGCTAATTGCTAATTATGGAGGGACAAATTTCCAGGAGGACATGTGGAAATGGGCTGTATTAAAGCAGATGGCTATAAAGGACCTTCCTTTTTTCATTTTTATGTTTGTATTTTATGACAAATCCAGATTCTAATACATATATTGTATATTTTTTGTATTTTGTATATTTTTTGTATTATGTATTTTAGAGGCAAGCCAATCTACTGATGTAGCGAGTACCGGCATCCTTCTTACCAGTTTGGGAGTCGCCGCTGGAGCAGTTTTATCAACAGTTTTAGGTTTTAAGGTAAGTTTTAAGGCTGATAAAATCCTAGTAGTTTGGGTGGACTTACATAGTATCTTACCTTTTCTTTTAAAAGATTTGCTTTTGGCTACTTCTTTTGGTTTAAGTGCTACACATTAAAGGAGAAGTCTGGTCATAACAAAAAAATACAGTGCAGACAGAGAAGGGCTGGACCTTAATAAGGAATGCTTACTTACCCCTCCCTGTGTCCCCACAGCACTGCATTACCATTTCCAGACCCCTCCTCTAGCTCCCTCTCCTGAAACGTCACCACCCAGGCTCAGGAATTCCATGGTGTCCCACCTCAGTCACTGAGTAGCTGAGTGGGTAGTTTACCCCGGGTCATACCATAAAGATAATGAAGTGGTGTGGTGAAGTAAGAGTGGTGCTGAGGGGGAATGAGGATGGGTAATTATACATTCTTTATTATGTTCCCCCCACACCCTATCTGTACCATATTTTTCCCGTACTTCTCCTTTAACTGTTCACTGTAGATGCCTAGCACACGCTTACATTCATTAGTCACTCTGCACTGTATGGTGATGCGTAATGCTTGCAGCAACAAATAATTAAGAAAATTTTTTTGTTTTGGGCATTAACTCCTTAGCGACCCATGACGTATCTGATACGTCATGGTGCCGCGTGGGGTGTTCAGAGAGGGGTCCTGCCGGGACCTCGCTCTGAACGGCGCTGATCCCGGCTGACATGTGCAGCTGGGCAGTGCCTCTATTAGCCGGCGCGGGTCCCGTTGCCGCGCCGGCTAATTAAGCCTCTAAGTGCAGCTGTCAAACCTGACAGCTGCACTTAGAGGCTTTCCTCCGTGCATCCCTGGTGTCTAGTGGGACGGATCTCGTTCTTCTGCCCGTGCTGGGCCTCAGCGTCGCAATGACACTGATCACGGCTCGGCAATGGATTGCTGTGGCCTGCAGCAGGCCATAGTAATCTATGACCGATCTCATCGATCTTTGCTGTGTATATACACAGCATTGATCTATATGAGAGATCAGTACTGTTTATATACAAGTCCCCCAGGGGGACTATCAGTTACAGTAAAAATAAAAGTAAAAATGTTTTTTTATTAATAAAAAAATCCCCTCCCCCATTAAAAGTCCAAATCACCCCCCTTTTCCCATTTTATAAATAAATAAATAAACAAATAAATAAACATATTTAGTATCGCCGCGCGCGTTATCGCCCAAACTATTAATTAATCACAATCCTGATCTCACACGGTAAACGGCGTAAGCGCGAAAAAATTCCAAAGTGCAAAATTGCGCATTTTTGGTCGCATCAAATCCAGAAAAAATTAAATAAACAGTGATCAAAAAGTCGTATATGCGCAATCAAGGTACCGATAGAAAGAACGCATCATGGCGCAAAAACTGACACCTCACACAGCCCCATAGACTAAAGGATAAAAGCGCTATAGGCATGGGAATGGAGCGATTTTAAGGTACATATATCTGCTAACAATGGTTTGAATTTTTTACAAGCCATCAGATAATATAAAAGTTATACATGTTATATATTGTTGTAATCATAACGACTTGAGGAACATATATAACCAGTCAGTTTTACCATAGGGCAACGGCGTAAATGCAAAACTCCCCGAAATCAAAACAAATTCCTTTTTTTTTCAATTTGACAGCGCAAATGATTTTTTTCCAGTTTCGCAGCATATTTTATGGAAAAAAAATGCCTGTCATTGCAAAGTACAATTGGTTTAGCAAAAAATAAGCACTCATATAAGTCTGTAGGTAAAAAAATGCAAGCGCTATGGACTTTTAAACATAAAGTGGAAAAAGCAAAAGTGCAAAAACGAAAATTGGCTTTGACCTTAAGGGGTTAAATTGTTTGGGCAAAAATTTGTTTAAAATTACACCCCCAATTTAAATATAAACATTTCTAGGGTATAGCTTTTACTGTCTACCCGAAAGGGAGCTCTAAAACAGCCCAAAAGCAAACAGTTCCAAAATAGCTGAATATTTCAACCATTTTTGAGGCTCAAATACAGCTGCTTTTAAAAACCCCAAACTACAGCTCAAAAAATTGTATGTGAACATAGCCCCAATTTTGGGAAAAACCCTTTAATTGTTACCCTACTGAACTAATCTGAATACAATAAAAAAAATTAAAAAAAAACAGCCAAAAAATTTATTTCACGATTAGATCTCCACTTGTGTCACACTAATAACAGATGTAGCGGACATTATATTGTCAATAACACTTGAAGTGTTTGTCAATTTTGTATGTTTTACATTGAAATGTTTGCTTCTAGTTTGCTGTGTCAATAAAACACATATAGACTACTCTCAAAACTGCTCATGTAGTTGCTAATCCACAACACCACCTAGTGGTAGAAACAATTACAGCAATACAGATAAATTTTTCAGCTCCAGGGTGATTTCCCTAGCTGATAACTAGACCAAGTTGAGTAATTTTAGTACACGTTTATTAGCTTTTTTCTTTTATATTATCATAACATCACCTGCAGCTCATAAATTCCTTTTTATAAATGAGATGCATGGGATGTGTGTACGAATTTACAATCAGTTTTATTAAAGGGGTTATCCAGTTTTAGAAAAACACGGCCACTTTTTTTCCAGAGACAACACCGCTCTTGTCTCCAGTTTGGGTGGAGTTCTGCAACTCAGTTCCATTGAAGTGAATGGAGCTTAAAGGAGAAGTTTGGCAAACATTTTCATTAAAGTATTGTATTGCCCCCCAAAAGTTATACAAATCACCAATATACAGTTATTACGGGAAATGTTTATAAAGTGCTTTTTCCCTGCACTTACTACTGCATCAAGGCTTCACTTCCTAGATAAAATAGTGATGTCACTTCCTGGATAAAATGGTGATGTCACTTCCTGGATAACAAGGTAATGTCACTTCCTGGATACAATGGTGATGTCACTTCCTGGATACAATGGTGATGTCACTTCCTGGATAAACAAGGTGATGTCACTTCCTGGATACAATGGTGATGTCACTTCCTGAATAACATGGTGATGTCACTTCCTGAATAAAATGGTGATGTCACGATCCGACTCTCAGATCTGTGCCGGCTGTGGCCTCTGGAGAGGATGATATCAGGGGGACACTAAGGGACACAGGGCACTGGAGGGACACAGAGCATCCCTCTTCCATCATCCTCTCTAGCAGCCAGAGCCCACACAGCTCTGAAAGTCGGATCGTGACATCACCATATTATCCAGGAAGTAACATCGCCATTTTATCCAGAAAGTGACATCACCATGTTATCCAGGAAGTGACATCATCATGTTATCCAGGAAGTGAAGCCTTGATGCAGTAGTAGGTGCAGGGATAAGAGTACTTTATGTGCATTTCCCGTAATACGTGTATATTTGGGATTTGTATAACTTTTGGGGGGAAATACAATACTTTAATAAAAATGTTCGACGGACTTCTCCTTTAATTGCAAACCACACCTGAACTGGAGACAAAAGTGCTGCTGTCTCTGAAAGAAAGCGGCTGCTGGATAACCCCTTTAGTATATCAGTCTTACTGTGTTAACAACATAATGGATGCTGCCAATTTAGGTCTTATGCACATAGGACTTTTTGACATTGACTCCGCTATGACCTTCATGGATTTTAATATGGATATACATAATGCTATATATTCAATGCAAAATAGTTCATGGAGTAAAATACATCTAGTACCAATTACAATATAGTTCACTTCTTTAGGGGAAAGCATCTGTGGGCTGACTGGGCATTTTTGTGTTGCAGCCGGTTACAGTTCACAGTCAGGTGGGCACGAGGACCTCCACAGGGTAATCCATGGCTTGAAGAGACTACCAAATAAATGTTAGCCTTCCCCAGGGCAAACCTTGTATTGTGTCAGGTGGGATGGCTGGAACGAGGGGATGTCTCTTGTACTTGAGGAACTGAAGAATAGGAAGCCTCGGTGGGTTACTACTTTGCTCTAGCCGCAGGGAGTTTGTGTTGGCCCAAAGTCTATTATGTGCACTGGTTGACTCCCAGCGATGTCTTAATGCAAAAATACTTTGCTTGCAGAGCCCTTGGCTAGGAAAATATACTACATGTATGGTAGCTTGGCATCTATATGGGATCTAGGCCTGGCCTGAAGCCTATTAGGGTCCTAGTGTAGTAAAGAGGTGCTTGTGGATCTTCATTGTGTCAATGTAGGAGCCTTGTTCTCCAAACAGCACCAGGTGTAAGACCTAATTCCTTGGAAGGAAAGAAAAGCATGAACTGCTCCTCCCTCTACATCAGTGTCAGGGCATAGGGGCCTGTAGATCACCAAGTCCTTATACAAGTGTATATTTGTACTGGTTATGCACTGTATTGTCTATTTCAGGCGCTCTCCGTATTGAATGGCCAACGCCATGTATATGTAGTGAACGAGCCATGATACGCCAAGAAAGAAAGAAAAAGCCTTAAGCGGACATGACTTTGTGGATGAAAATGAAATCCAGGAGATATCGGTGATAGACGGAGGTGACAATTGACTTAAATGACATGACCTAAAGAAAACTTAAAGGAATCAAGGTCAACCAGAGTTCATTGCAATGGAATTATAAATTATTGACTATGTTGGTCTCCTATGTTGCCATCAGGCTTTCGTAGTAAACCATATTCAAGTGGCTGGAGGAATACGATCATTGGAACACATTAGAAAGTGCCATTTTCTTATGGCCTTCAGCAGCATAGAGCATGCCGGAAAAGAGAGTACAGGTCATAAGGAATCTTCTAACAATATCGGAGCACTGACCCATCTCTGTGATGAGATTTCCCAGGTGCACCACCACGGGTGAAATAAAGCATGACGTGGTGTTCATTTACATCAATGAAGTGTCTGGGCAATGCAGGGAAGTATCGGTCCTCCAGTGACAATCTCTATAACTGCTCTGTACTCTGGATCCGCAAAAGAAGACCCTTCTTTGCTTCTATTAACTTTGAATTTCTCAATAGGGGCTATGACTTTTTGCAGCAATCTTAAAGTGTTGTTGTCGTTATAACTTTAAAATTCTAAATCAACAGTAGATGTGATATAAAGCAAGTTTGCAATATACCTTCATTATTTTTTTTATCATGGAAAACACAGCACTTCCTGTTTTCTAACTGTTTTTATTCTCAAAGAGTCAGCAAACAGGAAGTGCTGTGTATCCCAGGCCATCTGAGCGCTCACAGAGAGAAGGCAGTCATGTAATTGACAGACGTATTCAGCCCTGACTCTCTGTACTGGCCGGAATTCCTGTGTTTAGTCTCTTTTTTTACAACCAGCACAAGTCACAAAATCTGAGACTGGACCTGGATTTCTGGTAAGTAAAGTTTTGTTTTACAGCAGGATAACAACAACAAAAATAATGAATGTATATTGCAAACTTGCTTTAGATCACATCTACTGTTGATTTAGATTTTGAAAGTTATAATGACAGTGACACTTTAACATCAATAATATCTACAGTATCAACTTGGCTGAATACACATGATCCGGCTATTGATTCTTTGTTCACTCACTGTACAATGTAATCAGTGTATGTATCCATAGTTAAGCTATGGGTAAATATACAACCTTGAGCATATTCAGGTTGGAAAAAAATAAAATAAATAAATAACAAAAATAATATAAAAAAAAAATGGCCAAAATGCATATTTTAATGTTATACAGATGTTTACAAATTACAATTTTCAAAAATTGTGTAAATTTTGTAAATTTTTAAGACATCGGTTATACTTGTAAAATTATTTTGCTATTTATTAAATTCTATATTGACTTAAACCTTTATTGTGCAATGTATATAATAGTTTTACAACAATTAGAAATATTTGTGCATTTTGTGTTGTTAAAGTTGCTGATGAAAAGATTTACAAATTTTAACTGTACATTTTGTAAAGTAAAAATACAATATTTTTATTGCGTTGTTTTTTTTTATATTGTATATTAGATCATAATATACTTTTTTGGGGAAAAAAAGTAGTTAGTGATGAGCAAATACTGTTCGATTGAATGGATATTTGATCGAATAGTAAGGTATTCGATCTAGCGAATATTATCGAATAGTTCGCCGAATATTCGATAAATATTCGATAAGCGTTCAAATCCCCCAGCTTCCAGTTTTTACCTCCAAGTGGTCAAATAGATGTTTTTCAATAATCGAATACTTGTTCCCATTGGCTTTAATGGGATCGAATATTCGATCGAATATTCGAATATTCAGGAGATATTCGTACGAATATCGAATATTTGAATATTTCACTATTCGCTTATCACTAAAAGTACTACACACACAGATCTTCCTTACGCCTTAGGCCAATCATAAGGCATGTACTCCTCTCTGCTGTGCTATGATATAATGCTACTGAAATGGCATTAAATATTGAACATTGAGCTGGGGTAATGATTTAATGTACTAAATGGAATGGGGAAGTAGATGGGTTACTGATGCACTGGCTTTACAAGATACTTGGAGAGCAGAAATGAAAGGGATTGAAGCAGCACAACAAAGAAGGGGTCAGATCAAGTATTTATTTACACAAGGAAGAGCTGGAGCCTTATGGGTGGTCAAGAAGCCTTGATTAACCTTTCAGGAACAGTGTGGATCATCTTTAGCGTGCAGACTGACTCAGATTGCAGGTGCACAGCTAAAGTTTCCTCAGGCTCTCAGACTTTTTTTTTCACTCCCCTGCACCTAGCACATGGTAAGCCCCATGTCCTTTGTTTTGTCCTGTCCTGTTTTGTAGCTGTTACTAGAGACAGACTTTTCCTGCCAACAAGCAGTGAAAAGCGAACTTCAGGAAAGCTAGACACCCATTGGCCAAGGCTTTAGAGCTGTTTTTCTGGGTCATTTTTGGTTAATGAAGCAATAGACAAATATGTTAGAAATCACTTAGGCTATCATATGGATGAAAGTTGTTTGAAACCATTAATTCTTGAATCTAAATTCCCAGGCCAAAGCTGAGGGGGTTCTTGGTGAAAGAAATCTCTGTTGTTCTCATGAGACATAATGCTTTGTTTTTCTAAGTACCACCACATTGGTTTAATTTAGAGTTATGGGGCACAAAAGACAAATTTAGGCTATGTTCGCGTTCAGCCCCACATTGGGCTACACATCGGGAATCAATGATAAAAGGATGCTGACGTGCAGCCCGTCGCAGGGCCTATGGCCCCATTGACTTGATTGGGCAGGACGGAGTCATTTTGTGACTAAGTTTTGCTCACTTGCCAAACATATACTCCTTTTGTGCAGGACTCAAAAGTATGGAAGACCACTAGAGATGAGCGAACCTCGAGCATGCTCGAGTCCATCCGAACCCGATCGTTACGCATTTGATTAGCGGGGGCTGCTGAAGTTGGATAAAGCTCTAAGGTTGTCTGGTAAACATAGATAAAGCCAATCCCGATATCCATGCCTTAGGGATTTATCCAACTTCAGCAGTCACCGTTAATCAAATGCCGAACGATCTGGTTCGGATGGACTCTAGCATGCTCGAGGTTCGCTCATCTCTAAAGACCACACATTTGAGTTCTGCACAAAAGAAGTATACGTCCGACAAAAGAGCAGAACATAGTCACAAAATGACTCTCTCCTGCCACCGGCCCCATGCCGGGCTGCATGTCAGCATCCTTTTATCGTTGTAGCCTAATGTGGGGCTGAAAACGTGATGTGAACATAGCCTTAGCTCTGCTACATAGGTAACACTCCCACTATACAGTAACTGGGAGAAAAATAACCTAATATTTATAGAGACTAGGGGCTAGCAACCTGTGCCTTTCTAGCCTTTGTAAAACTACAACTTCCAGCAGGCTGTTGGGTATGCTTGGAGTAATAGTTTAGAGAGTTACAGGATGAGTCACAGAATGAGGCCTACAGCTATGAAATCCTCTGTATGTTAAACTGCTTAGAAACAATTTCAAATGACCCATCAACCTGTCAGACGGAATCAGGCAGAACGTGAATGCTGCCCCAGGGGGACATACTCCTTTATTTTAACTCTTTTTCTTCTTGTCTATCGACTGTAAAAAGAGACAAATATGATTGTGCGTTGACTAGTTAAAATGGTTAATCATGATTTATTCTTTGAGGGACCTACCTCCTCAAAACAGTAGAGGGGACATGACGCTCACATGCAAGTACCAGGTCTTGTTCATTGGGTAGCTGGGAGAGAGACCTCAATTGACCAAACAAACTGGCCACCAATTTTCAGGCCTTAAACTATGTATAGGGGTCCCATGACTCTTCCCTAAAGATCGGGGGAAGTATCTGTCAGTTATATTTTAACACCCCTGACCCTGTTGTTCTCAGGGGACATAAGCACCAGCACCACTTAAGCCCGTACAACCCCAATAGCCAACGGCCTAATAAACATCCAGTCAACAACTGTCTCTCCAGATCCTTCTTTATACATAAAGGTTTGTCTCGGCTAACCATATATATATATACTTAATGAGGAAAGGAAAGGTTAAGTGCCTCCTGATGCCTCTGATGGTGGCTTATCTCTCTTAATATGAAAGGATCAGGCAATTGAAATCCAACATTCCCAATCCCTTATGACATGGGAGAGTCAGGAAGTCTTCATACACATGAGAAGCTTAGTCAATCCCGCTCAAAACAATGGGATTTGCCCAGTGTCGTAACTAGAAATTGCTGGGTCCCATAGCAAACTTCTTCCCAACTGACCACTAAGCCGTCAAGTGTAGGTATCCCTGCAACTTTCAGTTCAAGGGACATTTGCAGAACCTGCAAGCCCTGCTTGGCCACTGCAGCAAATAATTACAGTTCAGGGGG
The DNA here is from genome assembly GCF_027789765.1 of Dendropsophus ebraccatus. Lineage (NCBI taxonomy): Eukaryota > Metazoa > Chordata > Amphibia > Anura > Hylidae > Dendropsophus > Dendropsophus ebraccatus. Next base: position 89,810,357 of record NC_091463.1, read on the forward strand.
CCAAGTGTATTGCAGGAAAAAGCCAGGGGGCCCACTGATGTGACAGGCCCCATAGCAGTCGCTATGGCTGCTACAGTGGTAGTTACGCCCCTGGATTAACCAATTTATCAATAGTGTGTATGGGTCCTTTAATTTGATGTTTCCATTGATAGTACATGCATGCTTGGCCAAACATACAGGAGTATTATGAGATAATAGTCGCCGGCAAAAAGAATGTTAGGCCAGCAGCTATTTAAGGTCTGTCACCTTAAAATTTCACAGAGACATGTCAACAGATTTGATCAATTGAGGTGTCCCAGCTGAGACCCCCACCACTTAGGTTAACAACTGGAAAGAGGTGCACAGTAGTGCTTTTTATTCCCCCGCTTGCAACAATTGCAACCATTGGGGCTGCCTGGATGAAAATGATTGACAGCAGGGAAGTAAAGTGTCTTCCTTCCCAACCTATCAATATCCATGCAACACATTAAAAGCTTTTATTATTACAGGTATGCATAAAGGCTTAACCATTTAAGGGGTATTCCAAGAAAAAGAAATTATCCCCATCCCCAGGATAGGAAAAAAGTAAGACAAGTAAGATATCGCGCGGGGGATCTGCAGGGTTCTGACCTCTGAAACGCCTGCCGATCTTCGTATCTGTCCCGGCTTCTACGTTATGAATAGAGCCCCAGGTACGGCACTTGACCCTCGGCTTTATTCATTCCTATGGGGGTGTCGGATAGAGAAGATTAGGCACTCTTCTAGCCTACTCGGCTCTTTTTGGCAGCTCTGTTAATTTCTATGGAACCGCCAGAGAGAGCCAAGTACAGCACTATTTTGGCTTATTGGGCTTTTCCGGCACCTCCATAGGAATGAATAGAGCCAAGAGTCATGTGCCATACCTGCGGCTCTATTTATAACACAGAAGCAGGGGGGCAATACAGAGATTGGGGGGGGGGGGAGTATGGAGGTCAGACCCCTGCAATCTCTTACTTTTCCCCTATCCATTTGATAGAGGAAAACTTTACCCCGGAAAACCTCTTTGACGTTGATGACCCATGTAACAGCTTTCTTTTTCTGTGCACCGTCGTAATATTTTACTGAAGTTTTTTCAAGAGGTTCATCCTGAGTCCTACGGAAGACCAAAAATAACTCATCATGAGTTATGCCAAGTGACAAACTGAACTCGGCACCCCCTATATGATGGATATCCATGCTAATACCATTTCCTGTAGGCTATGGGCTTTACTCAGTTGTTCTGGTATATCCTATAGTTAAGTTAGTAGAAATCCACCCGAGAGGATAATTATAGTGAACATTTGGACAGCAATCTCCGGTTCTATCATTTATAGTCAATAAAATCGAAACTTTAAGTTTAACTGACATTGAACATTTTCTTATGTTTCAACTTGTCCTAGTGAATTTATAGAAACTTGTATGCCGGCCCGAGGCAGTCCCTTCATTCCATACGTTATATGGGACAACGTAACAGTGACAACCTGCAAACATATAGCACTAGGGATATATAGATACTATGGACTTGACATCAGTCCTCATGTAGCTCTATCGAAGGTTCCAACAAGAAGGATTTCTATCCTGACGTCTCCATTATGGGATTCTGTAATAGTTTCTGCACCCAGGTCCTCAATGCCGTCCATTCCACTTGCACTAAATGGAATATTACTGTTATTCTCCTGCTTTACCTCCAGTTTTCAGGTAAGAATGTGATGAATGCAATGAATGTCTGTCCATAGATTTTCTTTCACTACAGCGGTTGCTATAAAATGTCTGACCTCAATGTTTCTTCTACAATGGAGAATGATCTGGATGACTTGTGACAATCGCACACCTTGTCAATCCATACCAGAGGCAGTTTGGTTAGAAATGTCAACTTTATATTAGGACAATATTCTAACCATTTAGGATCTAACAATTGTCTTAAGTGCTCGAAATGAGCGGCAAAGGTGCTGTATAGACATAGACTCTCAGCTGAGGTGTGGACTTGACTATTCTTCAACATTAATGTGACTGTTTTTGGTTTTATATTGCTGGGTATTGTGGTGCTGTCACATTCCAGGTCTCTTGTAGACTGCCGAAGGTTTTCTCTAGTTTACCTCCATTGCTTAGTTGGGGCCATGTTGTCTTTTTTTCCAACACAACATTTCTTCCAACCTAGATCTGTGTTGGGATTGCAGCACGTTTCCATTCATTGAAATGATGCAGATTTGATAAGAAACAAAGCGATTGTGACCTCCTCCCCCAGTAGAGTAGGGGCCTATTGGTTGGAGCTTCCCACCAATCATATGTAACTAATCAATATGTCACCAATACCTAAACAAAGTCTTCATTCCATTTTACTTACTCAAAAGAGATTAAGTTGTAACAATTACTGCTTCTTCTTTATCATAAGACGTGTAAACTGCTTTGACTATGAACAGTTTCTCAGATCCCAGCCATGGCAACTTGTCATGTCTCCTAGATCTCATAGGTCTCTTTGTGGTGGACTCATCCTGTCTCTTTTTTAATACTTCATACACAGATATATACATGTGCCATAGACTTATGTGATGCACCCTCTCAATATTATCCCAACATTACATTAATCTAGACCCAGAGCATTTACTGTTTCTCACTTTTAGTAGGTGTGCTCCTCTGGCAAGTATACCTGGTCCACATCTAGATTCTGTCACTGTCTAGGAGTCTGTATTGTCCATCACTTGCTACTAGGGTAGAAGGTTGCACTACTTCCAGGGATTGTAATCAGAATTAGCAAACTCTAAGTTAACCCCTGGCATGTTGGGACGATCTTATTCTAAATTGGAGAGCAGTAAAAAAAAAATCTAATGTCAGATTTACACACTCAAGATAACTATTTGTACATCTATATGTGGGTTTTATATATGGTCGGCAGTGAGTCCAACCAGTGGTCTGGCAACCACATGTGGCTGGGGAGCCCATGCAGTGTGGCTCATAAGAGGAATTTGGAGTCAATATGTCTAAATGCCAAATGGAATAGGACCTCATTTGGGTGTCATTTTGGGAGTTGCATGGGCTTAATGTCCAGCAAATAAATTAATTAAGTCATATACTAGATTGCCAGTCCTTTCTAAAGGGGTTCATTAATCTAGATTGCAAGGATAATAGAATTAACAAGATCCTTGTTGCAACCAGGACTGGAAAAGCTTCTGGTAAGGCTTGGTCAGATTACCAGTTACTAGTGAGGCTACCAAGAATAAACACCTTGCAGTTGGGAACGTTTAAACGGTAAAAAAATTTTTTTACAAGTAACAGGAGTATCCCATTGAAAGCCCACCGATAAAGCAGCCTATGTAGATTTAGAGAAAAGTATCTAAGGGACTGATAGAAAGTAAGAAAATGTAGAGGGCACTCACAGATAAAACTTATTCTTTATTAATTTTCTTTTAAAATCGCCATAATAGGACACGCCATAATAGGACAACCACCTTTTCCAATCAATGTGGCAGCGTGACAGCTGTTTCGCGTGACGTAGACCAGGTCTGTAGAAGCGTGTCTACGTCACGCAAAACAGCTGTCACGCTGCCACACTGATTGGAAAAAGTGGTTGTCTGCTTTACTACGTGTCCTATTATGGCGATTTTAAAAGAAAATGAATAAAGAATAAGTTTTATCGGTGAGTGCCCTCTACATTTTCTTACTTTCTATCATTTGGATATTACCTGGACTCCTTTAGTAGAAGTGAGCACCTTGTATATTTTTTATGCAAACTCATTTTATATCAAGCTAATCCACTAATATCTAGCTCAGTAGTGCAGGTAGCTGTGTTTCCATGAGATATCTAAGGGACTGTGTTCAAGATTGAGAATACTGTGCTAAAATCTGCATTGTGAAGTATATGAGGGATAGTTACCACTGCTAACAAAACTGTGACAAAGCCATGGAGCGACATAGACCAGGCTGCCACAGGTGCCTCACTCCACCACTAGTAGAATCCCACCAGGCTGTCAGCCAGACCCTGTCCTCTCGAGGATTGCCATTTTCATATGCTTGTTGTACACATTTCTGTGACTGTTACATTGCACTGGCCTCCCAAACAGTCAGTGACTGGGGCGGGATGCTGCTCCAGTCACTGATTGGCTGAGTGGCCAGTTCACTACCTGGGACAAGCCATTTCCCCGAATCATTACATCATCACAACTTGGAGGAAAATGCCTTCTGGCAGGGGTCCCAAGGTCGCTCCTACCGCTCAACGTGGGCATGGGAAGTGGTAAGTTTCTACTCCTGATCAAATTCTCCCTTTCCCCTGCCGGCAGTCGAATTTTAAAAAATGACAGACTTTACGTTTAAGGTGTAATTATGTTGTATCTTAAAGGGGTTCTCTGCATGAACAATACATTTTTCTTGGAATCCTCCAATTATAAATAAATCACAGGGTAACTTGATGCTGAGAGCTCAAGGGACAGGTGTATTTGGTAAAGAATTCTGGCAACAAAGGTTACATTTCTCCGCAGCACCACCACAGGAGAAATATAACATTACACATTGCTCCTAGGCTGCCCATGGATGTGCCAGTCCTCCAGTCCTCCAGCCTATCTTTGACCTAAATGTTGGGATTGGATTTCCCTAACTGACTATATGAAAATGGGGGTTCTAAACCAGACACATCCTTTAAATGTTCTTACACTGCAAAATTCAGTAAAAATAGCAATAATAAATTGTGTAGGAAAACTATGCTGTTTTTCTTGTCATTTGAAGGTTAAATGTAATATTTGACTGTATGAGCAGTAGGACAAGTAGTTAGGGAAGGGTCATAGTTGGTTTACCTGAGCTATGGGTCACCTTAACTTTAGTGCCTAGGCTATCTATAGCCAGTGAGGGAGGTACAGTAGGTTCCAATGCAAGGCCGTCCTTCTCAGGATGATAACGTTGCCTAGGCATTGGAATTAGACATGCAAGCTGTGAAAGGGACAGTTAGCTCCATACAGCAGCCAAAATCTTTTCCTATGCCTTGTACTATGGGAAAATTCCTACCTACACACCATGATAGCATAGGAGAGCACTCCTCACATGTAATAAATATATACTTCATCCATTGGTAAATTAACTGCAGAAAATTTAAAAGTTATGTTTTACCCCATTTTCTACTTCATATTTACAGCCCTCATTTCCTAAATTTCCAAATTTGTTGTAAGTAAAGAGTTTTCTAATGTGTCTGACACTATTCACATTATTTTACAGAAAGTATAACAACGCCACAGATGAACTCTGGTTCTACAACCGTATTCACATCTACCAAGCCTGGAAAAAGCACTCCAGAAAATAGATCAATCGGTCCTTTTGCTGCCAATAGTCCAACATGGGTTCCTACGATAGTAAAATCCAGCACAAGTGCCCCACAGGAAACTACAGCTACAACTGCAGTGGGTGCAACATTAAATTCTACTAACACAGCTATATCAAGAGGCAGTTCTGCAGTATCAGCCCTACAAACTTCATCAATTGTATCTTCACAAGTCCCCACATCAAAAATAACTACAAAGTCTACATCAACCATAGAAGGCACAAAGGCAACTACACAAACATTTAGCTCTTTCTTTACATCTAAAAGTCCAAATGAAGTGACTACAAAAGTAGAAACAACTAAACCTACAATGGGAACAAGTTCCTATTCTTCACCAGTAATGACCACCTTAGTGTCTACAGAACCTACCAAAGATGTTATTTCCACAGTACCTACTTCTAACGGGGCAGAATTGGAGACTACAACAGGCATGATGGCAGTGTCACCCGCTGAGAGCACTACGCTCACCAAACTATCAAGCACAGAAAGTACAAAGGTAGAATCTATGCAAAGTACAGTGCCGATAACTACAGGTAGTACTACCGTGGATACAACAGCTTCATTGCCAACAGATAAGGAAGAAACGACATTATTAGTGACTTCATCAGGGTCTACAGTAAAAACTATAGACGCTACAACCAAATATGTGACTGACAGCCCAACAGTACTCACTACAGATGGCTCAATGCATAGTACGACAGCTTCCATTACTTCAGGAACTACAACAGCCGTTACAACTGAAGTTAAAACTATAGTGAGTACACCATCAGAATCTACAACATCGTCCTTAGAAGGAATAACAACAGTCTCTGCTACAGTAAGCGCCATAACATCAAATATAGCAATATTAACCATTAGCACAGCTAAAGTTTCTCAAAGTCCACCAATATCAACTGAATCAACTGCAACAGATACAGGCAGTGTAAGAACAACTACAGGGATGGCATCAACATCAATTACAGAGGGCTCCGCAGCAGTAACAATGAAAAGTCCACCAATATTTACAGGAGGTGTAACAGAATCCAAAACAGGAACAACTGCAATAGATACCAGCAGTGTAACAACAACTATGGGTACAACTGCAATAACTACAGGCGGTGTATCTGCAACTACAGAAACAACTGCAACAGATACAGGCAGTGTATCCACAACAGCAGGGACAACTACAGCAGATACAGGCAGTGTAGCAACAACTACAGGAACAACTGCAACAGATACAGGCGGTGTATCTGCAACTACAGGAACAACTGCAACAGATATAGTTGGTGTATCCACAACTACAGGAACAACTGCAACAGAAACAGGTGGTGTAACAACAACTGCAGGGATGGCATCAACATCAGTCACAAAGGGGTCTACAGCAGTGACAATGGAAAGTCCACCAATATCTACAGTCGGTGTAACAGAAACCAAAACAGAAACAACTGCAAAAGATACAGGTTCTGTATCCGCAACTTCAGGAACAACTGCAACAGATACAAACGGTGTATCCGCAACCACAGGAACAACTGTAACAGATACAGGTGGTGTGTCTGCAACTACAGGAACAACTGCAACAGATACAGTTGGCGTATCCGCAACTACAGGAACAACTGCAACAGATACGGTTGGTGTATCCGCAACTACAGGAACAACTGCAACAGATACAGGTGGTGTATCCGCAACTACAGGAACAACTGCAACAGATACAGGCGGTGTATCTGCAACTACAGGAACAACTGCAACAGATACAGGTGGTGTATCCGCAACTACAGGAACAACTGCAACAGATACAGGTGGTGTATCCGCAACTACAGGAACAACTGCAACAGATACAGGTGGTGTATCCGCAACTACAGGAACAACTGCAACAGATACAGGCAATGTATCCGCAACTACGGGAACAACTGCAACAGATACAGGCAATGTATCCGCAACTACAGGAACAACTGCAACAGATACAGGCGGTGTATCTGCAACTACAGGAACAACTGCAACAGATACAGGTGGTGTATCCGCAACTACAGGAACAACTGCAACAGATACAGGTGGTGTATCCGCAACTACAGGAACAACTGCAACAGATACAGGTGGTGTATCCGCAACTACAGGAACAACTGCAACAGATACAGGTGGTGTATCAGCAACTACAGGAACAACTGCAACAGATACAGGCGGTGTATCCGCAACAACAGGAACAACTGCAACAGATACAGGTGGTGTATCCGCAACAACAGGAACAACTGCAACAGATACAGGTGGTGTATCCGCAACCACAGGAACAACTGCAACAGATACAGGCGGTGTATCCGCAACTACAGGAACAACTGCAACAGACACAGGCAGTGTATCTGCAACTACAGGAACAACTGCAACAGATACAGGCGGTGTATCCGCAACTACAGGAACAACTGCAACAGATACAGGTGGTGTATCGGCAACCACAGGAACAACTGCAACAGATACAGGTGGTGTATCCGCAACTACAGGAACAACTGCAACAGATACAGGTGGTGTATCTGCAACTACAGGAACAACTGCAACATATGCAGGTGGTGTATCCGCAACTACAGGAACAACTGCAACAAATTCAACTGGTATATCCACAACAACAGGAACAACTGCAACAGATACAGATGGTGTATCCACACCTACAGGAACAACTGCAACAGAAACAGGTGGTGTATCCGCAACCACAGGAACAACTGCAACAGATACAGGTGGTGTTTCCGCAACTACAGGAACAACTGCAACAGATACAGGTGGTGTATCCGCAACCACAGAAACAACTGCAACAGATACAGGTGATATATCCGCAACTCCAGGGATGACATCAACAGCAAATACGGGTGTAACAGGTAAAACCATTCCACAGGAAGCCTTAGCAATAACTACTGAGGGATCTTCTGAAGGAACAACAGTAAAAAGTACTAAGGGAACATTGACAAAACTACCTGACACCACAAGAGGAGAAACTACAATGCTAACTACAAAAGGTATAATACCACCATCTACACAAGACAAAACAATACCAAATGCACAAAGAACAAGTCATGACACCTCGGGGGCTGCAACAGTCAAAACACCAAGTATGGAAGATACAACTACCAAAGGCTTTGGAAATGCAATAACAACTATAGAAGACACCAAATCTACAGCAATAGACAATACGGAAGATACTACACCTATTGCTACAACAAATCTATTAGTGACCCCACATAGCACAATAGCATTATCTATAGAGGGTACAACCACAGCAAAAATAGAAAGTGAAGCAACTAAAAGTATAGAAGTGTCCACAAAAGACACAGCAACCTCATCTATACAGAATACAGCGTCAGTGACTACTGGTATCACACCAACCACTACAAATGTAGTTTCAGATATAGCAACAGCAGCAGGTGGCGCTATATCACCAGTTACAGAAGGCACTACAATAATAAATACAATCAAGTCTGAAAGTTTGGCATTAACTACAGGTAAAACAGAAAAATTGTCTAAAGGGCATGTAGAAACAACAGCAACAGCAGCCGACCATACTGCAGGGACAACAGCCTCAAGTAGCACAATGACATTGTCTATAGACAGTAAAACAACTGCACAAACGGAAGATGCAACAACTAAAAGTACAGAAGTGTCAACTAAAGAAGGAGATGGAATTACAGTAACAACAACTATGGAAGACACAAAATCTACAACAATAGCAAATACCAAAGTTACATCACCAATATCTACAATGAGTCCATCAGCACTGACCTCATATAGTACTACAGCTTCATCTACACAAGGTACCATCACAGCCACAATAGAAAGTGAAGCAGCTAAAAGTACAGAAGTGTCACCAAAAGACACAGCAACAGCTACAGAAAATATTAGAGAATCGACAACAGGTGGCGCTGTATCTCCAGTTACAGAAGTCACTAGCACAAAAAATACAGGTGATACAAATATATCAACTCTCAAAAGTACTGAAGCAGCCACATCTAAAAGTTCACCAGTAGCTACAGGTACAACAGAAAAACCCAATACAAGTTCTACAGGAGGTGCAGAAACAATGGCAACAGCTGCTGACTCTACAGCAGGGGCAACAGTTTCAAGTCCATCAGTACTGACCCTACATAGCACAATAGCATTATTTATAGAAGGTACAACAACTAGAAGTACAGAAGTGTCAACAAAAGATGCAGAAACCTCATCAACAACTATAACAGCAGAAATGACAGCAATGACAACAAACATAGCTTCAGCTGTTACAACAGCTACAGAAAACATAAAAGTGTCAACAACAGCAGATAATACGTCGGGGACAACAGTCTCGCTAACATCAGGTAAAGAAAGTTCTGAAAGTTCACCAGTAACTACGATGGCTATATCAGAAATGTCCAATACAGGAACAAGTTCTCAAGGAACAGCTACTACAGCTGACAATACAGCAGGGGCAACAGTCTTAAGTCCATCAACACTGAGCTCACATAGTACAGCAGCTATAGATGGTACAACCACAGCTAAACTAGAGAGTGCATCAGCTGAAAGTACTGAAGAGTCAACAAAAGACACAGTGACCTCATCTACACCAGATACAGTGTCAATGACTACAGGTATCACGGTAATAACAACAAAAGTAGCTACAGATATTACATCAGCTACAGAAAGCATTAAGGAATCAACAACAGGTGGCGCTATATCTCCATTTACAAAAGTCACTACACCAGTAAGTACAGATCATACGAAAACATCAGCGTTAGCGTCCACATCCGAAGGGTTACCAGCAGCAACCAGAACAACCGAAATATCCAATACAGGAACAAGTTCTCCAGTAACAGCTACTACGGCTGACAATACAGCAGGGACAACAGTCTCAACTCCTTCACCACCAACCTTACATAGCACAACAGCATTATCTATAGAGGGTACAACCACAGCAAAACTAGATGGTACAACAACTAAAAGTATAGAAGTGTCAACAACTACACCAGATACAGCATCAGTGGCTACAGGTATCACGGTAATAACAACCAAAGTAGCTACATATATTATAACAGCTACAGAAAGCATAAAGGAGTCAACAACAGGTGGCGCTATATCTCCTGTTACAGAAGTCACTAACACAGTAAATACAGTCGATACAAATACGTTACCTTTCACAAGTACTGGAACCGTCACGTCTGAAGGTTTACCAGTAGCTACAGGGACAACGGAAAGACCCAATACAGGAACAGGTTCTACAGGAGACATAGAAACCAAAGCAACAACTGCTGACAATACAGCTGGGACAACAGTCTCAAGCCCATCAGTATTAACACATAGTACAACAGCATTATCTATAGAAGGTACGAGCACAGCAAATCTAGAGGGTGCAACAACTAAAGACACAGCAACATCATCTACTCAAGATACAGCATTAGTGGCTACAGGTATCACAGTAAGGACAACTAAAGAGTCAACAACTGCTGACAATACAGGAGGGACAACAGTCTCAAATCCATTGGCATCAACCTTACATAGCACAACAGCATCATCTATAGAGGGTACAACGGCAGCAAATATAGATGGAACAACAACGGAAAGTATTGAAGTGTCATCAAAAGACACAGTAACCTCATCTACACCAGATACGGCATCAGCAATGACAACAAAAGAGTCAACCACTGCCCACAATTCTGCAGGGACAACAGTATCGGTTACATCAGTTACAGAAGTTACAGTGTCTCCTTATGGTTTATCGTCACCATCAGAAGTTACATCTTCTGGTGTCTCAGAATCAGGTGGAAGCACAAACGGAGCAACTACAGAAGGCGAAAAATCAAAACCAACAAAATCTACGGATTTGGCAACAACACCCAACACCGATGGCACCAAGGAAACCAGTTTGGGTGGTATAACAGCAGAAACTACCAAAGAAATAGCAGATACGGCAACTACCACACAAGTAATAAGTACAGAAGGAACCGCAATGGCTACCAAATCTACCTCGAATTTAGATGGTCCAAGTCCAGTATCTACAACAACATGGAGTAAGGGCATAACATCTGAATCATCGCCCAGCTCAAGCGTCAATGTCATTACATCATCTGCAATGGAAAGTACAAAAGATACAAATTTGACAAGTACAGAAAATAGAGGAGCACTGTCTACAGAGGACTCTACTGTATCGTCTAGTGTTGGAGTAGGACCACCAACAACAGTATCCGGACAGGGTACAACAGTACCAATCGCCACAGGCTCAACCTCAGTTATTCGAGAAGATCAGTCAACAGCTACAATTACAAAATCAAGTGGTGAAAGCATAAAAGCAACAATTCCAGCCACAACAACCACAAAAATAAATGCAACCAGCAAAGATCACACCCTACCAGACTCGAAAGGTACCACAACAATCGTTTTAGAAGGTACTGTGTCATCTTCTTCTTCTGGAGCTATAGTAGCAACAACTTCAAGGGACATGACAAAAAATACAACAATAGCAACCACAAAGGAGATGACGCCATCAACTACACAAAATACAACAACCACAGAAGATCTAACAGTATTAGTGAGTAAGGGAACATCAGAACCGGCAGCTTCATCATCTACAAACTCCTCAGCTCCTCCTCCTGTCACTACTACTAACTTATTTAATGTGGATTGTATAGGGAAAAGTACTTGTATCATTCCTTTGAACGAAACACCCTTAAAGACATCAAAAGGAGTTGATATATGGAAAGAAACAGCAGAAGCAGGTACAATAAAATAAATCCTCTGCATAGTTGTGCTAGAGTGCCCTTTTTAAACTGGTGTTGGAGGGTCATGGTCGTGGCCAAATTCTAGAATCTTCATTATCTATGGGAAATAATTGACTTTTTATTATTTGGGGGGATGGGGACATTTTTTAAAATTGTGTTTTCCCCCCTTTTATGTGTTTTTTCACGTTTACACTAGTGTACATTAGTATACACTACTTTATATTAACTACCACTACTGTAGTGCAGTGTATTGTATATGTCAGCACCATGTTGACAGGCAACCTACACAGCCATGACTCTGCATACAGTATCCATGTTAGGCCTGGGACCCTTCAGAAGGCCCCTAGGACTGCCATGGAGACAACTGGAAGTCAGGACCTGGACACTGGACTTTAAATTGGTAAGAATACACCACCGAAACCAGTTACATGCTGCAGTCCTGGGTAGTTAAAGCATAAGATCAGGTGTGTAGTCTGGCCCGCCCCTTCAGACCAGATCAATAAGGGGCGGGCTAGACTACAACACAATTAGAATGCTGAGCTGCAATAAAAAGTCTAGCTAGCATTCAAAAAGTTTCCCTTTTAGGACCCCATATATCTTCAAAGGAAATAAATACTACTCAACCAAACATCCACAGTGGAATCTAGGCTACCATGTTCTTTCTAGTAGTCAGGGACGGAATGGCTTATGTGTTATCAGCACTCCACTATGTTAGCGGTAATGTCAGATCTCCTGAAGACTTTGGAGATCTGGTGTTGCCCCCTATCGGTCATTGCACATATTTTCCCAAACATTCCCTAAATGTTACTTGAACAAAAAAGCATTATTTATAGCCTAATAATAATTTTACCAGAGTTTCTGGTCACCGTTATCACCCCATACATCATTGCTATTGTTCTTGTTTTTTTTAGGGGAAACAGAAGCACAGAAAGATCTTCCTCCTTGGGGTATCCTTCTCACTGCACTGGCATCAGCCATCGGGACAGTATTATCCTGTACTGCCTGCTTTGGGGTAGGTAGTCACTCAAGACTAAATATATAGTGGTATAATTGTCATACTCATCTGCGATTGGTATCCAAGGTAAACAAGTGACCTGTAAAAGTCGAACTGAAAAACACAAAGTACTGTAGACTAGAATGTTTGGGAATCTCTTATTATACTGTACAGAAATTAATATTTTTCTATCACTCAAGCTGGAACTTCAACTCTAACTTCTGTGAATACTCACGCCTCAAAATGTCAGAAGGAGTATGAAGAAGATACTGGAGCTCTTCAGTCTCTCTTGCATCTGAGTCTCCTTAACATCTGGCTCACAGTTTGGAATAATTTGTAAAAGTATAGATGTGTCCAGCTTCACCTTTCCCTTAGATAAGTGTCGGAAAGGAATTACATCTTTTCATCACAACATGTTATCCTTGTCACGGCTGCGGCGGCGTCCTGTGCTTTGAGCCACCGCCGCTCTGCTACTGGGCTCTGGAAGCGGACACCGGAGCCCCTGTTCAGGGGTCCGACACCGCTGCCTCTTCAGCTCCACAGAGCGCCTTACCTCTCTGCACTCCAGCTCCCCCCTGTCCTGGACGGCACTTGTGTCCCTGCCTCCTAGGGCACGCACACCGCCTGTCACATTTTTAAAAGGACAGTATGTCCCTACGTGGTCAGTGCACTAATCACCTGCCCTATAAATAAAACACCTGTGCTGACTTTCCCTGTTGGCACCTCTGCATGCTTCCCTAAGTGTGTGGTCCCAGTTCTCTGTGTTTCCTACCCATGGTCCCTGCCATCTGTGGTTCATGCTATCTGTCCTGCTGTCTGTGGTATCAGCTGTGTGTGCTGCTTAATTCCTGCCTGCCTACGTGTCTCCAGCTGCATCTGGCTCACCGCCACTAGCAAGTCAATCCAAGGGTAGCAACCTGGGGGTCGCCTGCCACAGAAAGTCCATCCCGCCTTGTAGAGACCGGCGGCCCTTTCGACTCCGCTCCCTGGTACGGCCTACGTCATCACTGGTGATGGTACAGCAGATCCATTACTCTAGTCGCTATAATCCTCTAATATGTTTGAATAGGTTCGATCCGGCAAAAATATTGAAAAAAAATATTGAAAAAAAAAAGTTGAGGAGGAGGAGGCGGCGGCAGTTGATTGCACCCGGGCCAGTATTGTTGAGAACAGACAAGTTGAGCAGCAGGAGGAGGAGTAAGTAGTTGATTGCTTTTAGGCCAGTATTGTTGAGAACAGACAAGTTGAGGAGCAAGAGGAGGCAGCACTTGATTGCACCCAGGCCAGTATTGTTGAGAACAGACAAGTTGAGCAGCAGCAGGAGGAGGCAGCAGTTGATTGCTCTCAGGCCAGTATTGTTGAGAACAGACAAGGAGGAGGCAGCTTCAGCTGCTCTTGATTGCACACAGTATGTTTCCAAATAGACAATTGACGGTGGGGGCATTAGTAGGAAAAGTATTCTTTTGGACCCAGAAGGGCCTATTACAGAGAACTGAAGTTGGAAGCTAAGAATATGCACGATTGTAAAAATCATTTTTTTATACATGACAAAATGTTGATGTAGAGTTCAGCACTGGACAGTCAACGTTAAAAACCCCCCATTAAATTTGGAGATGAGGATCTGTTTATTCAAATGTATCCAAATTAAGTAGGGAATTTTTAAGGTGATTTTTTAAAATTTGGGGTCTAAGGGGGGAACATTACTTAACTTAAATTACAGATTTTTACATTAGGCACATATTTAGGATATTAAGGTCAATTTCTTGGACACACGGATTGCCATGCAGGACAGGTGACTGATGACTTAGTCATTCACATCAGGCAGGGGAGTGGTATCATCAAATGTAATCCAGGCACGATTCATCTTCACAAACGTCAGCATCTCAACACTGTGGCAAGAGAGCCTTGTTCTTTGCGGTGTGACGATGTTACCCGCCACACTGAACACCCTCTTTGATGCCACACTACTGGCTGTGCAGGACAACAGAGCCAAAGATAACTCTGCCAGTTGAGGCCAAATGTCCAGTTTCTCTGCCCAGCACTGCACGGGGTCCGTGACACTTTGGTGCAGGGTACAATCCAGGTAGGCAGTGACCAGGTGGCTGAGCTCATTCTGGTCCACGCCATGAGTCCGGTGTTGTGTCCCCTCTTAAGCAGCTGGCTTCATAAAATCACTCATCGGAGAATGTAGGCTGTAGCGACTTCTCACGCCTCCACTAGTGGTGGTGGAGCGCGCTGGTTCCCCCCGAGAGGATGTTGTCGGGGAACCTGGTTGGTCTCGCTTGTAAGTTGACATCAACTGACTGGTGAGTAGGTCCCGGTAGTACACCAGTTTTGCCTCCCTCTGTGATGGCGGGAAAAATTCAGCCATTATGTGGCGGAAGCGAGGGTCCACCAGGGTGGCCAGACAGTATTGGTCCCTCTGGCAGATGTCCACAATGCGGCTGTCATTCCAGATATACTCCCACAGACACCTTGCCATCTGCACCAAGGACAATGAGCGCCTCTCCTCTTCACTGTCCTTGGTATAGTTCCAGGGTCTGCTGGGGTCTTCCTCCTCTTCCTCTACCACCTCTTCCTCCATCTCCTCCTGTGATGGAGAGGCAGAGAAGCCAGGTGGTGGTGTGTGGAATGGCTGGGCGTAGACATCTTCTTCCTCCTCATCCTCCATCTGCACTTGCAGGTGAAAGAACTGCCAGACGACAGAGGACCGTGGTTTGCTGACAGCCACGGGGGGTCTTGTGGCCTGTTCACTGCCGCTGCTGCCTGAGGGTGCCCTCTCAGGACCAAGGCTTTGAGGTAATGAACTCTGCCTGGTAGTTTGTCTCCTACCCCTCCCTCTTGTGCCTCAATTCCTTGCAACAGTGAGATGTTGCTGCGTCGGTAGCACCTCTATTTCCTCCCCTGATGATGCCGAGCATAACGCAGTTTGAGGGCGCCACGTCTGATCAGCGACATCATCACCACTGCTACTTTCCTCCAGTGGCTGGATGCCCCTCCCTGGCTCTGTTGACCGCTTACAGCCAACACGTCCTCTGGAGTCTCAGCACGTTCCACCGGCTGAGTTTTGGGGACTTCCTCCTCCTCCTCATCACTAAAGAGCGGTAGAGACTCCAAGGGCAGATCAAGGTTTGCCAAGAGTTCCCTGGCAGATGGTGCCCCAAAGGTGAGTGGCATAGTAATAACAGGGGACGGGGCAGAGGACTCTCGCTGACCGTCCTATGTAAAGGTGGTGTCGGATGATTCAGCCGATGGTTGACTCCTGGTTTGGGAGCTTTGGGCGATGGAACTTGAGGATTGGGTAAGCCAATTTAGAACTGCTGGCTGTGTGGTTCTTACATGATCATTGGGCGTCTCGGGTAGCTGCACCCTGCTGCCACGCCTGTTACCCCGGCTGCCACCGGGCATGGTGCTGCCACTTCTCCTACCCTCACTGCCTGCTGTTGCAGTCCTTGCCTGGAAAGTGCTGGAAGTAGGACGCTTGGACATATTTATTTGGTTGGGGGAAAATGAAATGAGAATTTTTTTTAAAAAAAGTGATGTGAGTTATTGGCCGGAAGGCACAAAGTTTCAACGAGTAATGCTTTGTGGCTTGACGGCACCCAGCAAAGCAGAAACTGACAGGTTTTGTGGGGCGCTTACTTGCTGCTATAGGTTACTTCACCTATAACAGCTTATAAGAAACAAACTTTTTTTTTTTAACTGTTTTGAAATATTTAGTTTTTTTTTTACTTTTTTAAACTTTATTTAAAAAAAAAAAAACTTTTTAAAAACTTTTTTTATTGCGGCTAAACGGGGTTGATGGCACCCAGCAAAGCAGAAACGGACAGGTTTTGTGGGGCGCTGACTTAGCGTCACACTCTATGGAGGGCTTCAACAAGTTTTGCTGCTATAGGTTACTTCATCTATAACAGCTTATGAGAAACAAACTATTTTTTTTTTTTTACTTTTTTGAAATATTTAGTAATTTTTAAACTTTTTAAAACTTTTTTTTAAAACTTTTTTTAAAACTTTTTTTGTTGCGGCTAAACAGGGTTGAGTGCACCCAGCAAAGCAGAAACGGAGAGGTGTTGTGGGGCGGAGGTGTTTAGCGTCACACTCTATGGAGGGCTTCCATAACTTTTGCTGCTATAGGTCACTTCACCTATAACAGCTTATGAGAAACAAACTTTTTTTTTACTTTTTTGCTTGCGGCTAAACAGGGTTGACGGCACCCAACAGAGCAGCAATGTGTAGCGTGTACTCTCAGTTCTACCTGTACTCCTCAATGAGGAGGCTAGGAAGATGATAGTGATTTAAGTTAGTACTGAAGATACCTATGGAGGCATTTTACAGCAAGCAATGTTGATGGCTGGATCACCATGTAGGCCATTACATGGCCATAGCTATTACGTGAAGATGTCATGGAGCCTATGGATGAGAAGGCTCGGGAGTGGAGGTGATTATGTGTATACTCCTGGTGAGTGTGGATGCATGGGCTGATGTATGAAGATGGTCTGGTGTCCGGTGGCGCCTAGTGAGAGCGTAAAGTGCAAGAGACAAGATGAGGATGGACACATCTATATCCTTTCTGATCTAGCCAGACTTTACAATGTGAATACTGGGCAAGGCATAATTGCATATGTAGCTTGTTATTTCTATTATTAGAATAGGTGACAGAAACTGGATTATTTTGTATTCTGCTAAACAGAGAGTCGAAGATGGAATGGGAGGCAATAGTCATATGTTTTGTCTTGAACACTTGAAGACTTGTTAGCCTTCTGCCATTGGGGTGTCAAAACTCTTGGCACTCCAGTTTTTGCAAAACTACAATTCCCATCATGCCTGGACAGCCAAAGTCTTAGCTGTCCAGGCATGATGGGAATAGTATTTTTGAAACCATTAGAGGGCTGCAGTTTGACTCCTGTGATCTATCATCTATGACTGGTTCTGGTTAGAAATGGGGAGGTCTCAGATATTGGTGAATGGCCACACCCCTACTGCTCTGATTGGAGACATGTTATAATGTTTTATATATTTATTGATTATTTCTTTTTTCCAGTATCTATATAAGAGAGGAAATCGCGATAGCGCAACTATGTATATTGTGAATGAGCCGTGAGCAATGTATCTCCGAGGACTACAAGGAAACGTCAGACTGTTGAATAAACTTTCCTAGAAAACATTGATTCTGTTTAAAATTCTTTTTAGTTATATCCTATAAAATGGTCTCTAGATGTAGCTGAGCTTATATTGTCACACTGTGGTCTAAATGACAAATTCATCTGGTCTAAATCTATACATGTATATTCAGGTAATAGTGGAATTACTGCAGGTCTGTAATTATATATAAAATTAGTCATTAGAAAAATATATTGAATATTACGATGGGTGACATCGTAGTTGGTTGAAAAAAGGGGAGCAGTAAAAAGTTCTTCTGTCTGCCCGTTCATGCCTTGCGAGCGCTGTGCTCATTGTGTGTGGGCAAAACCACCCAAAACACATTATATTCAATAGCTTCCCAATGTTGCCGTAACATTGGGCAGCAATTGATCCCGATTTGCAGCATGGTTCCGTCCCCCTATCATCTGTGGAACTATCAAAGACAGGAAGTGGAGCACCAGTGGGCAGAAAAGGTATGACCTTTCCTGCTTTCCGTTTATCCCCCTTTAAAGGGCTAGTCCAGTTGGAAAAGGAGGAAAAAGGGCACAAACAGTTAAAAAAAAAAAAAGAAAAAGTAGTCTCCCCACTCCTTTGTGAATCACAGCTGCAACTGATAATTAAATGAGAGAGAATTTCTTGAGTGTCAAGATAGGGATCAGGAAGCTATCACTGGCAAGGACCTGGGCACTATTGGGGCAGCGGTAGCAGGGTACCCCCCCACCACCACAACCACCAGGCACCCCTACCCCCACCCCCTATGTATAAACTATGTGCAATATGTAAATATATATAGTAAGGAGTGTATAGAATATGTATGTATTTATACGGTAAGTAGTGAAGGCGAACCAGTGAAATTGTCTCTTACAATACAATGTATAGGCAGTATACATTTTAAATGTTTTTAAAACACTCGTCGCAAACTTTCACTTGTAATGGTAAACCTTAATTCTTCGCATCTGGTCCCAGCTTGGCTCTGTGAAATCTTGCGCAGCCGCATCAGCTTTATTGTCAGAGCGCGGTATGAGCCTGTGCAATAGCTGATGAAGCTGATGCTGCTGCGCAGGATATCACACAGCCAGGCCGGGAACAGACATGAAAAGGAAGCAGGAGCGTCACAGAGGAAAGGGAGATATTGGTGCACAGGGGAGCAGGGACCGCCTACAGGGCTCCAGAAGAGGAAATTTGCAGATCTAGAATACGGTGGATTTTTCGAGAACCAGATGGCGGAATAAAAAAATCAAGAGCAGCATTAGAATCCATGTAGCAACCTGTATACCCATGTATATACCATGTTTTTACTATAACTGTTGGTACATTCTCTTTACTACAGATTTAATTAGATTGTATAAACTAGAGATGAGCAAATATGGTCTATCTGTAAGCTACTTCAGCCCACAGTGCAGTAATAAATACTATTCGCAGCTGCAAGCCAACAATACAGTGCTACAGTCCTGTCCCCATTGCAACATCTCAAATGGAAATTTTCACCCCCTTCTTAATCCTTCCCCAAAAATAGCAACACTGGCCCCCCACTGCCTCTTAATAGCAGCTATCCTTTCCCATTTCCACCTGTTTTCTCCCCTCCTTGCCTGTCTTTTCCCCTCCTCACCTGTCTTCTCCCCTCCTACAGTACTTGTCCTTTCCTCTCCTCACCTGTCCTCTCCTTTCCTCACCTGTTCTCTACCCTTTCTTACCTGTACTTACCCTTCCTCACCTGCCATCTGCCAATCTACCTGTCCTCTCCCCTCCTACCTGTACTCCCCCTCACCTGTTACCTCCCATCCTACCTGTGTTTTACCCTCCTCACCTTTCCTCTCCTCTTGTTACCTGTACTCTCCCATCCTCACCTTTTTTCCCCTCCTCACCTGTTCTCTCCCTTCCTCACCTGTTTTCTGCCCTTCATAGTCCTATGCTATCTAAAGTAGTGTATTGTATATCTATCTACCTACCTGTCTAGTTGGCCTATCTTTCTACACATTCTTAAGCAAATTTGTGATTTCTCATAGACCAGCCACATGGAACTCAGAACATTACATGTAAAATGTGACTATTCCTGGCATGGCACCGTTATGTCAGGTGGAGGATTGTATCACCGGTGCTTAGGATCAGTAAGCCGACAATAAAATAGACTAATTTTATCTTTCTAATATAATTACAGAAGCTCAGTGAGAATTGGAGCTGTAAGTGGCGCTGCCACTCCCTGGGAGGGGTTCTGTTCTTTAGGCATTTAGTAGAGGGTAAGCCAAGTACTGGCGGGTTATTCATCTCAGTGGTGACAACATAATTGGAAGCAGATTTTCTCAGCAATTTGTGCAAACATTGAGGAGGACAGGATGGAGGACAGAACAGGATAGTGGCCAAAGTGCAGAATCTATGGGAGAAGATTAAACTCAATGGGCAAATAGAGCTTTTATTGCACATAGGGCAATGAGGCCTTAGTCCACTTTATGTAGGCACCTTGGTACTTCACAGTTTTTCCACTGCCTCTACCACTGCTTAAAATACAAAGTCCTTTGTTGGAAACACCATCAGCTGCTTTGTCTTATTTTCTGCCATGTCTGCCATTTCTGCTCCTGATAATTGTTCATCCATTTTATCTGTACCAAGTCTACAGTGATCCTAAAGTATCCATGAAAATTTCAGGTAAAGCCAAGAGAAGTTTTCGCCTCCTTACTGCCTCTGAACCTTGTACTGCAAGCAAGTAACTGCTTTGTTCTGTACGTTTCTCCTCGAGGAAGTTTTATCTAGTCAAGGGTTGCTTTAATGTCCAAAAGGCCCTCTTGTATTACAATAATCTCATGTCATTCATAATTTAACGTTGGTGGGGGCCATGTTGGATTGTTAGCAAAGAAAAGTTTGCAGGACGGGACTAACCGCTAAAAAATTGCACAAATGTAACAATGCTAGAATTTCACTTGACTGGACTACTTTTATTGGATTTTACAAGTTTATCCTATTATTATTTGCAACAACTTAATCCTCAATCCTTTTTTAGGAATTAGTAAGCAAGTTACTGGAAAGATTAACGATTGATGGATGAGACATCTTTCTGTTGACAGTTATCTGATCTGCATGACCAGCTTAAATTATATTAACAAAGGACCAGAGTTGGGCAACTCAATTTCTGCCTTTATTAGTTCTGCATTAAGTAGGGTTCTCTGTGAAATCTTTTAAGCAAATTTAGATTTGACATTTGACTCACTGAGAGATCTAAAAACAGCTACAGTATCTCCATAAGTCAAGCCTACGAAGAGAGTGAATATGAAGCTCAAGCTATGGAGTACAGGTCTCAGGACACCCTTTTATTTGAAAAACAAATGGGAAAACCCCAGCAAGTCATGGAAAAGGGGTCTATCTTTTAGGCTAAATCCAGAACATGGCCGTCATCATAATAGCGGCCATATTGGATCAAGGGCAAGTTTCAAGGGAATATTAAATAAGAACATACTTATCTCAGAAATCAATTGTTGCAATCACAATTTATCAGCACAAGTTCTCATATGGGTTCATAGTGATTGGTGATTTGTGATCTGGTCTTTGATATGCTACATGACCATGTTCCCAATGGAAAAGCTTTCCCTTGATCCTATATGGCAGCTTTTAAAATGGCAGCTATGTTCCAGATATAGATAAAAGATTGTCCCTAAACCATTACTTGTTGGGAAATTTAGATGTGTCATGTTGTCATTTGTTTTTAACATAAAAGGGTGTCCTAAGACTGTTGACTCAACCTGTATAATATACTAAATTGAATTAAAAAAAGCACCACTCTTGTCCATGGTTGGCCTGTGTGTGATATTGGAAGTGATTGGACCATCCATGTAACATGACAGAATTTCGATACCAGACTATGGCCATAGTGGCACCAGATACTGTTGGCTCTTTTCAAAGGGCTGCACATTTTAATTTTACTTGTAATGGACATGTGAATGGTGTTAGGTGTCTTGTAATTATATTGTCCAGTCTGTATTAATTCCCCATCACTTGCTATGTGTAACAGTACTGTTAGTACTGCTTAATCGTATCATCAACCTTCTTCAGTAAGCAAATATCTTCTGTATTTTAATCTTGTTTCTCTATATCACATGCACGGCTTCAACCATTGTTCTAGTCATTCAGCCACGTTTTCTAGAGTCGGATCTTGTTTCCTTTGACAATTAACAACTGGCTTGGTTGTCAACGTGTCAATAAATCAGCGGGATAATAAGACTGCGTAATTAAGCCGTAGGGGGAACTTAATGAGGGAAGCAATAATCCTTAAGTATCTAAACATCTCTGAATGGTGCCACCTCCGTACAGCCCGAGGACAGGCGGCAGCCAAGTTGTGAAACTCAGAAGCAAACTTAATGACAAATGAAAAGAGTAGAAAGAGAACATGGAGAGAAGTTCGGAGAAAGGCAGAGAAAGATGACGAAATGGAAGATCCCCCAATGGAAAATGTTCGACAGATTCAATATTGTTCAATGATCCAGCCCTCCACTGGTGCATATGTTCTCCAATAGCTTAGAAGTTTCTGAAGGCCCTATTTAAAGTGTCACTGTTGTTATACAAAAAAACTTTAAACATGTCAGAGAGATATGTCAAAAGTTTTAATCAGTCCACGTCTGGGTGTTCAGACCTTAAAAGATTGTAAGAAGCAGCAAGTAAAAGACCACATGACAGTGAGACAGGAAAGGATCTTGCTGAGCGCAATGTTCTCCTGGGTCGTTCTTACCTTCGGTCAGGGTTTGATCAGTCAGACCCAGAACGATCAAAACTTTTTACAAGTGTTTCTGACATTACAAAAGTTTTTGTTTAATGACAGTGACACTTTAAGATTAATATAAATGTATTTTATTAAAAGAATGACCACCTAATTAAGCCCTTCATGTCCACAATCTGCATATATACATTCCGATGTGGGTGGTCCCGCAGAGCTAATGCCAGGCAGTCGCATACCCACAGCTGCCTGTCATTAACCCCCTTAAATGCCTCGATGCATAGGGATTCCGGCATTTAAGGTAGTCAGTGACAAGCACTTTTCATTGACTGATCGGGACCCCTGCAGTTATGCACACCCGATCGCTTGTACCGACAGGCACCCCCTTAGCCACTTATCTCCATCCTGTTGGATCTTCGATCTGTGTATAGAGTCTGCTCTCAGGCAGTAGGGGGAAAAATAAAAGCACTATGGCTCTTAGAAGGCGGGGAGGAACAATGCTTCAATTTGAGCTGGACATCCGTGCATCAATGACCTTTGCTCATGAATGGGGTTAACTCCTAGGAGCTACAAAAATAATTCTTAGAGATAAACGAACCTCCAAAATTTCAGTTTATTTAATTGAATTAGTCATCATATTCAAAAACGTTAGTACAGGAGCAGGGACTGTTGACTCCTGTACGCTGAGCAGAGACATATACACTGCCTTAATGAATAGTCACATGGCTGGGTGCAGGGCACCTGTACAAGCAAATGTAGTGAAGGGCAGTTGTTTATAGCTCATCCTCCCAGTGAATGTTAATCAAGCAGCCAGGCATACGGTGTATTCCATACTGCTCAGTGTATGAGAGCAGGGTCTCCTGCCTTTGAAAGGAGTCCTTGCTCATATATATATATATATATATATATATATATATATATATATATTTATGAATAGCCTGAAATAAATCCCCTCAAAATTTGGATAGGGATTAATCAAAATTTTGGAAACAAATTGAGAGAAAATTTGATAAAATTAGAATCAGTTCACTTAGCTGTGCTAATTTTCATTCAGTAACATCACACTTAGAACACAGTAGAACCAATGCCACTTCGAATGCACTTTGTTTGTATGACTTACCCTAACTCAGCACTCCCAACCCAAATTTGTCTGCCCCCCCCGCACCCCACCCCGTACTTCTAAAATGGCAAAGCTGGCCTTACTGTACATGTTATTTAAGTGTTGCAGGGACTGGATGACCATTGGATGTATATGGTGAATGGTGGTCTCCAGTAGCGAAATTTGGTGGGGGCAAGGGGGGCGGTCGCTCCCGGGCCCACTCAGACAGGGGCCCACTGAGGTCTCAGACAGTTAATGCTGTCTGCAAAAGCTATTGCTTTTGCAGACAGCATTAACACGTCAGTAGTGGCCGGGACCTCCGAGCAGTGTCGGACTGGGCCATGGGAGGAGCGGGGATCCTCTGGTGGGCCCCTCCCCCACTCCCGATGACCGACCGGCAGCTGCTGGATCCCTGGCTCCAGCCCCCACCTCGTCCCAGCAAACTGGTCAGAACTGTATGCGCTTGCACTCCTTTTGTACTAGTATATTTGCTTCTAACTAGTTTATCCTTTAGGTTATGACATCTTTTGAATGTTATCAAAGGTCTTCCCTTGTAGTGTTTTGCCAATACGGGGTCATTCTCTATAATATCCCAGTGTTTGAGGATTGAGCGCTTGATTGTGTCAGCCATTGGACTAAATTTAAATAAAAATGCAAAACGTTTTGTTTCAGAATCCTCATTGGATACTATTTAATTTTTTTTTCTTTTTACTTTTTTTGTACAACAAAGTATTTCGTACCTGTTTTGCAGCTCTATCATTTGCTCGCTCCAATACCTCCATAGGATATCCATGACTCAGGAAACTTTCGGTCAACTCTTTCGCTTGCTGTTTGTAATTTTCATCTGAGCTATTTATACGACGTAGGCGGAGATATTGACTGTTAGGGACGGCTGTAAAAATGTTTTAGATGTATTAGTTACAGCTGAAAATGAAAAACTAGAAACTAAGACATATCGTAAACCGACAGCTACTAACGCTCTTCTTCACTTTTCAAGCTATCATCCGGACCACACAAAAACAGCCATCCCTTACAGTCAATATCTCCACCTACTTCGTATAAATAGCTCAGATGAAAATTACGAACAGCAAGCGAAAGAGTTGACCGGAAGTTTCCTGAGTCGTGGATATCCTATGAAGGTATTCGAGCGAGCAAATGATAGAGCTGCAAAACACGAAATACGAAAAAAAAGTGAAAAGAAAAAAAATGAAATCGTATCCAATGGGGATTCTGAAACAAAACGTTTTGCATTTTCATTTAAATTTAGTGCATTGGCTGACACAATCAAGCGCTCAATCCTCAAACACTGGGATATTATAGAGAACAACCCCGTATTGGCAAAACACTACAAGGGAAGACCTTTGATAACATTCAAAAGATGTCATAACCTAAAGGATAAACTAGTTAGAAGCAAATATACTAATACAAAAAAACAACTTACCTGGTTGGAAAATTCATCCCCGAAAGGGAATTTCCGCTGTGGAAACTGTTCATGGTGTGGATTCTTTGCGCCCGGAAAGTTTATACATATTGGTGGAATAACCTATAATGTAAAATAATTAATTTGCTGCCGGTCATCTAATGTTGTCTATGCCATCACTTGTTCATGCGGAGCCTTTTACGTAGGCAAAACACGCCCACTTCATAGGCGATTTTATGAGCACATAAGATCATTGAAAACAGAAAAAGGAGCCCCAAGATTAATTAACCATGTGAAAAATATACTCGGTGGCGATGTTAATGTATTGCGATTCCAAGGACTGAAAAAGATAATAGCTAATTCAGAGACTGATACAAGCAAACGGTTGCTGCAAAGTGAAGCTCGCATTATATTGGCAACAAATGCACAGGGACCTTTAGGTCTGAACGACCGAATCGAATTGAACATGTTTATTTAATGAAATTTATTTCATGAAATGTATATGTATATATGCTAGAACTCAATGCATTGTAAGAGTGAACTGCCTTATCTGTTTTTAACTATATTTGATAATTTTAAGTATTTGGCAATGGAACTCACTGAGCTATTTAACCAGGGCTGTGGGGGGAGTGTCTTACGTCTGTAGAAGCGTGCTGACGCACGCAAAACGGCTGTTACATATGTTCACCGCATGGTGCTGGCGCCTGTGTCGCCCAAATAGAATGGATTGATTTTATGAAGCTGCAATAAAAGTGACGTTTTATGGTGAGTGCCCTTCCGCTATCTTCTTTACTGTAAAGATTTAAATGGACTTACTTCTCTAGGAAAGGTGCACCCCGTAATCTTTTTTCATTGAGGACAACAATACTAACAGGATA
Organism: Dendropsophus ebraccatus; assembly: GCF_027789765.1. Lineage (NCBI taxonomy): Eukaryota > Metazoa > Chordata > Amphibia > Anura > Hylidae > Dendropsophus > Dendropsophus ebraccatus. The sequence continues at coordinate 89,836,589 of NC_091463.1, forward strand.
TTCCAATAGAACTCTGTTCATACTGCGATTGTGCCGATCGCTATTTTTCCCTGTGGATCCATTCAGAATTTGAGCATACAGTACGAATGACCATCTATATTGTGAAATCTAGGTTTAGCACTTCCTCAGCCTTGGCCTGACTTCTGCACGCTTATATACTTATATAGTCATAATCATTATATCTTCAGTCGTAAACACTCATCAGTTACAAATTGACAAGATTTATGATTTTGTCCTTGTCCTTGATGATAAACATACAGCGTAATAACATAAATTTACAGGACTGATCGTATCAGCGTTCCTGCATATTATACATTCAGTACTTATTCTCTGAGGGATCATGAGACGCTGGAGAAAAAATATATGTAGGTGAGAACAGGATGGTACAATCAGAGAACAATTCAGCCTACCGATGTGTCCACCCTTCCCTTATCTGTAATTTAGTTAGGTACATTTTCTTTAATATGACCCACAGATAGAACGGCGCCATTGCGGGGAAGCTGGTGCCGTGGTCCATTTTTTGAACCGTGGCTCGGTTCTCGTGTACGCCGCCGTTCCATCCACGAGTACTGGGCCAGGGCTGAAGCACTGGAGGTGGGCCAGGCCACCCCCAGTGGGAGGAATTCCTCGCCCCTCTATGACGTGGCTCCATTGATTCTAACGGAGCTGCGTTCTGTGCTTCTGCCCTGGGCTGGTACCCGCCGATAGAACAACGCCGTACACGTTGACCGGGCCACAGTTCAAAAAACGGACCGAAGCACTGTGACAGCGCCGTTCTATCCGTGGGTCATATTAAAGAGGATGTACCTGATGGTACATCCTCTTTAAAGATTCCAATCCAACCCAATAAACACAATATCATCAGATGTGGCCTCTCTCATCTTTTCTCCAAACTTAACATATTTAGTCATGCATGTCATCAAATTTCCTAGCTTCAAACATCAAGTAAAAGGAGAAGTTCCCAAGGCTGGTGAACAGCAGGCCTGGCCTTGGAACCCCTGCCAGGCTCTGGGATCTCCGGCGCTGACACATCACTGGGCGCTCAGCCAGACAGTGACTGTGGTGGGATGCCAGTCAATCAGCTAGGACAGGCCTTTTCCCCTTGAGTCATGACTTCACAACTCCGGAGAAAATGCTTTCTGACAGATGTCTGGAGGTCGGTCCTGACGCTCACTGTTCGTACTTATAATCAATTTTCCCTCTGCCCCTGCTGGCTGCCAGCTTTTATAAATTGCCGGATGTCTCCTCTAAGGTTATGTCACTCTCTAAGTGTACCAATTTATAAGACTATGAGAGGAGACACTGAGATCGGTATCTAAATAAAGCCTTTAACAATGTCTGGATCCTGCTGCAGGAGAACCATATCCTATAACTTAACTAATGAAAGGGTAAAGGTGGACACATCTGTATATAACAGTCACTGGTTTTCCAGACATGGACAAATACAATGCAACTCACAACAGGGTGCCAACAAATCCTAATAATAATAGAAATATTTACACAAACTGATTACATATGTTACAATGTTGTCACAAAATGAAATTTTAATAGAACATTATTTTGCCACAGAAAACATTTTGTGACAATTTAAATTTTTTTATTTATTTTACATTCTATTCCCCTTTTGTTTACAAAATGTAATGTTTGAAATGGCACATCATAAAACTATGTTCTTTATGTCCTTGAATTACTCTGTTATTAGCTTGCATAAAGTTTAATGATGTGGGTCTTGCAAAATGATAGATCAGCTGATAAGGTTCAACTCAAAAGGTTAGGAATTATACCACTCAATATTTTCCTGCAGCGTTTGACAGTGATAAAGCTCCTTTAGACCGCAAATCATTGATAACATGGTCACCATTAGGACTATGCAAGTTGTACTGTAGACAAGGGTATAAACTAATAGGCCCATAAGGAAGTCCACCATTGCTACATTCAAGAGTCACTTCATAGGACCTTTACAGTTAACTTTGTATTAAATTAAACTCACAGAATTGGTGCCAAGTGTTGTCACCAGGAAAGCTGTCAGCATGCAAGAAGTCAGAGTACACCTCAGGTGAGGACACCTCGTCAGACGATGGATCAATGGTCAGAATAAGATGTAGAACAAGTCATGCAGCAATTCTAGTTGCCTAAATAGCTGTAAAAACTAAAAGTAAGGTAAATTATACTTATCATTTAATGATAGTGACATGTCATAAGTTTGTATAGGTCGGTCTGGGTGAAGAGACCTCAGTCGATTGCTAGAATAAAGGGGCAGATGCACTCAGCAGCACACGCTCCACCTATTCTTCTCTGCTATAAACTGCTAATACGAGCAATCTACAGAATTATAATGGAAGCCCATGGAACTTCCAGCAATGTGGTATACCAGGAGTCTCGTAGGCTTCCATTATAACATAGACTGTTCATACTAGCAGTTTATAGCAGAGAAGAAGGGGCAGAGTGCGCACAGCTGCCCCGTCTGCCCCTTCATTCTAGCAATCAGCAGGATTCTCAGCACTTGAATCGGAACAAAGATTTGACATGTCACCATGACATAAAAAAAAAAAAAAAAAAAGGAAAAATTGGCAGCACATCTATGACTCTGGTACACTGTTTGATCAAATAGTTTGCTAAGATCCTCACTTTTTAATATCTACAGAGCAGGTATTTACTGTGTGTACACTGGGAGGAGAATGTACGGTGAGCCACTACACGGGCTGTTGCACCTTCTGTACTTAAGCCACAAGCAGCGTGCAACCTGCAGTGTGAACAGAGACATGGATGTGCTGCCAATTTTTCCTTTTTTCTGTTGAATGTGGTGGGTGTGGCTACCTCCTGTTGGCCTGCACTCCACCCATGTCCCAAGGGTGCTATAAAAGAGATCATTTGACTCCTATCTACCCAGTTGTAGGCTTATATAGCCCAGGAGAGGCCATTGCTAGTGTGAAAATGCTAGAGTAGGGACCATGTCTCGAGGACGCCTTAACGTGGTGACATGGTACACTCTGATCAAATAGTTTGCTAAGATCCTCACTTTTTAATATCTACAGAGCAGGTGTTTACCGTGTGTACGCTGCGAGGAGTATGTACGGTGAGCCCTTGCACCTGTCTGTTGCTGTTGCACCTTCTGTTTTTATGTCACTATGACATGTCAAAAGTTTGTTTAAATGATAGTTAGACTTTAAGGAGAAGGTCAAGGTCATATTCAAAATTAGAAGTTAGGATCAATAGAAAGAAATCTAGGGGAGAAACAACTGAAGGATTCTTGCTTAAAGGGGTACTCTTGGCAAAATCTATTTTAAATATGTTATTACATAAAGAAAGTTATACAAATCCCTAATATACACTTATTATGGGAAATGCACATATAGTGCTATTTCCCTCAATTTAGTAGCTCAGACAGGCTTACTTCCTCAAAAAAAAGTCACGTCAAGTTTCAAGTGTATGCACCAGCAGGGGGCGCATGTAAAAGTATAGCATTAGAATAGATGTCCATTTTCCCTCCCTGTGCTGGTAATGTCCCCCCTCCCTCTGTCCCACCCCCCTGCCTGGTCCTATTACAGCTGCTGCAGTGGGGTGAGCGCTCTTTATCTGACGCTCCCCCCAACTAGCTGCTCGTCTCCCCCTGCCCAGTCCCCTGCAGGTGCGCTCAGCCTCCGCCCAGTCCTGGCGGGGTGAGCGCTCCTGCATCGCCCCCTAACTTTCCACCCCTCATCTAAACCCTCTGCCTGGTCACTTGCACGAGTTCTCACCCACCGCCCAGTCCCGGCGGGATGAGTGCTCATGCACCTCTTCATCTCCTCCCAATCTGCCTCCCTTCATTAGAGCCCTTCGACAAGCCCCGTGCAGAGCGCTCACCCGCCGTCCGGGGGGGGGGGGGGGGGGGGGCTCATGCACCTTTTCCTAAGCAACTGCCCCTTCTCTCAAGCAGCATGCTTCATCGTGCATGGGGCCGGGCGGCTGGCTGAGCGCTGAGACTGGCCCAGATTGCTTCATCTCATCGCTCAGCCCGCCACCCAGTCCTGTGCACGATGAAGCAAGCTGCTTGGGAGAAGGGGCAGCTGCTTAGGAAGAGGTGCATGAGCGCTCACCCCACCGGGACTGTGAGGCGGGTGAGTGCTCTGCACGGGGCCGATCGACGGGCTCTAATGAAGGGAGACAGATTGGGAGGAGATGAGGAGGTGCATGAGTGCTCACCCCACTGGGACGGGGCGGCATGTGAGCACTCTGCACAGGGCCAGTTGGAGGGCTTTAATGAAGGGGAGCAGATTGGAAGGAGGTGTATGAGCGTTCACCCCACCGGGATCGGGCGGTGGGTGAGTGCTTGTGCAGGGGGGTGGGACAGAGGGAGGGGGGACATTACCAGCACAGGGAGGGAGGGAAAATGGACGTCTATTTTAATGCTATACTTGCGCCCCCTGCTGGTGCATACACTTGAGACGTGAGATCACGTTTTTTTTTTGAGGAAGTGAACCTGCCTGATCTACTAAATTGAGGGAAATAGCACTATATATGCATTTCCCATAATTAGTGTATATTAGGGATTTGTGTAACTTTCTTTATGTAATAACATATTTAAAAATACATTTTGCCCGGAGTTGTCCTTTAAATAGTCCTCAGATTTCAAAATATCAGTGGCGGTGGTTGTGGGTGGCATGGAAACCCGACATGCTTGTTGACTGAAAGCAGAAAACCAATGTCAAAAAATAAAAGGCTGCACTTGTTTGGGTAGAGTAAGGTTGCTTAAAATTATGTGATAGTATAGAAGAGGTTGAACTTAATGATGCTTAAAGAGAACCACTAGTCAGTATAGAGAACCAAAGTTTTTTGTAGCTTCTGATGCCCTTATTCCTGGCTAACATAACCTTACCCCACCCCTACCCTGATCTTGAGATTTAAGTATTTTGGGTATTTCGGGGATCTGGGATTTAGGTATTTGGTTGACTGCCTCCCCTTTCCCTAATCAGGTGGGTCAGGTGGGTGTGAACTTAACTTCAGAAAGTTCCCACCCAGCTGACTATTTAGGGAAAAATGCAAATAGTCAATCAAAGATTAAAAAGGGGGGGGGGGGGGGGAGAAAAATAAGAACAGTATTGGCACCTGAGGTTATAAATTGGCCACAACTTTAATGTTGTCATCTGCCGCCAGACCTAATAAATACTTAATACCTTCATTGTAATGCTGTACTCACTTTTTTCAGATTTCAGATTAGGAGACCATTAAAGCTTAGAATTTTTTTCGTGATTACATCTAAAGTGTGAGTTGGCAGGACATATAAAGTGAATTTTGGTTTTAATTTTTCTATTATTTAATAACAGCAAATTAATCTCTTTAAATTGACTTTGTAAATTAATATTAAGTCTGTCCCAAGGGGAAGATTACTGTCTTGAGTTATAGCATGATCTACTAGACATATTAAAATTTATAGGATGTATGAACATTATCCCTTTACACACATATAACACCTATGGATGGCCTACTTCACACGTCTCACTAATTTTCATTATTAAGATTGAAAAAGTAATTGTACAAACATTAGCTGTCCATATTAATTGCATCTTATATATTTCCATTCATAAAAAACTCACTTAATATGTCAGCAAGTTATTAGGAGAATAAATATGTCAATTTTCTCAAATTTAGCATAGAATTTATTTAATATATTTTTCATCGAGAGATCCTCAAGTGCACAAAAACTTGTTCTACTTGTTTGCCCTCACATAAACGCTACAGCATAATGTTGAAACTTTCAAAAATAAGTATTCTCTTTTATAAGAGAAAAAAAATTCAGAAAATTACTTTAAAGGAACAAAAAACTGCAATAAATAAATAAATAAAGAATGTATTATAAGTAACTAAAATAATAACGTTAAAAAAATATATATATTTTTTAAGGTGAAACCTAAACTTTATTTTAGAACATAAAAAAAGGTTTTATTAACGAATTAGACATTCAGTTAAAGGAGATTAAGTATACACTCACCGGCCACTTTATTAGGTACACCATGCTAGTAACGGGTTGGACCCCCTTTTGCCTTCAGAGCTGCCTCAATTCTTCGTGGCATAGATTAAACAAGGTGCTGGAAGCTTTCTTTAGAGATTTTGGTCCATATTGACATGATGGCATCACACAGTTGCCGCAGATTTGTCGGCTGCACATCCATGATGCGAATCTCCCGTTCCACCACATCCCAAAGATGCTCTATTGGACTGAGATCTGGTGACTGTGGAGGCCATTTAAGTACAGTGAACTCATTGTCATGTTCAAGAAACCAGTCTGAGATGATTCTAGCTTTATGACATGGCGCATTATCCTGCTGAAAGTAGCCATCAGATGTTGGGTACATTGTGGTCATAAAGGGATGGACATGGTCAGCAACAATACTCAGGTAGGCTGTGGCGTTGCAACGATGCTCAACTGGTACCAAGGGGCCCAAAGAGTGCCAAGAAAATATTCCCCACACCATGACACCACCACCACCAGCCTGAACCGTTGAAACAAGGCAGGATGGATCCATGCTTTCATGTTGTTGACGCAAAATTCTGACCCTACCATCCGAATGTCGCAGCAGAAATCGAGACTCATCAGACCAGGCAACGTTTTTCCAATCTTCTACTGTCCAATTTCGATGAGCTTGTGCAAATTGTAGCCTCAGTTTCCTGTTCTTAGCTGAAAGGAGTGGCACCCGGTGTGGTCTTCTGCTGCTGTAGCCCATCTGCCTCAAAGTTGGAGGTACTGTGCGTTCAGAGATGCTCTTCTGCCTACCTTGGTTGTAACGGTTGGCTATTTGAGTCACTGTTGCCTTTCTATCAGCTCGAACCAGTCTGCCCATTCTCCTCTGACCTCTGGCATCAACATGGCATTTCTGCCCACAGAACTGCCGCTCACTGGATGTTTTTTCTTTTTCTGACCATTCTCTGTAAACCCTAGAGATGGTTGTGCGTGAAAATCCCAGTAGATCAGCAGTTTCTGAAATACTCAGACCAGCCCTTCTGGCACCAACAACCATGCCACGTTCAAAGGCACTCAAATCACCTTTCTTCCCCATACTGATGCTCGGTTTGAACTGCAGGAGATTGTCTTGACCATGTCTACATGCCTAAATGCACTGAGTTGCCGCCATGTGATTGGCTGATTAGAAATTAAGTGGTAACGTGCAGTTGGACAGGTGTACCTAATAAAGTGGCCGGTGAGTGTATATAAATATGCTATTTAATAGTCTATAGTATTAGCATTTAATTTGTAAAATCTAAAAAGTTTCGAAAACTTAATTTCAAATTTAAAGAGGATGTACCACCAGGTATGTATGGCTTACTTGTTGGCAGTAGGCACAGTGGGGGGGGGGGGTGAACTTTTAACCACCTATGCCTCATTAGAATGGCCATAAGGACTGTTTCATATTTGAAGTGTCACATGACCTTCATAACTCAACCAGAAAGTTTCTGAGAACATTTTTGGGGAAGGGAATACATGAGTGATTGGATAAGCTGCAATTACAAAGTGAATATTAAGATGTGTTGGATCATTTTTCTGTCTTACGGTCTTGTTCAGTACAAGTTTTTCATTATTTTACTAAGTCATAACACATAAAATATTGCTCAAGATCTTATCTTGGCTCCATCGTGGCTTCATGCCTGGAAACGACCTGCGGCAAAAGTTAGGTTTGGCTTACAAAGCTATTGACGGCGCTCTTGGTTAATTACATGATCTATTTAACTCTGAATTAATGAGTGTGAATGATGTTCCCATAAAAAGGTTAATAAAAAGTTTTAATGAAGAATTTAAAAAAATAATAATCAGACTTTCATCTTACGATTTCATAATATTTGACCCAGTCACATTTCATCATTGTGTTTTATGGATCTAGATGGTTAGAGAATGTGGTTTCTGCTATTGGTATAGGATATTTACATTGTTAGGCTATGTTTACACTGCGTATGTTTCCGGACGTAGTGCGAAACGCGAATATACGCACGTAGTTTTGAGGTTGATGCGTTCGCTTGAAAGTATACGATATACGCCCACACAATGCACACTACTTATGAGCTTACGGCCGGATCATATACGGCACCGTGAAAAATGAACAAGACCATTGTTTGAGGACGGAAATGTTGAAACTCACTGCCGTGGATTTCCATGCGGTCCCGTACGAAGTACTTATTTCAGCCAAATTGAACTTGATTTTTCTATCCAAAAGGTTCTGTGTGGTTTACGGGGCTGGGTGAAGATTTCCAAGTAAATGACCTGCCTCAGATCGCTTCGAAACAAGCTAGGGAAGCATAACTGTACTACGGGCGTATGTTCGCGGTTCGTACGCATCTGGCCACATGTCTATTTTTCCCACGCCCGTAGTTTCAGCCACACATCTACGGCGGCGTACGAACTACGCCCGGACTCATAAGCAGTGTGAACATAGCTCAAAAGTGCAGATTTACATATATGCAGATACTGTTTTTTGTAAATGTCTCCTCCTGCTGAAGGTAAATGGAGTGTGTCATCAGAAAATGACTTATTGCTTAAATGTATTTATGTTAAACATTTTTTTTAAGAATTTTTGGTGATTTTTTTGTCTGATTTTAAAGTTTTTCTGTCTATATGATAAAATAATCTTGATATCCTGCAGTTTCATTCTCACCACTGGGGCTAAAATTAATCTGAGACTTCCTGTTGTGTCTTTGGTGATAAGAGGAGGCTGCTGTAAAGTGATCTGTACAGCATTGCAGAGACATTTGACACCTGTAGATAGAAGAGACCAAAACAGCTTCTTGTCGAAAGATCCCTTCAAAAGTCACAGAGCGCGTAGATGTCTGAACACACTGCCTGTCTCACAATAGCTTGTAAATCTCTGGTTTTTATACTTTTATCCTTAACAAGGGCTTTTGGGGGTCCCTTCCTACCTAACTTCACCTAAAAGCTTTCTCTGCCTGGTATACAGTCTATCCCTCTCCAGCTCCAACCAGCAAATGACACGAATCTGAAATGACTATTCTTATATTCAGGAGGTGACATAGTTTAGCCAGCCAATCACAGTTAGAGTTTTTTTGTTTTTTTAATTCCTGCCTGCTGCTAGTGCTTGTCCCTCCTCCCTGCATGTTTATTTGCTGAAAAAAAGCGCCAGGGGGGTGGGAGGTTGAATCAAATTTTTACTGTGTTATCGTTGTAATATTAGAACGCAGTTGAATAGCGTGCATAGCGTACTATTCAAATGAATACTATTCGCTTATCACTAATTAAATTAAAACAATAAGTTTAAGTATCTGATTCTAAACAGTAAAAGAAAATTTAGGTGACACATTCCCCTTAAAGAGGGACTTTCAGCAGATTATATTTCCCCTCTGGCCGGCCCCCTTCATTGATAATCAATAGAGGGGGCAGGCTGGATGACGCAGCAGTGCTATAAGGGTGCTCTGTAGCGGAGTTTACCCCGACAAACCGCAAAGGATCAGCGCCAAGGAGGAACATAAGACAAATGCCTTCCAACTTAGCATTTTAGTTAAGCCCCTGTTCTTAAGTTCTCTGTCTGGAACTTGATCGATGGTTGAGACAATATAACGTAGACGTTTAGATAACACTGGTGAGACTTTTCTGACAGTGAATAATGTGGTAAAATATAAAACCTACCTACAGGCTAGAAAGATTATATTTAATGATAATATGAGTCCAAGTAAAATATACAGGTGACTGAGAAAATGTTTATTCTGCATACTTAATGTCAAGAGAATTCATTAATCAATGAAATGTACGGTATTCTTACATCCATTGGGCGTATAGAAATGAAGACTAATTTGCTGTTTCGGTAACAGCAACAAATTAAATAGCTAATTCCCTGACAGATTAAAGGTTGTCTTTTATAGGAAGCCATGACTTTCTTTGAGCCATTCACTGGGCAGCGCTGGAGGCTGGAACCGTACAACCACGGTGACTTGCTGATCTTCCCCGATCCAGCTCCAAGCACCAACAAAAGATGGCTGAACTTGAGGATGGCCAGACTTCTCCCCCATAAATGCTCATCCATGTAACATATGGATTTCTCAAGGTCAAGAAAATCCAAAGCTGAGGACCCCCTCCATGATGTACATATGCCTTTCTTGAGACAAACTTTTTAAAGGGAATCTATCAGCAGGTTAGGGGATCCTAACCTGCTGATAGATCTTTATGTAGAGGTACTGTACATATGGACTTTTTATATGGTGGTCTGGGTGTGGTGTTTCTATGAAGAATGCATTTTATTAATATGTTAGTTGGTAGTCTAGGGGTGATGCCTTTTAGTAGCCATCTTTGCATAGAGGCAGCCTTAGTATACAGAAGATAAGGAGATGGGCAGAAGATATGGTAATAAGAAAGCCTTTAAATTTTAATACGAGGCAATAACTCTCTAGACAAGATGGCGGATATTCGTAGAACTGGCAATAGTAGTGCAGAGCCTAAGGAGTCCAATGGTTTTCACCCTTGCCCCTTGCAAAGATGGTTGCATTTTTTAGACAAAGAACCCAAGAATGGCCACCAATTGGTGGCTGGAGATACAAAGGATCACTGGATAACATTAAAACCAAATGTGGACCAGTACTCTGGGGCTGATAGGAGAACATGGACTCCAGAAAGAAACCAGAAGCTGGAACAAGAAACTTTGACACTACAGCAGGGCAGAAACGTAACACTGGAGCAGAAAGGAGTATGAATACTGGAACATTGCAGAAATATAGAAACCAAACAAAAAATTTTTGACACTGGTGAAGGTCAGTAATGTGGACACCGGAGTAAAGCAGGATCATGATCACAGTATAGAAATGTGGACACCGTAGTGGGGCAGGATCTTGGACACAGGAGCAGGGCAGGAATAGGACACCAGAGTGGATCAGGATCATGGACACAGGGCAGGTACACCAGAGTGAGGCAAGTTTATGGACATTCGAACAGGGAATGAATGTGGACATCAGAGTGGGTCAGGATCATGGACACTGGAGGAGGGCTGGGTGATGGACATTGCAGTGGGGCAGGAATGAGAACCTCAGAGTGGGTAAGGATCATGGACACTTGAGAAAGGCAACATCATGGAAACCTGAGTGGAGACGCATTATGTGCACTGGAAAAGAGCTAGAACATAGATGCTGAAGTGGGGCAGGAATGGGGACACTGGAACAGGGCAAGGAGGCTGCTTGAGCCTATTGGAGCAGAGGACCAGATGGAACTGTTAATAGGAACTGTGAACTGTATTTTGACAACTAGGCCATGGCTGAGCAAACTAGCTTGGTTTATATAGCAGACACTGATGAGCTCACGACTGCATAGCAACTGGGCACATTAGCAGGAGAAATAAACAAGTGCGTTATTGATGTAGAGGGTGTAGTCAAGCAAGCATCCCAACAGCAACACAGGCTGGTTGCCTGGTAATATGGCACTACCCCTAGAGGGCACAGTAGGATAGCATTGGAGTGGGGAGTCACAGCAGCAACAGCAGTGTACATAACAGATATTATATATAACGATGACCTGTTGGTACAAGATATATATACCGCCTTACACGGGTTACATGTACATCTATTTGATTTGACACTTTCTTGGCCTCATTAAACTCTTATAAAAAACTGTTTGAACTCTTGAGAGTGAGCAAGCACCTTCACCAGCTACCGCCTCCCATAATAATTATTGCTCTTCCCAGATGATTTAGGGCACCAATAACACAGTTGCCTTGTAATTATGTAAAATAATGCTTGAAATGTGACAGCTTTGTATGCCTGGTGCATTGGATTGAATAATCAATCACGTATGGATACAGGGAAGCACGTAGAGTACACAAGAATGTATTCAAAGATTGACTCTGTTATTGGGCTGTCCTCGTCTTCCATCGTTTTATTGGATCCATGAGTTGCTTATTATTATTTAGTAAATGAATGTCAGATTTAATTAAACACTGTATTGAAATATAGTATAGCAACTTTTATAACTTTTACATTCACTTTCAATGCGAGGATCACCGTACGTAAACTATTGAGCATAGTAAATAAGATAATACTTGGCCTTTGTTGTCAAAGTGGTTAAAACTGGCAGACACAATCGCAAACTCAAAGATACAGATAGATCTAAGGGCTTAAGTAAGTCCAGGACACATAAGGAGGAGTAACGAAGAGAGTAGGGATTCCCTATGATGCTCTAGGAGTTGGAACACCCATTCCAATAAGGTCAACCCCAACCTGAAGACTATCCTGAAGACTGCCCCTATTGCTTTAGAATTCAAGTCAAAAAAGTTATTTCATCTCCCACAGTTTAAAACATGAAAACCACCAGTATGGGTGTCAACTATACTGATAGTTGTACTCTATGTCCCAATCTAAAGTTCTTCGTTTGGCACTGACAATCAATATGTTAATCATAGCAAAATAGTGGAAATGAAGCTAGTCACTCATGCTTATAGCCCTGCCATACTCTTGTCTTTACCTCTTATATGACCTGAGCTCAGCTTTTGTAACCAATACTTTAATTTAATTTTATTTTATTTTTTGTAAAATTTGTTTTAGTTTTCTAAAAAAAAATAAAAAAAATTCTTGGTAACTTGATCTACTCTCGTATTACATTTGCTGCATGTACGAGGTTTCTCATCGGATTATTTCATGATAAGAGTCAATTATAAAAGAATTAATCACAGATGCAATTAACATTCCCGGGAGGGGACCGGGTGACACAGATCACTGCACTAAATTTAATACTGTCAGCAAGAACATTTCACTACAGTTGATGAACAGATACAGCAGAGCACCAACGGTGGCACCACTCAGTCTGTGCCCTAAAACCTTCTTGTAACTCAGGATACAATTTGTCATGCATGAGAAAGCAAGGATATGATTTGCCTTGCACATAAGGTAAGGCAGGGTCACAGAATGGTGCAGAACTTTATCAGAAATTATATAAGAGTCAACATCACAAAATTCATTTTGGGAGGATTCACTATGATATGGCCTTTACTATGATTCTGATTTGGTGGACAATGCCGAGTACTTCTAAACCTGTATATGAAATCAGGGTCTCCTGTCAAATAAAGAAGTCCATGTTTCTGTGTGTACATTGTATGCTTCACTGCTAAGTACATTCCGGAGCAAAGACTTCTGATTTGTAAAGTCCCTACTTTTTTAAGTACTTTCTTTGGTGCCCTATGCTGAAAGTATAGCATGCCATGGAAAAAAAAATCAGGAGTAAGAACTCCTGTCAAATGAGAGGAGACCCTGTTCCTGTATATTCACTAAGCAGTCCATCATAAATGTTACGCCCTACCTGGTGTAGAGTATTTGGCCCAGTGCATGCGTACAGATTCACTGCCGACACATGAATGGAGCCAAAGGTTTCCACTTTGAGAGAAGCCAGGATATAACAAGCCTGAGAAAGTGCACGTAGGAAGATGCTAGGAGTCAAAACAAGAATTAGGGCAACAAGTAATAAGCAGACAAATAAAAGGACAAGACTGGTGCTAAGTAGGGAACAAAGTTGAGCTCACAATAGAATTAAGAAAAAAAATTTCATCACACAGAAGAAGGAATGCGGAAAGGAGTGTACCTCAAGCACCAGGTCATGTGTTGCAGCAGAAGACTGGGTTAATCTTTGAGTGCTGGTCATCACTATGTGGACACTGAAGCAGTTGCCTAATCCAACAGTGAAGGAACAATGATATTCAGTTGTATAACAACTAGACATGGTCATTGGCAGTAGTTTTGGTTGGAAGCAGGGACTCGCCAAAGGGGCTAGGAGTAAGGAGTAAGGCTGACCTATCAATGAGGGTTTATAAGTCATCCCTAGAAACTTTTTTTTCCTCAGATTGCTTGAAGTCCTGATGAGAAGCTAAAAACAACCGGTGAAGCACTTAAGCTTTAGTTTCTTAGAACATACTTATTTTCAATATCTTTTTTTTAAATTATTGTGCATTTCCCTTATCTTTATATTGCCTTTATATGATGACACTGCCTGCAGGGCAGGACATGTATTCAGTATATCAACCACTAGGAGAACTATGCAATGTAAAGAGTAATGATGACCTCAAAAAAACTTGAAAGCATTTCGAGTGATCCATGCCAATAATATCAATGGGTTTTAAAACAAAACAAAAATGTAAAAATAAACTTAATTTATGCCATGTTAATAAACGTACTAAGAATAATATTGATACTCTGTGGTAATTAAGGATCTGGTAGAAGATTACAGTCTTAAACTTTGTTAAGAAGTGTTTCTTAGACATTAGTCGGTGGAATCCTGCCAGTCCTTGTCAACATTAAAATGGATCTATCACCATAGATCGTTTATCTTCTGGTATACTCAGAATATATTACCTTATATACAGTTTTGTGCTGACATTTCTTCATACTAAACTGTGAACAGTTATTTATGGATGTCTTCTTGTTCTTGTCTAGTTCTACAATAGGTAGAAAAACTAGAAAAACTGAGGAACAACCGTTACTCAAACTGATTCTTCCCCAACAATAGTCATATCAATAATCAATGTTTTTGTACTATGAAGTCTTGAAGATCTGTGGTTTTTCTATCTTCCATTGCCATTGTGACATGGCAGAAGATAGTTTACGATGGACATGTCCGGTCCATAGACTTGAAGGTCTCCTTTCTAACATTTCTCTGTTGTGGTTAAAAGATGATGGTCTCGGATGGGGAAAAACCATCTATTTTAAGAGTATTTCACATCCTCTTCATTCAGCTTCATTTGGAAGGATGATCTGGGGTCACAGGCACAGCATCAAACATTTGGTTGTGGTGGTGGGACATCATACCACTCACGGCCATTCATGTAACTGAGACTGGGATTGAGCTGCAGTGATCTGCCACAGTGGGAATAATCACAATCAAATGTATGTACCTGTATCTGCTGAACAATTACTGATAGATTTACAGTACCCGGAAATATACATTGGTCAGGTGATGATAGTCTACCATAATAATAGACTATCAGTGGGAAAGTTCTGTGATTCTCTTGATCTCCCAGTTACTAGATCAGACTATCCCCAGCCAGTCCTAAATCAGTGTCATCACCTGACGTTTATCTAATGTACATAGTTATTTTAATGAAGAATCAGGTCATAAAACTGAACCCATAATCAATGCAGAGTGGCTAGACAGAGTTGTGAAGGGATGAAGGGAATTGTAGCTGATGGCATAATCAGTAAGTGCATAGGCCAGAGCTCAATACGGTAAAATGAAAAACTAAAAATAAACCCTCTGAATGGTAAGAGTTCTGGATTAGTTAGTTAGTAGAGATGAGCGAACCTCAAGCATGCTCGAGTTCAACTGAACTCGATCGTTCGGCATTTGATTAGCGGTGGCTGCTGAAGTTGGATAAAGCCCTAAGGCTATGTGGAAAACATGGATATAGTCATTGGCTGTATCCATGTTTTCCAGACAACCTTAGAGCTTTAGCCAAGTTCAGCAGCCCCCGCTAATCAAATACCGAACGTTCGGGTTCGGATGGACTCGAGCATGCTCGAGGTTCGCTCATCTCTATTAGTTAGACATTACAAACTTGAGTAAATGATTTCCAAGGTTGAATTAGAAAAAGAGGGACTACAGTACCATTGGACAGTACCCAAGGATTTCTTGTAGGCTGCCATTGGAGTCGTGAGAGTGTCTATTAAAAAACCAGATGCACCACTGGACAGTATGGCGGCCAATGAGAAAACTCTGCAAACCTATAGCTGGTGCCTTGGCACTGGTATAAAAACCACTGATTTAAGCACAGTGGGGAGATTTATCAAACATGGTGTGAAGTGAAACTGGCTCAGTTGCCCCTAGCAACCAATCAGATTCCACTTTTCATTCCTCACAGACTCTTTGGAAAATGAAAGGTGGAATCTGATTGGTTGCTAGGGGCAACTGAGCCAGTTTCACTTTACACCATGTTTGATAAATCTCCCCCAGTGTTTCTAATATATTATTTAAATTGTATGTATTATTTTATATCTCATTGTTTAGTTTATGGTCCCTTCTGCATAAAAAGCTGGAAAAGATCCAAAGTTAGAATGTGAATGTTATAACTCTAGTTATCGTATTACTATTGTTTCCCAGAGACATGCTGCTCCACTGGAATGTAGGCTACGGTTATATATGCCAGGGATAAGATATGCAGTATTAGGCGAAACCAGGTTTGCCTATTCTGTGTCTCATCACATTAGACTTACGCGTCCACGTAGCGGAATTGGGTTCTAGCGTTACTTTCAACCAATTAGTTGTATATTATAAAAGTATTTGATTATTCTTTTGTATTCTTGTTCTAAATAGACTGGTGTAATACATTTACTTACCTAGTTTTGACATTCTGTAGACTCCATGGTTTAGACGTAATTCGAGGTATCAGTTGAAGATGTGTCTGTTGTTTTTCCTTGTATAACCATTGGAGGAAATTTGTGTTTCAACTGCCACATCCCATTACCTAATATGTGTGTGAAGGCATTGTGAGTTGGATTATTGTTATTGTTTGCGGCACCATGGAATGGATGAGGAGGTGGGATGATGAGGAGAGGGGATCATGACCAAGCCCCCCCCCCTACTTTTTTCACTACTTTTCCAACAAATGATTATTGTACTGAAAAAGTATAACACAATATTTTAAGTAACTATTAGGAGCTTGGGAGAATTGTGTTGGTAGTGAAAAGGAAAAGTCTGAAAAAGAGGAGATTTGACAAAATGTCTGGGGTATGGGATAATTGGTGCATATTATTATTGGTGCGTATTATTATTTGGCTGTCCAGGCATGATGGCAATTGTAGTTTTGCAACAGCTAGGGGGCCTGAGTTTGACACCCCTGCTCTAGATCATGCTCAGAGATCAACTTGTCGGCTGTACTGAGCTTTAGCTTGCCAGGCTCAGTCTGATTGAATCGCCCTGCTCAGTGCTTGGACATGTCAATCAGTCATGGCTGGAAGGGGTGGAAGAGGGGGAAGGCATGCATACTGCAGCTCCAAAGTATTGTAGTTCCTGCGGTTAGCGATATCCTTCAATGACGTTCAAGTCATGTTGTCAGAGTTATGATGCAGGTCTGTTGGGTAAAAAAAGAAACCACATATGGGGAGAAAAAAAAAACGGAAAAACGGGAGAAAAAAGCACCAACTTCACTGATTCAACACTTTTTTTTATTCTTCTAGACTTCTTATTTACTAGTTATTGGTGCTACTAGTTTTAGCAATTTATGTACAACAAGGATCTAGATTGTCAACTGGGTGGTCACCACTGCTCAGTTACCAAAGTGGTCACTACCCTCAATAAGGTGTGGACCTTAGTGCCTCCACTTGGCTTTTGGCTTTTATTAGTATATCAGGGGCTAAAACTAATGTCACCAATAGCTAGTGAATGGGAAGGGGCTATTTACGTATAACATGACAGTTGTTTTTTTTTTTTTTTAGGGAACAGGTCCTCTTTAAGTTACAAAAACATTGAAATTGATCTGTCTATCAATCTACAGCTATATATAGACCCCAGTATATTTAGGTTTATCAGATTTTAGCTATTGTTCTATAATTTTTTACTGATTACATCACATCTTGTAATCGTTAAATTCTCACAGTCTACTTTGCTGCTGCCTAATCCTTCCATCATTCAGCTTTCTTACGTCATACAACTGCACCATGTTGCCACACCAATAAATGTTCATCTTTCTTACCGACTTCTGAGATTTTGTAGATGTTCACACTGCCTGCTGGGAGTCCATGTGCTAAGGTTCCCGAAATCACTAGATGAGTCAGAAGCGTTTAGCTGAATCCTGTTCCCCTTTGGTTTCCAGCATTGATTTTCATATCCAGGTTGCCATATATATAATATAGCTATGTCTATGGAAACCAAAAATGAGACTTCACAATTTAGCCAAGAGATTTTGCCTCTTCCTTTTAGTCACATCTTCAAAGTTCATTTAATTAAAAAATGACATCGGCATTTACCTACATTTTTAGTTTTTGAAGGAAAGAAATGTAAGCCGAGAACATGGTGGTTATTTGCTCCCTATCTAGTATCCATAAAATGTAGATTTACTTCCCCTTCTCTCTTTTGCACATGTTGTAGGTTCAGTGATGAGGGAAAACTTTGGCGGATCTGTTTTACAGACTTTAATAAAACTCTTGATCATCTTTCTTGAGAAATATATGTAGTGCAAACCCATAATAGCGAATCTCAATAACAGGATCTTCATCACAATTGCAACCCACCAGTATCTATGTGGTATAGATTGTTGGGTGGGGCTTTTGGCAAGGACCTTATAAAAAAGAAATAATTAAGATACAGGCACAGAAATGCCAGTCAACTTAATCCCCACCCCTGTAACCCATTCTGTATTTATTGACAGGTGCAGGCCTTTCAATATATCTGGCGCATGTGAGGTTGCCGTGTGGTTATCTCACATGGTGTTTTTTTTGGGTGACCAAAACACAGAGAGCAAACACTAACCCCTCAGTGACTGGGCTTCCGCAAATTTGGGCGTAAATTTATGCCCTCCTTGGTTCATAGCAGGTGAGGCCAGCTGCTATCACTGACAATGATGGGCCACAGCGATCGCGTGGCCACCCGGCATTAACCCCTTATAGTGAAATAGATACAAGATGCATACATACAGAGGCAAAACATAATACAGAATACAAAATAACTTACTTGCAGCACATGAAAAGCTACATGACTGACAGTGGACCCAGCACTCCCGGGATATATGAACCTTTATAAGGAAGAGTCTGTAGAAGCTCTTACATCCCTGACAAAGGTGATAGCATCGCTGAAACGTGTTGGTTGGTCTTCTGACTCTTTAGACTCCGTAGTGTTTAGTAATGACATCAAGTACACAGGAGAATGAAGGAACGCTAAAACTGGGAGAAGTGGCTCCACTGGCTGAAGCTCGCTCCCAGTGAGGATTCCATCATTGTAATCTCTGAAACTTTTACATACAGACACCGCATTCAGGATGGGGGAGCACACCATGGACTTTGACAGCACCATACATCTATGCTCACATCTATGTGGTATATTGTCTCTTCTGTACCCAGTTGCATCCATTGCCTTCCATCCATTGGTAGACATAACTTGTAGTGGCGCTTGGTGCTTCCATTCATTTATCTGTTCTCTTTATTGGTACCATTTTGGAATACGTATGACATTTATATTTTTATTTTTTTCCGAGCTCCCACAATCCCCACAATGCCCCACAATATGAAAAGACAGCGGCCTAAAATAAGGACCCTTAATGACATGCCATAAAAAAGCATAAAAAGAATAAATACTAGAGATCAGTGACCACTATTTTATCGAATAGCTATTCGATTGAATAGTACGCTATTTAAGGTATTCGACTGCGGTTGAATATTCTAGCCAAAACGCATTGAAAATATGATTCGCCCTCCCACATCAATTCACCAGGTCTCTGTCATGTCTGCGGCCTGTAGTTGAGTCAGGTGACGCACTGCGGCCACATATGGGGGATTTCTAGAAACATTGAAATAAGGGCAATAAATAGTGAGTTGTATTTCTCAGTTAGTATTTGCTGTGTTAAAGGGAAAAATTAATTAAAATAGAATATCTGCCCCAAAAAATGAACATTTTAAATTTCCCCTCCAACTTGCTTAAATTTCTGCGAAACACTTAAAGGGTTAATAAACTTATGAAATGTTACTTTGTATACTTTGAAGGGTGCAGTTTTTACAGTGGAGGGATTTATGGGGATAACTATCTCAGAATAACCGCGATAGTTAAAAGCATTGCAGAGTTATCACTACATAAAGAGAGACAGGTCAGATTTGAAAATAGGCCCTGGGCATTAAGGCCAACACAGATTGTGGAGGCGAGGGGTTAAGTTGCTGGACTTTTCAGGACTTTTTTTTTTTTTTTTTTGCTTCTTTCCTCAATTTCTTGCTCTATTTATGAACAGACTTTAGAGTCTTTGGGAAAAGGGGAACGGATTACTGTGTCTGTTATCCCCGTGTATGTGCCTTTTCTTCCCATGCAGGATCTATATCAAAGTGCTGGACTTTTCGGGACTTTTTTTTTTTTTTTGCTTTATTTCTCAATTCCTTGCTCTATTTATGAATAGACATAAAAGGGGAACTGATTACTGTGTCTAAATACCTGACAGTTAATGCTATTTTGGATAATCTGTAGGTTATTGTGCAAGATCATCAAAACTTTTTGATTCTGGGGGGTATTGTCCAATAATGGTTGTGTGGGCTGGAGGAGGTTAATAGTTATGAGCTCAAGCAGAGGGTAAAGAGAGGAAACAGAGTAAAAAGATGGAGAAGTTTTTGTCGCCCTCTCAAGGGGGAGTGAAATCTCTTGTGACAAGCAAAAAAGCAAATGAATCTATATTGGAGGAAGGCGGGGTGGTCCAGTCAAGGCAAGACACCTCAGAAAGGAATGCGGCATTAGAAAAAATATTGGAGGCAGTCAACAAGTGTAATGTTTCGTTGGAAGGTCTAACAGGACAGGTATGGAGTATTCAGGCTGAGATTTCTTTAATTAGGGGAGAAATGGGGAAGATTAGGGAAAGATGCAGTGAGGCGGAGTCTAGGATTAGTGTGGTGGAGGATAAAGTCCAGAAGATGAAGCAAGTAATGTCAGAGCTGGAACACAGCAATAAAGAAAGGAGAGAGAAACCTAACGATTTGGAAAATAGATCTAGGAGGAATAATATAAAGATAATAGGTATCCCCGAGAAAGAGGAGAGAGACAACCCTACAGTGTTTGTGCAAGAGTGGTTGAGAAAACAGTTTGGTGAAATGCTACTGGCGAGTTTTTTGGTAGAAAGAGCACACAGAATCCCTGGGAAACCGCCGGCAGCAGGGGATGCCCCAAGGCCCAATGATAGTAAGAATTTTATCTGCTAGAGATAGGGATACCATTATCCAGACTCTGGGGAGTTTTGTTTACAATAAGAAGAAGGTCTCACTTTATCCAGACTTTGCTACACAAACTAATAGGGACGGAATTTTATACCTGTCAAGAAGCGCCTGAGAAGTATGGGGATACGGTTGGGGATATGGGAATATTCTTTAATTTTCCCAGCAAATTACGGGTGGTGGTGGATGATAAGGCTTGTTTTTTACCCCTGCAGAGGAAGCAGAAGAATGGGTGGACGCTAGAGGCAAGAAATAAAAATTGTATATAATGTTTGGTTTGGTGTGGTTCACAGGGTAAACTCAAGATTAAAAACTCATGGCCCATTGTATATGGGAGCGTTGATATTGGGGGGGGGGGAATAGGGGGGGTTGGGAGGGTTGGAGGGAATGGGGGGGGGGTATCCTGGAATTAATATATACATATGCTTTTTTTTATTTATTTTTTATGTATATCTATTTATCCCCTGGGAACATTATAAGATGGAGGCAGTAGATGAGTACTAGGATTATGGTATGGAATGTTAGAAGGTTAGGGGATAGATTCAAAAGGCACGCAGTGTTTGAGGTTAAATTTTTTTTTTACCAGGTATAGTGTGTTTAATTGAAACTCACCTTATAAATACTGTGACCTCCTATTTATTTAGGAGTTGGTGGTCCTATTAATATCATGCAGTGTTTTCTAAATACTCTAGGGGGATTTCTGTTTTGGTGCACAGAGGAGTTAGATGGGAGTTGAAAGAGGTAATAACAGATAAAGATATTAGAGGTGTATTTTGTTTTTGTTTTTTTGTATGTGCCTCCTCCATACTCATCTTCTATACTAAGTAAGGTGTTTGGAATAGTTAAGAAATGGGAAAATGTGCCTGTTATGTTCCTAGGGGATATGAATTGTGTTATGGATGAGGAAAGAGATAGGTTAAGAGTGAGAACAGTGAAGAGCAAACCTAAGATTACACCTTTGGTTAAGATGTGTGAAGAACTGGGGCTGCACGATGTTTGGAGGGAGAGAACCCCTACAGCTGCTGTATACTCTTACTTCCATAAAACCTGTCAGACAAGCTCAAGGATAGACCTAGCTCTTGTAAACGATCAGTTTGTTCAATATGTTAACCATGTGTCATAGAGCAGTATCGGACCACTCCCCTTTGTGTGTTGAGGTACTTACGGAGGAAAAACGGTCACTAGGAGGATGGACAGTTAATGCTTATTGGTTTGAGCTTTTAGACAACGAGAAAGCTATAAATAGAGATGATAAGGATAAATTGGAGTACTGCTCCGGGGGGATTGTATGGGATATTATAGAGGCTTTTTTGAGGGGAATCCTGAGGAAATGTATTGCTAGGAAAAAACAGTAGTTTAGGAAGGAAGGAAAAATAGCATAGGTGCAAGGGTTGAAGATGGAAGAAGAGTATGTAAGAGATCCTCAAGAGGCAAGTAGGAGTGTGTGGCAACAGGCCCAGGAGGAATATAATGGGGTGTTGGAAACGAAGGCTAAGAACAAAATCTTTTTTATAGGTAAAGAAAGATACTTGCAAGGGGGAGGCTTAGTAGTCGAATGATGACTTTAATTAAAAATCAAGAAACAAAGAATATTATATCAGTAATAAAAAACAAAAAGCTGCACAATTATACTCTCTTTGGAATAGAGAGAAGGTGGAGTTATATAAATTTATTGCAAGTAAAGTGAAGGGTGAAATGAGTATAATAGAGATACTAGAGTCGGGGTTACTAGAGGAGTGAGAGTAGCTGAAGTACCCCTCCATAGGTTCGTTGGTTAAAACCTGGGAAGCTCTGAGGAAGCAGCTTGGAATAGAGGCATCGCTTGATAGTTTCCCTTTATGGAGTAATAGGCATCTGGTTGAAATTAATAAAATTGGAGTTCTTAGTAAAATGGAAAGAGCAGGAATAACAAGGGTGAAGGATATTTTTGATGATGGAGTTTTGAAGACATGGCAGAGGCTGAGAATGGAATATGGGGTGGGGGGGGGTAAATGTATAAAAGGGATGTGTAAGTTATTATGTAAAGTGAACTTTATTATATGACACTTTTTTGTAAACTTTTTATGGGTGAAAATGAAATAAAGATTAAAATAATAAAAAAAAGCTTAGGTATTATGGGGGAGATTTATCAAACATGGTGTAAAGTGAAACTGGCTCAGTTGCCCCTAGTAACCAATCAGATTCCACCTTTCATTTTCCAAATCTGCATATGAGGAATGAACGGTGGAATCTGATTGGTTGCTAGGGGCAACTGAGCCAGTTTCACTTTACACCATGTTTGATAAATCTCCCGCTATGTGTTTATTTTCACACCATCTTTTCTTGCTTTTTGATCTCTTTGGTCTCTGTTATATTCTATCTATCTATCTATCTATCTATCTATCTATCTATCTATCTATCTATTATCTATCTATCTCCTATCTATCTATCTATCTATCTATCTATCTATCTATATCCTATCTATCTCCTATCTATCTATCTATTTATCTATCTATCTATCTATCCATCTCCTATCTATCTATCTATCTATCTATCTATCTCCTATCTATCTATCTATCTATCTATCTATCTATCTATCTCCTATCTATCTATCTATCTATCTATCTATCTATCTCCTATCTATCTATCTATCTATCTATCTATCTATCTATCTATCTATCTCCTATCTATCTATCTATCTATCTATCTATCTCCTATCTATCTATCTATCCTACATTTATTGTGTGTTCTTTTCTTTCTATTATATTTTGGTGTTTTCGTCTTCATTTATTTCTTGTCTTTTCTCATTGTGTCTTCTGTTTCTTTTTATTTCTATAAATATAAAGGAGGTTATACATACTCCTGTCATTCAGGAATCTGAATGGATATAATGATAGATACTGAAAGTGACCTGAAAATCCAGTTTTATCAGATCCACTTACAGACTATAAACTCAGACCAATAAACATGTCAGGACACTGATATATCCCATGTATGACAAGGAGTAGTGTGATCTATCACCTCCTATAAACATAGCTTCTCCACCAGAACTAATTTCACAGTATGTTCTACAAGCTAAATGGTAACATTTTGTGTGCCTGAGACCACCAATAGATGGCGCTTTCTGAAGACAAAGTCCTATTGAGCAATAAATCTCTATTTAGTTTAGTATTTGAGATGGTGGTTGCAGATAGTTGGATTCTTATGAACATCTAGATGACATCTAGATATCTTTGTAAGAGATTTACCTCCTTCATTCAATTAAATACATGCCACCCCTGTGATTTCTTGTATTGTCTACTGCAAAATCCTATCATCTGATTTTGCACATGATGCATCTACAGAATTCCTTCCAGATACAATCCACTCTCCGATATTATCTCGCTCTTTTACTATTCACACATTTAAAAAATAAAAATAAATAAAATATATACGAGCCATGGGCCTATTTTTACCTCCTTATACCTGCTAACAGGTCCACTTTTCCCTTTTTAATGGTCACAGAAAATAATGTGATCACAAAGATTTTCTGCAGCTGTAATGTACAGGACAACTTGTTAGCATTTGTTAACTCTTAAGTTTCCCTACAGTGCCACCATTGGGGAAATAAAGCATTACATTGTGTCCAAAATGAGCTGTGCTTGAGTAGGCATGTTGGGTCCTCCAGTGGTAGAGATATTGGTGGAGACATTTCAATGGTAGTGGTAGAGAAAATTTTTGTATATTACATGAACCTACCTTACCCCGTGCCACCACCACCATCTTCTTCAGTTCAGATGCCACTCACTAAAGGCTGTTTGCCGAAAGGTGCGTTGGGGCGCTGGCCACGTCTGGACCGTAATACTTCTTACTTGTTTAGAGGTATACTCTATGCACTTTGTAACATATGTTTTGCACATGTTTTTATGAGCTTGTGCATACTCAATTATTTATAAGCAAGCACGGCTCATTTTTGAGCATGCGCTGTTCAAGCTGCGTTCCCTAGACAGTGTAGGAATGAGATGTGCCTGATTATGCATTATTGAGTATGCATTAGTAGCCGTGCACATTGGCTGCTGCTTACATAGCTTACTCTATAGAGACACTGACATCCAGGGTGGGGGTGGGGGGCCTGTATGCCGTACAGCTGTCAGGTGCTTCTTTGCGTGGTGGCTGGAGTTGGGCGGGACCATCTAATTCTAGTCTGAGCTCAGACCCCTGACAGCTGTACCGCCAATACTGCCCTGGTGGTGTCCCTTGTCAAATTGCTCAGGTCATTCTACTCTTTAGGCTATCCACAGACTCAACTGCCCCATTCGCCACATTGACTATTGTTGGCCCACACTAAAATGTCCTTGAATTATAGAGATGTAGAGATCATTGGGTTTCTTGACCTTGAAAAACATCAGATTACAAGCAGACAGAGTTTCTTGACTAACATTCTCCAAGTCATTGAAGGTGTTATAAATCATGACAGGAAACTGAATATTTTAGCCATTTGGAATTACAACACTCAGTAATCACGGGATGATCGTCTCCAACGATCATTAAAACGTCTCCAGGACATGACATACAGTAGTCGGAGGACTGCAGATAATGAATACATATCTCTACGCTTAGGTTTAATACACCTATACATTTATGCCGAAGGTGTGGTGAGAAAATTGCCTAATTAAGATATAACTATTCTACTGGATATATAGACCATTTATTAACCAGGTCTGAAGCCCAAACATCCTAATATAAAGTATAACACCACATACTTTAAACTCTGATCTACAAATACAAGTAACCCTCTCTACAAGCAAAATCTGGGGACTTTTTCTCACAGTATGAAAGTATGGTCATGTTACTTCTGAATGTTCTTGTAAGTGTTATAGATTATTCTGCCCTATACTGCTCTATAATGTCTTCCATGTTGCTTTTGAGGATATGCTATACAGATATAGCAGAGCAGGATCCCCTCTCACCTCTGTGCAGTGTATGGAAAGAAGCATAGCAGTCTGCACCAGGAACAACTGAAAAGGGATAAATATATATAAATCCCACAGCACCTGTAGTTTTAGTAGTGTAGAGAAATGGGTGCACCCTGTGAATCCGGGAATCACAAATGCCCACATACTATATACATAGAAATCCAACAGCATTCAGTTAGTAGCAAATCTACAAAGGCTTGCTTGTAAATCCAAATACATACAGCAGCGATGTTTCAACCAGTGTAGGTCAGTGTGTGCTTAGTAAAAACCTACACTGGTCGAAATGTCACTGCTGTATGTATTTGGTTATGCAATAAAGCCTTTGGACTTTAGCTACTAACTGGATGTTGTTGGATTTCATTGTTCCTATATGTTCTAGGAATATGTCAAATGTTTTCTTTGGTGAAGGTGTTGTGGAAATAAAGACAATTCTGTATATTATATTGTTAAAGATGGCCCCCATATCCTGGACAAAGCCTAAAGGAGAGAGTTTGTGTATAACCACGTAATTCATGAGCTATGTAATACAAGCCACTATGCAAATAAGGAACCTGTCCATGGCGTATAATAGCCTGGCATCTTATCTATATAACTCCCCTCTTTGTTCTGACTTCTTGCCGCTATATAACCTTCTGTAACGCTTATAATAAACGAGTTCTACCTTGACATGGCGTCATAGTGGTTCTTCATACGCATATGCATATATATATATATATATATATATATATATATATATATATATATATATACCTAATTTGGAGCAGATAGACAACAGTCTGGTTTGGATTGAGTACCATCCTCAACAAAGGTCTAGACTGATCAGTAGAGCTAACAGGTGTCTATGTGAGTGGGACGATCCCATAGAATTAGATTATGAGTCTGTCCTGGTCACGTGACCCAGAGCCAGGGGAGAATGTGCTATGTGCTACATGCAGACTTTTCTTGGCTCGTTCTACTAATCTGTAGGTTACTATGACATATCAAAATTTGCTTTGTAATGACAGTGCCCATTCTGGGCAAATGATTTTGTGCAAACAACTAGAGATGAGTGCAACTCAAAGATTATCGGTAGGTGTTAAAGTTGTTACAGGCACTCTGTGGCAATATGGGGTGGTTACGGGCAATCTGGGGCAATCTAAGGGGTGTTCACTGGCTATTTGGGGTGGTGACGGGTAATCTGGAGTGGTGACGGGTAATCTGAGGGGTTACAGATAAACTGGAGTGGTTATGATTATTCTGGGGTGGTTACAGGTAATCCGGGCACTTGACTTTGGTGACAGGGGATAAAAAGTGCCGGCAGCATTTGGAACAAGAGATCAGCGGTATATAGCATATACCGCTGATCGATTGTATCAGGACCACAGAGTCTGTTCACAGTTATGGCGGCAGCCAACATGGATCAGATGGCCGCCCGGGGAGGGGAGGGTCAGTGACATGATCACTAGGGTTAATCCGGGGACAGGGGGGGACATGTTCTCATCTCCTCTCACCGTGGATTAAGGGTGAAAAGTGATGAAAGTGTTCAGCTGCACTGGCAATGTCCATTAGCGGTGGCCACCGTTATACTGATAATAACGGCGATCACCAGTGTGGGGACCGGCCGGGACTGACCCCACACTCTGCCCCAACCCTTCAGCTACCTCCGATAGCTGAGAGAAGGGGGCTGCTACCTTACCGGCACCGCTGCACTATTCTGTGCCATTGCCAAAAAGAGCTGATGGCAGCAGAATAGAGCCCATTAGTGATCGCCGTAAAAATCCGTATCGGCGGTCACTAGTAGCATAATACATGTATTCTCTGGGTCACTACAGTTACAGCGATACTAAATTTGTGTACTTTTTTTTTTAACTATTACCACTTTGGTGCAATAGAAACTATCTTCCTAGCAAAAACCCTCAAAAACTGTCGCCACATTGCAAGATCCATAGCGTTCTCATCTTTTGCACAAAAGAGCTGGTTTGGGGCTTATTTTTTGTGGAAAGATCTGTAGTTTCTATTGTTTTATATGTATATGACTTTTTGATCTCTTTTATGACGTATTTTCTAAAGCGGATTGATAAAATACAGCTATTCTGGTACTGTTATTTTATTTTATTTTTTTTACTGTGCATGTCGTGCGAAATAATTATTGACATAGTTTTATAGATTGGGTCGGTACGGACGTGGCGATACCAAATATGTATAGGATTTATGTTTTTGATCTGTTTTATGTAATGTTTTATTGTGTATGGGGAATGTAATGCATTTTATTGAGGGGGGCTGGGGGGGTGTTTTGTGTTTTGGTGCTCTTTTTTTTTTTTTTTTTTTTCACTTTTACACAAATCAGTGATCATTGATCACTGATACAATACACTGCACTACTACTGTAGTGCAGTGTATCGTATGTGTCAGTAACATGCTGACAAGCAATCTGCTCGGCCATACCTCTATATGGCCGAGCAGAGGCATATCCATGGTAAGCCCTGGGGCCTTTATTAGGCCCACAGGATTACCATTGAGACCATCAGGGGACCGAATGGCGCAGCGGGACATTGCGATCACATGAGTATGCCCCGAGGCCATCATGATTTGACAGTGGCATTTAACGGGTTAAACAGGGGGAGATCAGCTGTCACACTGACAGCTGATCCCCCGCTCTGCCACCACAAGGGGGCGGCAGGGCATTCCGATACATATGCTGTTAAAAGGCGTATGTATCGGAATAAGGCCAATTAGTGACTGCCGTGATAAGGCAGCTCGGCAGTCATTAAGGGGTTAAAGAGATAAACATTATGGGATAACAATAATAATTTGTATCCCAGCAACAGTTTGGAATCCGCCACCGCATGTGACTTACAGTATATAAAATTCCCAGTTTCAGCTGCTGCCTTTATTGTTTTTGATTTATTATCGATATTTAAAACAAAGGCCGGAGGCAACATAAGCGAAGCAACATCGGTTGAACAATGCCCAAGTAAAACAAATACGAAGCCTGTATAAATGAAACCTATAAATCACTTTACTCCCATCGTGGAGAGGATCATCATGGCACAAATTACACTTCTGTACCAGTTACAGCTGAATTAACACATAACAATAAAGTAATAGCAGCGGGGTACAGATATATGGATATACTAGGAACGGCTTAGGTACTATGAGCTTTAAAGTAATTTAGGAACACCCAACAGTGGAGCAAAGAGGAAGACCCGTTAACAGAAGGTAGACTTAGTAGGCAGTGAAGTACCTAACAGAACACTAAATTGGACCCTCTTTGGCCTAGGGTAATCAGGTTCTTGTAATCCCTTGCACTCAAAGGTCTAGCGCTTTAGTCTGGTTGATAAATTCCCTGGTGATGTTGCAACAAGGCTTTCATAGTTTACTGGTAACTTTTGACATCTTATAGAGACATTAATCCAGAAATTCCAACAGCATCCAAGGTAGTTCGGAAAATTTTCAAAAAGTTTATAGTGACATAGTAACATAGTTAATAAGATTGAAAAAGACAAGAAACCCTACTGTTTTGATCCAAAAGAAGGCACATACCCTCATGAGGCAGATGTCAATTGCTCCATCACAGGGAGAAGATTTCTTCCCGACTCCAAAATGGTGATCAGAATAATCCCTGGAAGACAAGTATGTATTATGTCCTAAAGACATGTCAAAAGTTTTGATCAGACAGAGTCTGGGTGTTCGAACCTTCACTAGAATGAGGGGCTAGAAGCACAGACCTAAGTCCTTTTCTCTCGCCTACTCTGCCCGAAATGGTCTCATAGATATTTTGGTCTCGTGCACAGAGCTGAGAAGAGAAGTCCCTTTGTGGGCTCTTCTCCTGGCTAGTTCTATCAATTGGAATACAACATTTAAAAAATTAGTCGAAGTGACGGTGCCTATTAAACTGTGTGGTAAGCGTACATGTTCTTCCCAAAGATGTCCAGAGAAGTTCCCCAAAAGTTTGGAGCAGCTGGTTGTACAGGTTTTTCCCAGTTTCTAACAAAAAGCATGAGACCTACCGAGGCTGGAGCCTATCTATCTATCTATCTATCTATCTATCTATGTATTTCTATCTACCTATCTCCCATCTATCTATCTATCTATCTATCTATCTCCTATCTATCTCCTATCTATCTATCTATCTATCTATCTATCTATCTATCTATCTATCTATCTCCTATCTATCTATCTATCTCCTATCTATCCATCTCCTATCTATCTATCTATCTATCTATCTCCTATCTATCTATCTATCTATCTATCTATCTATCTCCTATCTATCTATCTATCTATCTACCTATCTATCTCCTATCTATCTATCTATCTATCTATCTATCTCCTATCTATCTAGCTAGCTATCTATCTATCTATCTCCTATCTATCTATCTATCTATCTATCTATCTATCTATCTACCTATCTCCTATCTATCTATCTATCTATCTATCTTCTATCTATCTATCTATCTATCTATCTATCTACCTATCTCCTATCTATCTATCTATCTATCTATCTATCTCCTATCTATCTATCTATCTATCTATCTATCTATCTATCTATCTATCTATCTTCTATCTATCTATCTATCTATCTATCTATCTATCTCCAATCTATCTATCTATCTCCTATCTATCTATCTATCTATCTATCTATCTATCTATCTATCTATCTATCTCCCATCTATCTATCTATCTATCTATCTATCTATCTCCAATCTATCTATCTATCTCCTATCTATCTATCTATCTATCTATCTATCTATCTATCTCCAATCTATCTATCTATCTCCTATCTATCTATCTATCTATCTATCTATCTATCTATCTATCTATCTATCTCCCATCTATCTCCTATCTATCTATCTATCTATCTATCTATCTATCTCCTATCTATCTATCTATCTATCTATCTATCTACCTATCTATCTCCTATCTATCTATCTATCTATCTATCTATCTATCTATCTATCTATCTACAGCAGAGAATATAAGCAGCACTGCAAAAAGGTAAAGGCTTTCGGGTGCCCGCGGTCCTGGATCCTGACCGTAGATCCTTAATTAAATAGCAAGTAGAAAGTCCACGGCACTCACAGGGTTAACGGTGAAAATAGCGGTGATTTATTGCATACAGCACTCCAAAAAACAGACACGACGTTTCGGTAACCTCACGTTACCATCCTCAAGTGTACAAAGTGAAATACATCTATGGTATAAATACACACCCATTGCTCAGTGATAGGGTAACATTAATTACAAATAATACACACATGTGTTAACTAGTAGCAAGTTAGTGCAAAAGTTAGGTTGTGCAGGTAAAGAGGACACTGCCCACTCTGGGCGTGTGTGTCCAAATACATGTGATCAGATCATGTGATCGCAATAGCTTCTGCCCACCTCTCAGTGTCCGTGTATTAAAAAGAGTCAAAGACTCTATTAAGGACTAGATCACCTGAATAAGGTAACGTAAGGCATAAAAGTAATACAAAGAGAAAGTCTTTAAACATAGTAGCAGCTTGCTGGAAACCGGGTGTAGATCCATCACTCAGCTCGAAAGGTTTAAAAGCTGGCACATGCGCAGAAAGGGGAAAAGGAAGAAGCCTGCGTTCTGCGTCGTCAAGGTGACGTGAGCCTTCCCATATACACGGAGAATCACTGTTGGATAGCTTAACCGTTTACAAGCCGTGAACACGACCCCGGGAATCCATATGTCCTGTGAAGGAACCCCTCAGGTCCCGTGCCTTTTGGACTGCAGCTTCCAAGAATCTCGGATAGCAACCCAGAAAAGGATACATACCCGAAGTCCAAGGAGACAATTCGTCCTGCAGGCAGGGTCAGTGTTCCAGGACCTCTCCAGGTCCCTTAATCCAAAGCGCAACACTACCGCAACATGTGAACCGCTCCTAATGGTACTTATAGCTCCGCAGGAGACGTCAGGTACTTGGGGTAAATAGCGTAAAGTGGAAGCATAGCCAGCTGCTAGAGTCCGAGTGAAGATCCTCCCGGCAGCAAGCGGATAAATCTAAGAAAAATAATAAGATCACGGTAAGTATAATACAAAAATTATGAACATTATAAGACAGTATAAAAAATAAAAAATGTATTTCACATATGCCCATTCGGGAACAGGTCAGTCAAACTGGTTAGCATGGAAGGGAAGCTATCTGAGCATATCGTTGCTGACTTTGAATTCTATATTCAGTCCTGTAGGGGACAGGGAGTCCAACCTATGGATCCACTCCAATTCTCTCTTTTTAAGTAACATAAGTCTGTTACCCCCATATTTTAAAGGTGGAATATGGTCTATGATCATAATTTTTAACTCATTTTCTGTGTGATGTTTTTCAGCACAGTGTTTTGACACAGGAAGATCTAATTTTTGTTTCCTTACTGAGTATCTATGTTGTCCAAAGCGGGTTCTCAAGTCATGTGTCGTTTCGCCTACATAAATAATATTACACGGACACCACAATACATAAATGATCCATCTTGTGGTGCAAGTAACATAGTGTCGTATTTTGTACGTCATAAGACTGCTAGGGTGTGTAAAGTATTGCCCTTTAACAAGTTGTCTGCACGTTGTGCACCCCACACAGGGAAAGCAGCCTGTTTTTTGTGTTCCTATCGTTGTTTGTCGCATTGTCTTTCTCAAACTAATATCCGTCCTCACTAATCTGTCTTTCAGGTTTTGGCTTCTCCTGTAAGACAGTAAAGGTGGTGTGGTAAGTTCTGGGATGTTCCTGTATGTATCACTAAGTATCCTCCAATGTTTTTTAACAATCCTACCTATATACGGTGAACAGTCAGTGTATGTTGATACAAAAGGAATTTTCTGTTGTGTTTTATGTCTCGATGTTGCTTGTTTTTTAAGTAATACATCCCTAGGATGTACTGTAGTTTTTTGTCTACATAACTGTAATAGACGATCAGGGTATCCCCTCTCACGGAAATCCCCTGTCATCTTGGTTAAGGCCTCATCCAGATTGTATGGATTGTCAATAATGCGTCTAGCTCTTGTAGAGATGCTTAATGGTCTTGATAGGACCATTAAATTCACAGCCAACTCTTCCAAAACTAACATACAATATTTAGATGTAGATGTTACAATAACACACAACAAGCTATCTACAAATATATACAGAAAACCGACAGATTCTAACACTACATTACATTACTCGAGCTGTCATCCTAAACAGATGATACGCTCTTTACCGTACAGTCAAATGTTGAGAGCTAGACGCATTATTGACAATCCATACAATCTGGATGAGGCCTTAACCAAGATGACAGGGGATTTCCGTGAGAGGGGATACCCTGATCGTCTATTACAGTTATGTAGACAAAAAACTACAGTACATCCTAGGGATGAATTACTTAAAAAACAAGCAACATCGAGACATAAAACACAACAGAAAATTCCTTTTGTATCAACATACACTGACTGTTCACCGTATATAGGTAGGATTGTTAAAAAACATTGGAGGATACTTAGTGATACATACAGGAACATCCCAGAACTTACCACACCACCTTTACTGTCTTACAGGAGAAGCCAAAACCTGAAAGACAGATTAGTGAGGACGGATATTAGTTTGAGAAAGACAATGCGACAAACAACGATAGGAACACAAAAAACAGGCTGCTTTCCCTGTGTGGGGTGCACAACGTGCAGACAACTTGTTAAAGGGCAATACTTTACACACCCTAGCAGTCTTATGACGTACAAAATACGACACTATGTTACTTGCACTACAAGATGGATCATTTATGTATTGTGGTGTCCGTGTAATATTATTTATGTAGGCGAAACGACACATGACTTGAGAACCCGCTTTGGACAACATAGATACTCAGTAAGGAAACAAAAATTAGATCTTCCTGTGTCAAAACACTGTGCTGAAAAACATCACACAGAAAATGAGTTAAAAATTATGATCATAGACCATATTCCACCTTTAAAATATGGGGGTAACAGACTTATGTTACTTAAAAAGAGAGAATTGGAGTGGATCCATAGGTTGGACTCCCTGTCCCCTACAGGACTGAATATAGAATTCAAAGTCAGCAACGATATGCTCAGATAGCTTCCCTTCCATGCTAACCAGTTTGACTGACCTGTTCCCGAATGGGCATATGTGAAATACATTTTTTATTTTTTATACTGTCTTATAATGTTCATAATTTTTGTATTATACTTACCGTGATCTTATTATTTTTCTTAGATTTATCCGCTTGCTGCCGGGAGGATCTTCACTCGGACTCTAGCAGCTGGCTATGCTTCCACTTTACGCTATTTACCCCAAGTACCTGACGTCTCCTGCGGAGCTATAAGTACCATTAGGAGCGGTTCACATGTTGCGGTAGTGTTGCGCTTTGGATTAAGGGACCTGGAGAGGTCCTGGAACACTGACCCTGCCTGCAGGACGAATTGTCTCCTTGGACTTCGGGTATGTATCCTTTTCTGGGTTGCTATCCGAGATTCTTGGAAGCTGCAGTCCAAAAGGCACGGGACCTGAGGGGTTCCTTCACAGGACATATGGATTCCCGGGGTCGTGTTCACGGCTTGTAAACGGTTAAGCTATCCAACAGTGATTCTCCGTGTATATGGGAAGGCTCACGTCACCTTGACGACGCAGAACGCAGGCTTCTTCCTTTTCCCCTTTCTGCGCATGTGCCAGCTTTTAAACCTTTCGAGCTGAGTGATGGATCTACACCCGGTTTCCAGC
This sequence comes from Dendropsophus ebraccatus, assembly GCF_027789765.1. Lineage (NCBI taxonomy): Eukaryota > Metazoa > Chordata > Amphibia > Anura > Hylidae > Dendropsophus > Dendropsophus ebraccatus. The sequence continues at coordinate 89,871,048 of NC_091463.1, forward strand.
AAGCTGCTACTATGTTTAAAGACTTTCTCTTTGTATTACTTTTATGCCTTACGTTACCTTATTCAGGTGATCTAGTCCTTAATAGAGTCTTTGACTCTTTTTAATACACGGACACTGAGAGGTGGGCAGAAGCTATTGCGATCACATGATCTGATCACATGTATTTGGACACACACGCCCAGAGTGGGCAGTGTCCTCTTTACCTGCACAACCTAACTTTTGCACTAACTTGCTACTAGTTAACACATGTGTGTATTATTTGTAATTAATGTTACCCTATCACTGAGCAATGGGTGTGTATTTATACCATAGATGTATTTCACTTTGTACACTTGAGGATGGTAACGTGAGGTTACCGAAACGTCGTGTCTGTTTTTTGGAGTGCTGTATGCAATAAATCACCGCTATTTTCACCGTTAACCCTGTGAGTGCCGTGGACTTTCTACTTGCTATCTATCTATCTATCTATCTATCTATCTATCTATCTATCTCCAATCTATCTATCTATCTATCTCCTATCTATCTATCTATCTATCTATCTCCTATCTATCTATCTATCTATCTATCTATCTCCCATCTATCTATCTATCTATCTATCTATCTATCTATCTCCTATCTATCTATCTATCTATCTATCTCCAATCTATCTATCTATCTCCTATCTATCTATCTATCTATCTATCTATCTATCTATCTATCTATCTATCTATCTCCCATCTATCTCCTATCTATCTATCTATCTATCTCCTATCTATCTATCTATCTATCTATCTATCTATCTATCTATCTATCTATCTCCCATCTATCTATCTATCTATCTATCTATCTATCTATCTATCTCCTATCTATCTATCTATCTATCTATCTCCAATCTATCTATCTATCTCCTATCTATCTATCTATCTATCTATCTATCTATCTATCTATCTATCTCCCATCTATCTCCTATCTATCTATCTATCTATCTATCTATCTCCTATCTATCTATCTATCTATCTATCTATCTATCTATCTCCCATCTATCTATCTATCTATCTATCTACCTATCTATCTCCTATCTATCTATCTATCTATCTATCTATCTATCTATCTTCTATCTATCTATCTATCTCCTATCTATCTATCTACCTATCTCCCATCTATCTATCTATCTATCTATCTATCTATCTATCTATCTATCTATCTATCTACCTATCTCCTATCTATCTATCTCCTATCTATCATCTATCTATCTATCTAGCTATCTATCTCCTATCTATCTATCTCCTATCTATCTATCTATCTATCTATCTCCTATCTATCTATCTATCTATCTATCTATCTATCTATCTCATATCTATCTCCTATCTATCTATCTATCTATCTATCTATCTATCTATCTGCTATCTATTATCTATCTATCTATCTATCTATCTATCTATCTCCTATCTATTATCTATCTATCTCCTATCTATCTATCTATCTATCTATCTATCTATCTATCTATCTATCTATCTCCTATCTCCTATCTCCTATCTCCTATCTATGTATCTATCTATCTTTCTATCTATCTATCTATCTCCTATCTATCTATCTATCTATCTATCTATCTCCTATCTATCTATCTATCTATCTATCTATCTATCTCCTATCTATCTATCTATCTATCTATCTATCTATCTATCTCCTATCTATCTATCTATCTATCTATCTATCTATCTCCTATCTATCTATCTATCTATCTATCTATCTATCTATCTATCTACCTATTTCTATCTACCTATCTACCCTTTATTATTTTTACGTGCTAGTTAGGAGGTATACTAGTACTAGTACTAGTCTCTGTGTGTACAGTAAGTTCACATATTCTACCTAAAGATGTCCACATAAGTCCCCCAAAAGTCTAGAACAGCAGGTTGTACAGGTCTTCACCAGTTCTTAACAAATGACATGAGACCGGGGCTGGATCCCATTTAGTCAGCTACCATGGTTAAATAATGAAGACAGTGCTGGTGGTATCTCTTCCTGACTTTATATACTACAGGACCGTAAGGAATGTAGAACATAAAAGAGACCTCTACCTAGGAGACATATTTGGGTTTATTACTAGAGATGATCGAACATCGGGAAAAGTTAGGTTCTATCAAACTCGAAGCTTGTCGAACCTTCCGCATTTGATTCCCGATGCCTTCCCGTTCTGGGGGAAGGAGGAGAAAGCCCAGGTACTGCCTGGAATTCCGGGAAACAGCCTATTACCTAGGCTGTATCCCTGTTTTCCAGGCTGTCTACTTCTTCCCCACGGAACGGGAAGGCTTTGGGAATCAAATGTGGAAGGCTTGACAAGCTTCGAGTTTGACAGAACCTAACTTTTCCCAATGTTCGATCATATTTATTATTACTACGACTACTACTATTAATATTATTACTACTACTACTACGACTACAAATAATAATAATATGAAGTTGTATAGCACAGACAGAGGATGTAATATTGTTCATGAGGTAATTAGAACAGGAAGGCAGCAAGGTCAGAGAAGATGATAGACACATAGACTGTGGCTTCTAGCAATAAGTCTGTGGATGTCACTGTCCTGTCATCAGATAGGTAGTGACTCAGGGAGGGTGACTCACAGCCACTAACTCTAATTAACGGGTATTTAGAGTCTATAAAAGATTTTATTAGAAACAAGAAAAACTATAAACGATTAACAAGACACAAACAATAATTAAGACGCGGAATGACAGCGCAGTGTGATCAGAAACGTGTAGAGACCGATGTCATTAACATGTTTCTGTCTATCTGGAAGTGAGAAATACGAATAGAATGAATATGTTTGTGCCCATAAAACTTTACTGCCTGTGACGCATGCCGAAGTTACCTGTGACTTCTTCTACTGGACCTCAAGAATTTCTGTACTTCTGTCTAGATTTTATTTTATCTAGGTTATTATTTTATGGTATTATTTTTATAATAATAATAATAATAATAATAATAATAATAATAATAATAATAATAATAATAATTATTATTATTATTAATATTATTTACTGTATCAGAACAATGTCGCATAGAATGATATCCCACTTAGACTAGATGGCAACCAACTCTATGCAATAGATCATGTAGTATATGGAGCCCATGTGCAAACACTTTCTGTGCTGAGCTTCACATGTGTGATGGTGGTGCTCAGGTCCCAGTGTGTTATCATATGAATTCATAGGTTTTAATTTCATGTAACTTTGAGAGATGCTGTTGTTATTATTGTTGTTGTTTATGATGATGTTAATGAAAAACTTAAGGGAAAAGAGGCTACTGCAAGGAAGGGGTTACATTACAAAAGTAGCCCTGGTCTAAGTGGTGAACTGCTGCTAATAATAATGATAAGCTACACAAAAGGAGCTGCCCAGAAGATTGTGGGTGGTCAGAGATAAAATGGAAGTCTTGAATTTACCTTTCAGGCACAGAGTGGACCATCTGAATTCAACGCAATGTTGAAAAGAAAGGACGCTTATTTAATTGCAATCAGCGTCCTTTCTTTTCAAGAAATAATCATTGTGTGAACATAGCCCTACAGCAATCATAGCGCAAACAAGGTACATTCTTAGGCAATGCCAGTAAGTTACCCATGGGACCAGTGGGGTAATATTTCTCCTTGAGCAGAATTTTTTATTATAATTTTCCAATGAAACAATGGGAAATAGGTGGGAAGGGGAGAGGGGTAAGAGGGAGGGAAGGGGGATAGGGTGGGAGTGGGTAGAGTGGTCAGACTGAGCAATGACCAATAACAAAATACAGTGCATATGATATCTAGGTAACAAAATACAAATGATGCCAGGAAGGAAAAACTGGTCACTCCTTGGATGGAAAAAGGTGCTAGGAAGCAGGTTGTTATAGTGAAGAGTTTCCAAATGTCTCTTTGAGTGTTTCCCTACTTTACTAGAAAAAGGGGGAACATCAACAAATAATGAACAATAATAACCAAAACAGCTGCAGGTAACAAGGTATGTGGCCAGGAACCACGGAGTAAGCCGCCCTCCAGAGGGAAGAACTCCAGAGGGAGCGTATTACAAGTCAATGAAGCATCTATCAAATCCAATCAAAGTGGGAGTAAGAGGATATTTGTTGTTGCAGGTACCAGGTGTTGTTAGAAAGGGATTCCTTGATTTTTTGTTGGATTCCAGGAGACATAATTAAGAAAGGAAGAGTCCAAAAGAAGAAGCAAAAAAGGTATTAACTTTGGCTTCTTTATTAAGCATCTCTTTCTTTAGGAGATAACCTTCTATTCAAGTCAATGTTTTATTCCAACTAGGAGTCTTAGAACATGACTGGTGGTTTATGCCTGGCAGAATTATTGCCAGAAGGAAATGTTTTTGCATTTTCTTCTTCCTCCCAGTAACTTCTTCAAAGACTCCAGATGAATCGCCATCATCTATTGGTTGATTTAGTATAACACAATAAAATCAATTACAAAAAGAAGGGGATGTAGCCCCCGAAAACATGATTACGTATATTGTGTAACACTAAATCAACCGTCTGATTATGGAGATTTATCCAGAGTCCCTGGAGAATTTTTGGCAGCACCGACGAGATTGTCTTCTTTACTCACATTCTACATCATTAGGGATTACCATTAGATTTTAGATGAGGATGGGTGAATGAACACGATGGAATCTACATTTTTATGTTTCAGTCATTACCATATATTAATAATCTCAAACTATTTGTTGATAGAAACAAAACCACAACCAAACAAGCCAAAGCTACTTTTTCAAACTCTAAGAAGATTTCATTGACTAATGGAGCCATTGGTGCTGGATGCAGATCTATTATAATTTATCCGGCTACACCCTTTTCATGCTCCCGAAATAAAAATGTGGATTCCGGAATGTATGTTACCTCACCAGGCCCTGCATTTTTCCAACATTGGTCACTGAGAATGGCGGAGGGCAACCAATGGATTGTTCACGGTCCCTCCCTCTTCCCTAGAATGTTGTCAACTCCTCTGTCCAAGGCCTTAAAGTCACAAAGGGCAACATACTGCCCTCATTTTTAGTATTCAGTCAAATTGCTTGGCACCTAGAAGGAATCTCAATGGTTCAGGAATGGACTTTGTCCTAAAGACTTCATGGATACCTCTGGCAGCTATGTGTCTCCTCTTAGCGGGTAAGGTCCTGATTATAGTTTTGTTGTAGCCTTCTATGGAATTATATATTTTTTATCAAAAAGTAAACGGGCAAATAAAAATTTTCCTATTTTGCCATGGTTGGATTTCCTTTTATGTTATGTAGAAATGTAGCCATCATGGAAATAGGTTTTGGGGTGTCTGGTAACTTCAAGTGTGTATTACTTCCATGGTACCATGTATAACTATAATAAATAAATAAATAAATAAATAAATATATATATATATATATATATATATATATATATATATATATATATATATACACACACACACACACACACACACACACGTTTCTATGGATTTTAAAAATTGCCTTTAATCGGTAAGGTGACACGTATACAATAAATTCACACCACTGTATAGTATTACAGGTATTTATTAATAGAATTTGGGTTTCATTGTTATGATTTTTTTATTTAATTGTTTATTTGGTGCTGGAATACTGTATAATACTGTATTTAGATATTAATCAACTGTAAAAAAAAATATAAGAAAAAATAGGCTATGTATTAGCTTTTGATTAAAGGAATAAGGCAAAAAAAATAGATAAAATTGGTATGAAGAAATAAAAGTACAAAGAAAGGGAACTAGGTAAAAAGTAGACTGAAAAGATTTAAAAGCACAACAAAAAAGGTTATTTCTAATAAGAGAAAGGTAAGAAATGGAGAAGAAAACAGGAAGGAAGAGAAAAGACGGAAAAGAGCAGAGACACCAAGGATAACCAAAGTGGAAGAAAATTAATGGAAATAGGTAGAGAGAAGGAAGGGGACAAAGGAAAAGAGGAGAATCAAATATAAAGGAAAGAAATGGAAAAAGCAGAGATGGAAAGAGAGTGAGGAGATAAAGGGGAAAAAAGAATCAAAGATAGAGGAAGGAAATAAGAAAACAAATGAGAGAGATAGGATGTTAGAAGAATGAATAAAAGTGAGTGAGAAGGAGAAAAGAAAAGGTTCAGAGAGGAAAAAGATCCAAAAACAAAGGACTTAAGATAGTGTAGAGGAAGAAAAGAGAAGAATTCAAGACAAAGATAACAAATACATAAAAACAGAGATCAAGAAGGAGATTCAGAGATAAATCAGTGAAGGGGAGATTCACAGGGAGAGAGTGAATGGAACAGAGAAGAAACAGAATAGGAGTAAAAGAAGAAATTAATAGATCCAATAGTGAGACCAGGGATTAGAGGGGAAAGGAGGAGAACGAGAAGAAGACAATCTGAGCTGTAATAAAAAAGGAACATTGAAGACCAGAAAGAGAGGGAAAAGAGAGAGAAATGGAAAGAGGAAGAAAAGAGGGAAAAAAGATAATGATGAAATGGTGAAGAGCAAACATGGGGAGAGGTAAAGGAAAGCGGGAGAGAGAAAGAAAGAAAGAAAGAAAGAAAGAAAGAAAGAAAGAAAGAAAGAAAGAAAGAAAGAAAGAAAGAAAGAAAGAAAGAAAGATCAATAAAGTACAGAGAGAAAGGAAAAGGACAGAGGGCAATCAGAGGAAAGAAGAGAGAATAGAAAAGAGAGGCAAGGAGGAGGGGAAAAGAATGAGAGGGAGAGAAAGGGGAGGGGGGACAGAGGAGAGAGAGGGAAAAAAAACTATATACTGGAAAAGAAAAGGGAAAAACAAAAAACAAAGTCAGTAGGGCAGAAGGGGAGGTAAAAAGTCAGTAAAGGTAGAGTGGTAAGAAAAACACATATAACAATCATTATTTCCAAACGTACAAAGAAATTAGACAATATATAAACATTTAGTAAACAGATTAGAATCATTTTAGTTGGAAATTGGTTAGAATATGAAAAAAAAGCATACAAAAAAATTCAATTTATAGAGTTAAATTAGAAAAAACACAACAAACATAAAAAGTTAATAAGGATTACATGAAGCATATCACTGGGTTTTAATGAGGAGATAATCGCTTTATACTCTTACTGCTATTACTCATAAGATCTAAAAATCTACATTTACAAAGAGTCAGATTCCTGCCGCTTCTTTATAACCCCCCGGGGTAACATTCCTCCACTGGCACTGACCCCAGAAAGATGTAAAGTTAACTTAATGCTACATTTATTTTAATAAGTAGAAAAAATAAAAGGAATACAGTCGGAGCAGGAGATGATAAAATGTATTGGCATTAGAGAGTCTTACTATAGAGAGTCCACCTCAAAATTTATTACAAGAAATACACAAAGCATTTTACATGAGGGTGGAGCAAAAAAATATACTTAAAGAAAATTAAAATGTAAAATGAAGAAATGTGTGGAGACAAGTGCCAAAGATGAGAAGAAGCAGGATTTAGAGGGATGGTGCATGTACGGAGCTGTTTAAAACTAGAAAATTAACCACATAGTTTACATTTTTGGAAGCTAATATCTCCCTTAGGGGAAAAAGCGGGGAAAGAATGAATAACTCTGTAGGATATAGAAGGTAAAGGAAACAGAAAGGACAGAAAAGTAAAAAAACAAATAAAATACATCTGTGTGTCTATAAAAAGAAAACAAAATAAAAAGGGCGTTAAGAGCAAAGCTGGTAAATGATTTGAAGACGCTGCACTCACCTGTAAGGTCCAAGGAAAATAAGGAGCTGATTAGTGACTCTTTACGTGCTGGTTCACACCCTGCTATGTATAAAGCTTTATGTGGTCTATCTCGGAGGCTACTACAAGGAACAATCGACAATACAAGCTATGCGATATATCTGCCAGGGATTCTCTTTTATTGACTGTTGATTTGCATGTGAAAACAGATTTTACTCTGCAAATCACATATCGCTTCCGGACGTTCCGGTGTCTCCTATCTCTTTAACCAATAAGTGGAACGGATTGAAGACTGTGTGTTCTTATTCCTTAAATACTACGTTTACAAGCATGCTTCTATAATAAAAAAGGGAAGCAGCTTGCATACAGTATTGTTTTTAATATTTGATACTTTTTGTTAATGCAGCTATTACTATAGACTTACCAATGATACCAATAATACTTACCAACCCTCCTCCTGTGCCATGAAGATGCATCTGTGGTCAGAGGAGACTTCTGTACTGGAATCATATTGTTTCTAAATCTAAAGAAGAGAAGTGCAGTAAGGGAAACAGTCACAAAGGCTACAGAAAAAAATAAAAGCATGTGGACATATTTAGCCGCTCTAGAGTAAATGCCCACTGAGTCTAGAACCTGCAGTCTAGAACCGAGTCGACATATTGAAGAAGGCAAGTATTAAAATGAAAGGAGAATTATAGAAATGAGACAATAATCCTGAACCTATTAAGATAAATGGTATGGTAAGGGTTCAAGTCCTTAAAGGGTAGATGTTGTTCCTTTTAAAGGAGGTGCAGAAAGACTGCTCAGAAGTTTTTGGAACCAAGATGGTTTTACATAAGAAGAATCAAAAGATCAGTTCCAGCTCTGTAGGTAAAATCTGTTTATTTCTCAATCCTTTAAATCAGCATATCTACACTCAACAAAGAACCAACATGTTTCTGGCATTGTATGCACTCTTAATCATGGTCACCATGGATGATCAAGGGCATGTAAGAAGTCAAAAAGACTTTTTTTGGGTGGAGTGTACATGTGCCGATGTCAAAGATGGAGGTTTTGCCCACCAAGATGGAACTTATCTTTTGTGTGAACCTCACAGACCTCACAGAGTGGCATCTCTGGAAAGGCTGAACTTTCCAAGTGCCATGGCAGTACAGTACGTAACATATAGTTCAATAAAATCTTTAAACACTTACAGGATCTTATATCCTTTGCACCTATCCATTGAATTCCATGTCCACGTCTATTTGGTGAATAGTGATCACGAGATCCTTTTCTGTAGATAGGTGGGGGTTCTTGAGAAGTCCAAAAGACCACGTAAGTAGATATCAGTATTGTAAATGGGACCTGATGGGTGATGGGTCCTGTACTAGTCCTGCACTGGGATCCAGAAGAGTTGAGGGTTTGGTGAAGATTAAATGATTATAAACTACAGAAAATGTAATCAACAATGAAATGAAGTTTATTGAGTAACAACTATTTATCTATAGAAGCAGGGAGGATCCTGAGGAGCTGCTTTAATTCCAGATAATCGGTCTCATAAAATAGTGCTCTCTGCTGCTGTATTATTATGTATTTCCAGTTCTGGGTTTCCAGTTTTCCTTAGTAGAACTCTGTGTTTTCCTGCTTTTAGCGTCAAATAAATAATTTTATAGTACCCTGTGGTTTTAAGGGCAAATTTGGAGCAGGTGAAAAAGAGCATAAAAAGCGAAGAGCCAAAGGATGAGGAGCACGTGTTGACCCATTCCGGCCCTTGACTACATATCTAATATGAGCCATGGATCCAAATTTCACAAAAATTCTAATGTTTTAGAACCCAAACTCTTTATGATTCCCTGCTCTAGTGCAGAGCGGGAAATTATTAGCACATTTATGCTTTGTGCAAAACAATTTTATCACTTTGTTGTGGTGTAGGGAATGATAAATTGCCTCCTTTGTGAGTCACTTCAGATTCCTTCATTCTTTGCTTCTGTACACTGAGCAGCCCGGAGGAAAGCGGTGATGCTGTATGTATTGCGGCTTTCACTCAAAACATTTGCTGGGTAGGGTACTTGTAACCCATTCCAGCTTCTCAGTGTACTGTACAGGAGCAGGGACTCCTGTTTTATCATCCTTTGACAGGAGTCCCTGCCCTTGTATATATTTTGCTTGGTCAATGTCTTGATATTCAGGGCTCCTCCCAACCTGAATCAGGATCTGAAACTGAACCAGAATAGTGTTATTTGTGGTATATTGAAGGATAATATACAGTAGGTGCCCCTAATTATTGTGGTATATCTGTGGTATATTGAAGGATATGAGCCCCGTTAAAGTCTGAACGTACAATACAGCCACTAGAGTTAACCATACATAATCAATGTCATCAGTGTGGAACCATCCCACCATCTTCTCCATATTCTTTGTATCGTGGACTCTTCACTCTTCATTGAAAGATTATGTTGAGGCAGGTGAGGATCAGGCAGTTAGACTTCAATTGCCTAATCTTTTTCTCAAGAGACATGTGTCTGGCAGAACCTACCTCCCTTACCCCCTTTTCCCCATTGAAAAAATATATTATATACTCACTCTACCTCTATTTTTTACATTAAGTATCTTCAGCAGATTTGGAAAGTCATATACAATTGGCACCTTCATGAGCAGGAGACCACCTTATAAGATGTCTATATGACCAACAACCCGTTTATTTACATACATGTCGGTGCTACTTTATTCATGTACTGTATATTGTATATGTGTGTCTGTGAATCCTGCGTTCCACTTTATTATAAATAAGGAAGTGACTGAAACAATGTCACAATAACATATGCAAATTAGCTCAATGCAAAATAGAGAATTCATGAATAATTCAATCATACCTCCACTTTTTTAGCTACATTATTTGCATTTTTAGTTTACATGAAACTTTGTCAGTTGCATAATCTACCCAATGGCAAAACACCACATATACCAGTATGAATACTATGGGTGGTCAGTTGCATAATCTACCCAATGGTAAAACACCATATATACCAGTATGAATACCATGGGTGATCAGATGCAGATTAGGGGCGTTGTTCGGGTGTTTGGTAACTTGGCAAACCTTTGACTCCTAATCTCTTTCTATGAATAAGATGTGTGAAACAAACAGTCATAATGCTTTTTTTTTGTTTGTTTTAGGAATTACAGTAGACTCGCAAGGTCAGTACTAACTTCTTATATGCAAGGAAATAACTATCCTGTCTTATCTAGCTCTCCAGTGATGTAATAGGGATGTTATTAAGTTATTCACCATGCATGATACACAATCAGTCTATTCATTCTGTCCCAATCTGTACTGCAAAGCTGACACAGTGCTCTCTGCTGCCACATCTGTCCATGTCAGGAACTATCTAGATTAGGAGCAAATCCCCATAGAAAACCTCTCCTGCTCTGGACAGTACATGACATGGTTCAAAAGTTTGGTTTGGCAGGTGAAGTTTGGGTTAATCTGAACTGAACCTTAAAGGGGTTACGCAGCGATACAAAAACATGGCCACTTTCTTTCTTCTAGCACGACCCTTGTCTCCAGGTTTGATGTAGGTTTTGCAGTGTAACAGGAGCTAGAGCAGCCCTCCTGCTGATGACTCATCCTCACAAGAAGGAGCTGCCTGGTGACGGTGACGACAGTAATCAGGTCTGTGTGAGTCAGGACACTTCCTGGTGGGGGGTGGAGGGGGGAAAAGACAGGGAAGGGAGGCAGATAGGTGATTGAAGCATATTACAGAGTTATATAACTTTGTAATGTGCTTCAATTACTGGGAAAAAGTTTTTCATGGCACTTGTCCTTTAATTGCAAACCACACTTGAACTGTAGATAAAAATGATGCTGTCTGTGAAAGAACGTAACCATCTTTTTGTAGCGCTTCATAACTCCTTTAAGCGAACTGCACTTAAAGATCTGAACAGCTAAAAAGTATACTTACCTGTCCCCACTCGCTCAGTGTCTTTCTTCTCTGGTGTCCCCCGCAGCTGCCAAAATACCACTCAGTCAATCACTGACTGAGACGGAAGTCACAACCTGCTCAGTTAATCACTGGCCAAGGGGTTATCCTGTCTCCATCAGTGATTGGCTGAGGGGGATGGAGATGACTACGAACAGTGGGGGACACCAGCGACCCAGAGGAGGACATCAAGGGGGCGTGAATAGGTGAGCATACCCGAGTATGCTCATAAAGGAGTACTACATGGTTCTTGTGTAAGATAGCCTTCTGCCCGCAATACAGTGTCCTGGGAATCTTAGATTCCCCCCATGCATGCTCCCACTGCTGTTCCCCTTCCATTTCTGTGGTGTTTCCATCACCTTCTGAGGTGCGTCAACACCTTCCCATCAGCTGTGTAGGGGGCTCCTGAAAAAATGCTCAAATCTCCCATTGACTTTAATGGGGTTTGTTAATCTAATTGAACATTCAAGCATCGGAAAATACATGACACTAATAATGAGCATTTGAGTTGTTTAGTGCTCACTCATCAAGTCCTTGATAAGCTGATTTTGAGAGTGGATGACAGTTTAGCAGGAAATGGTGAAGGGGAAGATACTTAAAGCAAATGTACCATGACCAGTACTGAAAATTTTCTTTTACCGGACCTGCTTGGCGCCAGTGATGGTAACTCACGCTTAGCGCCGTTTTCTGCTTGAGCCTTGGCCCGGCTCGATGCACTGGGGCAGGCCCGGCGTCCCCCCCACTGTGACAATAACCCCTCCGTGATGTGTCTCCATTAGAATCAAGCAGGGACACGACACCAAAGGAAGGGGTTATTGTCACAGCGGGGAGTATCGGGCCTTTCCCCAACCCCTCGCCAGACTACAAGTAAGTTCTTACTATCTACTGAAAGAGATTCTCTATGGAAATTTAGTTTTGTAAAAAGATAAATAATAATAATGATAATAATAATTCTGTTAATTCTACAGAAACCGGGTGCATATGCCCAAATTGTGGCCTACTGGCGCGGCTCTTAAACCTGTGTCCGATTTGCCCTTGTCCTAGTAAGTAATTATTATCTCTTACAATAAAATAGTCATCTCCTACTAGTGATAAGTTACACCTGAGTCTTAGGATTTCTTTTTAGACAACGCCACATATGGTCGTGTTGCCCACAGTAACATAAATATATATATATATATATATATATATATTAGTCCAAAAATTGAGGTAGCACTCCGAAATGAAAAAATATCAGTGATTTATTATCTCATAAGCACAGCAGCAACGTTTCGGTGTCACAATGAACACCGTTTTCAAGCAAGTTTTTCTTGCTTGAAAACAGTGTTCATTGTGACACCGAAACGTTGCTGCTGTGCTTATGAGATAATAAATCACTGATATTTTTTAATTTCTGAGTGCTACCTCAATTTTTGGACTACTACATTGTGCACGAAGGACCCTTAGTGCTGAGGTTGGCACCCGTCTTTCATCCATTTCACCGAGTGCCGTGGATTTTTTGTTTTATATATCTATATCATAAAAATCAAAGTCTGTCTGTCTGTCTGTCTGTCTGTCCTTCTGTCTGTCTGTCTGTCTGTCCTCTATAGACTTCCAAACGCCTGAACCGTTTGACCCCAAATTTGGCACACAGATACATTGGGTGCCCGGAAAGGTTATTGCGAAGGTCCCGTCCCCGCCAGATGTACAGGAGGGGAGGGGGAGGGGAAAAAGAGGCGCCCATAGAGATGAATGGAAAAATCTCCTCACTGCAAACACAGGTGATATAATTAGCTGCAGCAGACACGGCAGTTGGAGCCTTAGCAACCAATAGGATTACTGCTTTCATTTTCACAGGGAGCAATGGTTGCTAGGGAAGCTGCCTCACAACATCCACAGTAATAACTGGTAGACCCCCTACTCCATCTATACAGTACATGTATATACAGGACCCCCTACTCCATCTATACAGTACATGTATATACAGGACCCCCTACTCCATCTATACAGTACATGTATATACAGGGCCCCCTACTCCATCTATACAGTACATATATACAGGACCCCCTACTCCATCTATACAGTACATGTATATACAGGGCCCCCTACTCCATCTATACAGTACATGTATATACAGGACCCCCTACTCCAACTATACAGTACATGTATATACAGGACCCCCTACTCCACCTATACAGTACATGTATATACAGGACCCCCTACTCCATCTATACAGTATATGTATATACAGGGCCCCCTACTCCATCTATACAGTACATATATATATACAGGGCCCCCTACTCCATCCATACAGTACATATATATATACAGGGCCCCCTACTCCATCTATACAGTACATGTATATACAGGGCCCCCTACTCCATCTATACAGGTATACAGGAGCCCCTACTCCATCTATACAGTATATGTATACAGACCCCCTACTCTATCTATACAGTACATGTATATACAGGGCCCCCTACTCCATCTATACAGTACATGTATATACAGGACCCCCTACTCCATCTATACAGGACATATATATACAGGAGCCCCTACTCCATCTATACAGTACATATATATACAGGACCTCCTACTCCATCTATACAGTACATGTATATACAGGGCCCCCTACTCCATCTATACAGTACATGTATATACAGGGCCCCCTACTCCATCTATACAGTACATGTATATACAGGGCCCCCTACTCCATCTATACAGTACATGTATATACAGGACCCCCTACTCCATCCATACAGTACATGTATATACAGGACCCTCTACTCCATCTATACTGTACATGTATATACAGGACCCCCTACTCCAACTACACATTACATGTATATACAGGGCCCCCTACTCCATCCATACAGTACATGTATATACAGGACCCCCTACTCCAACTACACATTACATGTATATACAGGGCCCCCTACTCCATCCATACAGTACATGTATATACAGGACCCCCTACTCCATCTATACAGTACATGTATATACAGGACCCCCTACTCCATCTATACAGTACATGTATATACAGGGCCCCCTACTCCATCTATACAGTACATGTATATACAGGACCCCCTACTCCATCTATACAGTACATATATATACAGGACCCCCTACTCCATCTATACAGTACATATATATACAGGACCCCCTACTCCATCTATACAGTACATATATATACAGGGCCCCCTACTCCATCTATACAGTACATGTATATACAGGGCCCCCTACTCCATCTATACAGTACATGTATATACAGGGCCCCCTACTCCATCTATACAGTACATGTATATACAGGACCCCCTACTCCATCCATACAGTACATGTATATACAGGACCCCCTACTCCATCTATACTGTACATGTATATACAGGACCCCCTACTCCAACTACACATTACATGTATATACAGGGCCCCCTACTCCATCCATACAGTACATGTATATACAGGACCCCCTACTCCATCTATACAGTACATGTATATACAGGGCCCCCTACTGCATCTATACAGGACATGTATATACAGGACCCCCTACTCCATCTATACAGTACATGTATATACAGGGCACAACAGGTATACCAAACTGTGACTGGGTAACACTGCTACAACAGACCTGACCAATACCGCCATACTGTGCTGGATAACACTGTCATACCAGACCTGACCAATACCGCCATACTGTGCTGGATAACACTGTCATACCAGACCTGACCAATACCGCCATACTGTGACTGGATAACACTGCCACACCAGACCTGACCAATACCGCCATACTGTGACTGGATTACACCTCCATACCAGACCTGACCAATACCGCCATACTGTGACTGGATAACACCTCCATACCAGATCTGACCAATACCGCCATACTGTGACTGGATAACACCTCCATACCAGACCTGACCAATACCGCCATACTGTGACTGGATAACACTGTCATACCAGACCTGACCAATACCGCCATACTGTGACTGGATAACACTGTCATATAAGACCTGACCAATACTGCCATACTGTGAATGGATAACACCGCCGCACCAGACCTGACCAATACCGCTATACTGTGCTGGATAACACTGTCATACCAGACCTGACCAATGCCGCCATACTGTGACTGGATAACACTGCCATACCAGACCTGACCAATACCGCCATACTGTGCTGGATAACACTGTCATACCAGACCTGACCAATACCACCATACTGTCACTGGATAACACTGCCATACCAGACCTGACTAATACCGGCAAACTGTGACTGGGTAACACCGCCACACCAGTCCTGACCAATACCACCATACTGTGACTGGATAACACCATCATATCAGACCTGACCAATACTGCCATACTGTGACTGGATAACACCGCTATACCAGACCTGACCAATACCACCATACAGTGACTGGATAACACCGCCACACCAGACCTGACCAATACCGCCATACTGTGACTGGATAACACCCCCATACCAGACATGACCAATACCGACACACTGTGACTGAATAACACTGCCATACGGGTAAATACAACCCTGCAGGTATACAGGACACTACAGGTATACAGGACCCAGAAACTATACACTACAAGTGCACGGGACCTCCACAAAACTATATACTACAGGTATACAGGACCCCAAACTTTACACCACAGGTATACAGGACCCCAAAACTATATACTACAGGTATACAGGACCTCCACCAACTATATACTTCAGGTATACAGGACCTCCACCAACTATATACTACAGGTATACAGGACCCCAAACTATACACTACAGGTATACAGGACCCCAGAACTATACACTACAGGTATACAGGAACTCCACCAACTATATACTACAGGTATATAGGACCCCAAACTATACACTACAGGTATACAGGACCTCAAAACCATACACTACAGGTATACAGGACCTACACCAACTCTATAATACAGGTATACAGCACCTTCACCAACTCTATACTACAAGTATACAGGACCCCAAATATACTACAGGTATACAGGAACTCCACCAGCTATATACTACAGGTATATAGGACCCCAAACTATACACTACAGGTATACAGGACCTCCACCAACTCTATACTATAGTTATACAGGACCCTCAAACTATTTACTGCAGGTATACAGGACCCCCGAACTATATACTACAGGTATACAAGACCTCCACCAATTATACACTACAGGTATCCAGGACCCTCAAACTATAAACTACAGGTATACAAGACCTCAACCAACTATACATTACAGGTTTACAGCACCAACTATATACTACAGGTATACAGGACCCCCGAACTATAAAGTACAGGTATACAGGACCTTCACCAACTGTACACTGCAGGTATACAGGACCTCCCTCAACTATACAATATAGGTATACAGCCCCCCCAACTATGCACTACAGATATGCGAGACCCCTAAAAACTATACATTGTGGGTATACAGAACCCCTCCAACTATGCACTACAGGTATACACTAATTCCACTGATTAACTCAGATGAAACAATACCTTTAGCTTGGCCTCCTGGGCACCTTAGAACAAATCTAATTAACACACTGACACTTTATACCCGGGCAGCGCCGGGTACATTTTCTAGTATATATATATATATATATATATATATATATATATATATATATATTACTGAAAAGGTTTTTACAGTACAAAAAAAAAATCCACCTTAAGGCCATGTTCACATGCTGTAAGAGACCGGTCGTTCCGTGGATCATCCCGGCTGGTACTGCAGTACTGGCCGGATGATCTTTCGGGCCGCAGAGTTCTGATGTGGGCGCATCCGTACGCGTCCGCATAAGAACTTCTGACAGCACACAATAGAGCAACCGGCCGGAGCCGCTCTGTTGTGTGAACTGACAGGGTTTTCTGCGGCCGCTATTGTAACAACCGCCGTGATTCCCATGGAACTTACGTTGTGTGAACATAGCCTAAATTAAAAAAAAACTTATAAACTTAAAAACTTTTTAAAAAAAACATTTTGCTTAGTTAAATCAGGGGTAGGAAACCTTGGCTCTCCGACTGTTGCAAAATTACAACTTCCATCATGCCTGGAAAGCGAAAGCTTTAGTTTCGGCTGTCCAAGCATAATGGGATTTGTAGTTTTGCAACAGCTGGAGAGCCAAGGTTCCCTATCCATGAGTTAAATTATAAATTATAATTATTATAATTTATAATTAACTCTTATTTCTTTATTTATTGGGTAAGTTAATTTTATAAGCTCATTTCCTAAAGTGATTCTATAGGATAGAAATATTGCTGACCTTGCAACCTTGCAGCATAGGACTATATTACCACAGGGTCTTTTTTTTTTTTTTTTTTTTTTGATTTGCATAATACACAATATTTTGACACAAAAATGACAGACGTAAGAAAGGGGGTTAAAAAAACTGCAAAAAAAAAAAAAATACAATAAAAATAATACGTTGTGGGAACATAGCCTCAAGGTGTTTAACAAATCTTTCACAAAACTTAGAAGTAATACAAAAACAGAAAAGTGCAACACCAGCCTGCAAGTGCCAGGACTTACCCTGTATACTTAACCCACTGTACACAAAATGAAAAACTGCTGTAGGTTCTAAGCAAACCATTTAATCTCACCATGTAAAAGTGACTCTGTACCCACAATCTTTCCCCTAAACCACTTGTCCCGTCAGATAGCTGCTTTTAATCCAAGATCTGTCCTGGGGTCCGTTCGGCAGGTGATGCAGTTATTGTCCTAAAAAAAAACAACTTTTAAACTTGCAGCCTTGTGTCAAATTGGCGTGGCAACGTCTCTTCCTCCCTCCTCCCCGCCCTCCTCATCATTAAGAATGCCCCTGGGCAAGATTTTTCCTATTCACCCTATGTCTGAACACTGCACATGTGTTGGATTGTTAAGGCCCATGTGTGGTGTTCAGACAAGTGATAATTAGGAGAAATTCTGCCTGGTGCATTCCTAATGATGAGGAGGGCGGGGAGGGGGCCGGAGAGGCCTGGCAGGCCTAAGGCATGGGTTCTCTAGGCCACGCCAATTTCACACAGGGCTGCAAGTTTAAAAGTTGTTTTTTAGGACAATAACTGCATCACCTGCCGAACGGACCCCAGGACAGATCTTCATAAAAGAGTTGTTCCTTCACTAGCAATGGTCTCTCTTGGACTCACATGAAGCATACAGACTGGGAAAGATTCAACTATTTCTGTTTAATAGATTCAACAATTTCTGTTTAAAACACCCACAGGACATGGGTGGAGTGCAAGCCAACAGGAGGTAGCCACATCCCCCACATGTAACACAGAAAAAAACACTGGCCTGTACTCCAATACCACTGTTTACATTATGCAGGCTCCATACTGCTGTGGTGAATATACAGACAAATTCAGAAAAGTGCAATGGCTACCGGCCAGTGCCCCCGTCGTACATACAGTACAATAAAATATATTTTTTTAAAATCACAGAAACATGTAAAAAGTTTTAAGTGGTCAAAGTCTGGGTGGTAAGACCCCCCGCAATCATTAAAAGGGTGTTTTGCTATCTGGATCACTACGATATCTGTCCAGTTGCAGGAGATTACCCAACTGCAGCAAAATGGAAAGTGAAGAACACAACTGTACACTTTTCTGGGCTTGTTCTAATGATCAGTTGGGGTCTGCACACCCAGACACCAACTACTTGAAACATTTAACATGTCAGAAGTTTTGGTAAATGACATGGACACTTTAAAGGGGTTGTCCAGGGAGGACACTTGGTAGATATATGCCTGGGGAGAGGGTAAAAAACATCCCCAAACCGAAAGATACCTCACTGTGGACACCAGAACTGGATAAAACTGTCCATGGGACTTAAAGATGTTCCAATCTCTTCGAACTTTACTTGTATTCAAAAGGGACCAACAGTACAACGGTCTCTATAAGCCTCAATACATTTCACCGGTACACTTCCTGGCCATCCATTGAAGAGATGCAGGCCTGTACTTCTCTCTTGCTCAGTCACAGCTAAAAGGGACATCAGGGTATATTCTGCGTTTTCAACTATATGATGCCTGTTGATGGTGGTGATGGTGGGGCGGTAAATAGAAAATTCTAAAAATTATAATAAAGTGTTTTACAAATATCTAGTACTATTTATATAATAACTGTGTGATAATATTTTTATGTAGCTACAACTACCAGACCCACAACCACAACGACACAGACCACAAGTAAGTTTTGTTTAAATTGCTTAAAGGGGTTTTCCATCGATACACTTCCTGGCCATCCATTGAGGAGATGCAGGCTTGTGCTTCTCTCTTGGTTAACCCATGTCACAGCTGAAAGGGACATCAGGGTATACAGTATCTTGAGTAGACGTTTTAACCAACTATATGATACCTGATGATGGTGGTAGTGGTGGTGGTGGTTCGTGAATAGAGAATTCTAAAAATGATAATAAAGTGTTTTACAAATATCTAGTACTATTTATATAATAACTGTGTGATAATATTTTTATGTAGCTACAACTACCAGACCCACAACCACAACGACACAGACCACAAGTAAGTTTTGTTCTATTTGCTTAAAGGGGTTTTCCATCTATACACTTCCTGGCCATCCATTGAGGAGATGCAGGCTTGTGCTTCTCTCTTGGTTAACCCATGTCACAGCTGAAAGGGACATCAGGGTATATCTTGAGTAGACGTTTGAACCAACTGTACGATACCTGATGATGGTGGTAGTGGTGGTGGTGGTTCGTGAATAGAGAATTCTAAAAATGATAATAAAGTGTTTTACTAATTTCTAGTATGTTTATAGAATAACTATGTGATAACATTTTTATGTAGCTACAACTACCAGACCCACAACCACAACAACGCTACGCCAGACCACAATGGAGTTGTCTTCTATTTGCTTAGAGGGGTTTTCAATCGATACACTTCCTGGCCATCCATTGAGGAGATGCAGGCTTGGGTTTCTCTCTTGGTTAACCCAAGTCATAGCTGAAAGGGACATCAGGGTATATCCTTAGTAGATGTTTGACAAACCAAATGATACCTGATGATGGTGGTGGTGATGGGGGGTGGTTGGTGAATCGAAAATTCTAAAAATGATAATAAAGTGTTTTACAAATTTCTTGTATGTTTATATAACAACAGTGTGATAACATTTTTATGTAGCTACAACTACCAGACCAACAACAACAACGACACAGACCACAAGTAAGTTTTGTTCTATTTGCTTAAAGGGGTTTTCCATCAATACACTTCTTGGCCATCCATTGAGGAGATGCAGGCCCGTGCTTCTCTCTTGGTTAACCCAAGTCACAGCTGAAAGGGACATCAGAGTATATCCTGAGTAAATGTTTGAATGGACTACATGATGGTTTCTGTTGGGGGAAAGGGGGAGGGGGGAGAAAATTCTAAAAATGATAATGAAGTGTTTTAGTAATTTCTAGTACTGTTTATTAGCTCAAGAGTTTATTTAGATGAATAATTGCGTGATAACTAGGGATGAGCGAACCGAACCGTTACGAACCAGATTTGTTACGAACTTTGTAAAAGGTTCGTGACGAAGTTCGTTAAAAACTGTATTGTTTTCACAGAGTGGAAGAGGATATAAGGAATTATTACTCCCATAATCCCTTTTATCCTTTTATTATGTGAATATCAAGGTGTGTGACGTCACTACAGGAACAGGAAGTGCCTGAGCGTCCATGCTCTTTCTCATTGTGTGTCTAGACTGCAGAGAGAGAGGAGCTCCGTGCTAGTTAGGGAGGGAAAGCACATAGATAGATAGGCAAACAAGTAGATATTTACAGGGAGGTAGAGAGAGGGAGAGAGAGATAGGCAGAGATAGGAAGTAAAAAACTTGTGATATCCAGAAAATAGTCAAACACTGATATATCACAAAATATCTTTATTACATGCTCGAAATAGTATAAAGCACAGGATAGTGGTTGGGGGGGGGGGGGGGCAGAGGGTGTGTGACCACTAATCACAATCATTTATGCCAACAACAACCTTAGTATAAGAGGGAGTGCAGGCAGGACGCCCACAATTTATTCTTTAACGTCAAGCCAGATGTTCGTCCCCCTGCCCAGGCTCAACAGGGCCCTCTTGGCCTCTTGGTGGTGGAGTCATGGTGCGTGCCTCCGTCAGATGAGGTTCTTTATTCTCTTCATCCGATGAGGCCTCTGCTGTTTGTTGAGCTTCTTCATCTCTGCTGACAAATGAACAGTGGACAAAATCTGTTATTGCAAACATGTTAGCAACATTGTAACAATTCTCAAGAACCAATATGCATCCAATGCAGGATTTTACTTAGGCTTTTTGTGTCCTTTTTTTATCCAGTATGTCCAATGTGTTAGCCAGGGGCGTAACTACCACTATAGCAGCCATAGTCGGGGGGGGGGGGGGGCAATCCAAAGTTTGCTATGGGCCCCAGCCATTTCTAGTTATGCCCCTGGTGTTAGCCTTACCTTTGCGCATAATCTAGACTGATTAGATCTAGATTGATCAACATTCTCACACTGCTCCCAAAAATGATGCTCAGGGAAAATAATATGTCTGCAAAGAAATAGTAATTTATTCTCACATCTTGCGCTAATTAGCCCTTGGCTCCCTAAAAATCTCACTTGAGAAATGAGTGGGACATTGTTAGGTCATATGTAATCATTGGGGCACATTTGTCGCCATTTATCCTGTCCGTGCTTTGTAGCTAAATCGAACTCCAGTTAGGTCTTACATCATCAACTTATTAAACAATTTTTAGTATCCAGTTAGGGCACGCTGCATTTATAAAGAATATTGAGTGTACAGCAGGGGGAGCATTATTGTTAGTAACTTTATTATTATCCAGTTCCAGAAATATATAGGTCCCCCTGCAGGAAGCTCAATGTATATAATCCCTGTCTACGTAACACATGTCTATATGTCTGCACACAGAACAGACTGAACTAATACTGACATCATCTGATCCTAGCATGGACAGATGCAATTAAGACACACACTTACTGGCGCCATCTGCTGGCATTCAAAATGAAACGCAGCATTGGGGCAAAACGCAAAGAGCCGAGTTCTTCTTGTGAGGCCCCACGCCTCATCAGCTGCCGTCGCTCCCTGATGAATCTGTCCCTCACACTGGACCACCTGGTCTCCACATGTTTGGCTGAAAGCAAAAAACGTACAGACATTTATAATATATGAGCGTCAGGTGACCATAACAGTAGAGTTTCTTGTTTGACATAGTGGGTAAATAACTTACCAATGATCAACTTCTGTAATCTACTATGCTTGTCCCAACCTGGGTACACAATCCGGGCAACCTCCCTCCATGCGGCACTCCGCCTAAGTCGGCTTGTGTACCCAGGCGCAGGACCGTCCCATAGCAGTGGCTGAGCATGGACCTTAATAAAAAGATACATAAATAATATAAACCTCTTGCAAACAATGCTCGCTTGGTAAGGTAATAGCTAGTCGAGGCTTTTTCCTTGTTAGAGGCAATGTTGCTGACTAAATATGATGTCACTTATGTGGGTGGGTTATGGAGCTTCCCGTGCTGCTAACTCCCTCCCTCCTCCCTCTCCCTCCATGATGTCCGCTGCCGGCCCATATCATATACACAGTACACAACTACTCCCATCATGTGGTCATAGTGTAAGCCTAAAATATTTCAAACATAACGTAATAGTGAATTCGACACCACAATCCGGAGGGGGGATGGGGGAGGGGGGAGTGAGTCAGCTGCACGGGCTGCTCGCTAACACAAACCATAAGTCACACCCTCGTTTCTCAGCAACATGTGATCAAACAAAGAAAATTCCTGGAAGAGATATTACACAAACATAGCGAATCAAACATAATTAGCGGCACATTGGCTACAATTGAAAATACATTGCATTATGTTTCACACAGACACATAGCCTAAGGGTACAAACACACACACCGTATACACAGCCTATTTACTGCTGCGATACGCAGCAAATACGCAACAAATACGCAGCAGATTAGATCTAAATAACTGAACACAGCATCAAATCTGCACCACTAAATCTGCTGCAGATCTGCTGCGTATTTGCTGCGTATCTGCTGCGTATACGGTGTGTGTGTTTGTACCCTAACAAATATAAATGTATAGTGCGATTTAGAGCTAACCCTTATGGGCAAGCCATAGGAATTACACAAATTCGTAGGGACGTGAACTACTATCAGCAATGTATGGTGACCAATGTAGTCACACAGGGCAATGGGTGGGGGCAAAAATCCATAATAAACATTTAGCTTCGTCATAAATAAAGATCATTCATGACTAACTTGTAATTGAGAAATTAGGAAGGAAAGAGCCTTTAACGACACATATATAAAATGAAGCAATGTAAAGTACCGGGACAGAATGTAAGCATCATTGAGAACAGATATCTGATATATTCGAAGACCAGACCTGTACATTTAATTTTGACACTAACTCTAAAAAATACATCAAGTGACTGTCACACACATCGCTTCTCAGACTCACAATGATAAGCCAAAAAGCGGTAAGCTGTTAGAACTCCACCTATGTCAACATTTATTAACTAATTAATGGCAAGGCGTTATCAAATACTTACTTCTAAGATTAGTCCATAAACGTCGATGAGTGATTTATCGATAACCATATCTGCCTCCATCGATTTGCTCATTGAGTGAATTGCTTTCACTCTTCAGATGTGAACATACAGAAAATGGCGAAATAACCTTGGCATATACACACAGGAACAAAAGAATGATACATTTGTTATTTTGTTTCTCAAAACAATCACGTGACCCCCTAGATGCAATTGTATCATGGCCAGTGAACCTGCTTCGTAGGAGTAAGTAGATTTAGTTTGTCAGAACTTTGTAAGCCGAGGAACAAAAATAGAAATATAATCATCACTAGCAGTAGTGGATTATAATAGGGGCGTTTTGGGCGGCAGCCCGTGGCCCTGAGCTCCTGGGGGGGCCCATGACCACCCAAAAAGACTTATACTTTCAAGGGTGTACTGTCTCCTGACTACACTTCCGCCATGATTTGCAAAAAATCACAGTTTTTTTTATGGCAATTTTGCACAAATCAGGACATCATGACATTATCTATCCTGTACTATGAACGCCAGGCTAGTGCTTCCATAGGTACAGTGGGGTGGGGGGGCCCAGGCTTGGTGAACAGCCCGGGGCCTATGGTAAAGTTAATCCGCCCCTGATCACTAGTAGTCTGTTTTTAATTATACTGGCCTGTAATCGATCAACTGCTGCCTCCTCCTCAAGTAGCCTCTCCTCAATAATACTGGACTGGAATCAATCAACTGCTGCCTCCTCCTGCTGCTCAACTTGTCTCTTCTCAACAATACTGGCCTGTTTAACCCCTTAAGGACCCTTGACATACAGGACCCATGAAGTACGCCAATGGGTCCAGTGGCACTATGAAGTGAGTTTAGGAGCAAAGCTCACTTCATAGCACGTGGGAACCGGCTGCTATCAGGAGCCAGGTCCTCACTGTTAATGATGGACCGCCGCGATCGCATGGCAGCCCTGCCATTAACCCCTGTACTTAACATAGTGAAAGGAGCGGCAGCTCTTGTCACTGTCCGATCAGGTCAGTCTATCTAACTGCTAAAGGAAGGTAAGGGACCTCCAGCAGTCAGATCGGCAATCGATGCATAAAGTCTGCCACAAGCAGGCTCTATGTAATGATCGCAGAAAACACTGATCAATGCTATGCTATGGCATATGCTATATAATGTAATGTAAAAATGTAAAAACTTTCAAATAATATTTTTTTTAAGTTTTTAAAAACATGCCGCAGCCCCTCCCCCAATACAAAAAAATGGACTCACCCCCCTTTCCCATTTTATAAATAAAACACATAAAAATAAACAAATAAATAAACATCTTATATACCATAATGTGCGTAATAGTCCGATCTAATAAAATAAAACAATATTGTTCCTGCATGACTTTAGCAAAAAGCGTAGAAAAAACCGCCAAGATTGATGATTTTTATTGCATTTTATTGTAAAAAAAATTATAAAAATGGATCAATACATCTCATCTACACAAATATTGTACTAATAAAAACTAATAAAAAAATAATAGTGCTATAAGAGTCACAATAGGGCCATCGTAATCACACCTATTTTCAAAAAAAATAATAATTTGCTGTAATAAAAATAGTAAAAGATTAGAAAAGCTATATACACTGTATATCTCTGTATTCAGACTGACCTATAGAATCAAGATTTCATGTCAGTTTTACTATAAAGTGCATTACATAAACACGGAACCCCCAAAATTCAAAGAATTGTTTCCCCCCTCCCCCTAAATTCACCCCATAAATGATATTTTGGGGTTCCATCATACGTACATACACCTGTTCCTAAAAAAAAACAAGCCCTCACCTGGCCCTGTAGATGGAAAAATTAAAGAGTTTTAGCTCTTAGAAGACGAGGAGGAAAAAACGAAAACCCAAAACTGAAAACTGGCGCAGTCCTTAAAGGGTTAGTAGAGATGAGGGAATTTTGAGCATGGTGGCCATTGGTAACCTAATGTTGAGAGCTCAGGTTTGGACGAATCGGAACATGCTTGAAGTTCGCTCATCTCTATATTTACCAAACATAAAGCTTGATTTCAACAATACGTCATCTTCTAATGAGACATTCCCTTAAAGGGCACCTACCATCT
Source organism: Dendropsophus ebraccatus (assembly GCF_027789765.1). Lineage (NCBI taxonomy): Eukaryota > Metazoa > Chordata > Amphibia > Anura > Hylidae > Dendropsophus > Dendropsophus ebraccatus. The sequence goes on from NC_091463.1 coordinate 89,897,345, forward strand.
ACTGTAGTTCCTGCTGCCACACTGGTTTGAACTGTTTATCTTGTAGGTAGCAATATACTTATCACCCATCACTGATTTACAGCCTTTCTATGCACAGTAGTAGCCCATTATTTGACCTGAAGGAGAATCCAAGCTTTTATCTGTAAGTAATAGTTCTGAGCGTCCTCTAAAGAATAACTTGACATTTATAATGACGACCTTAAAGGGATTTTCCTACAATTGAAATTCAAAGATGATTAATGTTTGCTGGGGGGGGGGGGGGGGGCAAATGTGCCTACAAAATAAGCACGGACAGAGAAGAAGTCTACTAATTCTCCTTACAAAATAGTAAGAGAAGAGACTAAACTCCAAGATAACCTAACTGTATAGGGGATTCCGGAATGGTAAAGAAAAAAAATTGGATTTGGGTTATTTTCATTCCATTTTCTCAGTATTATAACTCCATTAATAACTATGTGATAATATTCCTTATGCAGCTACTACTACATCCCCGACCACCATAGTTGTTACCCCCACCATAGTTCTTACCATCTACTGGAAGAGATTCTCTATGGAAATAGTACAAATCTAAATAATAATAATAATAAAAATAATAATAATAATAATAATAATAAATCTGTGAATTCTACAGGAACAACCAGTTGCCCGTGCCCTGCAAGTTGCCCCCTGGTATTGCAGCTCCTAAACCTCTGTGATCCCTCTTGCCCTTGTCCTCGTAAGTAATTTCTATTTCCTACAATAAGGGTCCATTTACACAGACAGATTATCTGACAGATTATCTGCCAAGGATTTAAAGCCAAAGCCAGAAACGGACTATAAACAGAGATCAGGTCATAAAAGAAAGCCTGAGATTTCTCCTCTTTTCAAATCCATTCCTGGCTTTGGCTTCAAATCTTTGGCAGATAATCTTTCTGTGTAAATGGACCCTAAGATAGTTGTATACCACGAGTGATAAGTTACCCCTGACCCTTAGGATTTATAGGTTGGTTGCTCACAGTAACTTTATCTCGATGAATAACTCTGTGATAACTTTTTTATGCAGCTACAACTACCAGATCTCCAACTACAACAACGTCACCCCAGACCACACGTAAGTTTTGTTCTATATGCTTAAAGGGGGATTTCCAAGTTTATGACCTTTATGGTCTGTCCATAGTTTTGGCACCCTTCCGATCAGACATTGATGGTTTATCCTGTGTAGAAGAGGTGCAGTACCAGCACCTACCTTGCTGATTGTGGGTGGGCCTTGCCGCCTACCTTCCATCTTTGCTCAACTTTGTTCATTTGATCAATTATTACAAAATGTTTCTATAGAAGTTTTCAGTGACTTCTCTTTATTGTGCAGTTGTCACTACAGAAGTCTCAACAAACGTCACTACCTCCGCACCATCTACAAGTAAGTACAGTGGTGCCTTGGATTACAAGCATAGTTTGTTCCGGGACTGCGCTTGCAATTAAAATCCACTCTTAAACCAAAGCAAAATCTCCCATTAGAAATAATTAAAATGTAGATAGTTGGTTCCACACACCAAAAACATTATGGGTGTGTGTTCAGCATGGACCAATCAGGAAGTGAGAATCACAGAGCTGTGCTGGAGGACAGTGGCAGAAACATTTCTATACAGCAGTGTGAGTGGCTGAGTGTGAGTGCAGGCACATTCTTGCAGTATTGTGTATAGCTGAGTGTGAGTGCAGGCACATTATAGCAGCAGTGTGTATAGCTGAGTGTGAGTGCAGGCACATTATAACAGCAGTGTGTATAGCTGAGTGTGAGTGCAGACACATTATAGCAGCAGTGAGTATAGCTGAGTGTAAGTGCAGGCACATTATAGCAGGGATGGAAAGGATGGGAAACACAACGGCTGACAGAGACTGCATGGAGCATGAAGGAATGAGCAGGGCACATACATGCAGGACTCTCTGTCCGGTGGGAGAGGGGTTACAGCTATGGAGAAATTACCTGCACAGTCCTGTCCCCTTATGCCAGCCCCAGTCTGAAGTGGATCTGCTATGATGTGGAAGGTGAGGGAGGCTGGTTCAGAGTACAGAGCTGTAGACCACGCAATGCAGACCATGCCCATCCCCCACCCCGCCTCCCACCCAGTAGAGGGAGCTCTTAAACTAAAGCAAAGACCCTGAACCAAGTTACAATTTTCAAAAACTGTGAGCTCTTCTTGCAAAACTCTCTTAATCCAAGTTACTCTTAAACCGACGAACCACTGTATATGTCTAAATATATGGTTTCTTCTTTGAATGGACTAAAGGAGTAGTCTTGTGTTAATTCTCTTCTTCATTGTATAGGGATTACTACAGAAACCTTGACAACTGCTCCCTCATCATCTGCAAGTAAGTCTGGGCCTGAGGCTGATGCTTTTTTTATGACTTGAGATAGATATATAATAACTTATCCACATAAAGCTATCACATTCCTATTTATCTGATTTAAACATGAAGGAAATATGGAAAATATCTATTAATCAGTAAGTTCCTTTTGTGTATATTACCATATTTTTAAAGTTAAAGGGGTATCCCCATCTGCAGAAGCATCAAAGTACAGAGTTCAGCTGCCTCTGGCAGCTCCTATAGACAACAAATAGTAATAATCCCTTTTAGCGCCATCTGATCCTGCAGCTATTACATAGCCGGCCCCTGCCCATACAGTTTTTTCCCCAAAAAATTGGCATAGAAACAGAGCCAAAGACTTTCTCTTCTGACCCATATACAGGTCCTTGTAGTTATTACATCACATCTTCAAAAATGTATTCCCCATCTTCCCTAATTTATTCAAAAAGGTCTCTAACATAATATTTTACCAATAGGAATCACAACAGAGACATCAACGACTACGGCCATCACCACTCTACAGACAGGTACGGACACTCAGAGATAGGTTCCTTTTCTCTTCTGATTCCAGTATGATATTATATTTCTTGTTCACTCAATGTTTAATCTTCTTTTTTCTTTACCTCTTTTAAGGCCCTATTCCACGTAACGATTATCGGCCGATATCGGCCTTTACGGCCGATAATCGTCCCGTGGAATAGAAGGCAACGATCAGCCGACATTGTTCATGTCGACTGATCGTTGCAGTCGTTTGTTCTTCAACATGTTGAAAAACAAACGACTCATACAGCAATGATCTGCTGCCGTAGCTCCATGAAATAGGAGCGGCGGCAGCAGCAGACCGCTGCTGTATGCTATGGGCTGCCCCTGCCCGGACGATCTAAAGATCACCTGGGCAGCCCCCCAGCGCCCCCTGGACTCCAGTATGATATTATATTTCTTGTTCACTCAATGTTTAATCTTCTTTTTTCTTTACCTCTTTTAAGGCCCTATTCCACGTAACGATTATTGGCCATACAGTATACTGCCGGTATCGGCCTTTATGGCCGATAATCGTCCTGTGGAATAGAAGGCAACAATCAGCCAACATCGTTCATGTCGGCTGATCGTTGCAGTCATTTGTTGCCGCATGTAATAGGGGTGGCTGATAGCGCTCCTTTGCTCCTACTAGTTGCCCCATGGAATAGGGGCTTAAGATATCACTGAAATGTCAAAACAAAAACAAGAACACTGGCCCTGTTTGGCTTTGTTGTTGGACGTGCCTACTCAGCTGTCTTCAGCATCATTGAGACTTCTGGGAGTCACGTCTTTGATTTAGAGATTTGGTAGCAAACTTTGGCTCTTGCTCTGAAGGACTCTTGTCCTTCCATTATTTCATTTATTGTTGGTGACCTGATAACACCAACTTTTTTTGTTACAGCTTCTGCTACATCACAGCTGACAACTACGGCCACCTCCTCCGCGACCACAGGTACATGTCTAGAAACAATAGGGGAGGTCAGTGAAACATATTGGGGGAAATTTATCAGTATTGCTGCCCTGGTGTATGCCTGCCGTATGCCCTGCTTGCCAAATGGGCGGGTAGGGCAGCACAGTAAGGCGGAGGGGAGGGGCTTGTGACCTCCTCCCGCGCCTCATTTATCATGGTTTATGCTTGCTCACAGGCGTAAATCATAATACAAATCTACAACTAGTGTCACATTCACAACTTGCACTTCTATTTAGGAAGTTGGCATCCACACCCTATACTTATAGTCTGTAGCTTGATAATGTGGACTTTTTATTACAGTTTCTTCTACATCACAGTTGACAACGACAACCTCCTCACCGGTGACTACAAGTAAGTTTTTCTTCCAATATGGTGGAAATCACAGAAGTTTTTTATTCCTTGATGTTCGGCCATCTATTAAGTGGAACCAATTTTGAGTAGTTCCTCCCTTAGATGTAAAAAAAGGAAAACCTGGAGCCATACCGACAAATGGGTTATCTAATCAGGATAAACTCTATACGCTTTATTCGATATTACAGTATAGAAATGTCATAAGGGCTCATTACTAGGACCACCTCCATGTTTTAGAGTGGAGATCTGCCAACAAGCAGCGGCTCTTCTCATTTAACTATTACATTGTAATAGCAATGACATTTTATATCACAATTGACAACTACAACTTATTATTGTCTATTGTCTGCAGCTTTTTCTACATCACAACTTACAACTACAACAACCCCCTCACCTACCACTACAGGTAAGTGTCCTCTAACAATAGTGAAGTTCGGAGAAGCTATTATTGTATGATGTTTGGCTGGATACGCTACTGAATGACAGATATCGGGTTCCACTCCCAGCAAAATAAGATGGCTAGCTCCGTATACTAGTAAAAATTTTCCCTGACATTAGATGACATCACAGAGGGGGGCAGGGCCTACAGCGCTGATATATGCGGGAAATGGGGCACAATGGCAGTAAAGCCCCACCCAGATGGCACTATCCACCAACAATAACATGCATTTTTGAGTAGGGAAGCCACCAATAAATCCTTTATACAGTAAGATATGATACGATGTCCAGAGTATAAGCTTAAGAATGGTGCTGAAAACTCCTTAAAGGGAAAGGAACTTATCAGACGGTTAGACAGTCTGGACCTGCTAATAGAGTGTAATAGGGCAGGGGGAAGGAAGGTTGGGGAAGCCTTTATTATATTTATGTCCTTATCTTACATTTTATTAATATGTGAATAAATCATCTCATTGATTATAATTTATACAATAACACATCTAATAATGTCTCTGTTCGTTTGATTGTTTGTAAAGAAGCAACATCGATATTATTATCCACTGGGCACATAAGACAAGTGAACTATTCATGGGATAGGTTATCAATTACTGATCAACAGTAGAGCTTGATTTCAACAAAACAGGATTTTCTCATTAGAGAAAATCTGCACATTGGTTTAAACGATTATCTTGTGGGTAGGAATATGCTGAACTTTTATAACATCCCCAGACCCAAGCCAACGCCCCCCCCCCCCCCCACACACACACACACACACACCTCCCGCTTACCCATTACTGATTTACAGCTTTTCTATGCACAGTAGTAGCATATTATTTGACCCGGGGGACAATCTTTCAAACATCAAAAGTACAGTATGGGGTGCGAACTTCAAAGTGTCTTTTAAGTCGGTGTTATTAGCAAAGTAATACTAAAAAAATGACTTACATTGTATAATGATGATCTTAAAGGGATTTTCTTACAATTGAAATGATAGATGATAAAGATGATAAATGTTTGCTGGGGGGCCTAAATGTGTCTACAAAATGAGCACGGCAACAAAAGAAGTCTACTAATTCTCCTAACAAACTAATAAGAGAACAGAGCAAGTTCCAAGATAACCTGACTGTATATGAGATTCCAGAATGGTAAAAAAAAATCATTTGTATTAGAGTAATTTTCAGTCCAGTATTTCAGTATCACAGAACGGCTGGTGTCAGTAAGTTCATCCCAGCAGGTACTGCAGTACCGACCAGATGAACTTAAAGGGGTTGTCCAGCGATAAAAAATTATTCACAGAATAACACACATTACAAAGTTATACAACTTTGTAATGTATGTTATGTCTGTGAATGGCCCCCTTCCCCGTGTCCCACCCCCCCCACCTGTGTACCCGGAAGTATGGTGCGCTATACATTACCTGTCACGTGCCGACCACGGTCTCCGATCCTCAGCAGTGACGTCTTCTTCGGGAGGCCGGCGGATCTTCCCGAGTGCCGGCCGCCCTCTGCAGCGTCATCCAAAGCTCAGCCGCGATTGGCTGAGCATAACTGTGCTCAGCCAATCGCGGCTGAGCGGCTGATGACGCGGCCACGTCATCAGCTGCTCAGCCGCGATTGGCTGAGCACAGTTATGCTCAACCAATCGCGGCTGAGCTTCGGATGACGCTGCAGAGGGCGGCCGGCACTCGGGAAGATCTGCCGGTCTCCCGAAGTAGAAGTCACTGCTGAGGATCGGAGACCGTGGACGACACGAGATGCGGTGAGTATAATGCACCACACTTCCGGGTCTAGCGTAGGTGGGGGGAAACACGGGGAAGGGGGCCATTCACAGACATAACATACATTACAAAGTTGTATAACTTTGTAATGTGTGTTATTCTGTGAATAATTTTTTATCGCCGGACAACCCCTTTAATTTCTTTTTAATTGAAATGCGGGCACTTTCGGGTGCATCCACATCCCAAATACCCATAGCAGACAATGTAAAGTGCGGCCGGAGCCGCACTTTACATTGTCAACTCTGCCAGTCTTGTTTGGCTGCTATTCGATGAAAAGTGGCTGCATAAAATTGACATGTCAGTTTTCGGTGCGGCCACAAGGAATCCCGGCCAGAGTGTATACTATGTGTATAAACTCCAGCAGAAATTCCATAGAAGTAAATGCAGTGTATTTATGCAGCTCAGCTTCTATTGAATTAAACAGGGGTTTCAGTAACCCACATCACCACTACACAACACACAGGGCTTCCTGCACCATTTGTAGTATACAGCTGCTGGTGCAGCTACTCCGTATTTATCAATTAATCAAAAAGTTTTTTTATAGAATTTTTCAGTGACTCCTCTTTTTTGTGCAGGTGCCACTACAGGAGTCTCAACAACCACCACTACCTCCGCACCCTCTACAAGTAAGTATAATATAAATATATGGTTTCTTCTTTGTATAGACTAAAGGAGTAGTCAACATATCACTGTGTTGCCCTTCTACATTGTATAGGGATTACTACAGAAACCTCGACAACCGTTCCTTCATCATCTAGGGCTGATGTTTACAGCTGATGTTATGGAATATATATTGGTTTATTAATCAGTCAGTTTCTAAATATGGGACCATATTACCATCTAATAAATGTATACCCTATCCACAGAAACAGCCAAGTACAGTTTTCGTCCGTTTCCATAGAGAATGAATAATAGTTTATTGGGCCATCTTATTCTGAAGCTTTTACATAGCTATAGAGATGAGCGAACCTTGAGCATGTTCGAGTCCATCCTAACCCAAACGTTCGGCATTTGATTAGCGGTGGCTGCTGAAGTTGAATAAAGCTCTAAGGTTGTCTGGAAAACATGGATACAGCCAATGACTATATCCATGTTTTCCACATAGCCTTAGGGCTTTATCCAAGTTCAGCAGCCACCGCTAATCAAATGCCAAACGTTCGGGTTCGGATGGACTCGAGCATGCTCGAGGTTTGCTCATCTCTACATAGCTAGTCATCACTCATTTCGGTCCCTGACACTATTGCCCCCCCCCCCATTGACCACCCTGCAGCCCATGCAAGAATGGAATGGAGGTTTGAACCGAGTAACTTATACATTGAAAGTATACGCTCTACCAATGAGCTACATTCGCTAAATTTAATCATGTGTAACCCACCACTCCATTCTAACAGGAGATTAAGGTCTCCTTTTCGGAGATTGCTTTGGGTCCAGTTATCAGACCCAAATGATCAGCTAGTTATCTTGTATCCTTTGGATAAGGGATAACTTTATTAGGTGGGAAAATTCCTTTAAGGTAATGGAGAATTAGACTTATACTAAATCGTTTTTAGAAACATCATCCCAAGGCACCACTTCTTTAGAGTTTCCAAGTAGAATGCCCATAGACATATCCCCGTTGTCAGTCCGCATGTCAAATTCCAGTTATCGAAGATTTGTTTCTGAAATTTGGAATAGAAGTAGAGCCAATGTCTTTCTTTTATGACCCATATAAAGACCAATGTAGTTATTATGTCACGTCTTTAAAAATCCCAATGTATTAAAAAATGTTGTGTATGTTTTACCAATAGAGACATCAACGACTACAGCCACCACCGCTCCACAGACAGGTACGGACACACTGATAGATTTTCCTTCTGTTCTGATTCCAAAAATATATTATATTTTTTGTTTACTATTTGTCTTCTCTTATCGTTCTCTCTTTTCTTTCTCTCTTTTAGATATCACTGAAATGTCATCAACTTCAGATTGTCCAGAATGTACCAGGTCTTCAGCATCTCCTACAAGTTAGTATATAAACAAATATACTCTTCCTTCTTCTGGATGAAATTGTATACATGTCCACAGGATGTGCCATAGATGTATTAAATTTTGGGTCCCATCTATCTAAAAAATAATGACCCCCAATCCTTTTCATCCTTGTATTGGAGGTGCCCACCCAGCCAGAGACTCACTACTAGAACTCATGTCTATGTTTTAGAGATTCGGTAACAAGCTTCGGCTCTTGCTCTATAGGAATCTTGTTACATTTATAGTTGGTGACCTGATAATATTGTCTTTTTTTTTACAGCTCCGTCTTTATCACTCCCGACAACTAGATCCACCTTCCCTTTGACCACAGGTATGTGTCTAGTAACAAAGATGGGGTCGGGGAAACGTTTATTGTTTTATCTACAGTTACATAGAGGGGCTATGTTCACACTTCATCTTTTCTTGACCATTTATTGACCCGTCTTTAGGACAGCTTTCATTTTGAGTCCAAATAATGTTTTGTTTCTTTTTTCATAATGACCATTATGGCCAAAACAACATGTTGTGTGAATATAGCCTAAGGCTGGAAAAAGCCAAGAGTCCATCAAGTTCGTCCTATAACCCTACTATGTTGATGCAGAGAAAGTCTCATGAGGCAGATGCTAATTGCCGCAAATATGGCAATCAGAATAGATCGACATCCTGTCACCAAAAATCTAGTGTCAATAACTTGTCATACTATGTTTTTCATAAAAAGCATTCAGACTTGTGGACTCAAATCAATATCATGTGGTTCCTCCTTAACAAGGAAAGTCTGGGAGCAAAATTTTAAAGGGGTTTTGCTATCAATTCATATGCGATATATGGACATTTTAGTAACTTGTTATTGGTCAAATAAGTTGAATAACCAACCAACAAAAAAATACACTGTTCAAGAAAATAAAGGGAACACTCAAATAACACATCCTAGATCTGAATGAATGAAATATTCCCATTGAATACTTTGTTCTGTACAAAGTTGAATGTGCCGACAAGAAAATCACACATCATCAATGGAAATCACATTTATTACCCAATAGAGGCCTGGATTTGGAGTCACACACAAAATTAAAGTGGAAAAACACACACCAGGCTGATCCAATTTTGATGTAATGTCCTTGGGACTTGTTTTAATGAGCCTGAGTATTGTGTGTCGCCTCCACGTGCCTGTATCACCTCCCTACAACACCCGGGCATGCTCCTGATGAGGTGGCGGATGGTCTCCTGGGGGATCTCCTCCCAGACCTGGACTAAAGCATCCGCCAACTCCTGGACAATCTGTGGAGCAACGTGATGTTGGTGGATGAAGCGAGACATGATGTCCCAGATGTGCTCAATCATATTAAGGTCTGGGGAACGGGCAGGCCAGTCCATAGCTTCAATGCCTTCATCTTGCAGGAACTGCTGACACACTCTAACCACATGAGGTCTAGCATTGTCCTGCATTAGGAGGAACCCAGGCCGACCGCACCAGAATATGGTCTCACAAGGGGTCTGAGGGTCTCATCTCGGTACCTAATGGCAGTCAGGCTACCTCTGGCGAGCGCATGGAGGGCTGTGCTACCCCCCAAAGAAATGTCACCCCACACCATTACTGATTCACTGCCAAACCGCTCATGCTGAAGGATGCTGCAGACAGCAGATCGATCTCCACGGCATCTCCAGACTCTGTTATGTCTTTCACATGTGTTCAGTGTGAAATGTTAGACACAAGATATGTAACTGCTGGTAGAAGATGGCTTGTACTTTGAAGCTACTAATGGCAGAGATCAGAGTTACCTGAATTCTCTGCAGTTTTGGTAATTCATTGCTCTCAGTATTAGGTTCCTACTAAGAGGCTACTAAGGAAAGCCTGGGACCATGATATTTATGGTTTACCACATTGAAGTATCCCTGGTGTATATGTCCTATCAGGGTATATAGTTGTTATAGACACCACCACTATGATTAAGAGGGGGGGGGGCGGCGCAGGAGGGGATTTAGCTCTGGAACACTGTTGCTATTGCATTGTTGGTGATGATATAACATTGGCTTTTGGTTACAGCTCCTTCAACATCACAAATGACAACTACAACCATCTCATCTCTGACTACAAGTAAGTTTCTTTTAACAGTGATGGATTTCAGAGAAACCTTTATTCTATGACGTGTAGTAAGCTAACTATGTTGCTATCTGTCTTGCCTTAAAACATTTATCTCATTTGTAGTAACCTTTGATGCTATTAGACAGGTAAAAAATTACTTATCCCACAAGGTCTCAATTTTGAGACCTTCTGCGATCCCAAGATACAGTCCGAGTGTGAATGCTCTCCACCCTCCAACCAGCAGAACAGCCGAGAAGAAACATGATTGACAGCCGAGGAGAAACATGAGCTTCCATGCACATCCCTCTACTGTATCTTGAGACCGTAGTGAGTTTCAGGATTGAAACCCGATGCAATTAGAAACTTTTAACACCTCTGATGAAGTCAAAAGTAACTGCAAATACAAAATCAAATATTTCCAGATCTAGTTTAACAAAGATGATAATGTTTTTATCTTCTGCACAATTTTATAATCATCTTTTTATCTTAACTTAAAGGAATTCCTACCGACACTGTAATAAACACATTCACTACTGGACCCCCAACAAGTAAGAACATTAGACATATATGGCTACCTCATCTCTCATTCATGTATTATATGTTCCATTCTTATTTACTGTTGACAGATTTTTCTACATCACATTTCACAACTACTACAGCCCCCTCACCTATCACTACAGGTAAGTGTCCTCAAACATATCGGTTGTCAGAGAAACTTTTCTTGTCTGATGTTTGATAGATAAATAGAAATAAGAAAGCAGCTTTCAAATGTAACTCACATAAAGTTGCTCATAAACTTTGGACACAATTTTTCTACAAACTTTTTATTGTTTAAGTACTATACAGTCATGGTCAAAAGTTTTGAGAATGATATAAATATAAGTTTTTACAAAGTCTACTGCTTCAGTTTTTAAAATGGCAATTTGCATATACTGCAGAATGTTATAAAGAGTAATCAGCTTAACAGCAATTACTTACAAAGTCAATATTTGCCTAGAAAATGAACTTTATCCCCAAAACACATTTCAACATCATTGCAGCCCTGCCTTAAAAGGACCAGCTAACATCGTTTCAGTGATTGCTCCATTAACACAGGTGTGGGTGTTGATGAGGACAGGGCTGGAGATAAATCTGTCATGATTTAGTAAGAATGACACTACTGGACACTTTAAAAGGAGGCTGGTGCTTGGCATCATTGTTTCTCTTCTGTTAACCATGGTTATCCTAAAGAAACATGTAAAGTCATCATTCCCTGCACAAAAATGGCCTAACAGGGAAGAGTATCGCAGCTAGAAAGAGTGCACCTCAGTCAACAATTTATCGCATCATCAAGATCTTCAAGGAGAGAGGTTCCATTGTTGCCAAAAAGGCTCCAGGGCAACCAAGAAAGACCAGCAAGTGCCAGGACCGTCTCTTAAAAGTGTTTCAGCTGCAGGATCGGGCTATCAGCAGTGCAGAGCTTGCTCAGGAATGGCAGCAGGCAGGTGGGAGTGCATCTGCACGCACTGTGAGGCGGAGACTCTTGGAGCAAGGCCTGGTCTCAAGAAGGGCATTAAAGAAGCCACTTCTCTCCAGAAAAAAACATCAGGGACAGACTGATATTCTGCAAAAGGTACAGGGAGTGGACTGCTGAGGACTGGGGGAAAGTCATTTTCTCTGATGAATCCCCTTTCCGATTGTTTGGGACATCTGAAAAACCACTTATTTGGAGAAGACGAGGGGAGTGCTACCACCCGTCTCGTCTCATGCCAACTGTAAAGCATCCTGAAACCATTCATGTGTGGGGTTGCTTCTTAGCCAAGGGAATAGTCTGTCTCACAGTCTTGCCTAAAAACACAGCCATGAATAAAGAATGGTACCAGAATGTCCTCAAAGAGGAACTTCTCCCAACCGTCCAAGAGCAGTTTGGAGATCAACAATGCCTTTTCCAGCATGATGGAGCACCTTGGCATAAAGCAAAGGTGATAACTAAATGGCTCAGGGAAAAAAACATAGAGATTTTGGGTCCATGGCCTGGAAACTCCCCAGATCTTAATCCCATTGAGAACATGTGGTCAATCATCAAGAGACGGGTGGACAGACAAAAACCAACAAATTCTGACAAAATGCAAGCATTGATTGTGCAAGAATGGACTGCTATCAGTCAGGATTTGGTCCAGAAGTTGATTGAGAGCATGCCAGGGAGAATTGCAGAGATCCTGAAGAAGAAGGGTCAACACTGCAAATATTGACTTGCTGCATTAACTCATTCTGTCAATATAAGATTTTGTTACTCATAATATGATTGCAATTATATTTCTGTATGTGATAAAAATATCTAACAAACACACATAAAAACCAGAGGGCAGCAGATCATGTGAAAATATAATATTTGTGTCATTCTCAAAACGTTTAGCCATGACTGTACACAGATATGGTTCCTTCCATTTATAACCAGAACATCTTGACAGGAAGGTAACATCTAAGTACAACATTTATAGTTGGTGATGTTATAGTGCTTACTTTTTATTACAGCTTCTTCAACATCACAATTGACAACTACAACCTCCTCATCTACAGCTACAAGTAAGTTTTCTTATTATTATTATTATTATTATTATTATTATTATTAATAATAATAATAATAATAATAATAATAATAATAAAAAAAATAATAATTATAATGATCAAGATGTGAAATGTATTATTTTTGTTTCCTACTGAGATGTCACAAGGTAATACCTAAGACTACACTGCTAAAAGGGTTATCTCATCAATATAAACTCTGACCATACAGATGTGTCTATTCTCATCTTATTTCTAAACCAATTATATGTAGTGATCCCTGCTGTAAGATTTCCAGCTTTTCCCAGCTGCTAGAAGCCATGACCTTCCCTTACTCCCTTAAGTAAAAACACTGTGTAAGTCTATGATAGGAGAGACAGAGGTTGCTTTCTATAGCTTTAAAGTGCATTGATAACTTTTTGGGATTTTATGTTGGTAAGATGTCATAAAAAATTAACTTCATTAACTTTTTTAAAAGAAAGGTGAGGCTGGACACATCTGTATGCCATATGTATATTTGAGGGCAATAAAAACTAGCTACTAAGACCACAACCATGATTCAGAGCAGGGATCTGCCAGCAACCAGTGTCTCTTGTTCTAGAATTTTACCATCTTTTGTATTAAATAGCATTTACTCTTCTTTACAGCTCCGTCTACATCACAAATAGCAGCAACAACCACCTCACCTGTGACTACAAGTAAGTTTTTTTTTAACAAAGTATAAGGGATACACTTAGTCTCTCTGGTATTTATCCAGCTATTCTTGATAAGCAATGAGATCCCTGCTTAGTCACAACAGAAAATCTGTGACTATAATGTTCAAATGATTATCCCAATGTTATCATTGTAACCTCCATCCTTATGCCCCATTTGGGCTATCTAGATGTCTTAGAGATCCACTATAGGGGCCACCTCTATGATTAAAAGTAGAGATCCAGTAACAAGCTTGGTTTCTAGGTATTATATTCATAGTAGGTGAAAATAGCATTGGCTTTTGGTTACATCTTCATCTAAATGCCAAATGATAACTATTTCCTCTTCACTCGAAACTATAAGTAAGTGTTGTCCAACAATAGCAGAGGTCAGATTAGCATGTATTCTTTGTAGTTTTGGTAATTCACTACTCTCAGTATTGGGTTCCTACTTGGAGGCTACTAAGGAAAACCTGGGACCATGATATTAAAGGATTCCGTATGTCCTGTTAGGGTATATAATTTTTATAGAGACCACCACTATGACTGGGGGGGGGGCAGTGTTTTTGCTCTAGAAGACTGTTGCTAAGTATTGCATTGTTGGTGATGTTATGACATTGGTTTTTGGTTACAGCTCCATCAACATCACAAATAACTACTACAAGCATCTCATCTCTGACTACAAGTAAGTTTCTTCTTACAGTGGTGGAGGTCAGAGAAACCTTTATTCTATGATGTATAGTCAGCTGACTATGTTGCTATCTATACTGTCTTAAAGCATTTATCTCATTTGTAGTAACCTTTGATGCCATCAGACAGGTCGAAAATTACTCATCCCACTGGGTCTCACTCCTGAGACCTTCTGCAATCCCAAGATACAGTCTGAGGCTGGGTTCACACACAGTATTTTTGCTCAGTAGTTTGGTCCTCATATTGCAACCAAAACTGGGAGTGGACTGAAAACACAGAAAGGCTATGTTCACACACTGTTGAAATTTAGTGTATGGCCACCATTTAATGGCAAATAATTGGCATTATTTCATAAGAACGGCCGATGTTTTAAAATAACCCCAATTATTTACCATTAAATGACGGCCATCCACTAAATTTCAACTGTGTGTGAGCATAGCCTTTCTGCGTTTTTAATCCACTCCTGGTTTTGGTTCCAATATGATGACCAAAATACTGAGCAAAAATACTGGATGAACATAGCCTCAGTGTGCAGCAATGCTCTTTACCCTCCGACCAGCAGAACATCAGATTCATATGCCAGTCATTTTTGATTGAAAGGCGAGGAAAAATATGAGTTGCCATGCACATCTCACCACTATATCTTAAGGCTATGTTCACACAGCGGCCGTACTTTGTGTGCTGTGAGATACTGTCTTATTTTCTATGGGATCCCGGCCGGAACGTAAACACATAGTATACGCTCCGGCTGGGATCCCATGCGGCGCCACAAAGAACTGGCATGTCAGTTTTTTGTGGCTGCAATTCAGTGAATTGCGGCGGTAGAAACCCATGTCAGTTCACATAATGAAGCGAACGGCTCCGGCCGCTTGCTTCACTGTGTCCTATAGAGAGTTCTGATGCGGGCGCGCTCTGATGCGCCCGCATCAGAACACTGTGGCCGGAAAGATCATCTGGCCGGTGCTTAAGTACCATCCGGGATGATCTTTGCAGAGACCGGCCGGGTCACGGAACGGATGGTCTCTTACGTAGTGTGAACATAGACTAAGACTGTAGTGAGTCTCAGGATTGAAACCCAAGGCTATCATTAACTTTTAACACAACTGATGATGTCAAAAGTAACTGCAAATGACACTTCAAATAGCAACCTTTTACAGATCTAGTAGAGCAAAGATGATAATAATGTGTTTATCTTCTGCACAATTTTGTTAACATCTTATCTTTTTTTTTTTTTCAAACTTAGTTTTTATTGTGTTATAAGGCAAAATAGTTTACAAGGGAACAGTCCGCCATACAGAGGCTGTACACAGACAACCATACATAAAATTTCAAGAGGTCATCATGAAATGAAACAAGAGAGCGGCGACCGTGGGCATAATATACAGGAAACAAAAGATAACCATAACACCCCCCCTAACCCACCCCCCAACTCCTCCCCTACCCCCCCCCCCCATCCCTTTCCAGACTCGCGGACAAAGGATTGACCAAGGCTATCCTATAAGATGGCAATTGTCAACCCGGCTGTCAGGGATGCGTAACACCCCTAAGGTACCAGCAACATCCTTTCTCATGTACCATTTTGTGTCTTTGAACGGTCGGACAATCTCATGAATTTCTGAGGGTGAGAGAAAAGTGATAATAAACCTTTTCCATTTTTTAAAGAATGACTTGGCTCTTTTTTCCCTAGCCGGCTCGGCATCTAGTTGGTCCATAAGTAGGTATCTCTTGACCTGTTGGAGGACATGTTCCACTGACGGCATATCCGACACCAACCAACGGGACAAGAGACAACGTTTTGCCACTAAAATAAAGATGTGTATTAGCTGTGTAATTTGCAAATTATCCGGGGGGATATGGAGCATCAGCAGATGTGGGTCCAGGGGAACAGTGAGGAGAAGCTTAGAGCCTATGAAGGAGAGCAAGTGCTGCCAGAAAGTAGTTACCCTTGGGCAAGAATAGAGACCATGGTATAGATCGGTACCATATTCCGAACAATTCGGGCACGCCTCTATTCTATCCGGATGTAGCTCAGTTCTAGGGAAACTAAATCCGTACGTGGCGTGGTGCATGATGCGGAATTGGGTCTCTCTCCACTGTTCACAGACAATAGCTCTCCTGACCGTCCCCCACCCCTTCAAGATCAGCTGCGTTAGATCAGGAAGGGGGAGTCTATCTCCCCAGTATTTGAACAAAGTATGAGACGAGCCTTTCGTGATGGCCGTTCTCATGGTGATAGATAGAGAGGAAAGAGTATGGATGGGGGTAGATGTCATAATAAAGATTGCCAATGGGTTAGCCGTGAATTCCTTAGTCAGGTTACGCAACCTAGAGGAGAGAAAGGTATGCAGTTGATGGTATGCCAAGAAATGTCCCTGCCCCAAGCCATATTTGGATTGTATCTCCGGAAAGGTCAAATAACCATGGCCCGACAACTGCATAACATCGGCTGCCGTCCGGACCCCTCTCACCCTCCATTGCGAGAACATAGCATTTTGGTGGCCTTGCGGGAATTCAGGAAGGTGCCAAAGGTCCATATGTTGGCTCACCAGGCTATGTAGACCCAATAATTTCCTACTGTGGTGCCAGGCCTTAATAGTATCTCTGAAAATAAGACTAGATCGAATATGAGGCGGGAGTGCCCCGAACCTCGTATGGAGCAGGCCATTTAACGACCAAGGGTGTGCTAAGCGGGATTCCAGTAGGAAATTGGAGTGATTGCTAGAACCTCTGAGCCAGTCCACCCCATGTCTCAATAGGCATGCCAGATTATAACTCCGTATATCCGGCAGAGACAGACCTCCCTCCTCCCTGGGAAGCACCAACTTCAGCCTTGCAATCCTAGGGCGTTTGGAGGCCCAAATAAATTTGGAGAAGGCTGAAGTTAATGCCGACACGTCTCTGTGACTAAGAAGGATCGGAATGGTCTGGAATGGATAGAGGAGCCTAGCAAATCCTATCATTTTTAGCAAGGCCACTCTGGCCATAAGAGACAATGGCAAAGTGGTCCACCTCAGCAACTCCGTTTGGATCTTCTGTATCAGAGGAGGGTAATTTAGCCTGTATAAGGAGCTAGAAGATCGCCCAATTTTAATGCCTAAGTATGTGATGTAGTCGGTAGAGCAGCGGACCGGGAGATTTTGTCTAATGGGGAATGAAGTCAGTTTAAGTAAGTCACTTTTGTCTTTATTTACTCTGAAACCAGCCACAGAGCCGAAGTCTTCTAAATGTCGAAAGACCGCATCTAAATCTCTACTAGGGTCACTAAGGAAAATAAGCAAATCATCTGCAAATAATATGGCCCTAAGCTCTTCCCCCCCCCACCTTGATCCCGTCATAATCCCTGGCTAGACTCAGTCTACGTGACAGTGGCTCAATGGCCAAGTTAAAAAGCAAGGGGGACAATGGGCAACCCTGTCGCGTCCCCTTAAAGAGGGGAAAAGGAGAAGAAAGAAAACCAGGAGTATGGATCCTGGCCACTGGAGAATGGTACAGATGTCGAACATAGGAAAGAAAAGTACCAGAGAAGCCCATTGTCCCCATCACTCTGAACATCCATCCCCAGCTCACATTGTCAAAAGCTTTTTCAGCATCAATGGAAAGTAGAGCTGGGGATGGATGTTTCTCAGGGTATGTCTTGACCTCATCCAACATGGCCATTACCTTGCGGACATTCATCACCGCGGATCTCCCTTTAATAAAGCCTACCTGGGAGGGAGAGATAAGAGAGGGCATGACCGCGGCTAAGCGGTCAGCCAAAATTTTGGACACAATTTTGATGTCCAGGTTTAGTAATGAAATAGGTCTATATGAGTTTGGTGTCTTGGGGTCTTTTCCAGGCTTCAGGAGGACCTTAATGTAGGCCGTGTTGGAAGAGCTAGGTATTGGGGAGGAAGAGAGATAGGTGTCATAGAGAGCTTTTAAGGTCGGTGTGATGTCAGGACCAAGAATTTTGTAGAAGTCTCCCGAGAAACCGTCTGGACCAGGGGCCTTGTGAGACTTCAGATGCGATATAACGCTCGCAATCTCCTCCCCAGATATTGGTTTATTCAGAGATTCCCTGTCAGAGTCCGTCAACGTCGGTAAGTCGAGGTCATGTAGCCAGTCGCAATTATCCAAGTCTCCCCCCACCCCCTTGTCATAAAGGCGTCTATAAAAGTCTTGGAATACCCCATTGATACGAGCTGGATGTTTCTGCAGTGTTCCCTGGAGGTCAACTAGTTGCGTGATGGAGTGTTGTGTAAACGGTCCCTTGGCGAACCGCGCCAACAGTCGACCCGCTTTGCCCACATGCCTAAACAACAGAGCCTCAAAGTAGGACCTATGTAACTCCTCCCTCCGTTTCATCCATTGTTCATATTGGTCTCTGGCTTGTTGCCAGGCCGCCCTCGTGACCTCAGTAGGAGTCACTAAAAATTTAGTATAGGCTTCCTTAAGGGAGGTGCTAAATTTAGAGATGTTGGCCGAGACCTTCTTTTGGAGAGACGCCCTATATGCCATAATGCGTCCACGTAGGACAGCCTTAGCTGCGTCCCAGAACAATTGAGGCTGTGAGGTGTGTTCAGCGTTAGAGGTAGAGTATTCCAGCCACCATCCCTTAAGGAGAGTCTTAAAGCCGTCATCTTTGGCAAGGCCTATAGGGAACCTCCAAATGAAGTCGCTACCCCTGGGCAGTTGGGTAGTTACGGTGCACGACACGGGGGTGTGATCAGATATGACCATATCTTCAATATTGGGGGTTAAAATTTTAGGGAGGGTGCTAGAGGATGAGAATATGTAATCAATCCTTGACCAGGAATCGTGTGGGGCAGAATAATAGGTGTATTCCCTTGAGTCTGGATTGAAATACCTCCACACGTCGGTCATGGATGTCCGCTGTAACAGCGCCAGCAGCGGCGTTGTAGAGGCATGGGAGCCACGGGGCCTAGAGCGGTCCTCCAAGGGCGCTACGACCTCATTGAAGTCTCCAGCTATCAGTTTATTTTGCACTGGGTCTGCTAGGATCTGGTCAGTAAGATTAGAAAAGAAGAGAGAGTTGTTAGTATTTGGGCCATATACATTATAAATAATCATGTCCTCAGAGATCATTCTGACGTGAAGTTTGCATAGTCTACCGGCATCATCATGCGACACCTGTATAACTTCGCCCTGGAAGGAGCGGCTAATCAGTATGAGCACACCCGCCTTACGATCCACTGCAGGAGAACCATAGACCTCCTTAACCCATAATTTCTTCAGGCGGAAAAAATCCTCAGATGTCAAATGGGTCTCCTGCAGTAAGACTACGTCTGGCTTCATACGTTTTAGGTGTCGTAGCATAAGCACCCGTTTTTGCGGGGACCGTAGTCCCTTAATGTTCCAAGACACCAATTTTAACATAGACCTGTATAGTACAGATAAATGACATAAGGATTGGAAAGTAAGATAGGAACCCTCCGCGAGTCTGGACCCTCCCCCTCCCATCCCTCCCTCCCTTCCCCAACCACCCAACTCCAACCCCCCCTCTAAACAATAACATACCCGCTATTCTGGAACCCCACCTAACAGCAGTATCCAGCTAGCATTGGGTTACAGACCTCACTTTTTTCCACGCAGGAACTATGCTGTTCCACAAAGAAATATTAGCCTTAAACCTGCCGGGTATTCCGGACTCGCGCACAGATAGAGTGGTATAACTTTAACTATAACAAGAGCAGAACTGCATAGCCAACATCCCACCCGTTAAGATGGTCTAAATCGTCGACCATGTCCCTCCGACTCTAAAGAGTCTAACTCATAACCATACTCAAACGGAGTCAGCTCTGGCCCAGATCAGTCCTGCGGTATGGAAGGACGGCGTTGTCGTTGTTCTCTTGGCGCGGCGTACCAGTCTCCTTCTCGGCGTTGCGCTGAGCGACAAGGGCTGCCGTTGTTATCCCGGGGAGATGTCGGTGTTCTGGAGCGTCGAGACGATCTTTGTGTATGCGGCTTGTCCATTAGGATCTCCTCTAGGCCGTCCTTGGCTGCTTCAGGTGAGTGGAAAGTGGAGTAGGACCCATCAGGATAGAAAACCCGGAGCGTCGCCGGGAACAGCAGGGCGAAGCGGACGTGTTTCCTGAAGAGGGCCGAGCAGATGGGCGAGAATAACTTGCGCCTCCTTGTGGTCTCGGCGGAGAAGTCTCCAAAAATAAGCAATTTGGCCTCCTGGTATGTAAGATCTTGCTGCTGTTTGCGGAAAGCTTGGAGAATCTCCACTCTGTCCGAGTAATCCAAGTAACGCACAATAACTTGCCGTGGGCGCTTGCGGTGTTGTAGTGAGGCATGGGAAGTATCCCCAAGTTGAGTGCGTTCCGGGCCCAAGCGGTGGGCTCTCTCCACTTTACATTTATGTGGAATCCCCAGCAGTGTTGGAATAGCAGACTCACATAGCTTTGCCAAGTCCTTTTGTGCTACTGACTCCGGCACACCCACTATGCGCAGGTTGTTGCGCCTGGAGCGATCCTCCAGGTCCTGCACCTTGTCCCAAAGTTTGTGGTTGTCAGAGCGCAAGTTTCTATAGGAGGATTCAGCAGCCTCCATCTGTTCTTCCAGAAATACTATGCGCTTCTCTGCCTCCGTCAGACGGTCGCCATGTTTAGTTACTGTGGCTTGTAGTTTCTGCAGAGAGGCCGCTATAGTTGCCGCCAGCGTCTCCTGGATTTCAGGGACAATCTGTTTCGCAACCTCCGTGGCCAGTCTTTTATAGTCCACTTTGAACGGCTCTCGGTCTGCCTCACAGACAGGGAGGTCAGTGGAGGAGCGGGATGGGGAACTATCCCGTGAGTCACGTGGTACAGCACCCGCCATGTTGGGCACATCAGGGGCCGAATCTTTGTCCGATCTGACCTGTGATTTGCTTTGGGTTTTGGTCTTCATCGTCTGGACAAAGCGGTCCATGCAGCCTCCGCGCCCGTCTGGCGTAATCGGGAGTCGGGTGCGACCGTGGTGCGGGTCTCAGGCAGTTCTAGATCTGTGGCGGGAGCGGAGCAGCCGGCTCGTGCGTCCTCACTGCATGGCGCCGGAACCGGAAGTTAACATCTTATCTTAACTTAAAGGAATTCCTATTGACACTGTAATAAACACAACCACTACCGCACCCTCAACAAGTAGGAAAATCAGACATATACAGTATGGCTACTTCTTCTATCATTCATGTATTATATGATCTATTCTTCTCTACTGTCTACAGCTTCTTCTACATCACAAATCACAACTACTACAACCCCCTCACCTACCACTACAGGTAAGTGTCCTCTAACATTTTGATTGTCAGAGAGTTTTCTTGTCTGATGTTTGATATATAAAGAGAAATAAGAAAGCAGCTTTCAAATGTAACTGACATAAAGTTGCTTATAAACTTTGGACACAATTGCTCTACAAACTTTTTATAGTTATCCCTACAGAAACCTCAACAACTACAGACTGTCCGGATTGTGTGAGCACTTCCACTTCCACCCGTCCTTCTCCGAGTAAGTACTATACACAGTATGGTTCCTTCCACCTATAACCAGAACGTCTTTTCAGGAATGTAAAATCTAAGTTCTACATTTATAGTTGGTAGCTCTATAACATTGACTTTTCATTACAGCTTCTTCGTCTTCACAATTGACGACTACAACCTCCTCACCTACAACTGCAAGTAAGTTTTCTTAATAAAAATAATGATCAAGATATGAAAGGTTCTATTTTTTATGGTTTCCTGCTTAGATGTCACAAGGTTATACCTAGGACCACACCGCTAAAAGGGTTATCCCATCAATATAAACTCTGCCCATACAGATGTGTCTATTCTCATCTTATCTCTAAACCAATTATATGTAGTGATACCGGCTGTAGGATTTCCAGCTTTTCATAGCTGATAGCGGCCATGACCTTCTCTTACTTAAGTAAAAACACTGTGTAAGTCTATGATAGGAGAGACAGAGGTTGTTTTCTATAACTCTAAAGTGAACTGATAACTTTTTGGGATTTTGTGTTGATAGGTGTCAGGAAAAATTAATTTCCTTAACTTATTCAAGAGACAGATTAGACTGGACACATCTGTACGCCATATGTGTATATGAGGCTCATAAAAACCCACTATTGAGACCACCACCTTGATTTAGAGCAGTGATCTGCCAGCAACCAGTGGTTTTGTTCTGGACTTTCACCATCTATTGTATTAAATAGCTTTGACACTCTGATATTAATCCAGCTATTCACGATAAGAAATCAGATCCCTGCTTAGTCATAACGGAAAATTTGTGACCATAATGTTAAAATAATCATCCCATTGTTATTATTATAACCCCCATCCATATACCCCTTTTGGGCTTCACAGACATCATAGAGATCCCCTATTGGTACCACCTCTATGATTTAGAGTAGAGATCCAGTAACAAGCTTTAGCTTTAGCTCTGGAGGACTCTTGGCTTGGCTATTATATTAATAGTAGGTACAAATAACATAAGCTTTTGGTTACAGCTTCCTCTACATCACAAATGACAACTATTTCCTCTTCACTCGAGACTAGAAGAAAGTTTCATCCAACTATGGCAGAGGTCAGAGTAACCTGTATTCTCTGTAGTTCTGGTTATTCACTGCTCTCAGTATTGGGTTCCTACTTAGAGGTTACAAAGGGACAACCTGGGACTAAGATATTAAAGTGTTGTCCCATCAGGGTATCCCTAGTATATATGTCCTGTTAGGCTATATAATTTAGTATAGAGACCAACACTATGAGTGAGGGTGTCAAGGGTTTTTGCTCTGAATGACTGTTGCTGTCTAAGTATTGCATTTTTGGTGATGTTA
This sequence comes from Dendropsophus ebraccatus, assembly GCF_027789765.1. NCBI lineage: Eukaryota > Metazoa > Chordata > Amphibia > Anura > Hylidae > Dendropsophus > Dendropsophus ebraccatus. Next base: position 89,920,561 of record NC_091463.1, read on the forward strand.
TAACATTGGATTTTGGTTACAGCTCCTTCAACATCACAAATAACAACTACAACCATCTCATCTCTGACTTCAAGTAAGTTTCTTCTAAGAGTGGTGGAGGTCATAGAAACCTTTATTCTATGATGTGTAGACAGCTGACTATGTTGCTATCTGTACTGCCTTAAAGCATTACTCTTCTTTGTAGTTACCCTTGATGCCATCAGATGGGTCAAAAATTACTGATCCCACCAGATCTCACTCCTGAGACCTTCTGCGATCCTAAGATTCAGTATGGGTGTGCAGGAGTGTTCTCCACCCTTCGGCCAGCAAAATATCAGACTCCTATGCCAGTCAAATTTAATTGACAGCCGAGGAGAAACATGAGCTGCCATGCCCTTCCCTCCACGGTATTTCGAGACTGTAGTGAGTCTTAGGATTGAAACCCGATGCGATCAGTGACTTTTAACACATCTGATTATGTCAAAAGTCCCTGCAAATGACACTTTAAAGAGCAAACACTTCCAGATCTAGTACAACAAAGGTGATAATGTGTTTACCTTCTGCACAATTTTGTTAACGTCTTTTTATCTGTACTTAAAGGAATTCCTACCGACACTGTAATAAATACAATCACTACCGAACCCTCAACAAGTAAGAACATTACACATATATGGCTACTTCTTCTATTAGTCATATATGTCTTATATGATCCATTCTTGTCTATTGTCTACAGCTTCTTCTACATCACAACTTACAACTACTACAACCCCCTCCCCTACCACTACAGGTAAGTGTGCTCTAACATATTGGTTGTCATAGAAACTTTTCTTGTCTAAAGTTCGATATATATCTAGTAATAAGAAAGCAGCTTTCAAATGTATCTCACATAAAGTTGCTCATAAACTTTGGACACAGTTTTTCTACAAACTTTATCGTTGTTCCTACAGAAATCTTAACAACTACAGACTGTCCGGATTGTGTGAGCACTTCCACCCCTCCTTCTTCGAGTAAGTACTATACACAGATATGGTTCCTTCCATTTGTAACCAGAACATCTTGTCAGGAAGGTAACATCTTAGTACTACATTTATAGTGTGTGGTTTTATAGCATTGACTTTTCTTTACAGCTTCTTCAACATCACAATTGACAACTACAGCCTCCTCACCTACAGCTACAAGTAAGTTTTCTTAATAATAATGATTAAGATTTAAAAAGGTCTTATTTTTGATGGTTTCCTGCTTAGATGTCACAAGGGAATACCCAGGACCACACTGCTAAAAGGGTTATCCCATTAATAAAAACTCTGTCCGTACAGATGTGTCTATTCTCATCTTATCTCTAAACTGAATATATGTAGTGATACCTGCTGTCAGATTTCCCGCTTTTCATAGCTACTAGCAGCCATGACCTTCTCTTACTAAGTATAAACACTGTATACAAGAGTAGAAATAGGTTGTTTTCAATCATTTTAAAGCGCCCTGATAACTTTTTGGCATTTTGTGTTGATAAGCTGTGATGAAAAATTATTTTTCTAAACTTATTCAAAAGAAAGATTAGACTGGACACATCTGTACCCCTTATGTGTATATGAGGGTTATAAAACCCACTACTGAGACGATTGCCATGATCTTCTGGCATCAATTGGCTCTTGCCCTGGACTTTCACCATCTATTGTATTAAACAGCATTGACTCTTCCTTACAGCTCCTTTAACATCACAAATGGCAGCAACAACCACCTCACCTGTGACTACAAGTATGTTGGTTTTTGGGTTTTTTTAACAATGTTTAGGTCAGGGTTTCACTTAGTCTCTCTGATATTTATTAAGCTATTTATAATAAAAATAAGATCTTTGCTTCGAAGTCACAAAAGTAAATTTGTGACCATAATGTTAAAATGATTATCCCACTGTTATAATTATAACCCCTATCCATATACCCCATTTGGGGTATATAGACATCTTAGAGATCCACTATTGGGACCGCCTCTATGATTTAGAGCAGAAATCCAGTAACAAGCCTTGGCTCTTGCTCTGGAGGACCTTGGCTTCTAAATATTTCATTCATAACACTGATAACATTGGCTTTTGGTTACAGCTTTTCCACAAATGACGACTATGTCGTCCTCACCTGAGACTACAAGTGACAAAAATGGCAGAGGTCAGAATAACTTGTATTCTCTGATGTTCTGGTTATTCGCTGCTCTCAGTAATACAGGCTACTAAGGAAAATCTGGGACCATGATATTAAAGGGTTGTTCCTTCAAGGTACCCCAGTATGTATATCCTTTTAGGGTATATAGTTCTTATAGAGACCACCACTATGATCGAGTGGACGTCTGGTGTTTTTGCTCTGGATGAGTGTTGCTGTCTACGTATTCCATTGTTGGTGATGATATAACATTGGCTTTTGGTTACAGCTCCTTCAACATCACAAATGACAACTACAACCGTCTCATCTCTGACTACAAGTAAGTTTCTTCTCACAGTGGAGGAGGTCAGTGAAACCTTTATTCTATGATGTGTAGTCAGCTGACTATGTTGCTATCTATACTGCCTTAAAGCATTATTCTCATTTTTAGTAACCTTTGATTCCACCTTTCATTTTTCAAATAATCTATGAGGAATGAAAAGTGGAATCTGATTGGTTGCTAGGGGCAAGTGAGCCAATTCTATTTTACACCAGTTTGATAAATCTCCCCCAATGTGTACATCCTGCACAATTCAGTTAACATCCTTTTATCTTAACTTAAAGGAATTCCTACCAATACTGTAATAAACACAACCACTACTGGACCCTCAACACTTAAGAACATCAGACATATATGGCTACTCTCTCATTCATGTATTATATGATCTATTCTCCTCTATTCTCTACAGCTTCTTCTACATCACAACTCACAACTACTATAACCACCTCACCTACCACTACAGGTAAGTGTCTGAAGTGTCTTGCCTGATGTTTGAGATATATATAGTAATAAGAAAGTAGCTTTCAAATATAACTCACATAAGGTTGCTCATAAACTTTGGATACAACTTTTCTACAAACTTTTAGGCTCACATGTTCACACTACGTATATTTCAGTCAGTATTGTGGTCCTCATATTGCAACCAAAACCAGGAGTGGATTAAAAACACAGAAAGGATCTGTTCACACAATGGTGAAATTGAGTGGATGGCCTCCATTTAATGGCAAATATTTGCTGTTATTTTAAAGCAACAGCTGTTGTATTGAAATAATGGCAGTTATTTACCGTTATATGGCGGCCATCCACTCAATTTCAACATTGTGTGAACAGATCCTTTCTGTGTTTTTAATCCACTCCTGGTTTTGGTTGCAATATGAGGACCACAATACTGACTGAAATATACGAAGTGTGAACATGGCCTTATAGTTACGCCCCATTTGGGCTATATAGACTTCATAGAGATCCACTATTGGGATCAACTCTATGATTTAGAGCAGAGATCCAGTAACAAGCTTTAGCTCTTGCTCTGAAGGACTCTTGGCTTCTAAGTATTACATTCATAGTAGGTGAAAATAACATTGGCTTTTGGTTACAGATTTTTCACAAATGACAACTATGTTCTCCTCACCTGAGACCATATGTGTCGTCCAACAATAGTAGAGTTCAGAGTAACCTCTATTCTCTGTAGTGTTAGTTATTCACTGCTCTCAGTTTTGGGTTCCTACTTACAAGCTACTAAGGAAAACCTGGGACCATTATATTATAGGGTTTCTCCATCAAGGTATCCCTAGTACAAATGCTCAGTCATATATAGTTGTTATAGACATCATCACTAGGATTGAGTGGGAGTCAGGTGTTTTTGCTCTGGAATATTGTCTAAGTATTGCATTGTTGGTGATGTAATAACATTGGCTTTTGGTTACAGCTCCTTCAACATCACAAAAGACAACTACAACCATCTCAACTCTGACTACAAGTAAGTTTTTTCTCCAGTGGTGGCGGTACGAGAAACCTTTATTCTTTTATGTGTAGCCAGCTGATTATGCAGACAGGTCAAACATGACTGATGTATCATGTCTCAATCCTGAGACCTGCTGCGATCCCAAGATACAGTCTGAAGGAGTGTGGAACAGTGGTCTCCACTCCCCAGCCAGCAGAACATCCGGCTCATATGCCAGTCACATTTTCTTTCCCTCCACTGTACCTTGAGGATGTAGTGGGTCTCAGGAATGAAACCTGATGCAATCAGTTACTTTTGACATTTAATGATGTCAGAAGTTACTGCAAATGACAATGACCATTTCAAGATCTAGTACAACAAAGATGATAATGTGTTTACCTCCTGCACAATTTCATGATCATCTTCTTATCCTAAAGGAATTCCTACCGACGCTGTAAAAACCACAACCACTACCGGACCCTCCACACGTAAGAACATTAGACATTTATGGCTCCTTTATCTCTCATTCATGTATTATATGATCCATTCTTGTTGATTGTTTACAGCTTCTTCTACATCACAACTTACAACTACTTCAACCACATCACCTACCACTACAGGTAAGTGTCTGAAGTTTATTGTCTGATGTGTAATATATAGAGTAGTAAGAAAGCAGCTCTCAAATGTATCTCACATAAAGTTGCTCATAAACTTTAGACACAATTTTTTCACAATCCCTACAGAAAACTCAACAACTACAGTCTGGATTGTGTGATTACTTCCACTACCACCCGTCCTACTACGAGTAAACACTTTAGTATACACAGATAGGGCTCCTTTCATTTATAGCGAAACGTCTTTTCAAGAAGGTAACATCTAAGTACTACATTTATAGCATGGACTTTTTATTGCAGCTTCTTCAACATCACAATTGACAACTACGACCACTTCACCTACAACTACAAGTAAGTTTTCCTAATAATAATGATCAACATATGAAAAGTCTTACTTTTTTATAGTTTCCTGCTTAGATGTTACAAAGGAATACCTAGGACCACACTGCTAAAAAGGGTTATCCCATTAATATAAACTCTGTCCATACAAATGTGTCTGTTCTCAACTTATCTCTAAACCAAATATATGTAGTGATACCTGCTGTAAGATTTCCAGCTTTTTTTTTTTTTAGATAAAAGCGGCCATGACCTTTTCTTACTAAGTATTAACAATGTTTAAGTCTATGAAAGGTGAGACAGAGTGTGTTTTCTATAGCTTAAAGTGCATTGATAACTTTTCACGATTTTGTGTTGATACGTTGTCAGGAAAAATTATTTCCTTTACTTATCCAATGGAAAGGTGAGGCTGGACACACCTGTGTGCCATATGTGAATATGAAGGTCATAGAAACCCACTACTGAGACCACCACCATCATTTAGAGCAGCAATTTGTCAGCAACCAGTGGCTCTTGCTCTGTAGTTTCACCATCTATTATATTGAATACCATTGACTATTCTTTACAGCTCCTTCTACATCACGAATGGAAACAACCACCATCTCACCTATGACTACAAGTATGTTTTGATTTTTATTTAAATAATGTTTTAGGTCAGTGAAACATGTCTGATATTTATCCCATTTATCTATTATCCCATTATTATAACCCCAATCCATATGCCCCCTTTGAGATATATACACATCATAGTGATACAATATTGGGACCACCTCTTTGATGTCATTAGACATGTAAAAAGCTATAGGCCCACCTGTTCTCATTCCTGAGATCCTAGTATACAATCGGTGAGTGTGCAGCATTGCACTCCACCCCCGGCCAGCAGAAAATCCAATTCATTTGCTCCATAGACTGTAATGAAGTGAACAAAGAAAATTTGATTAAAAGCTGAGGAGAAATATGAGCTGCCATGCACTTCCCCTTGCTGTGTCAAGAATTATCAGTAACATTTGACATGTCTGATTACATCAGAGGTTACTGCAAACGACAATAACACTTTATTGGCAACCCTGTCCAGATTTGGTAGGGTCAAGATTAACTTCCCCAATGTGTTTAACTCCTGAAAAATTTTAGTTAACATCTTTTTACCCTAACCTAAAGGAATTCCTACCAACACTGTAATAAACACAACCATTGCCGGACCCTCAACAAGTAAAAACATTATTTTATTTTAACTCTTATTTTATTAAAGATTTTTTGTAGAAATAAGGGTTACAGACACAACAACAGAAACATTCTCATAGCATCGAAGGTATGTAAAGACATGATGGGCCCCAAAGTCCAAAGGGACGCAGTGTATGGCTGCAACTGGATAGCGTCCATAAGGCCCTTCCGCAAGGTGCACATGACTCAGCAGCCCCGAATAATGCTTGAACTTATTATGTAAAAACAGATTCGCATACTTTCGACATAAAACCAAGAAGTACTACACGGTAAGTAAATAGAAACTGATTTGCAAGGAACAAACAAGGATCAGACAAGACAAACACTGACGAAAGACGCAGGGAACAACACAAAAGGGAACAGACAGAATCAGACAATGGTCACGTGGAAGCAAAAGCCTGGCGAGAATAGGAGGTCCACGTTGACACAGGACATATGGAATATAGCAACAGCGCCCCTAAGATAGAAGGGAAAGGAAATCAGGTGAACTCTCAAAAAGGGTCCATGGGGTCCAGATCTTAGACACATGTTCCATGCGGTCCTGTACCTCGGCTACCAGTTCCTCTGCCCTCTGTATGGCTCGTAGCTCTTTATGCCATTCCGACAGGGAAGGAACCACCACCGTTTTCCAGTGGCGTGGAATGACAGCCTTGGCTGCAGCTAGTATATGTCGGAGCATGCTCTTTTTTTGGGAGGCAAGGGTGCAAGGTAGTAGAGAGAGGAGAGCAATCTGCGGGGTGTGTGGAATCGTTTTGCCTGCATACTTCTCGTAGATGGCAAAGACACCTTCCCAAAAGCGTTGGAGCAGGGGGAATTCCCACCAAATATGGAGGAGAGAACCCTCTGTGGTGTGGCATCTCCAGCACCTGTCAGACACTTCTGGATACATTCGATGCAACAGGGTCGGGCACCGGTACCAACGGGATAAAATTTTATAATTCTTTTCCTTGGAGTGCGAGTCGAAGGACAGACTATGCGAGAAAGAGCACATTTTCAACTCATCTTCCGGGGTAAAGGTGACACTAAGGTCCCCCTCCCAGGCAGAGAAAAAGGGCGGTCTGTCCGTGTTGCTCAGAGTAAGAAGAAGAGTGTACAATCTGGACAATGTGCCTGACTCACCACCCGAGGACAGAATCCATTTCCAGCTCCGTAAGCTCTAGGCTCGTAGGAAGACCCACTGAGGAGGCTTGGAGAAAGGAGCAGAGCTGATTGTATGCGAACCAGGACAGGGTTGTATCAGGACACTGCGCCTGCAATTCAGGCAAAGTCGGGATCTTTGAGGAGATCAAAACATGGTGTATCCTAGGGGAGTCACCTGCCCGCCATATCAGAAAGGAAGAGTGTGTCATGCCTGGGCCAAAAGCCGGATTAGCGAACAACGGAGTCATCAGTCCGGGACGATGAGAAAGGTCATGTCTAGTCACCCAAAGGTCCCACACACAAAATGCATGTTTGGCCAGATACGGCCAATCCGAGACAGAGTCCCGATCTGTCTTCATAAGCCAGGGTGCAGTGGCCAGAGTCAGAGGAGCCAGGGCCCCCTCGAGAGTCACCCAACGTTTCGTGGCTGAGTTATGGGCCCAGTCTATTATCCTGGACAAGACAGCCGCAGCATGATACAGGCGGAGGTCCGGTATTCCCGTCCCACCCCGTGATTTGTGCTTGGTGAGAAGTTTGACACTCAATCTCGCCCTAGCGTTACCCCAAACATATCTGACAAAGGCACGCTGAAGCTGTTTGAAGTATGTAGCCGGAACGTGGATTGGCACTGTTTGAAAGACATAGAGGAAGCGCGGCAACACATCCATTTTGAGAACGTTCATCCGACCAAACCACGAGATGAAGGAGCGGTGGTAGGATTGGAGCAATGCCCTGCAGTGGGAGATAGTTCAGCAGAAACAGCAACTCCACGCGTGAGGGGATCTGGATTCCCAAGTAGGTAATGCTCTCTTTCTGCCACTTAAAAGAAAAATTCTCCTGTAGCAGAGAGAGTTCATGAGGGGTCAGTGAGATGTTAAGGCCCTCAGTTTTGGAAAGATTCACCCTAAAGTTGCTGAGTCCGCCAAACTGTTCAAACTCTTTCAGAACTGCCGGGAGAGATACATGTGGGCGTGTGACATAAAGAAGCAAATCATCGGCGTAGAGCGCCAGTTTATGATGTTCGCCCCTAACCTCTACACCTGACACGTGGGGATTATTGCGTAGCGCGACAGCAAGATGTTCCATCGTGATGATGTAAAGCAGGGCTGACAAAGGGCACCCCTGCCTTGTGCCATTTCTGATCGGGAAGGCCTCCGATAGGGATCCGTTTGTCCTGACCCTGGCCGAAGGAGAAGAGTACAGGGCCATAACTCTGGCGATGAAGTCAGATCCAAGACCCAACTGAGTCAGGGATGCAACCAAGAACTGCCAACGGACCCTGTCGAAGGCCTTCTCCGCATCGACAGATAAGAGACAAAATTTGGTAGAGGTGGTGGTGGCATGGGCTATCAGCGTGATAGTGCGCAGGGTGTTATCCCGACCCTCCCTCCCCGGAACAAAACCGACTTGGTCGTAATTTATGGCCTGGGGGATAATCAAATTCAGTCTAGCAGCCAGGACCTTCGAGTATAGCTTTATGTCGCAATTGATAAGCGAAATCGGTCTGTAGCTACTACACTGAGATGGATCCTTCCCCGGCTTGGGTAGGACCACGATGTGGGCCTCCAAGGCTTGTTTTGGGAACCCATTAGTTGCCGAAATGGAATTAAATACCTTAGTCATAAAGGGGAGTAGCCGCTCCTTAAACGCTTTAAAAAACACCGCCGTATAACCGTCCGGGCCCGGGCTCTTCCCATTTTTCAATGCTGTTATAGCCGCCCCCAACTCCCCTTCACTAAAGGGCATATCCAGATCGTCCTTGGCCTCTAGATCTACTACTGGTAGGGCCGTGGCCTCGACGTAGTCCCGTATTTTCTCCTCCAGCGTGGGGGCAGGAAGGTCCGAGTAGCGCCCAACCAGGGCGTACAGGGAACTGTAGTAGGTTTTAAATTCTGCGGCAATCAGCCGGGGATCATGGATTTGCGCCCCCGTCTGATTCCTAAGGAAAGGGATATATGTCGGACCCGTGCGCGGGTGAAGGTATCGGGCCAAGGCCCTTCCACATTTGTTAGCGTTCGCATAGAGATAACCTTTGTATCTACTCTTCTGAGTGTTGTCAATAGTAGTGATGCATGCTTTAAGTTGCGTCCTAATGTCTGCTAGTTTCGGCAACAGTAATGGGTCTGACGTTCGCTTATGTTGTTTGGACAGGTTGTCAAGGTCACTGAGCAAAGCCCTGACCTTGGCCGAACGCTCCTTTTTCATCCGGGAACCCTGCTGAATGCAGATTCCCCTCACTATGCATTTCAGGGCCTCCCACTGCAGAGGGAGGGGAGTCGGGTCATGCTCATGAACACTCAGAAATTCCGATATGGCTTTCTCTATCTCTGACTTACACACCAAATCCTTCAGCAGCGAATCGTTGAGCCGCCACGTCCACTCAGTAGGAACACCGCCCGGTATAGCCAAAGAAAGAAACACCGGACAGTGATCCGACCAAAGTGCCGTGCCTATGGTGGCGCTCGGAGAGTGAACTAACGCATTATGAGAAAGAAACAACATATCTATCCGACTGTAGGAGTCATGAGCAGGGGAGTAGTATGAATAATCTCTGTCTGTCGGGTGCAGGATCCTCCACACATCCACTAATCTATAGGTGTAGAGGGAATTTTTCATCGAGGTTACAACCGATTTAGGGACAACCGACCTCCCCGCCGAAGTATCCAAGAGTGGGTCTAGAGTTAGGTTACAGTTGCCCCCCAGGATCAACGTGCCCTCCAGGAATGTGTCAGCTTCTAGAAGGATATCGCTGAGAACCCTGCCCTGGTTTGCATTAGAGAGATAAATGGAGCCTACTGTGTATAAGGTAGAAGCTATGCGTAGTTTGACAAAAGCATACCGACCATTTTTGTCCACAAATGTATCCAGAAGGTCGTGCGGGAGTGATCTGTGGATGGCTATAGATACCCCTTTAGATTTTGCCTTAGGGTTGGTGCTGTGTAGCCAGTAGGTGAAGTGCCGATTCTGCAGCCGAGGCACATGGTCCGCACGGAAGTGTGTCTCCTGTAGTAAGAGAAGTTGAACACGTTGTTTATGCATAGCATATGTTATGTGTGACCGTTTCACTGGCTCATTAAAGCCGCGTACATTGAATGAGGCCACCTTTAGCGACAGCGGCGCCATGTTAATGCTAGGGTCGAAAACCAGGGGGGGAGACAGGGACACAGGGAGGGGGGAAGGGGGGGGAACACACAGACAGACAAAGACACCAAAAAACAAATGTGGACGAAACACCATAGAAACAAGGGCTCACAGAAGAGGCCCTGTAACTGTAGAGACCTAGGCTCTGCAGAAATAGAGAGATAATTTCCAACCAGCGCACAAGGCGCTAACCTATAAGTGGAACCTGACTAGCAATAACAGAAGCGGCTCCCGCCGCGAGGTAAACATTGGTGAGTAAACTGAACACTATATCCATCCTACCAGAGATAAAGAAAATAGTTGCAGAAAACAACCACATAACACAGAACAAACGGGCTGTAGAGAGGCTACATGCCCAGCACCCGGTACTCATAGTTTACTGCCCGAGGGCACAAAAGAGAAAGGATAGATGTCGCCTATGAAATACAGTCAGAACAGAGGAGTGGAACAAACTCAACAGCTGTAAACATATAACTCGTCATAGAACACGTGACTATGGGAATAGACAGTCGAGGCACATTTTCCTCAGCCTTCGGCCCCCATGTTGTCAGGTGGCGGCATGTTTGCATATCCTGCATCGGGCATGGCGGGGATTAGTGACCACCCTGGTAGGTTCACTTCAGGGAGGCCGAGGGCATGGAGGAACCGAGGCACATCCGCAGGGTCCTTGAGTGTGTGGCGCCTTCCCCCGTGTCTAACCACCAGCTGGAAGGGAAACCCCCACATGTAGGGAATCTCCCGGTCGCGGAGCAACTCCAACACAGGGCGCAATGCACGGCGCTGAGACAAGGTGTGCCGCGAGAGATCTTGTAGCAAGGTTAAAGGCGCGCCATCAAAGTCAATGGGTCCCTCTCCCCTAGCTTTCCGCATGATCTCCTCTTTTATTGAATAATAGTGGAGCCGACATATGACATCCCGAGGTCTGTTGGGATCAGGGCTGACTGGACCCAAAGCTCTGTGGGCTCTGTCGATTTCCAAATCCCTAGATACAGGACGTTTCAGGATAGAGCCAAACACCCCTTGCAGGGTAGGGATTAAATCCACTGTTTTCGTTGCTTCTGGCAGACCTCGTATCCTAATATTATTGCGCCTGCTTCTATTTTCGTTGTCGTCGTGCAGGCGATACAGCTGAGCAATATGATAGTCATGTGCATCCACACGGGTCACAGTTTCCTCTAATTGCACTGAAACGGCAGCATGGTCTGCAGCTAACTCTTCCACCTTAGCATCTGTTGTTTGAATAGCTGCTCTGATAAATGTAAGTTCTTGTTTATAGGAGTTTTCAAGACACTGCACAAAATGTTCCATCTCCTGCCTCGTGGGCAACAATTTCATATGCTCCTTCCAGTCCCAGGGAGGAGATGCCTGAGGGGGAGACTGAGTGTGGGCATGTACAGTCCCGGGTGTTGTAAGACCGCCATCAGCAGGGAGTAAGGGGGACGCCATGTGCTCTGGCGAAAATGGCGCCGCCTCCACAGACAGTGTGCTGCTGCTAACTGCTTCCGCTGCCAGGGAGGCTACTGGGGACGTCTCCTCTCCTCTCACCCGCACCGGCACAGTGTCGGGGGTCTCCGCCACCTCTATACTGTCTCCGACTGACCTTGCGCTCTTGTGCTTGCCCCAGGGGGTCCCCGGCTTATCTGCCCGACCGCCCCTCACTTCCTGCAGGGGATCCCGCGGCCGCGCTCCGGCTTGGATATAAGCGTCCAGGCTGCTCTGTCGGGGTGCTGAGCGGAGACACCGGGTGCCTGGCTGTGTCTGCCGCTTGTTCCTGCTCATGTGGCCGTCGGCTCAGCAGGTTACAGGAGGGATGGAGTGGTATAACGGAACCTCGCGGCGGGAGCACTGCGGATCTGCTTCCTCACTCCGCCATCGCTAGGCCACGCCCCCCACAAGTAAAAACATTAGACATATATGGCTTTTTTTTCTCTCATTCATATATTATATGCTCTGTTCTTATCTGTTGTCTACAGCTTCTTCTACATCCCAACTCACAACTACTACAACCACCTCACCTACCACTACAGGTAAGTTTCCTCTAAAAATAGTAGGCCTCAGAAGTTAAGAAAGCCGCTTCAAGTAAGTACTATAGACAGATATGGTTCCTTCCATTTGTAACCAGAACATTATCAGGAAGGTAACATCTAAGTAAAACATTTATAGTTGGTGGATTTATAGCACAGACTTTTTATTACAGCTCCTTCGACATCACAAATGACAACTGCAACCACCTCACCTACAACTACAGGTACGTTTTCTTTCCAACAGCGGTCAAGATTTGAAAAGACTTATTCGTAAATGCTTTCCTACTTAGATGCCATACAGAAATACCTAGGACAACACTGTTGGGTTATGTTCCCACAGTATCTTTTTTTGGCATTTTATGGCTGCCTTTTTGAAGAGCCACCATTTTGGCACCAAAATGTGTGAATATTCTGCAAATGAGGGCTGTAGTTTGGAAAATTATGGCTATGTTCACACAACATATTTTTTCGTATTTCTACGGCCGTTGTTGCCAATTGCAACAACGGCCATAGTTTATATGAGAGAATATGTTGGCCGGGTGTCTATGGGATCCTGGCTGGAGCGTATACACATAGTATGCGCTCCGGCCGGGACCCCTCGCGGCGCCGCAAACAACTGACATTGTGCAAGAATGGACTGCTATCAGTCAGGATTTTGTCCAGAAGTTGATTGAGAGCAGCCGGGGAGAATTGCAGAGGTCCTGAAGAAGAAGGGTCAACACTGCAAATATTGACTTGCTGCATTAACTCATTCTAACTGTTAATATACAGTTTTTGTGACTCATGATATGATTGCAATTATATTTCTGTATGTGATAAAAACATCTGACAAACACACATAAAAAACAGAAGGCAGCAGATCATGTGAAAATATAATATTTGTGTCATTCTCAAAACTTTTGGCCATGACTGTACACAGATATGGTTCCTTCCATTTATAACCAGAACGTCTTGACAGGAAGGTAACATCTAAGTACAACATTTATAGTTGGTGATGTTATAGTACTTACTTTTTATTACAGCTTCTTCAACATCACAATTGACAACTACAACCTCCTCATCTACAGCTACAAGTAAGTTTTCTTATAATTATTATTATTATTATTATTATTAATAATAATAATAATAATAATAATAATAATAAAATTAATAATTATAATGATCAAGATGTGAAATGTATTATTTTTGATGTTTTACTACTGAGATGTCACAAGGTAATACCGAAGACTACACTGCTAAAAGGGTTATCTCTTCAATATAAACTCTGACCATACAGATGTGTCTATTCTTATCTTATCTCTAAACCAGTTATATGTAGTGATATCTGCTGTAAGATTTCCAGAATATCAGATTCATATGCCAGTCATTTTTGATTGAAAGGCGAGGAAAAATATGAGTTGCCATGCACATCCCACCACTATATCTTAAGGCTATGTTCACACAGCGGCCGTACTTTGTGCGCTGTGAGACACTGTCTTATTTTCTATGGGATCCCGGCCGGAGCGTATACACATAGTATACGCTCCGGCCAGGATCCCATGCGGCGCCACAAAGAACTGGCATGTCAGTTTTTTGCGGCTGCAATTCAGTGAATTGCGGCCGTAGAAACCCATGTCAGTTCACACAATGAAGCGAACGTCTCCGGGCGCTTGCTTCATTGTATCTTATAGGGAGTTCTGATGCGGGCGCGCTCTGATGCGCCCGCATCATAATACTGTGGCCGGAAAGATCATCTGGCCAGTACTTAAGTACCGGCCGGGATGATCTTTGCAGAGACCGGCCGGGTCACGGAACGGATGGTCTCTTACATAGTGTGAACATAGCCTAAGACTGTAGTGAATCTCAGGATTGAAACCCAAGGCTATCATTAACTTTTAACACAACTGATGATGTCAAAAGTAACTGCAAATGACACTTCAAATAGCAACCTTTTACAGATCTAGTAGAGCAAAGATGATAATAATGTGTTTATCTTCTGCACAATTTTGTTAACATCTTCTTATCTTAACTTAAAGGAATTCCTATTGACACTGTAATAAACACAACCACTACCGTACCCTCAACAAGTAGGAAAATCAGACATATACAGTATGGCTACTTCTTCTATCATTCATGTAATATATGATCTATACTTCTCTACTGTCTACAGCTTCTTCTACATCAAAAATCACAACTACTACAACCCCCTCCCCTACCACTACAGGTAAGTGTCCTCTAACATTTTGGTTGTCAGAGAAACTTTTCTTGTCTGATGTTTGATATATAAAGAGAAATAAGAAAGCAGCTTTCAAATGTAACTGACGTAAAGTTGCTCATAAACTTTGGACACAATTGCTCTACAAACTTTTTATATTTATCCCTACAGAAACCTCAACAACTACAGACTGTCCGGATTGTGTGAGCACTTCCACTTCCACCCGTCCTTCTCCGAGTAAGTACTATACACAGTATGGTTCCTTTCACCTATAACCAGAACGTCTTTTCTGGAAGGTAACATCTAAGTTCTACATTTATAGTTGGTAGCTCTATAACATTGACTTTTCATTACAGCTTCTTCGACTTCACAATTGACAACTACAACCTCCTCACCTACAGCTACAAGTAAGTTTTCTTATATTTCTTATATATTTTCTTATATATAAGATATGAAAGGTTCTATTTTTTATGGTTTCCTGCTTAAATGTCACAAGGTAATACCTAGGACCACACCGCTAAAAGGGTTATCCCAGCAATATAAACTCTGTCCATACAGATGTGTCTATTCTCATCTTATCTCTAAACCAATTATATGTAGTGATACCGGCTGTAGGATTTCCAGCTTTTCATAGCTGATAGTGGCCATGACCTTCTCTTACTTAAGTAAAAACACTGTGTAAGTCTATGATAGGAGAGACAGAGGTTGTTTTCTATAACTCTAAAGTGAACTGATAACTTTTTGGGATTTTGTGATGATAGGTGTCAGGAAAAATTAATTTCCTTAAATTATTCAAGAGAAAGATTAGACTGGACACATCTATACGCCATATGTGTATATGAGGATCATAAAAACCCACTATTGAGACCCCTACCTTGATTTAGAGCAGTGATCTGCCAGCAACCAGTGGTTTTGTTCTATTGTATTAAATAGCTTTGACACTCTGATATTAATCCAGCTATTCATGATAAGAAATCAGATCCCTGCTTAGTCATAACGGAAAATTTGTGACCATAATGTTAAAATAATTATCCCATTGTTATTATTATAACCCCCATTCATATACCCCATTTGGGCTACACAGACATCATAGAGATCCCCTATTGGTACCACCTCTATGATTTAGAGCAGAGATTCAGTAACAAGCTTCAGCTTTAGCTCTGGAGGACTCTTGGCTTGGCTATTATAATAATAGTAGGTAAAAATAACATAAGCTTTTGGTTACAGCTTCCTCTACATCACAAATGACAACTATATCCTCTTCACTCGAGACTAGAAGTAAGTTTCATCCAACTGTGGCAGTGGTCAGAGTAACCTGTATTCTCTGTAGTTCTGGTTATTCACTGCTCTCAGTATTGGGTTCCTACTTAGAGGCTACAAAGGGACAACCTGGGACTATGATATTAAAGTGTTGTCCCACCAGGGTATCCCTAGTATATATGTTCTGTTAGGCTATATAATTTAGTTCAGAGACCAACACTATGACTGAGTGAGGGGGTCAAGACTATAATTATAACCCCTATCCATATACCCCATTTGGGGTATATAGACATCATAGAGATCCACTATTGGGACCACCTCTATGATTTAGAGCAGAAATCCAGTAACAAGCCTTGGCTCTTGCTCTGGAGGACCTTGGCTTCTAAATATTTCATTCATAACACTGATAACATTGGCTTTTGGTTACAGCTTTTTCACAAATGACGACTATGTCGTCCTCACCTGAGACTACAAGTGACAAAAATGGCAGAGGTCAGAATAACTTGTATTCTCTGATGTTCTGGTTATTCGCTGCTCTCAGTAATACAGGCTACTAAGGAAAATCTGGGACCATGATATTAAAGGGTTGTTCCTTCAAGGTACCCCAGTATGTATATCCTTTTAGGATATATAGTTCTTATAGAGACCACGACTATGATCGAGTGGACGTCTGGTGTTTTTGCTCTGGATGAGTGTTGCTGTCTACGTATTGCATTGTTGGTGATGATATAACATTGGCTTTTGGTTACAGCTCCTTCAACATCACAAATGACAACTACAACCGTCTCATCTCTGACTACAAGTAAGTTTCTTCTCACAGTGGAGGAGGTCAGTGAAACCTTTATTCTATGATGTGTAGTCAGCTGACTATGTTGCTATCTATACTGCCTTAAAGCATTATTCTCATTTTTAGTAATTTGATGCCACCAGACAGGTCAAAATAGACCAATCCCATCGGGTCTTACTCCTGAGACCTTCCTTCTGCAATCCCAAGATACAGTCTGAGGGAGTGTGCAGCAATGCTCTCCACTCCCCAACCTCCCTCAACCAATACCAGGAGTGGATTAAAAACACAAAAAAGGATCTGTTCACACAATGTTGTAATTGAGTGGATGGCCGCCATTTAATGGCAAATATTTGCTGTTATTTTAAAACAACAGCTGTTCTATTGAAATAATGGCAGTTATTTACCGTTATATGGCGGCCATCCACTCAATTTCAACATTGTGTGAACAGATCCTTTCTGTGTTTCTAATCCACTTCTGGTTTTGGTTGCAATATGAGAACCACAATACTGACTGAAATATACGTAGTGTGAACATGGCCTTATAGTTACGCCCCATTTGGGCTATATAGACTTCATAGAGATCCACTATTGGGATCAACTCTATGATTTAGAGCAGAGATCCAGTAACAAGCTTTACCTCTGAAGGACACTTGGCTTCTAAGTATTACATTCATAGTAGGTGAAAATAACATTGGCTTTTGGTTACAGCTTTTTCACAAATGACAACTATGTTCTCCTCACCTGAGACCACATGTGTCGTCCAACAATAGTAGAGTTCAGAGTAACCTCTATTCTCTGTAGTGTTAGTTATTCACTGCTCTCAGTTTTGGGTTCCTACTTACAAGCTACTAAGGAAAACCTGGGACCATTATATTATAGGGTTTCTCTATCAAGGTATCCCTAGTACAAATGCTCAGTCATATATAGTTGTTATAGACATCACCACTAGGATTGAGTGGGGGGTCAGGTGTTTTTGCTCTGGAGTATTGTTGCTGTCTAAGTATTGCATTGTTGGTGATGTAATAACATTGGCTTTTGGTTACAGCTCCTTCAACATCACAAAAGACAACTACAACCATCTCAACTCTGACTACAAGTAAGTTTTTTTCTCCAGTGGTGGCGGTACGAGAAACCTTTAGTCTATGATGTGTAGCCAGCTGATTATGCAGACAGGTCAAACATGACTGATGTATCATGTCTCAATCCTGAGACCTGCTGCGATCCCAAGATACAGTCTGAAGGAGTGTGGAACAGTGGTCTCCACTCCCCAGCCTGCAGAACATCCGGCTCATATGCCAGTCACATTTTCTTTCCCTCCACTGTACCTTGAGGCTGTAGTGGGTCTCAGGATTGAAACCCGATGCAATCAGTTACTTTTGACATTTGATGATGTCAGAAGTTACTGCAAATGACAATGACCATTTCAAGATCTAGTACAACAAAGATGATAATGTGTTTACCTCCTGCACAATTTCATGAGCATCTTCTTATCCTAAAGGAATTCCTACCGACGCTGTAAAAACCACAACCACTACCGGACCCTCCACACGTAAGAACATTAGACATTTACGGCTCCTTGATCTCTCATTCATGTATTATATGATCCATTCTTGTCAATTGTTTACAGCTTCCTCTACATCACAACTTACAACTACTACAACCACATCACCTAACACTACAGGTAAGTGTCTGAAGTGTCTGAAGTTTATTGTCTGATGTGTAATATATATAGTAGTAAGAAAGCAGCTCTCAAATGTATCTCACATAAAGTTGCTCATAAACTTTGGACACAATTTTTTCACAATCCCTACAGAAAACTCAACAACTACAGTCTGGATTGTGTGATCACTTCCACTAGCACCCGTCCTACTACGAGTAAACACTTTAGTATACACAGATATGGTTCCTTTCATTTATAGCCAAAACGTCTTTTCAAGAAAGTAAAATCTAAGTACTACATTTATAGCATGGACTTTTTATTGCAGCTTCTTCAACATCACAATTGACAACTACGACCCCTTCACCTACAACTACAAGTAAGTTTTCCTAATAATAATAATCAACATATGAAAAGTCTTACTTTTTTATAGTTTCCTGCTTAGATGTTACAAAAGAATACCTAGGACCACGCTGCTAAAAAGAGTTATCCCATTAATATAACCTCTGTCCATACAAATGTGTCTGTCCTCAACTTATCTCTAAACCAAATATATGTAGTTATACCTGCTGTAAGATTTCCAGCTTTTTTTTTTAGATAACAGCGGCCATGACCTTTTCTTACTAAGTATTAACAATGTTTAAATCTATGAAAGGTGAGACAGAGTGTGTTTTCTATAGCTTAAAGTGCATCGATAACTTTTCACGATTTTGTGTTGATACGTTGTAAGGAAAAATTATTTCCTTTACTTATCCAATGGAAAGGTGAGGCTGGACACACCTGTGTGCCATATGTGTATATGAAGGTCATAGAAACCCACTACTGAGACCACCACCATCATTTAGAGCAGCAATTTGTCAGCAACCAGTGGCTCTTGCTCTGTAGTTTCACCATCTATTATTTTGAATACCATTAACTATTCTTTACAGCTCCTTCTACATCACGAATGGAAACCACCACCATCTCACCTATGACTACAAGTATGTTTTGTTTTTTATTTAAACAATGTTTTAGGTCAGTGAAACATGTCTGATATTTATCCCATTTATCTATTATCCCATTATTATAACCCCAATCCATATGCCCCCTTTGGGGTATATACACATCATAGTGATACAATATTGGGACCACCTCTTTGATGTCATTAGACATGTAAAAAGTTATAGGCCCACCTGTTCTCATTCCTGAGATCCTAGTATACAATCGGTGAGTGTGCAGCATTGCACTCCACCCCGGCCAGCAGAAAATCCAATTCATTTGCTCCATAGACTGTAATGAAGTGAACAAAGAAAATTTGATTAAAAGCCGAGGAGAAATATGAGCTGCCATGCACTTCCCCTTGCTGTGTCAAGAATTATCAGTAACATTTGACATGTCTGATTACATCAGAAGTTATTGCAAACGACAGTAACACTTTGTTGGCAACCCTGTCCAGATTTGGTAGGGTCAAGACGGATTAACTTCCCCAATGTGTTTAGCTCCTGAAAAATTTTAGTTAACATCTTTTTACCCTAACCTAAAGGAATTCCTACCAACACTGTAATAAACACAACCATTGCCGGACCCTCAACAAGTAAAAACATTAGACATATATGGCTCCTTTTTCTCTCATTCATATATTATATGCTCTGTTCTTATCTGTTGTCTACAGCTTCTTCTACATCCCAACTCACAACTACTACAACCACCTCACCTACCACTACAGGTAAGTTTCCTCTAACAATAGTAGGCCTCAGAAGTTAAGAAAGCCGCTTCAAGTAAGTACTATAGACAGATATGGTTCCTTCCATTTGTAACCAGAACATTATCAGGAAGGTAACATCTAAGTAAAACATTTATAGTTAGTGGATTTATAGCACAGACTTTTTATTACAGCTCCTTCGACATCACAAATGACAACTGCAACCACGTCACCTACAACTACAGGTACGTTTTCTTTCCAACAGAGGTCAAAATTTGAAAAGACTTATTCGTAAATGCTTTCCTACTTAGATGCCATACAGAAATACCTAGGACAACACTGTTGGGTTATGTTCCCACAGTATCTTTTTTTGGCATTTTATGGCTGCCTTTTTGAAGAGCCACCATTTTGGCACCAAAATGTGTGAATATTCTGCAAATGAGGGCTGTAGTTTGGAAAATGTGGCCTTAGTTTGCAAATTATGGCTATGTTCACACAACATATTTTTTCGTATTTATACAGCCGTTGTTGCCAATTGCAACAACGGCCATAGTTTATATGAGAGAATATGTTGGCCGGGTGTCTATGGGATCCTAGCTGGAGCGTATAAACATAGTATGCGCTCCGGCCGGGACCCCTCGCGGCGCCGCAAACAACTGACATTGTGCAAGAATGGACGGCTATCAGTCAGGATTTTGTCCAGAAGTTGATTGAGAGCAGCCAGGGAGAATTGCAGAGGTCCTGAAGAAGAAGGGTCAACACTGCAAATATTGACTTGCTGCATTAACTCATTCTAACTGTTAATATAAGGTTTTGTTACTCATAATATTATTGCAATATCTGCTGATTTTCCAAATATCAGATTCATATGCCAGTCATTTTTGATTGAAAAGCGAGGAAAAATATGAGTTGCCATGCACATCCCACCACTATATCTTAAGGCTATGTTCACACAGCGGCCGTACTTTGTGCGCTGTGAGACACTGTCTTATTTTCTATGGGATCCCGTCCGGAGCGTATACACATAGTATACGCTCCGGCCAGGATCCCATGCGGCGCCACAAAGAACTGGCATGTCAGTTTTTTGCGGCTGCAATTCAGTGAATTGCGGCCGTAGAAACCCATGTCAGTTCACACAATGAAGCGAACGGCTCCGGCCGCTTGCTTCATTGTATCTTATAGGGAGTTCTGATGCGGGCGCGCTCTGATGCGCCCGCATCATAATACTGTGGCCGGAAAAATCATCTGGCCGGTACTTTATTACCGGCCGGGATGATCTTTGCAGAGACCAGCCGGGTCACGAAACGGATGGTCTCTTACGTAGTGTGAACATAGCCTAAGACTGTAGTGAATCTCAGGATTGAAACCCAGTGCTATCATTAACTTTTAACACAACTGATGATGTCAAAAGTAACTGCAAATGACACTTCAAATAGCAACCTTTTACAGATCTAGTAGAGCAAAGATGATAATAATGTGTTTATCTTCTGCACAATTTTGTTAACATCTTCTTATCTTAACTTAAAGGAATTCCTATTGACACTGTAATAAACACAACCACTACCGCACCCTCAACAAGTAGGAAAATCAGACATATACAGTATGGCTACTTCTTCTATCATTCATGTAATATATGATCTATACTTCTCTACTGTCTACAGCTTCTTCTACATCACAAATCACAACTACTACAACCCCCTCACCTACCACTACAGGTAAGTGTCCTCTAACATTTTGGTTGTCAGAGAAACTTTTCTTGTCTGATGTTTGATATATAAAGAGAAATAAGAAAGCAGCTTTCCAATGTAACTGACATAAAGTTGCTCATAAACTTTGGACACAATTGCTCTACAAACTTTTTATATTTATCCCTACAGAAACCTCAACAACTACAGACTGTCCGGATTGTGTGAGCACTTCCACTTCCACCCCTCCTTCTCCGAGTAAGTACTATACACAGTATGGTTCCTTCCACCTATAACCAGAACGTCTTTTCTGGAAGGTAACATCTAAGTTCTACATTTATAGTTGGTAGCTCTATAACATTGACTTTTCATTATAGCTTCTTCGACTTCACAATTGACAACTACAACCTCCTCACCTACAGCTACAAGTAAGTTTTCTTATATTTCTTATATATTTTCTTATATATAAGATATGAAAGGTTCTATTTTTTATGGTTTCCTGCTTAAATGTCACAAGGTAATACCTAGGACCACACCGCTAAAAGGGTTATCCCAGCAATATAAACTCTGTCCATACAGATGTGTCTATTCTCATCTTATCTCTAAACCAATTATATGTAGTGATACCGGCTGTAGGATTTCCAGCTTTTCATAGCTGATAGCGGCCATGACCTTCTCTTACTTAAGTAAAAACACTGTGTAAGTCTATGATAGGAGAGACAGAGGTTGTTTTCTATAACTCTAAAGTGAACTGATAACTTTTTGGGATTTTGTGATGATAGGTGTCAGGAAAAATTAATTTCCTTAAATTATTCAAGAGAAAGATTAGACTGGACACATCTATACGCCATATGTGTATATGAGGATCATAAAAACCCACTATTGAGACCCCTACCTTGATTTAGAGCAGTGATCTGCCAGCAACCAGTGGTTTTGTTCTATTGTATTAAATAGCTTTGACACTCTGATATTAATCCAGCTATTCATGATAAGAAATCAGATCCCTGCTTAGTCATAACGGAAAATTTGTGACCATAATGTTAAAATAATTATCCCATTGTTATTATTATAACCCCCATTCATATACCCCATTTGGGCTACACAGACATCATAGAGATCCCCTATTGGTACCACCTCTATGATTTAGAGCAGAGATTCAGTAACAAGCTTCAGCTTTAGCTCTGGAGGACTCTTGGCTTGGCTATTATAATAATAGTAGGTAAAAATAACATAAGCTTTTGGTTACAGCTTCCTCTACATCACAAATGACAACTATATCCTCTTCACTCGAGACTAGAAGTAAGTTTCATCCAACTGTGGCAGTGGTCAGAGTAACCTGTATTCTCTGTAGTTCTGGTTATTCACTGCTCTCAGTATTGGGTTCCTACTTAGAGGCTACAAAGGGACAACCTGGGACTATGATATTAAAGTGTTGTCCCACCAGGGTATCCCTAGTATATATGTTCTGTTAGGCTATATAATTTAGTTCAGAGACCAACACTATGACTGAGTGAGGGGGTCAAGACTATAATTATAACCCCTATCCATATACCCCATTTGGGGTATATAGACATCATAGAGATCCACTATTGGGACCACCTCTATGATTTAGAGCAGAAATCCAGTAACAAGCCTTGGCTCTTGCTCTGGAGGACCTTGGCTTCTAAATATTTCATTCATAACACTGATAACATTGGCTTTTGGTTACAGCTTTTTCACAAATGACGACTATGTCGTCCTCACCTGAGACTACAAGTGACAAAAATGGCAGAGGTCAGAATAACTTGTATTCTCTGATGTTCTGGTTATTCGCTGCTCTCAGTAATACAGGCTACTAAGGAAAATCTGGGACCATGATATTAAAGGGTTGTTCCTTCAAGGTACCCCAGTATGTATATCCTTTTAGGATATATAGTTCTTATAGAGACCACGACTATGATCGAGTGGACGTCTGGTGTTTTTGCTCTGGATGAGTGTTGCTGTCTACGTATTGCATTGTTGGTGATGATATAACATTGGCTTTTGGTTACAGCTCCTTCAACATCACAAATGACAACTACAACCGTCTCATCTCTGACTACAAGTAAGTTTCTTCTCACAGTGGAGGAGGTCAGTGAAACCTTTATTCTATGATGTGTAGTCAGCTGACTATGTTGCTATCTATACTGCCTTAAAGCATTATTCTCATTTTTAGTAATTAGATGCCACCAGACAGGTCAAACAAGACCAATCCCATCGGGTCTTACTCCTGAGACCTTCCTTCTGCAATCCCAAGATACAGTCTGAGGGAGTGTGCAGCAATGCTCTCTACTCCCCAACCTCCCTCAACCAAAACCAGGAGTGGATTAAAAACACAAAAAAGGATCTGTTCACACAATGTTGAAATTGAGTGGATGGCCGCCATTTAATGGCAAATATTTGCTGTTATTTTAAAACAACAGCTGTTGTATTGAAATAATGGCAGTTATTTACCGTTATATGGCGGCCATCCACTCAATTTCAACATTGTGTGAACAGATCCTTTCTGTGTTTTTAATCCACTTCTGGTTTTGGTTGCAATATGAGGACCACAATACTGACTGAAATATACGTAGTGTGAACATGGCCTTATAGTTACGCCCCATTTGGGCTATATAGACTTCATAGAGATCCACTATTGGGATCAACTCTATGATTTAGAGCAGAGATCCAGTAACAAGCTTTAGCTCTTGCTCTGAAGGACTCTTTGCTTCTAAGTATTACATTCATAGTAGGTGAAAATAACATTGGCTTTTGGTTACAGCTTTTTCACAAATGACAAATCTGTTCTCCTCACCTGAGACCACATGTGTCGTCCAACAATAGTAGAGTTCAGAGTAACCTCTATTCTCTGTAGTGTTAGTTATTCACTGCTCTCAGTTTTGTGTTCCTACTTACAAGCTACTAAGGAAAACCTGGGACCATTATATTATAGGGTTTCTCCATCAAGGTATCCCTAGTACAAATGCTCAGTCATATATAGTTGTTATAGACATCACCACTAGGATTGAATGGGGGGTCAGGTGTTTTTGCTCTGGAGTATTGTTGCTGTCTAAGTATTGCATTGTTGGTGATGTAATAACATTGGCTTTTGGTTACAGCTCCTTCAACATCACAAAAGACAACTACAACCATCTCAACTCTGACTACAAGTACGTATTTTCTCCAGTGGTGGCGGTACGAGAAACCTTTAGTCTATTATGTGTAGCCAGCTGATTATGCAGACCGGTCAAACATGACTGATGTATCATGTCTCAATCCTGAGACCTGCTGCGATCCCAAGATACAGTCTGAAGGAGTGTGGAACAGTGGTCTCCACTCCCCAGCCAGCAGAACATCCGGCTCATATGCCAGTCACATTTTCTTTCCCTCCACTGTACCTTGAGGATGTAGTGGGTCTCAGGATTGAAACTCGATGCAATCAGTTACTTTTGACATTTGATGATGTCAGAAGTTACTGCAAATGACAATGACCATTTACAAGATCTAGTACAACAAAGATGATAATGTGTTTACCTCCTGCACAATTTCATGAGCATCTTCTTATCCTAAAGGAATTCCTACCGACGCTGTAAAAACCACAACCACTACCGGACCCTCCACACGTAAGAACATTAGACATTTATGGCTCCTTTATCTCTCATTCATGTATTATATGATCCATTCTTGTCAATTGTTTACAGCTTCCTCTACATCACAACTTACAACTACTACAACCACATCACCTACCACTACAGGTAAGTGTCTGAAGTGTCTGAAGTTTATTGTCTGATGTGTAATATATATAGTAGTAAGAAAGCAGCTCTCAAATGTATCTCACATATAGTTGCTCATAAACTTTGGACACAATTTTTTCACAATCCCTACAGAAAACTCAACAACTACAGTCTGGATTGTGTGATCACTTCCACTACCACCCGTCCTACTACGAGTAAACACTTTAGTATACACAGATATGGTTCCTTTCATTTATAGCGAAACGTCTTTTCAAGAAGGTAACATCTAAATACTACATTTATAGCATGGACTTTTTATTGCAGCTTCTTCAACATCACAATTGACAACTACGACCACTTCACCTACAACTACAAGTAAGTTTTCCTAATAATAATGATCAACATATGAAAAGTCTTACTTTTTTATAGTTTCCTGCTTAGATGTTACAAAGGAATACCTAGGACCACACTGCTAAAAAGGGTTATCCCATTAATATAACCTCTGTCCATATAAATGTGTCTGTTCTCAACTTATCTCTAAACCAAATATATGTAGTGATACCTGCTGTAAGATTTCCAGCTTTTTTTTTTTAGATAACAGCGGCCATGACCTTTTCTTACTAAGTATTAACAATGTTTAAATCTATGAAAGGTGAGTGTGTTTTCTATAGCTTAAAGTGCATTGATAACTTTTCACGATCTTGTGTTGATACGTTGTCAGGAAAAATTATTTGCTTTACTTATCCAATGGAAAGGTGAGGCTGGACACACCTGTGTGCCATATGTGTATATGAAGGTCATAGAAACCCACTAGAGACCACTAGAGGTCATAGAAACCCACTGAGACCACCACCATCATTTAGAGCAGCAATTTGTCAGCAACCAGTGGCTCTTGCTCTGTAGTTTCACCATCTATTATATTGAATACCATTGACTATTCTTTACAGCTCCTTCTACATCACGAATGGAAACAACCACCATCTCACCTATGACTACAAGTATGTTTTGTTTTTTATTTAAACAATGTTTTAGGTCAGTGAAACATGTCTGATATTTATCCCATTTATCTATTACCCCATTATTATAACCCCAATCCATATGCCCCCTTTGGGGTATATACACATCATAGTGATACAATATTGGGACCACCTCTTTGATGTAAAAAGTTATAGGCCCACCTGTTCTCATTCCTGAGATCCTAGTATACAATCGGTGAGTGTGCAGCATTGCACTCCACCCCCGGCCAGCAGAAAATCCAATTCATTTGCTCCATAGACTGTAATGAAGTGAACAAAGAAAATTTGATTAAAAGCCGAGGAGAAATATGAGCTGCCATGCACTTCCCCTTGCTGTGTCAAGAATTATCAGTAACATTTGACATGTCTGATTACATCAGAAGTTACTGCGAACGACAGTAACACTTTATTGGCAACCCTGTCCAGATTTGGTAGGTTCAAGACTGATTAACTTCCCCAATGTGTTTAGCTTCTGAAAAATTTTAGTTAACATCTTTTTACCCTTACCTAAAGGAATTCCTACCAACACTGTAATAAACACAACCATTGCCGGACCCTCAACAAGTAAAAACATTAGACATATATGGCTCCTTTTTCTCTCATTCATATATTATATGCTCTGTTCTTATCTGTTGTCTACAGCTTCTTCTACATCCCAACTCACAACTACTACAACCACCTCACCTACCACTACAGGTAAGTTTCCTCTAAAAATAGTAGGCCTCAGAAGTTAAGAAAGCCGCTTCAAGTAAGTACTATAGACAGATATGGTTCCTTCCATTTGTAACCAGAACATTATCAGGAAGGTAACATCTAAGTAAAACATTTATAGTTGGTGGATTTATAGCACAGACTTTTTATTACAGCTCCTTCGACATCACAAATGACAACTGCAACCACCTCACCTACAACTACAGGTACGTTTTCTTTCCAACAGCGGTCAAGATTTGAAAAGACTTATTCGTAAATGCTTTCCTACTTAGATGCCATACAGAAATACCTAGGACAACACTGTTGGGTTATGTTCCCACAGTATCTTTTTTTGGCATTTTATGGCTGCCTTTTTGAAGAGCCACCATTTTGGCACCAAAATGTGTGAATATTCTGCAAATGAGGGCTGTAGTTTGGAAAATGTGGCCTTAGTTTGAAAATTATGGCTATGTTCACACAACATATTTTTCGTATTACTACGGCCGTTGTTGCCAATTGCAACAACGGCCATAGTTTATATGAGAGAATATGTTGGCCGGGTGTCTATGGGATCCTGGCTGGAGCGTATACACATAGTATGCGCTCCGGCCGGGACCCCTCGCGGCGCCGCAAACAACTGACATGTCAGTTTTCTGCGGCCGCTATTTAGTGAATAGCGGCCGTATGAAATCCTGTCAGTGCACAATATGAAGCAAGCGGTTGCGGCCGCTTGCTTCTTAGTGTGCTGTGAGGAGTTTTGATGCGGGCCCGCATCAGAACTCTGCGGCGGGTCACAGAACGGCCGTTCTCTTACGACATGTGAACATGGCCCTTTGGCTGTATTTTGGTGGCAAAATGATGGCTGTCCAAAAGGTGGCCGTAAAACAGCCAAAGGCTGCGTTCACACTACGTATATTTCAGTCAGTATATGTATATTTCAGTCAGTATATTTCAGTCAGTATTGCAACCAAAACCAGGAGTGGATTGAAAACACAGAAAGGCTCTGTTCACACAATGTTGAAATTGAGTGGATGGCCACCATTTAATGGCAAATATTTGCTGTTATTTTAGAACATCGGCTGTTATATTGAAATAATGGCAGTTATCCATCCACTCAATTTCAACATTGTGTGAACAGATCCTTTCTGTGTTTTTAATCCACTCCTGGTTTTGGTTGCAATACTGACTAAAATATACTGACTGAAATATACGTAGTGTGACCGCAGCCAAAAAGAGATGTTGTGAGAACATAGCCTCAAAGTTATAATCCTATCAAAATAAGTTCTATCTGAGTGGGACAGGATGTATCTATTCTCACCTCATATCTAAACCCAATACATGTATTAATACCTGTCGTAAGATTTCCAGGTTCACATCAAATAGAGGTTTAAGAATAAACACTGTATAAGTCCATGAGAAAAGAGACAGATATTCTTATTTTTTGAGGGAACTGATAACATTTCAGGATATTTTTTTGAAAGCTGTCGTGAAAAAATAATTTCTTTAACTTATCCAAGGGAAATGTGAGGCTGGACACATCCATATGCCATGTGTGTTTATTGATGTAATAGAAACACACTACTGGGACCACCGTCATGATTTAGCAGAAATCTTCCAGCAACCAATGGCTTTTGTTCTGGACTTTCTATTCTTGTCTTTCTATCTATTGCATTAAATAGCATTGACTCTTCCTTACAGCTCCTTCTACATCACAAATGGCAGTAAGAACTACCTCACCTACAACTACAAGTAAGGTTTTTTTTTAAACATTGTTGTAGGTCATTCTCAGGGAAACTAATCTGATATTTATCCAGCTATGCATTGTAAAAAATGACATTCCTGTTTAAAGCCACCAAGAAAAACCTGTGACCATAATGTTAAAAGGATTATCCCATTATTATAAGCCCTATCCATGTGTTGGTGTATATAGACATCAGAGAGACCTAATTTTGGGACCACCTCTATGATTTAGAGCAGAGATTCTGTAACATGCTTTGGCTCTTGCAATGGAGGACTCATATCTTCCAGGTCTTACATCTATTGTTAGTGAATTAATAGCATTGACTTTTCCTTACAGCTTCTTCTACATCACAAGTGACAATGCCAACCACTTCACCTCTGACTACAATTAAGCTTTTCTAGCAATGTTGGAGGGCAGGGAAACCTTTAGTCTTGGATGTTTAGTCAGCAGTTTATTGTCATCAATATAGTGGGGTCCTTACTTAGAGATGACAAAGAAAGACTTGGAACCACAATGTTAAAAAGATAATCCCATAAGGGTAACCCCTGCCCATAGTGTATGTTGTAATAGGGTAAGTAAGAATATTACACATACAGTATATGGCTATTTCTTCTCTCATTCATGCATTTTATGATCCATTATTGTCCATTGTCTACAGCTTCTTCTACATCACAACTCACAACTACTACAACCCCCTCACCTACCACCACAGGTAAGTTTTTGAAGTGTCTGAAGTTTCTTATCTTATGTATGATATATATAGTAGTTAGAAAGCAGCTTTCAAATGTAACTCACTTAAAGTTGCTCATAAACTTTAGACACAATTTTTCTACAATTTT
The DNA here is from genome assembly GCF_027789765.1 of Dendropsophus ebraccatus. Lineage (NCBI taxonomy): Eukaryota > Metazoa > Chordata > Amphibia > Anura > Hylidae > Dendropsophus > Dendropsophus ebraccatus. Next base: position 89,950,210 of record NC_091463.1, read on the forward strand.
TTTATAGTTATCCCTACAGAAACCTCAACAATTACAGACTGTCTGGATTGTGTGAGCACTTCCACTCGTCCTACGAGTAAGTACGATACACAGATATGGTTCCTTCCACCTATAACCAGAACGTCTTTTAATAAAGATAACATCTAAGTACAACATTTATAGCATGGACTTTTTATTACAGCTTCTTTGACATCACAATTGACGACTAGAACCTCCTCACCTACAGCTACAAGTAAATATTCTTAATAATCAAGATACAAAATATCATCTTCTTTATGGTTTCCTGCTTAAATATCACAAAGGAATACCCAGGACCACACTGCTGAAAGGGTTATCTCATTAATATAAACTCTGTCCATACAGATGTGTCTGTTCTCAACTTATTTCTAAACTGAATATATGTAGGTCATGAAGGTCAAAGAAACCCACTACTGAGACCACCGACATCATTTAGAGCAGCCATCTGTCAGCAACCAGTGGCTCTTGTTCTGGAGTTTAACCATCTATTACAATAAATAACATTGACTTTTCTCTACAGCTCCTTCTACATCACAAATGGAAGCAACGACCATCTCATCTATGACTACAAGTAAGCTTTTTTTAACAGTCTTTTAGTTCAGTGAAACATGTCTCTGATATTTATCCCATTTAACTATCATCCCATTATTATAACCCCCATTTTGAGTATATAGACATCATAGAGAGATACGTTTGGGACCACCTCTTTGATGTCATCAGACATAGCAAAAGTTATTGGCCCACTATGTCTCACTCCTCCCAATATACAATCGAGGAGTGTGCTACATTGCACTCCACCCCTGGCCAGCAGAACATGCAATTCAATTGCTCCATAGACTGTAATGAAGTGAACAAAGCATATGGGATTGAAAGTCGAGGAAAAACATTAGCTGCCATGCACTTCCTCATCTGTGTCTTTGGATCGCAGCAAGTCTCAAGAATGATCAGTAACATAACAAATAACATATCGCTGAATTTTTATTAAAGCTCCCTCAACATCAGCTTCCTGCTTAGATGTCACACAGGAATACCTAGGTTCCCACAACGTCTTTTTTTTGGCTATTTTATGGGCGTCTTTTTCAACAGCCACCATTTTGGCACCAAAATATGAGGGTATTCTGCAAATGAGGGCTGTAGTTTAAAAAATATGGCTGTATTTTGGTGCCAAAATGGTGGCGGTCCAAATGGGGGCCGTAAAACAGACCAAAACAGATGTTGTGAGAACATAACCTCAGAGTTATAATCCTATCAAGATAAGTTCTGTCTATGTGGGACAGGATGTATCTATTCTCACCACATCTCTTAACCAAAAGCATGTATTGCTAGCTACCTGTTGTAAGATTTCCAGGTTTTCAAAGCAAATAGAGGTCTATGTTTAAGCACTGTATAAGTCCATGCGAAGAGAAACAGAGGTTCTTATCTAAATGAGATATTTTGAGAGAACTAATAACTAGGGATGAGCGAATATGATTCGATCAATATGGTATTCGATGGAATATTGCGGTATTCGAAAGATTCAAATTCAATCAACTAGTGTGATGAATATGCGGGAAACATTTGAAAGCCCTCCCATCGCAGTTGGTGCTTTTTTAATCCAATCTCCATGCAGGGAGGCCGTGAAGGACCCTGGGAGTATGCATGCAGCGCGAAAGCGGCGTCTACCCTCATTGGATGGCTGAACCACATGACCTCGAATCTTAAATACTTGGCTCCCACCTCTCGACCGCAGATGAGCTTTCAACCTAGCCAGATCTTAGAGCAGGGAGAGATAGGTTTTAGTAGCGTTTTGGTCAGGCAGGCTTACTACTGAACCCAAAAGTCCTTTTCAGGGCTAAGATCCAGCGAAAAAGTCATCTCTGAATCCAAAGCACTTCTCAGTGCTAAGACATAGATGATAGCAACAGCAGCAGCAGCAGCATCATCAGCAGCAGAATCAGCACCTGTATTCATTCCAGTACCCTGTGTGTACAAGTGACTTATAGTGTCCCTGGTTTAGCCTACTAAGGGCAAGTTATACATACTGTTCCAGTAGCCCAGTAAAAGGCACATGATACATATTGTTCCAGTAGCCCAGAAAAAGGCACAACACACATACTGTTCCAGTAATGTTTGTACAGCATGACCCGTGATACGCGTGAATAACATGACGCTCTACGGACGCACATTGGAATCATGTATGTAACGCTGCGCAAGAAATACGAATGAAATGTGTGAACATTGCCGTAAACGTTCGTAAAGCGTTCGCAAATATTTCTCCTTCACAACTGCAAAGAGTGGCACTATACTGCGATTTTGGGGTGTTGGGTGCACCCAGGCATGCTCCCCCTAATGTCCCAGTGTCATTCTAGAGGCATTTGCATCATCTAGGTAGGTTTCATGGGGGACTTGGTGACCTCCAAGTGGTCAAATTTGGATTTCCAAGTGCCGAGAATTTTTTCCCCATAGACTATAATGGGATTGAATATTCGCTCGAATAGTCGAATCTCGGTGCCTATTCGATTCGAATTCTCGAAAGTCGAATATTTCACTACTCGCTCATCTCTACTGATAACATTTGAGGATATTGTGTTGAAAGCTGCTGTGAAAAATGAATTTCCTAAACTTATCCAAGGGAAGTGTGAGGCTGGACACATCTGTATGCAGTATGTGTATATTGATGTAATAGAAACACACAACTGGGACCACCGTCATGATTTAGCAGAAATCTTCCAGCAACCAATGGCTTTTGTTCTGGACTTTCACCATCTATTGCACTAAATAGCACTTACTCTTCCTTAAAGCTCCTTCTACATCACAAATGGCAGTAACAACTACCTCGCCTACAACTACAAGTTAGTTTTTTTTTTTAAGTTTTTGTTTTTTGTTAGGTAAACCTTTAGTCTATGAATTGCAAGAAAGGACATACCTGCTTAAAGCCACCAAGAAAAACCTTTCACCATCATGTTAGAAGGATTGTCCCATTATTATAACCCCCATTCGTGCATTGGGGTATATAGACATCAGAGAGACCCACTATTAGGACCACCTCTATGATTTAGAGCAGAGATTCTGTAACATGCTTTGGCTCGTGCACTGGAGGACTCATATCTTCCAGGTCTTACATCTATTGTTGTAGTGAATTAATAGCATTGACTTTTCCTTACAGCTTCTTCTACATCACAAGTGACAACGTCAACCACTTCACCTCTGACTACAAGTAAGTTTTTCCAGCAATGTTGGAGAACAGGGAAACCTTTAGTCTTGGATGTTTAGCCAGCAATTTACTGTAACCAATATGTTGTTGTCCTTGCTTAGAGGTTCTTCCACTCTGGTTCCTTGTTTCAAAGTACCTTAGTGTCAAATTCAGATGGTACCATCCCAATATTGTGTTTATAGTCGGTGACTTGATACTTTTTTTTTTTTTTTTTATTGCAGCTCCTTCTACAACTACAATCACTCCACCTATGACTACAGGTAAGTGGAGGATTTCATAGAAACCTTTAGTCTCTATAATTCACTGCACTCAGTATTGGGTTCCCACTTAAAGGCTACAAAAGAAAAACTTGGGACCATAATATTAAAGGGTTGTCCCATCAAGGTAATCCTTGTTCACATGCTCTACTGGGGTGGATAGTCATTAGAGAGATTGATTTAGAGCAGATATGAACTAAGAAGTGTCTTTTGTTCTGGTAGACTTCTGCTCTCCAAGTATTGCATTCGTTGTTGGTCATGTGATAACACATTTTTAATATTTTTTTAGGTCCTTCAACATCACAAATGACACCTACACCCATTTCATCTCTGACTACAAGTAAGTGTCTACTAACAGTGGTGGAGGTCAGAGACCCTTTCATCCTATGATGTCTAACCAACTATATTACTACCTGTACTGTCTTTATGGCAATCCAACCTACTTTTCCAAGAAATAACATCAAGCGGTTCAACAAAAACATCAAAGAAATCCTAGGAAATCTGGGCCCATGTGTTTAGCTCCTGCACAGTTTTAGTTAACATCTTCTGCTCTTATTTTGCAGGTCTTCCAACCATCATTTCAATAACCCCAACCACTGCTGCACCATCGACAAGTAAGAACACTAGATGTATAGATGGCTAATTCTTCATGCACATGTTATATAAACTTATCTGCTCATTCTTGTCTGTTATATAGATATCACTACTGAAATCTCATCAAGAACAACTTCTCCAACCTCTATACGTAAGTATTGTTTTATATATCTGTGTTTGTTAGATCTCATGTATGTGGTTCTCGCTATGGCTCCATACAACCTACCATTTGCAGGGGCTGTAATACAGTACCTATAAATGTCTATGTGTACCTACATATGATTCTGCTTTCGTCACATGGAGGTACACAAGACTTTTTCTGCCTGCTTTATGTGAATCCAGCACTAAAAACAAAACAAAAAATGTGGAATGTTCCATTGTGTGCCACATGTGGAGCCACTGCTTCTAGAGGAGAATAGGCAAAATAATAATAATCAGCATCCATTAGAAGGGAACCCAACAGACTCTGTCATACAGCATATGTCGGCATGGCCCTGAGGTGAGCATGGAGCTGTCTCCTTGGAGGCCCACATTATATAGACCTTTCCGATATCTGTATCCGATATCTGACTCTATTTGAAGACCTTTGAATCTTGTAACATCATGAATTGTAAAGGTGACTGGTGTTCCTACCAGTCCAACCAAAGTCCTAATGGTTTATCTGAGTTACCAAACAATGAAACAATTTTTCATAAAGTCTTCTATCTTGTGTAGAAATAACTACAGATATGTCATCGACAACGGACTGTCCAACCTGCACAAGCGTGCACAATAGGGGGCTATAAGTGGGTTAGATTTGTCTAACCTGCTGATAAATCCTCTTTAAAAGGTTGTCATATGAAGACACCTGTCTACATGTTCTATTAGAGTATATGGATGTCATAAAGACCCACTGCTGAGATGGCTTAGAGTGGAGATCCGCTAATAAGCATTAACTCTTACTATGGTCGACTCTTTATGAATATTTATTGTTGGTGATTCGGAAAATCAAATTTTTCCTTACAGCTTCTTCTACATCAGAAATGACAACTACGGCCACTTCTACAAGTAAGTTATGACCTGATGTCCATCCAATACAGGTTCCCCCTTATAGGCTGTAAAGGAATTCAGGGACCATTATATTAGAGGGTGATGATAATAATTTTTGTTCTTACAATAACTATGGTGCTATGATTGTGTGTTACTATAGCTTCTCCCACATCCCAAACCCCAACTACAACCACGACACCTCTAACTACAAGTAAGTGTCCTATACATTATTAAATAACATGTTCACTTAGAATTAATTAATGTCTATGGTGCATAAAACTATTGAATCTCGATATTAGATACATGATGCTCCAACCAATACGGATATACATGTCACTCAAAATAAAAGCCACATTATATATGAAATTTTCTCCAGGCAGGAATGACCAATGTTCCTGTATTTACAGTATCTCGTTACTGTTCTCGTTTATCTTCATGACTCCTCTACCAGGCTGAGCACCTCCGGGAGTGTGATCACTTGCAGGATACACGCCTAGTATATCCTGACGCCATACCAGTGACTGACTCACGATTACGTGGAGAGGCAGTGCCTTGTTGCTGTATTGCTCTTGTATATGGACTGTATTACATCTTTACATGAATTGTATTTGTATACAGTAGTTTGTACTCATCATCTGCAGTGTGCTGGAGCATGCTATGATAAAGAATGGTTCCCGTTAATGGATAAAAAGTCAGAAAGCATTAATAATAGTAAATCAAACATGTTCAATAATGAGTAAAATTCTAGATACATGTTGGTGATTAACTTTTTACCAAACAACAGTGTAACGCAATATGCCCCAACCTTCAATATTCTAGCTGCTGAGAGACTCCAAGTTGCACCAGCTGGAGAGCCACAGGTTAAAAAACATTGATTTAAAGAGGATGTACCATCAGGTACATTCACTTTATTATGACCCATGGATAGAACGCGTGGATAGAACGGCGCCGTACAAGGGAATCGGGACACGGTTCAAAAAACAGACCACGGCACCGGCTTCCACGTGACAGCGCCATTCTATCCACGGGTACCGGGCTGGGGCTGAAGCAGAGGAGGCGGGCCGGCTCGCCCCCAGTGGGAGGGAATTCCCTCGCCTCTATGATGCAACCCCATTAGAATCAATGGAGCCGCGTCATAGAGGGGCGGGAATTCCCTCCTACTGGGGGCGGGTCGGCCCGCCCCCTGTGCTTCAGCCCCATACCGGATAAAACAGCGCCGTACACGGGAACCGGTTCAAAAAGCAGACCACGGCACCGGCTTCCCTGTGACGGTACCGTTCTATCCGTGGATCATATTAAAGAGGATGTACCTGATGGTTTTCTTCTTTTGGGTTTTGGAAGCTTCTAGAGGTGTAACATGAAGGTCCTTAACTTAGAGAGGCCCTTGGGCACCAGAGCCCCGGTGTGACTGGAACCTCTGACCCCCCTAAAGCTGCACTGCTAGATAGTTTTAGAAATGTTTGACGTCATCATCTTTTTAAATATATGACCCCAATGGCCCCAACTCTTTAGATGTGGAAGTTGATTTTTTTTTTCCCCTACATACTGGATTACAGCTCTGAGGTTATTTTTCGGTAATGACCTTTGATGCTCAGTTAGTATATTTATAGAATGATGGCTTTGTATTTTTTATACAGCTTCTGCTAGTTCTCCATCCTCAGCTACAGGCACTACACTTCTCGTGACGTCAGGTGAGCTCATAGTATTTTATCAGATGTGTGTATATCTATATATACATTCATTAACAATTATATTTATACACTAAATCATCAAATACTTCATAAAAATCTAAGCCATTTATACAAGATAAAAGAGGGAGAGAAAGCACAGTTTTTCTTTATACAATAAGGAACAGACTGCACTAGGAACATGCTGCACTAGGCGAATACTTGAAAATAATTGACAGTTTTTGTGCAAAAAAAAAAGTTGGATAAATTTCAAATATTCACTGGTTATTTGCTTAAAAGTATGGGCACTTGATTTATTTATTAGTAAGATTGTGGGCCGGTAATTTATATTAGATAAATATGATAAATTTAAGTCTTGATAAATTTCCCCCAATATGTCTTATTTATGTACACTTCCAAACCCAACCACACACCATGTTACTTATTACAAATAATAATACTTGCTTTTATTAGAAATTAGATTTAAAGTTTCTTTTTAATAAATAAAAATGCATATATTAAAAATAACATGTAGATTCTACTAAATCATCAACCTCCATTATAACCTCTTCGCTTGTTATTTATAGTGGGTTTTAATTTTTTTAAGCCTTAAAAAAAAAAAACCATTAGAGATGAGTAAACTTTTCAAAAATTTGGTTTGGTAGGTTTGCAAAACTTAAATGTAAGGTTCGGGTTTGTCCAAACCAAAACTTTAAATGTAATGCACTAAAGCAACAAAACAATTGCAGGCGTTAAGCTGTTTTCTGCAGTTCCAAAAGTTTGCTCGTCATACTTACCTGTTCGTGCTCCCTCTGTGTCCTTCTTCTCCAGTCTCGTCCCATCTTCTCTGGTGACAGCCCTCTAAGCCAATCACTGGCCACGGTGCTGTCCTGTGCCAGTCAGCCAGTGATCGGCTCAGCAGGCGGTCATTCTACAGACGGCTGAAGATACCAGAGACCCACAAGAGGAGTCCGGGGGAGCGCGGACAGATGAGAATAACATTTTTGTTGTTTTGTAAATGTGCTGCTGCCATCTTCCTAAACTTGCTCTAAACTTTGCAAAAAGTTTGGTTTGCTAGCGGACCAAACTTTTTTAACATTTGAAGCAAATCTGGGTTCGGGGGGGATCAGCTCACTCATCTCTAATAATCCATATATTTATTTATGTATATATAACATACATTTAAGAAAGAAATAAGGGAGAAAAAAAACTTTTTTTACCCATTTGATTCAAATAAATACTTTTTTCTACAGCTCCAGCTACATCATCAGCCTCAGCTACAATCTCTTCTCTTATTACTACTGGTGAGTTTTGGATATTTTTGTTATAGACAATGAGAATTTGTAAAAGAACAAAAGTAACTCATAGAATAAAAATGTCTTATCATCATCAGAAGATCTTAGATAGATAACTAGTGAATTTTTGGTGATCCGAGATCCCACCGATCAAAGGAACAAAGGAGAAATGTCTTCATAGTAAATGTGGTTCCAACACTCCATCAGTTCTCTATGGGACGTCCAGCAGTGGGATCTCCATAGATCTGCCAGTCATCCCTTATTCACCCAGGATAACAGTTGATGACATTAGCCCTTTAATAAAACTATTATCTGTTTTGCTTAACATTTTTTGTATTTTTGATACAGTTCCTCCATCATCATCGACCTTCACAACTATTTCAACTTTAAATACAAGTAAGTGTTTTATATATGTACTATATTAAATTTTTTCACCTACGATGTAAAATCTGTGCAAAGTGAAAGTTATTTGTTTTGCATCAGATATAGAGATGGTGAACTCCACCTATTATGATGTGTTGTGATGGTGTATATGTCTTTATCCCTGAGAAGCAGTGCACTATTGTCATTGATCATTGATAGTCGATGACACAATAACACTGACTTTATGTTACAGCTTCATCTACACAAATGACAACTACAAGCACCTCCCCCGGTACAAGTAAGTGTCTTCTGACTATAGTAGAGGTTCGAGAAACCTTTCCACCTTAGTGATTCAATATAATAGACATTTTTATTTCAGCTCCTTCTACATCAAAAATGACAACTACAGCCTCCTCCCCTCTGACTACAAGTAAGTTATTACCTGATCTTTACTCCCTCCAACCAAAATTTGGTAGTTCCTCCTTATAGGTTATAAGGGAAACCTGGGACCACAATATAAGAGGAATGATGGTTGACCTCTGGGAGATCAACCAATACACCGCAGACACCATCACATGTTTTCTGAATGCACTTACTAGGCTTTGCTTCCACTAGCCAGAATTCTGCTCCACACTGATGAGGGGCAAATACCCTGAAACAGCTGTCTATGGATGGATACCTTGCTTGGTATTTTTCAGGTAATGTCATGCTTGACTGTGGTTTCTTGGTAGGTGGTTTCCTTGACTGTAGACCCACCTTGGCTTGGTTTTTCTTCCCGGTAGAAGATCTGGCTAGCTCAATAACGTTGAGAGGCATGTGATGGTGCCTATGCAGTGTTTTTGCCTATTTGTCTTCCCAGGTGGCACAGCTCCTAGATTCACTGACATTGAGAAACACATGATGGTGTCTTTGCCGTGTTTTGGTTGATCTCCATGAAGTCAACCATCATTTATTTGAGTGCACTTATAAGGCTTTACTCCCACTAGCCAGAATCCTGCTCCACACTTAAGAGGACAATTACCTGAAACAACTGTCGGTGGATGGATACCTACATTACCTTTAGCATCCTTAGGTCAAGCCATGCTTGACTGTGCCTCCTTTTAAAAGGTGGTTTCCTTGAATAGAGACCCCTCTTGGCTAGGTTGTTCTAAGGTCTGGCTAGCTCACTGACATTGAGAAACACATCATGGTATTAGAGGCTGATAGTAATGATTTTAGTTCTAAATCTGACTTTTGTAATATGATTGTGTTACTATAGCTCCTCCCACATCCGAAACCCCAAGTACAACCACGTCAACTCTAACTACAAGTAAGTATTTAAGTAAATATTTTTTTTTTTCATGGTATAAAAAAAAATGGTTCTCCAAGCAATACTGATTGGTTAAGGTTAACGGACAATAAGCTAGAAAGCAATTATAATATATATGTGCTCGAAAAATGTTGACAATTGGTTTTCCAACTGTACAAATTGTAGTTTTGCACCAGATGGAGTGCCACAGGTTGAAGAACATTGGTCTAAGGAATCTACTTCTGGGTTTTGGAAGCTTCTAGAGGTGTTACATGAAGGTCCGCAACGTTGAGAGGCCCTTGGTTGTCAATGCAGGGATAGGGCATGATCTCCTCCCGCTCCTGATTTATTTATTAGTAAAAGCGCAAAAGCGCATGGGGCAGGGATTTATATTAAATAAATATGACAAATTTAAGTCCCCCCATATGTCTAATTTCTGTACGTCACCAAACCCAACTATTATATGACTTTACAATTAAGTTACAAATTATAATCCTTTTTTTATTATTAGAAATTAGTTTTAAAGTTTCTCTTTAATAAAAAAAAATGTATGGATTAAAAATAACATGTAGATTATTTATCATTTGCATCAATAAATTCCCAGTACATCATCAACTTCCACTACAACCTCTTCCCTTGTTTTTTATAGTGGGTTTTTATTTTCTTAAGTCTTTTCAAAGATTTGGTTCTGTAAGTTTGCCAAACTTGAATGTAAAATTCGGGTCTCCAATGTGACAGCCCCCTCAGCCAATCACTGGCCCGATGCTGTCCTGTCCCTGTCCTGTCCCTGTGCCAGTGATTGGATGAGCAGGCTGTCACTCTATAAACTGCTGAAGAAGATACCGGAGACCCACACAAGGACCCTCAGGGAGAAAGGAGAGATGAGATTTTTTTTTTTTTTTTTTTAGATGTGCTGCCGCTATCTCTTCCCGAACTTGTTCCAAACTTTTTGGTAGCAAACCAAACGTTTTGTAAAGTTTTTAGCAAATCTGGGTTCGAGAGGATAGGCTCACTCATCTCTAAAAATCCACATATTATTTATCTGTATCTATAACATACATTTAAGACAGATATAAGGGAGAAAAAACATTTTCTTACCATTTGATTGAAATGAATAACTTTCTTCTACAGCTCCGACTACATCTTCTGCCTCGGCTACAACCTCTTCTCCCGTTACTACTGGTGAGTTATGGATATTTTTGTTATAGACAATGAGAATTTGTAAAAGAACAAAAGAATCAAAATGTCTTTGCAACATTAAAAGATATCCCCTATCCATGAGATAGACAAGTAGTTAATTGTGGGGATCAGAGATCCCCCTGATCGTGAGAACGATGGAGAAATGTCTTCATAGTGATTGTCTGGCTCACACCCCATCTGTTCTCTATGGGACGTCCAGCAGTGGGATCTCCATAGATCTGCCAGTCATCCCTTATCCACCCAGGATAACGCTTGATGACATTAACCCTTTAATAATAAAACTATTATCTGTATTGCGTAACAATTTTTCATTTCATACAGCTCTTCCATCATCACCAACCTTCACCACAACTACTTCATCTCAAAATACAAGTAAGTGTTTTATATTTTTACTATATAAAATGTTTTCACCAAAGATGTAAAATCTGTGAAAAGTGAAAAATATGTGGTTTGCAGATATAGAGATGGTGAGCTCCTATTATGATTCATTGTGATGTTGTTATCCCTGAAAGGCAGTGCACTATTATCTTTGATCATTTATAGTTAGTTGTCATTGATAACACTGTCTTTTATAATAAAACTGACTGTCAGGGGCCGATGCTCAACCCCTGACTCTCATCGGCGGCAGCAGCGGAGTGCAGCACTGGCTGCCAGTATTAACTAATGGCATCCCTAGCAACTGGCCTGGCAGGTTACTGAGGGCGCCAACAGAATCCCCAGCTACTTGCGCTGTGGCCGCACCACACCCCGCCCGAATCACACCACACACCACACCCCGGCCCAGCTGCATATTTCTATTATAGCTAGCTGGCAGGTGCAGCAGCCAATCAACTCTAGGTCATGTGGGTGGGTGGGTGGAGTCTCTGCCCAATCAGCTCTTAGTGCCTAAGCTAGCTATTCCTTATCTGCTTATTCTCCCTGGTTAACGGATTCTTGGCTTGACTTCCCGACTTCCCCCTCACGTTTTGACTTAGTACTGCTACGGCCGTTGGTTACCAAACTGACTAGTGGACTCTCTGTGGTAGGGGGGCCGTTAGCCAGGGATGTTTAGGGTCACTTGGGCACTTGTCACAGTAGCCTGGAGTGGTGTTAGACCCACTCCAGACTGTTGACACCACTACAGCACAGAAAGAGCAAATAGCCCAAGTGTATCGAGATGTGTAGGTGCAGTTGCGTGCGTTTTGGTAAAAATATAATACTTTACTGGAGAGTAACTCAGTGCAAATAGTACATGTTATGAAACAGTTCAAATCTCTACCGAAAACGTGCTGACCATTGAGGTAGAACCAGCATTTGTAGATTTGTAGTAGTAGGTTCTCTACAGTAGAGAGAGAGGGGCCCTGACCAATGTAGTAACTGTGCTCTGCCAGAACAGGTTAAGTAACAGAAGAGGAGAAAGAGAGTACTTGTACTCATGGATGACTATGCTAGTTTTCAACCACCTTATGTCCCCTAGTTGCGGGCTTCCCATCCTAGGTGGGTAATCCGAGCCCCAGTTGTCAGTTATCTGGGTGTAGCAAACTCCCATGATTACCCAGTTGTATTGCACTGCGTAGTGGGATACGTAGACGTACTGTAGCTTTGTCCCTCTAAGGTCAGTCCCTATTGCTTCAGGTAACTGCCCTGCACGTTTTAGAGAGGTTCCTGGCATGGGCAAGGTGTTCCCTGTTTGGCTTCTCTTCACTTTGTAGAGCTTAGCTCTGCAATTTTTGTCAAAGGGTTCAGTAGGAGAACTTTATAGCTGAGCCACTAACTAATTTTCTCCCATCAAGAACTAACTCTAACCAACAGGGGTTATGTTAACCCTCCTGTGAGTGGTGGGGCTAAGTACGTGTGTTTGTGTATGTGTGTGTGTGTATGTGTATGTGTGAAAGAGAGAGTGGGAGGGAGAGAGAGAGAGAGAGAAGATAGGATAGGACAGAGAAGCACTCGCACCTGAGACTGGTCAATACATAACATGTGACATAAAACAATTAACCCTTCTACTCCTTCAGCTGTGCATAGTACAGGATAAGTAAAACAGTAGTGACACCTAGTGGGGAAACACAACAGCACATCATTTCTCACTTGTGTGAACCTGAGGGAGTTACTTACTAAGGAACCAACACCCTGTGCTGGGACGCCACACTCTCCATTTATTGTGTTTATCTTGTCTTTTTTGTTTCACTCTATCCAGTACAGCAGTCATTCTTTAGGTTGGGGCCAGCCTGTTAAGGAGCTGATCATGCCAAACAGCAGGGGCAGTTCAAGTGGTGGCTTAAAGTGACAGGGTTTCACTTTGTCTTGTGTCTCTAAGTCCTGTCCTAACACTGACTTTATGTTACAGCTTCATCTACACAAATGACAACTACAAGCACCTCCCCCATTACTACAAGTAAGTGTCTTCTGACTATTGTAGAGGTTGAAGAAATTTGCCCTGAAGATAGGGAATAACTTTGCCAGTTTTTAGATAGCATTTGGGTAAGAAGGATTAGTGTCTATACCCTTAAAGGGGTATTCTCAAGTCTTCCAGTACTTATTAGTTGATGTGTGTCCTGCAGGAAGTGGTGTTTTCTTTCCAGTCTGACACAGTGCTCTCTGCTGCCACCTCTGTCCATGTCAGGAACTGTCCAGAGCAGCAGCAACTCCCCATAGAAAACCTCTTCTGCTCTGGACAGTCCCTGACATGGACAGAGGGGGAAGCAGAAAGCACTGTGTCAGCCTGGAGAGAATACACCACTTCTTGCAGGACATACAGCAGCTGATAAGTACTAGAAGACTTCAGCATTTAAAATAGAAGAAAATTACAAATCTTTATAACTTTTTAATGCCAGGTGATTCCAAAGAAAAAAAAATTCTCTGCAGTTCCACTTTAAACCTACCCCGACCCAAATCACTAATGTTTCCTTATATATATATAAAATCAGTAACTTTGGTCTTTTATTGCTCTTGCTTCCAGGGATGCTGTATATTGGTTTTGCTCTGCATTTTGTAGAAAATCTATCTTTCTTCCAGAAACAGCACCTTTCCTGTACTCAGTTTGGATGTGGATTTTGCAGCTCAGTTTCACTGAAATGAATGGAACTGAATTGTAATACCACAAACAACCTAAGGACTGAGGTGGCGCTGTTTTAGCAAGAAAGTAGCTAGTGCTTTTTCCAATCCTGCAAAACCCCTTTAAGTTATTCAATTGTTTAATTTTATTTATGAATATCTGTGGATACCTCTTTAATATTTGTGTAAGAAAATAAAATTTTACGAACAAACTTGACAGCTCCCCCAACTTCTGCTGCAGCCATATAGAGGCAGGTTTTACCCTCCGGATAGAGCTCCTCCTCATGTCTACTTTTTATTGTTGCAGGTTTCGCTACAACACCCATAACTACTATAACGTCTCCAGGTGAGTACAGAATAAAAGGCGACATGAGGTTATTACATCCCGTGTAAATGTCACTATGTGATACAGCCTATCTGCCTATAATATTACAACATGTAAACCGTTCCATATAAAATTTTATAATGTTTTAGAAACAGGTTTTACTGATCTGCTAATAAGACGCTTGTAGTAAAGGCACCTGACACATGTATTCTTCCCAATAAACCTTTTACTAGTTATAAAGTATTGTACGCCACCTAGTGGTGATGAACTAAAAATAAAGCTGTTACCAGATACATATCACGGTGTGCCGTCTAGTGGTGATGAACTAAAAATTAACTTGTTACCAAATACATATCATGGTGTGCCACCTAGTGGGGAGGAACTAAACATTAGACCTGTTACCAGATACATATCATTGTGCGCCATCTAGTGGTGATGAACTACAAATAAACCTGTTACTGGATACATATCATTGTGCACCATCTAGTGGTGAGTGGTGATGAACTAAACATAAAACCTGTTACCATATACATATCATGGTGTGCTATCTAGCAGTGATGAACTAAAAATAAACCTGGTACCAGATATATATCTTTGTGCGCCACCTGGTTGTTAGGAACTAAAAAAAAACTGTTACCAGATGCATATCACGGTGTGCCACCTAGTGGTGATGAACTAAAAATACACCTGTTACCAGATACATATCATTGTGTACCATCTAGTGGTGATAAACTAGAAATAAACCTGTTACCAGACACATATCATTGTGCGCCACCTAGTTGTTAGGAACGAAAAATTAACCTGGCACCAGATAAATATCATTGTGCGCCACCTAGTGGTGATGAACTAAAAATACACCTGTTACCAGATACATATCATTGTGTACCATCTAGTGGTGAAAAACTAGAAATAAACCTGTTACCAGACACATATCATTGTGCGCCACCTAGTTGTTAGGAACGAAAAATTAACCTGGCACCAGATAAATATCATTGTGCGCCACCTAGTGGTGATGAGCTAAAAATACATCTGTTACCAGATGCATAACACAAATATTCAAAATGAAACATTAAATAAGGAGAGAAACATTTGTTATCCGTCTTATTAGCATTGTTTCTATGTGCCTTTTGTTTCAGCTCCCTCTACATTATCAACCTCAACTACAATGACTTCACTTGTTACTGGTAAGTTTTAATTATTTTTTTGTCATAAAAATCCCTGAATATAAAAAAAAAAGGTAAAGCCCTGATACACTGACAATGAGGTCTTTGCCTTTTGCCATTTTATTTGCTATTGATCCATAACTTTACCTTCTTTTCTTCAACTCCTGCTGCACCAACAACTTCATTGGCGACCACTTTACTTCTCACTACTGTTATTGGTATTTATATGTAAAATGACATCTATAGGCTATGTACACACTAGGTTAAAAAAAAAAATAGAGAAATGACGTTTGCTTTTTTTTTTTTTAAATAACATCCGTTATTACATTTTAATTGATGTCAATGGAATGACATCCGCCTAATGTATGTTGAGTAGGGCTAAAAAAGTGTAAAGGGCACCATAGGGTGATAACGTAAACAACAGATTGTAGGTCGAACAAGCTGATAATAAAACTGTGAAGAGAGAGGTAGTAGCCGTAGCAGCCAGGCTCCAAGGGTAGATGCCGAGATCCCAAGCCAGGAGATCAGGGAATGGAGAATGGTAGATGAAGTGTCGGATGTCTCTCCTACTTGACAAAGGGGCAATTTATGCCTCGAAACGCGTTGTTTATGAGACCATTAAAATTCATCGTTTTACTTCATTAAACCTGAAGCCGCGAAGCGCCGTCATTCTGGCTCCTGTGGTCCCCGCCTACCCCGAGGATCCGACACTTCATCTGCCTAATGTATGTTGGGAACAAGTAAAAATAACGTCCATTGTTTGCAAAAAACGCCCATGAATTATTGTCATGATCATTATTTCAATGTCAGTGCTAATCAACAACCATCATTATAGTGACTGCTAAACGACAGATGCAGTGTTAAAAAAAAAAAAAAACGTAAGAAAAAAGAGTCATAGGAACATAGTCATAGGCAACTTGTGTGAACTTAAACCACCCAAACACTGGCATAGCTACCATAGAGGCAGACCATGCAGCTGCTCTGGGACCCACGCAGCAGGGGGGCCCGGGGCCCGTAAAAGCATGTTCTGCCTCTATGGTACTGCTCACACCGGCACCCGCGCCTTTAAAGCCACAGGCCCGCACAGGCCACCCAACCCACCTCCGGAAAGCCCCCTCTGTCTTTGTATACAGCTACAACCACAACACCAAAGCCTAATACAACCTATAAAAATAAAAAAGAGAGGAAAGGCCATACAGTCTACATGAGATCAGGGGCGGTCTTGGCATTTATGGGGCCCCAAGCGAAGTTATGTCTGCCCCCCCCCCTCGACGTGCGCTCCACAACAATAGACCGCTGTGTGCTGCCCCCAGTAGTATATACCCCTTGTGCGCTACCGCCAGTAGTATATTCCCCTTGTGTGCTGCCCCCAATAGTATATACCCCTTGTATCCTTGTGTAGTATATAGACCCCTGTGGGTTCCCCTAGTTATATATAGCCCCCCATGTGCTCCCCCAGAAGTATATAGACCTCCTGTGTGCTGCCCCAGTTGTATATAGACCCCCTGTGTGCTGCCCCCAGTCGTATATACCCACTGTGTGCTTCCCCCAGTTGTATATACCCCCTGTGTGCTCCCCCACTAGTACACAGCCCCCCTGTGTGCTCCCTCAGTGGTATTTAGCCCCCCTGTGTGCTCCCCCACTTGTATATAGACCTCCTGTGTGCTCCCCCACTTGGATATAGACCCCTGTGTTCTCCTCCAGTAGTATATAAACCCCGTTTGGTTCCCCCAGTAGTATATAGACCCCCTGTGTGCCCCACCAGTATTATATAGACTCCTGTGTGCTCTACCAGTAGTATATAGACTCCTGTGTGCTCCTCCAGCAGTATATAGACCCCTTGTGTGCTGCCCCCAGTAGTATACAGACCCCTGTGTGCTCCCACAGTTATATATAGACCCCCTGTGTGCTGCCCCCAGCAGTATAAAGACCCCCTGTGTGACTCACCAGTAGTATAAAGACCCCCTGTATATTCCCCCAGCTGTATATAGACCCCCTGTGTGCCCCACCAGTTGTATATAGACCCCTCTGTGTTCCCCCAGTAGTATATAGACCCCCTGTGTGCTCCCCCAGTAGTACATAGCCCCTGTGTGCTCCCCCACTTGAATATAGACCTCCCGTGTGCTCCCCCAGTTGTATATAGACCCCATTATGCTGCCCCAAGTAGTATATAAACCCCCTGTGTGCTGCCCCCAGTAGTATATAGACCCCTCTGTGAAGCCCCAGTAGTCTATAGCCCCCCTGTGTGCTCCCCCAGTTATATATAGCCCCCCTGTGTGCTCCCCCTATTATATAGCCCCCCTGTGTGCTCACCCATTTATATAGACCCCCCTGTGTGCTCCCCCCATTTATATATTCCCCCGCTGTGCTCTCCCCCAGTTAAACAGACCCCTGTGTGCTCCCCCTTCCATATAGTATATAACACAATAAAACAAACACTTATACTCACCTGGGTCCGGACGTCTCTTCTTCTCTTCACTCTTGTGGCCGCAGGAAGGGTTTTCCCTGGGATCACAAGAGGCTGTACTCCCCTTGTTCTGGCGCTGATGCTCCAGTGATGTCACTGGAGCGCCGGCACCGCAAGGACAAAGTGGCCACTTGTGACAGCAGGGAAAACACTTTCTGTGGCCACAAGAGTGACTGACAGGAAGGGAGCCAATGGCTCCTGCCCTGTAAGTGCTGCTGCTGCATGTAACTGTGAGCGCTAATTACGAGTGCTCATAGTTACAGTTCAGATCGCAGCAGCGAGCCGGGCAGCGGCCCTGTCCAGCGGTCTTGAGCACAAGAGCAGGACGTGGGGGCCCCCCTGGATGTTGGGGGCCCCAAGCGATCGCTTGGGGTGCTTGGTGCCAAAGACCGCTACTGCATGAGATGTTACCACTATGACTGGTATGGTTCAGTAACTTTACTTTTTTGCTTTAGCTCCTGCTATATCACCAACCTCAGCTATAACCACTACACTTCTCACTACCGGTAGGTCTGTGGTATTTACAGCATATCATTAAAAAAATAATACATAAAAACTAAAAAAGAAACCCTATATATTAAAAAAAAAGTTGTATATAAGGAAGTAACTAGTTTTATTTATTTCGTTTAACAAATTTAACAATTTGTATTGCTTGTACAGTTCCAGCTACATCAACAATTTCAACTACAAGTACATCACTTCTAAGTACAAGTATGTGTTTTTTTTTTGTTTTTTATACAAAATACTTTTTTTTAGTGATAAATACATGCTTTTTAAGCATTAATTTACAATCTGTTGCCTAATCCCTAAAAGGGAACCTGTCATCTAGGTTATGCTGCCCACACACACTTATCTAGCTCTGATTCCCTGTCCTTTTTTCTTCTTACTCTTGAGGTAACACCTGCCCACTCAGCCAATCACTGACCAGATAGGACACTGCAGCAGCCAGTCATTTGCTGAGCAGGCAGGTCTTGCACTGAGCACTCATCTCTGAAGCAGAAAGAAGAGAGATCAAGAGACCAGAAGGAAAAATACGGGAGCTACAGGGGACCAGGGCTATGAAGGCATTAGAAGCTACAGTATAATTATTTGACTATAAAGCCTTAAATTAATTGTTTTCCAAAACATTATTGATTATTAAAGGGGTTGCACTTACTGAAAGCAGCTCCCTGTGTACCTCATAGAGCTAAAATCAGACTCCCCTCCTCAAGGCTGTGTTGTCCTACTCTGTGGTGAGTCTGTCCCTATGATAGCTGAGCATGGAGGAGCATGTGACCCAGAGTTCAACTCTGAGCCTACATATTCCTATGAAGGATACTGGGGAAGAGGCCTGGTCACAGGCCTTTCCATGCTCAGCCATCTCCCCCTATGTCCTCCATAGGAATATACAGGCTCAGTGGTAAACACTGGGGTGGTGGAGCATGGTCACATACTGTAATCCTCCGTGTCGGCCATCTTATGGACAGAATCCCCACAGAGCAGGACAGTGCAGCCTCCAGGAGGGGAGCCTGATTTGAGCTCTATTGGGCACACAGGGAGCAGCTGTCAGTAAGTGAGGTGAGCACAGTTACTAATACTGTACACTGAACAATTTTACTATAAAGTGACCAACCCACTTAATCTAGGATTAACTGTAAAATAAATAAATAAACAAATAAAAAAGAAGCATGCAAGACTGCTGCAATTTTGTTTCATTCATTAACTTTTTTTTTTTGTATAGCCCCTATAACATCAACCACCTCAACGGCAATGACTTCACTTACTATTAATTGTAAGTTTTGAACATAAAGAAAACCCTGAACAAAAATTTGAGAAAAAGTGAAAAAAATTCCTATCCATTTCGACATACATAAGGATTAATTTATCTTTTGCATTTTCATTAATAATAACTGTTTCTACAGCTCCTGCTACATCTACATTGTCAACTACTACAACTCTGCTACCTACTACTGGTAAAAAAAAATAGGTTTTACTTAATAATAAAGACTTGATAAAAAAAAAATGATATATTCAAAATTAGACAAATATAACATTTAACCTTTAAAAATTATTTTTATTTCTTATACTTAATATCTTTGCTTTGGGTACAGCTCCTGCTACATCTACAACCCCGACCACAACTACTTCTCGTTCAAGTACAAGTAAGGAATTTAGAATTTTACATGAATAAAAATATTCTTCCTCACCATTAACCCCTTCACGTCAGCAATACCTACATTTACGTTCCTGACTGTGAGAGGGACTTGATGTGTGCGGGACCGTTGCATGAGAGCAGCCCTGCACACATCAGTGTCCTGGGAGCCGAGGGTAATGACAGGCAGCTACAGGGTCATTAACCCCTTAAACGCCGCAATCTATAGCGATTGCGGCGTTTAAGGTAGTCAGTGACAGGACAAGATCCTTGTCTACATAGCTGTGCACAAGTGATTCCACAGTGCACACTGCTGGCACCCCCCACAAGAACTTATCAGCACAAATGCTGCTTCCACTACATTATTGTTCCCGCATGGTGAACGGTGTAAACGAAAAAGAATAAAAAAAACAGGATTGCTGAGTTTTTTAAATTATATATCAGAAAAAAAAAAAAAAGTGATCAAAATCACTTTTACACCAATATGATATTAATAAAAGCTAGAGATCATGGCGCAAAAAATAACACCTCAACCAGCCCAGTTGGTGGAAAAATGTTTTGGCTAATCAGTGTAAGGCCATGTTCATATTTTGTAAGAGACCGGCCGTTCCGTGACCCGGCCGGGTCACGGAGCAGCCAGTCTGAAAAGATCATCCAGGACAGTACTGCAGTGTGCACCCGCATCAGAACTGTACACTGCACGCTATGGAGCGATCGGCCGGAGCCACTCGCTCCATAGTGAGCACTGACAGGGTTTTCTACGGCCGCTATTCACCGAATAGCAGCCTCAGAAAACTGACATGTCAGTTCTTTGAGGCGCCGCGAGTGATTCTGGACGGAGCGTATACTATGTGTATACACTCCAGCAGGGATCCCATAGAAAGCTGGACAACGTATCTATTCGTAAAAAGTACGGCTGTTGTTACGAAAAGATATGTTGTGTGAACATAGCCTAATGCATCAAATTGATCACAGTGGCTGAGGCCATGATGGAGTATCTCTTTATTCTATTGTCTGACTTTATGCCACCTGCTAGTTGGTTTACTTTGCACCATTTTTCCCTATCATATTTCAATTTCAGACTGCCTCCCGTTCCTGAACAACAAATAACAACTCATTGTTTTAAAATAACAATAATTATTTGCCATCAAATGGTGGCCATCCACTCATTTTGAACAGTGTGTTGACTGCTGATAAAAAATAAAAATAAAAATCTGTTGATGTGGCTGTATACATTTCATGAGAAGGGAAAGGGATAGGGGGAAGGAAAACTTTTTGATACATTTCTGTATAATACATTGCTTCCTTGTGGTACAGCTCCTGCTACATCACTTGGTCCTTCCAGTTAGATATTATGTTTAAAAAAAAAAGTTAAAAATGGAAAATGATCTGTACATGTAAATGAGATTTACGAAACATGCAGAAATAACTTTTTGCAATAGTTTGGATTGGTATATTGGTTAAAAAGTCACAAATAAAACACTTTTTAAATGTTACAGGGACATTGGTCAGGTTGACAGGTGACACCAGTATATAGATAACAGATGTACATACAGTAGCTGCTACTCATAACTCATTCCCCTAAAGGTCACAGAGCATGCCCACAAGCCTTTCTCATTCATCTAAATGGGACAGGACCTGTCTATTGTGTCTGATGTCCATGAGGCTTGCTGTAAAGCATATCTGTAAATGCTGTTAAAATAGCTCAGGCAAGATGGCCGCCTCTATAATACTGTAAAAGAAAAATAAATAAATAAAAAATTGCATTCAGAAAATAGAAATCCCCCTGGTTGGGATCATCGATATTAAGAGCTCCAAGGTTGGGGGGGGGGGGGTAAATATCTATTTATCTGTTCCACCTATGTGAAGCTGGGAAGGAGTATAGGGTCGGAGGTTTCTAGTAAGGAATTATGCAGAATTGGGAGCTATACAGGTACCCCTGGGCGGGGCATCACTTATTCGGCTGATAGGCTCCAATGGGAAAAGAGCTTATTGTCCTCACCCATCTAGGGGAGAAACATCCTGACACTTATTCAGACATATAATGCATTTCCTAAATCTTTAAAAAGGACAATGTATAGAATAATAATATGATTGTTTTCTTAATAACAGAGAAAAAGTGCTGGTGTCTTCCTCCGGTCTGTCACACCTATATGTACTACTTTCATCTCTGTTCTCCTCTGCCATGTGACTGTCCTCGTAATTAATAGTCTAATGTAATGTAATCTTTCCCAAAATAGTGCCACCATTGTCGGTCCATCTGGTATATCTGGAATTACAGGTCAAGTGAAGATAAAAACCAGGCACAGTTCTCAGACAGTAGACATTCTTCCTCCAGCCTTCTTGTGGCTGCCAAAGATGGATGGAAAGCCAAAAACAGTCAAGTTGGCTGCCATCCACAACTTTTGTAACTTCCAGTAATGAAAGTTATGTAAACTATGTAGGTCCTAGTGATATATAATTTATACATCTTCCAAGGGAATTACAAATATTGATGACCTGTCTGGCCTACCGACCTTCCCCAGTGGCCAAAAACAGGATGGAGATGGTCAGGAAGTCATCTTTTCGTAGATGGTAAAACCAGTTTAAAGATTATCTTTCAGCTTTCCTGAGCATCTTCTCTTACAACTCTGACATTCTGTTGTCCTTCTTGGAAATATATGGATAAAATAGAAACTGGACGTTATTCTTGTCAAAGTAGCACGTCACTACGTAGTCTTGGCTCTTTCCAAACAGTGAAGACAGAATCCTAGTGTGTAATGAAAAACCTTATTGGCAAAGTTAATGGTGACGCCCAGTGTATTGAATTCCAGGATTACAGGGAACAGAAGAGTGTAGAGTCCTGAGAGTAGAGACCAAGAATTAGATCTAGAAATGGATACAAAGCCATATGGAAACACCATATAGCGGCATATTGGGTACCTGTTACTCTGAAATAAAAAAAATTAGACATACTCTTTGTTAGTATGAAGTCCATTCACTCATCTTTACAGTGTGCATGAAGCCAAAGTTATTTTTCATTGTATTAGTAGTAAATAACGGTCACCTTCTCATTTGGTACAGATGCTTCTACTACCCCCAAGTCCAAACACTTTCTGGGGTCCTGTCCTGTCTCAGTCAGCATTGGCTGAGCCGCTAGGATCAGTGGGGGACATAGGAGCATATACTCTTTTTTTTTTTCTTATGTGTATTTAATTGTGTGGTTGCCATCTTTATGAACTTGTCCCGTACTTTGCAAAAACTTTAGTTCGGTACCATTCCAAAAAGTTCCATTTCGGTTTGTAAGATTTGGTTCGCTCATCTCTATCCTTCATCTGTTGTTCCGCTACCACTATGAAACCTACAACATCCTTGATGACCACAAAGCCCTCTGAACCTCCTCCATGTCTATGTAACTGCTTTGGTCAGGTTATGAATTACTGTATCCGCCCATCCCACTGTTCTCCATGTTCTCCAAGTTAGAAATCTTGTTATACTTTTATATATCTTATTATCTTTCAACACCCAAAATCCGTTCACAGGGAAATGTGGCAATCATACATTGAAGGCTGGAGTGAGTTCTGGAGCCACCTTGTTCTGGCACTAGGATCTAGAATGATTAGATTGGGATCATTTCATGAGAAAGTCTTAATTTTACTAATATGTTGTTTAGGAGTTTTGTTTGCTGAAACGCATATTCACAATTCTAAAAGTCCTCCTCTATCTACACGACAAGGGGTAACGATCTGATTGGTGGAGGTCTGACCACCGCGACTGATCCGGAGAATACAGGGATAGTGCCTTCAGAAAGAATAGAGTGCAGTTTGCGTGCATGGCCATCACATTCTCTATGGGGCTTCTGGACATTGCAAAGCTCAGCACATATGGGAATAACTTATGGCGATAACGTCCATTAAGAGGCCATATTATAATGCACCATAAATCTAAATTTACTTTTTCCTTTTTAGCTACTACTATAAGCCCTATGACGACCTCCACAAAACAGAGCACACCATGTCTATGTACCTGCCTCGGCCAAGCAGTGAATTTCTGTGTGCGTCCATCCTACTGCCCTCCATGTACCAGTGAGAATCTTTCCTCTACTTATTTCATATTTCTAAATCTCTGGTCTTTCCTTATAATAATTTCCCTGTAACAACTGATTTACTACATCCAGATACTACTGTGAGACCTTCAACAACCTCCACAACCACCAAGCCCAGCACTTCTCCAACCTGTCCGTGTACCTGCTTCGGTTATGCTATGGGTTACTGCATCCGGCCCTCCCCCTGTTCTCCATGTACAAGTATGAAACCTTCTCATTCCAATGTTATGTTCCTAAGTTATTACTCTTTCTATACATGTGATACTAAAGTTAAAAATGATTAAAGAGGAAGAAATCTCACCTGCTGATAGCCCCCTAATGTGCTTTTACCCCTTACCATCCCCCTCTGTGCCGTTCCTGTGCAGTTAATAGTTGAATCCAGTGCCCCAAGCACCGTTAGGAGCCCCCACCGGCCTGCCCATCCCATTGATTATCATTGGAAGGAGCAGGCTGGCTTGGCATGATAGAAGGAGCAGTGCTCCTAATGGTGTTCGGGGCCGTGGATTCAACTATTAACAGCACGGGAATGGCGCAGAGGAGGAAGGTAAGAGGTAAAAGCAAATTAGGGGGCTATCAGCAGGATACCTTCCTCCTCTCCACCCTTTGGGCATTAGGGGGCTATCAGTAGTTTTGATTTATCTACTCAACTAATAGTTCCTTTTTAAACTAGAAAGCCTATAGTTCACTATAGGACATTGCTTTACTAGTGGAGTGGAAACCCTGCTTATTGACTTTACTTTTTAATGTATCATAGTTGTTTTCCTCATAATGTATTGTAATCTTTAACAATTGATGAAATGTTTCCAGCTACTACTATGAGACCATCAACAACGTCCACAACCCCCAAGCCCACCACTCCTCCCATCTGTCTGTGTACCTGTCTCGGTCAGGCTGTTGGTTACTGTGTCCGGCCTTCCTACTGTTCTTTATGTCCAGGTGGGAAATCTTCTTCGCATTTCATGTTACTGAATTATTCTTGTGTTAGTTAGTGGTCAGTAGCATTCCCAGTAATGAAATAACTAAACCACGCGGTTACCATTAACGCCAGTTTGGTGGGCTCTCACAATGATGGTGGAGCGATGACGGCTCCATGTGAGACCGTTAGGAGCACTGCCCGCCCCCATAGCACTGATCTGCCCCCAGCCAGCCCCTTTCTAATTATAATCAATGGAGGGTGGATGAGTGCTATGGGGGCGGGCAGTGCGTGGCTGCCATCTTTATAAACTTGTCCTGAGCTTTGTAAAAAGTTCAGTTTGGTATGGAACTTTTTGCAAAGTTCAGAATGGATTTTAGTTTGTAAGATTTGGTTCCCTCATCTCTATCCTTGATGTGTTGTTCAGCTACCAGTATGAAACCTACAACGTCCTTGATGACCACAATACCCACTGAACCTCCGTCACGTCTATGTATCGGCTTTGGTCAGGCTATAAATTACTATATCCGCCCATCCCCTTGTTCTCCATGTTCTTTAAGTGAGAAATCTAGTTATACTATGATACAGATGTAGGCAGGGTTAACATGATCCCTGACGCAACAATTGTGCCAGGGAGCTACAGTATGTCAAGTCAATTAGAAAGTTGAGTTAAATGCGTCATTGTGATCAAGTTAGCACAGGCTACATGTGTATATACCTTATTATCTTTCTATACCAAAAATCCATTCACAGGGAAATGTGGCTTTCATACACTGATGGCTGGAATGAGCTCTGGAGCCATCTTGTTCTGGAACATACTGTAGATAGAGATCTAGAATGATTAGATTGGGGTCATTTCATGAGATAAAGTCTTAATTTTACTAATATGTTGTTTAGGAGTTTTGTTTGCTGAAATACATATTCACAATTCCAATAGTCCTCCCCTATCTACTCAACAAGGAGTAACAATCTGATTGGTGGAGGTCTGACCACCGCGACTGATCCTGAGAATAGAAGGAAATTGTCTTCAGATAGAATGGAGTGCAGCTTGCGTGCATGGCCAGCACATTCTCTATGAGGCTTCTGGACATTGTGAAGCTCAGCACATATGGGGATAACTTATGGCGATAACGTCCATTAAGAAGCCATCATTATATAATGCACCAGTATGTGGGTATTATCTTTCACAATGCATACATCTACATTTACTTTACTTTTTAGCTACTACTATAAGCCCTATGACGACCTCCACAAAAGAGAGCACACCATGTCTATGTACCTGCCTCGGCCAAGCAGTGAATGTCTGTGAGCGCCCATCCTACTGCCCTCCATGTACCAGTGAGAATCCTTCCTCTACTTATTTCATATTTCTAAATCTCTAGCCTTTCCTTATAATAATTACCCTGTAACAACTGATTTAATACATCCAGATACTACTGTGAGACCTTCAACAACCTCCACAACCACCAAGCCCACCACTCCTCCAACATGTCCATGTACCTGTTTCGGTTATGCTATGGGTTACTGCATCCGGCCATCCTTCTGTTCTCCAT
Source organism: Dendropsophus ebraccatus (assembly GCF_027789765.1). Lineage (NCBI taxonomy): Eukaryota > Metazoa > Chordata > Amphibia > Anura > Hylidae > Dendropsophus > Dendropsophus ebraccatus. The sequence continues at coordinate 89,976,783 of NC_091463.1, forward strand.
GTACAAGTAAGAAACCTTCTTTTTCCAACGTTATGTTCCTAAGTTATTACTCTTTCTATACATGTGATACTCACTAGAGTTCAAAATAATTAAAGGGAAGCTATCGGCAGGTTAGACAAATCTAACTTGCTGATAGCCCCGTAATGTGCTCTTACCTTCCTCCTGGGCAGCATTCTTATGCTGTTAGTAGTTGAATGCACGTTCAGGAACAGCATTAGGAGCACTGCCCACCTTCGCGCCAAGTCATCCCACTCCTTCTAAAGATAATCAAGGTAGCGGGCAGGCCAGTGGTGGCAGGGCCATTGATCCTAACGGTGCTCGGGGCCATGGATTCAACCACTAACTGCACGGGAACAGTGTCGAGAAGGAAAGTAGACATACTTTCCTCCTTGGTGCCCCGTGGGCATTAGGGGGCTATCAGCAGGACAGATTCGTCTAACCAGCTCATAGTTCCCCTTTAAACTAGTAAGCCTATAGTTCACTATAGGACATTGCTTTACTGGTGGAGTGGAGACGCTGCTGATTGACTTTACTTTTAGTATATTTTAAAGTTGTTTTCCTCAAGACGTATAGTGCCCTTTAACAATTGATACAATGTTTCCAGCTACCACTATGAGACCATCGACAACCTCCACAACCACTAAGGCCACCGCTCCTCCCGCCTGTCCTTGTACCTGCCTCGGTCAGGCTATGGGTTACTGTCTCCGACTGTCCTACTGTTCTCCATGTACAAGTAAGAAACTATCACTTTCCTATATTATCTTCCTAATTTATTACTTGCGATACTCACTAGTGCTCAAAATGATAAAAACTAGTAAGCCTACACTTCTATCTGACTGCTATTTTGTAGGACACTGTTTTACAGGTGGAATGGAAACCCTGCTCATTGACCTAACCTTTTTAATGTATCATAGTTGTTTTCCTCATAATTTATGTAATCTTTAACAATTGATGAAATGTTTCCAGCTACTACTATGAGACCATCAACAACGTCCACAACCCCCAAGCCCACCACACCTCCCATCTGTCTGTGTACCTGTCTCGGTCAGGCTGTGGGTTACTGTATCCGGCCTTCCTACTGTTCTTCATGTCCAGGTGTGAAACCTTCTTCTTACCAATCTATGTTACTGAAATATTCTTGTGTTAGTTAGTGGTCAGTAGCATTGCCAGTAATGAAATAACTAACCCACCCAATCACTATTGACACCAGTTTCGTGGGCTCTCACAATGATGGTGGAGAGATGACGGCTCCATGGTGAGACTGTTAGGAGCACTGCCCGCCCTCATAGCACTGACCTTCCCACAGCCAGCCAGCCCCTTTCTAATTATAATCAATGGAGGGCGGATTGGTGCTATGGGGGCAGGCAGTGCTATTACCAGGTGGCCCAGTGCTCCTTCCACCTTGGCCCTTGGAACAGCACCAAGGTGGAAGGTAAGAGACATACCTTCCTCCACAGCGTCTCCTGTGCAATAGGGACATATCAGCAGGTTAGTTCCCTTTTAACATATATAACATTTGATGTTGATTTTTATCAGCCACTACTACGAGCCCTGTGATGACTTCGACATCCACGTCGTGTCCATGTACCTGCCTCGGTCAGGCTAATAATTTTTGTGTCCGACCGTCCTATTGTTCTCCATGTACAGGTGAGAACCTCTGTACATTTATATCAAGGGTAACCAAGACTGGACATTTGCCAGAAAAGTCTGCAGTAATTGGGCCATGGGTATTGGCCTCTATGCCAGGGGAGATTAACTTTACCATAAGCCCCGGGCTGTTCACCAAGTCTGGGCCCCCAACCCCACTGTAACTGAGGCACCACTAGTGTGGTGTGCATAGTACATGCTGGATAATGTCATGATGCCCTGAATTGTGCAAAATTGCTTTAGAAAAGCCACCATTTCTTGCAAATCATGGCAGAACTGTAGCCAGGAGACATTTCAACACTAAAAGTATCAGTCTTTTTGGGTGGCCATTGGCACGTACATACAGCACACACACTGACTCTCTTGTCAATGAGCAGAATAATCTGACCCCCTGATTTATTAATTCTTCAGCAACCTCGCCAAGTACGACTTCTCCAGCAACAACTGCAATGACCGTCACCTCTTCTGCCAGCGCTAGTGGTATATCACCTACCTGTAAGTAGAATCTCATTGAGATTACAGTGTGAGGCTATGTTTACACAAAGTATGTTTTGCATTAATCACCATCGCATTAATCACGGGCGTTGTTGCAATTTGCATCAACGGCCGCCATTTATGCATATTCTTTTTTCAGAACGGTTACATATCATCATGTTTTCTCTTTATCAGCACCAATGTCATCGGATTCTGACAGAACTGTACTCACCTCAGTCACATCACCGAGGACCAATGGGCTGACCATGAATTCTACCATCTCAACACCTGGTGAGTACAGTACATGTTCTGTATAAACTTTGATGTGACTGTATAGAATCTTTAAAGGGGTTTTCTATCTGACAACTTTTATTTTATGAAATAAACCTGTGGCCGGGTTCACACAACTCAAAAACTAGTGAGCACAGTAAGTCCATGTTCTGCATAAACTTATAAGAATCTTTAAAGAGGTTTCAATTATTGAATTATTGTGTCCGAACATCGTACTGTTCTCCATGTTCAATGAGAAAACTTTTATTACTTATGAAAGATCTCCTTATACCTCACGTAACAAAATGAAATGAACGAAATTTATTCTGACACATAATATGCCGCTGTATTTCCCCAAATAACTCACATTTCTCTTGTCAATGAGCAGAATAATCCGACCCTCTGATTTATTATTTCTTTAGCAACATCAACTTCCTCACCAAGAACGACTTCTTCAGCAACAACTGTAATGGCCGTCACCTCTCCTGCCAGCGCTAGTGGTATATCACCTACCTGTAAGTAGAATCTCATTAAAAATTGAGAGTAAAAAGCAGCACTAATGCTTTAAAACCCTCATGGGAATCTCGTATTGGAGAGAAAGCAATTGTAATACATTACACCTACCTTGCTTGTAAATTCAGTTATCTAATGGAATGGTCACCATGTAATACCACACCTTTCCTGCAGTGGCCACTGTAGTACAATTGTGCAGCTGCACTTGTCAATAACAGCTGATCATCAAAGAGTTCAGCTTACTGATCTGTAGCAATCAGCTGATCACTAGCGGTATTTTAGACAAGAGTAAGAAGTTTGGATAACATGTTTCTAGGAGAGAAAGCGTGCTTGGGTTCGTGTGTGTGGTATTTCATTACTGGCCCCTGAAGAAGATGGATGCAGCTCTAGGAAGTCCTGGAAAACATAGATACAGTCTATGGCCTATGGCTGTATGCGTGTTTTCCAGGATTCCCTAGGGATCAATCCAACTTCTTCAGCCACCGGTAATCAAATGCCACACACTCGGTCTTAAAAAAAACCTAAGCATGCTTGAGGTTCACTCATGTCTTGTTTCTAGTAAACTACTCCGGTCATGCCCAAAGACTTCTTCTAAAGCAGGGATTGGGAACCTTCGGACCTCCAGCTGTGGCAAAACTGCAATTCCTATCATCCATGGTCAGCCAAAGCTAAAACTTTGCCTGTCAAGGCATGATGGGAATTGTAGTTTTGTCACAGCTGGAGGTCCAAAGGTTCCCAATCCCTATTCTAAAGGATAGCCGTGTCAGTGGAGGTGTACAGATCATTTTCTTCCATAACCTGGAAAGAGCTTCCATTCGAGGCACCTTATACTTCCTACCAATCCTTTGTCGGTTACATTTCATCATGTTTTCTCTTTACCAGCACCAATGTCATCGGACTCTGACAGAACTTTACTCACCTCAGTCACAACACCGAGGACCAATGGGCTGGCCATGAATTCTACCATCTCAACACCTGGTGAGTACAGTAAGACCGCACTCTGCACAACTTTCATGTAAGATCTTCTAGGTGATGACATCTTCTCCATACTTAAAATTGAAATGTATTGGAGGACGGAGGAAGAGTAACGAAGAGTAACAGATTTTATGATCTTTACCTTGAAGCACCTACTCGAAACAATGATGTTCATGGTTCACCCTGTAAGTGGGAGTGTAGGGATAATCTCCCTGATAGAGTAGGAATATTTCAGGATTTTAGAGTTGAACAACTATTTGGACATTAGTGGCAGTACATTATGGTTAATAGTTACAGTAAAATTGTAAAAATCATGGAAGGAATATGGAGGGAAAGTTCTGAGTACCAGGTTTGGAAAAGAGTTTTTTGTGTCCATCTGATGGCATCTTGTAGTTTGTATTGCTGCAACTTTGATCAAGTTTTATTATTATCAGCTTCACTGTCATCAGATTCTTCCCCAACTTCACTCACCTCAGTCATGACACCAAAGACCATTGAGCTGACCATGAATTCTACCACACCAACACCTGGTGAGTACAGTAAGTCCATGTTCTGCATAAACTTTAAATCTAAGAATCTTTAAAGGGGTTTCCATTAATAAATGATTGTGGCCAACTATCGTACTGTTCTCCATGTTCAATGAGAAAACTTTTATTATTTATGAAATATCACCTTATACCTCATGTAACAAACTGAGATTCAGTACTGACTAAATGTTCCCCAAATCACTCTCACATTTCTCTTGTCAATGAGCAGAATAATCCTATCCCCCGATTTATTATTTCTTTAGCAATATCAACTTCCTCGCCAAGTACAACTACAACGACCATCACCTCTCCTGCCAGCACTACCGGTATATCACCTACCTGTAAGAAGAACGCCATTGAGATTACAGTGTAACACTGATGCTCTGAAACTTTAAAACCCTCATGGGAATCTCCTATTGGCCACAGAGAAAACCATTGTAATAAGCCACACCTGCCCTGCGTGTATAATATAGTTGCTTAACCATTGGAATGGGCACTGTTCAGCTTCAGCGTTCAGCTTCCTGATCAGTAGCAATAAGCTGATCACTGGGTGGTAAGGAGTTAGGACGTGTTTGTAGCAGAGATGAGAAAACCCAATCATGTGGCATTTAATTACCTGTGGCTAGTGATGAGCGAATACTGTTTGATCAAATAGATATTCGATCAAATAGTAAGGTATTCGATCGTATCGAATATTATTGAATAGTTCACAGAATATTCAATAAATATTCGATGAGTGTTCAAATCCCCCTTCTTCCATGGAGGAGGGAAAGAAAGAGAGAGAGAATTTCCTGAGGTTTCATTGTGGACTTGGTGAACCTTCAAGTGGTCGAATAGATGTTTTCCAATAAACGAATACTTGTTCCCATAGACTTTAATGGGTTTGAATATTCGATCGAATAGTCGAATATCGGGGAGATATTCGAACGAATATCAAATACACGAATATTTCACTATTCGCTCATAACTACCTGTGGCTGAAGAAGTTGATTGCAGCCTTAGAGGATCCTGGAAAACATGGATATAGCCTATGGCTTATGGCTGTTCCCATGTTTTACAGGCAGCCTTAGGGCTACATCCATCTTCTTCGTCCACCAGTAATCAAATGCAACACAAATGGGTTCTGATGAACCTGAGCATGCTCGAGGTTCACTCATCTCTAGTTTCTAGTAAACTACTAGGGTAATGCCCTAAGACTCCTTTAAAGGATAGCCATGTCAGTGGTGGTGTAGAGATCATTGTCTTCTTATTGGAAGAAAGCTATATCACAGCTTACCATATAATCATGACCCGTGTCATAGCCCCTGTCATCATGTAGCCCTCACCTTAAAGGAAAATAATTCAAAGGAGGTTATTAGAAAGTTCTGAGTACTTTGGTTTACTACAATATAAACAGATAAAAATGTAAAGGAATTAAAAGGCTTTTTTCCCATTGAATTTTATATGTTATCCATAACCCTGAAAGAACTTAAATTCAAGGCACCTTATACTTCCTACCGATCCTTTGTCAGAACGGTTACATTTCATCATGTTTTCTCTTTATCAGTAACAATGTCATCAGATTCTAACAGAACTTTACTCACCTCAGTCACATCTCCGAGGACCAATGGGCTGACCATGAATTCTACCACATCAACACCTGGTGAGTACAGTAAGTCCATGTTCTGCATAAACTTTAAATCTAAGAATCTTTAAAGGGGTTTCCATTAATAAATGATTGTGGCCAACCATCGTACTGTTCTCCATGTTCAATGAGAAAACTTTTATTATTTATGAAATATCTCCTTATACCTCATGTAACAAACTGAGATTCAATACTGACTAAATCTTCTGTGATACATAATATGCTGCTGTATTTCCCCAAATAACTCTCACATTTCTCTAGTCAATGAGCAGAATAATCCTATCCCCCGATTTATTATTTCTTTAGCAATATCAACTTCCTCGCCAAGTTCGACTTCTTCAGCAACAACTGTAATGGCCGTCACCTCTCCTGCCAGCACTAGCGGTATATCACCTACCTTTAAGTAGAACGCCATTGAGATTACAGTGTAACACTGATGCTCTGAAACCTTAAAGCCTGCATAGAAATCTCATTCTTGACACAGAGAAAAACATTGTAATAAGCCACAACTGCCCTGCCTGTATAATATAGTTACTTAATCATTGGAATGGGCACTGTTCAGCTTCAGCGTTCAGCTTCCTGATCTGTAGCAATCAGTTGATCACTAGCGGTTTCTTCAGGGTAAGGAGTTGGGACAACGTGTTTCTAGCAGAGATGAGCAAACCCGAGCGTGTGACATTTGATTACCAGTGGCTGAAAAAGATTCAAGGGTTGCAGCCCTAGGACAGTGATGGCTAACCTTGACCCTCCAGCTGCTGCAAAACTACAATTCCCATCATGCCTGAACAACCAAAGCCATATCTTTGGATGCCCAAGTATGATGGGAATTGTAGTCTTGCAATAGCTGGCGTGTCAGGGTTAGCCATCACTGCCCTAGGGCATCCTGGAAAACACGAATACAGCCTATGGCCTATGGCTGTTCCCATGCTTCCCAGGCAGCCTTAGGGCTGCATCCACCTTCTTCAGCCACCGCTGCCAAATGCTGCCCGCTCGAGTTTGGACAAACCCAAGCATGCTTGAGGTTTACTCATCTCATGTTTCTAGTAAACTACTCAGGTCATGCCCTAAGACTCCTTCTACAGGATAGCCATGTCAGTGGTGGTGTAGAGATCATTGTCTTCTTATTGGAAGAAAGCTATTTCACAGCTTACCATATAAGCTCTAACCTTAAGGAAAGTAATTAAAAGGATTTTATTAGAAAGTTCTGAGTACGTGGGTTTACTACAATGTGAGCCGTTTGAAATTAAAAGGCTTTTCTTCCATTGCATGTTATATGTTATCCATAACCTGGAAAGAGCTTCCATTCGAGGCACCTTATACTTCCTACCGATCCTTTGTGAGAACGGTTACATTTCATCATGTTTTCTCTTTATCAGCACCAATGTCTTTGAATTCTGACAGAACTTTACTCACCTCAGTCACAACACTGGGGACCAATGGGCTGACCATGAATTCTACCACCCCAACACCTGGTGAGTACAGTAAGAACACACTCTGCATAGCTATCATGTGAACGAACATGTATAAGATCTAGGTGATGACATCTTCTCCATATTTAAAACTGAAGGGTGGACGAAAAAGAATGAAAAGTAAAAACATTTTTTTTTTAATCTTTACCTTAAAGCACCTACTTGAAACAATGATGTTCATGGTTTACCATGTAAGTGGGAGTGTAGGGATAATCTTTCTGATAGAGTAGGAGTATTTCAGGATTAGAGAGACGAAGAACCTGTTGGACATTAGTGGCAGTAGATTGTGGATAATAGTTACAGTAAAGATAGTAAGAAACATGGAAATAATATAGAGGGAAAGGTCTGAGTACTAGGTTTGGAAAGGAGTTTTGTGTCTATATGATGGAGTCTTATAGTTTCTATTGCTGTAACTTTTATATTTGATCAAGTTTTATTATTTTCAGCTTCACTGTCATCAGATTCTTCCCCAACTTTACTCACCTCGGTCATGACGCCAAAGACCATTGGGCCGACCATAAATTCTACCACACCAACACCTGGTGAGTAGAGTAAGTCCATGTTCTGCATAAACTCATAAGAATCTTTAAAGGGGTTTAAATTATTGAATTATTGTGTTTGACCATCGTACTGTTCTCCATGTTCAAGGAGAAAAGTTTTAAAACATCTCACTCTTACGTTTCTCCTGTCAATAAGCAGAATTATCCTATCACCCGATTTATTATTTCTTTAGCAATATCAACTTCCTCGTCAATAATGACTTTTTCAGCAACAACTACAATGACCATCTCCTCTACTGTCAGCACTAGCGGTATATCACCTACCTGTAAGTAGAACGCCATTGAGATTACAGCGTAAATCTAAAAATGATTTTAACATGAAGTATTAAAAGTTACGTTTTAGTTCACATCCCACCTTGGAGTGCCGGCCTCCTCACCTACCTTCGCATTTCTCTGCAGTGTAAATCTAATGCTCTGAAACCTTAAAACTCACATGGGAATCTCCTATTGCCCACAGAGAAAACCAGTGTAATAAGCCACACCTGCCATTCCTGTATAATATAGTTACGTAATAATTGTTTGGGCACTGTTCAGCTTCAGAGTTCAGAGTTCAGCTTCCTGATCTGTATCAGTCAGCTGATCACTAGCACCTTTATACTTCCTACCGATCCTTTGTCAGAACGGTTACATTTCATCATGTTTTATCTTTATCAGCACCAATGTCATCGAATTCTGACAGAACTTTACTCACCTCAGTCACAACACTGGGGACCAATGGGCTGACCATGAATTCTATCACCTCAACTCCTGGTGAGTACAGTAAGACCACACTCATAACTTTCATGTGAACGAACATGTATAAGATCTAGGTGATGACATCTTCTCCATATTTAAAACTGAAGGGTGGACGAAGAATAATGAAAAGTAAAAACTGTTTTTTTTTTTATCTTTATCTTAAAGCACCTACTTGAAACAATGATGTTCATGGTTCACCATGTAAGTGGGAGTGTAGAGATAATCTTCCTGATAGAGTAGGAGTATTTCAGGATTAAAGAGAAGAAGAACCTGTTGGACATTAGTGGCAGTAGATTGTGGATAATAGTTACAGTAAAGATAATAAGAATCATGGAAGGAATATTAAGGGAAAGTTTTGAGTGCCAGGTTTGGAAAGGTTTGAGTTTTTGTGTCCCTCCGGGGGCTTTTTATAGGCAATATAAATACTTTGCCATAACTTTTATATTTGATCAAGTTTTATTGTTATCAGCTTCACTGTCATCAGATTCTTCCCCAACTTCACTCACCTCGGTCATGACACCAAAGACCATTGAGCTGACCATGAATTCTACCACACCAACAACTGGTGAGTACAGTAAGACCATGTTCTGCATAAACTTTGATAGAATCTCTAAAGTTATTTTCCACGACATATATTTTATGAAATAAACCTAATACTGGGAGTTTATACCTTCATGTCTCTCCTTGTGCGCTCAAAAGCACTGTTCTCCTGAACATGGCTAGAGATGATCGAACATCGTGATTTTGTAGGTTCGAGCGAACTCCAACCTTCTCGAACCTTCCGCATTTGATTCCCGATGCCTTCCTGTTCCATGGGGAAGCTGTCTCCTTCTTCCCCACGGAGCGGGAAGGCATCGGGAATCAAATGCGGAAGGTTTGAGAAGGTTCGAGTTCGAACCCACAAAATCCTGATGATCCATCAACTCTAAACATTGCGAGGCTTGCGGTAATGGTGGTAAGACACTGCAATACATTTAAATTATCCATTCTAAGTTGCCTTTTAGGAAAAATGGGTCATACAGACCTGCTGCTTCTCTATCAGAGTTAGGGTGGGTTCATACTGAGGAATTCTCGCGGATAAACTCCGCGGAATTCCGCAGTATGTCCGTGCGCACGGCCGCACTCCTTTCCGCCGGCTCCATAGACACCATTCTATGGGCCGGCGTAGTCCGCTATCCGCCCAAAGAAGTGACATGTCCCATAGCCGGACACTGTTTCCGTTGTTCTCATAGATGATAAACAGAGAGGTGGCATGAAACTGTGCACCACCATTCCATTGCAATGGGAGACTGAAGTCCCTCTTCTAGCCACAAGTGGTCGCACTTGTGTCCCTGTTCTAGACAAAAGTGGTCGCACTTTTTTTAAAAAAGAAATCAGCCAAAGGAATCTTTCAGAACATAAATATCCAGGGAAGAAATGAAAGTTCCTCTTTTATCTTCTCTTCCCAATCTCCTTGCAGAGTGGTGGTACTGCTGACAGCCAGACACTCATTCCTCATTCATGTGGAAACCAGAGGCAACACTGCCCTACAGGGAGCTTGGGAGAAATAGAGGAAACTGACTGGCTTCCCTGGGTAATATCGGATAATGTAACTCTCTCTCTATATATATATCTTACCATAAGATACAGTATGGTTTACCACACTATATGGTTAGCCATATAGGGTCACTGTCTACATATGGAGGGTTGCATCATCTGAGCTTACTCAGGGTTTCACTATGGGTATTAGCAATCCCACATTGCCCCTAAAGTGGACAATGTTGCAGTTCACATGATCTATACCATAATGTTATGTGAATTGGGCCTGATAAAGTTTATACAATTAACTGTTTTACACATGATTTTCTAATTGCAGGAATGATCTATGGGTCATCTCTTAGCCTAAATTTAAAAGGGGTCTCCAGCAAAAAAAAAATAAATAAAATCATTTAAATCAACTAGTTTCATAGATTTGTAACTAACTTCAATTTAAAATTCCGCAGTCTTCCAGTACTTATCAGCTGTTGTATGTCTTCTCGTGTCTATGTCAGGATCTGTCCAGGGTATGGGAAAGAGAAAAGAAAACATTACTTCCTGCAGGACATACAGCAGGTGATAAGATCTGGTAAAATACAAATTTATATAACTTTCTGACATCCATTGATTTGAAAGATTTTGTTCTGGAGTTCTCCTTAATGATCATGTCGAAATATGTTGGTGGTCTGTTAGACATAATTCAGAACAATAGTAACTAGAGCTACAATTTTAGCCACCATTACTGTACCCACCCTGACAATGGATAGATTACAAATGTTTATGTCAATGCATAAAAATCCAAACTATTGTTACCACAGAAAACCTTCTCAGCACCAGTACAGAATTTACAACCAGTAAGATGGTTCCAGCCAGTACAGAAACCTTTACAGAACCTACAATAGAATCTTCAACAAATGCGACTGAGCAAAGTACCATCATGGTGTCCAGCACTGGACTGACCACTGGGATGAGTACAAATACTAAGCTAACACAGTCTAATCCACCATCTACTGCACTGATCACTAATGATTCCACCTCCAAAATAATTTCATCTAAATCCACACAAGGCACCACTACAGAGGTCACCACAAAAGGAGCTAATGTTACTGATTTTACCGTAGGATCTAGAGGAAGCTCTACTTCTAATACCATTAGTGATACCAAAGGCACTACTCCTGAAGTCACTATAACAAGGACTACTAGAAACATTAGCATTACAGGGGTAATCCCAATAACAGAAAGGACACAACCTTCCAGCACCAGGGGTATCATAAATTCTACTGCCATGAAGTCTACTATCGAATCCCCCACAACAAGGATGAGCACAGAATTCTCCAACAGAACCACAAAAACATCTACATCACAAAGAAGAACTGAAGAAACTACTGACCAAAACTCAGGAACTGGGCCGCTATCAAGTACTGTACACTACACTACTCAAACTACCATAGTTTCTACTACTAGTGGGGCCAATACAGAGTTTATGCCTACAATGCAGAAAACAGGCATTACTGTAACAATACCCACTACCACAATGCCACAATTCAGTAGTAGTAATATAAAATATACAGAAGGGATCCAGACAGGAAGCAGTACAACATCCACCGCCTTAAAGACTAGTACAAATTTAACCCCTGTCACAGAGGTTACTGGGCAAACATCTCCTACCAATCCTAGAGTTAGTTTGGCTTCTGTCACAACAAAAATGACAACTATGTCTACCACCTCTGGGCCACAAACAACCAACACCTCCAACAGTAGTATAAAAGTAACCAACATACAAACAGATACACAACCCAGCTCCCCAAAGTTATCTACAAGTGCAGCTTTTACAAAAAGCAGTTTGGGAAGTAGTATTATGGAAAGCCAGACATCCACTACCCCTACAGGGACTTCCATAACAGGGACCCAAATGATATCTACTGCAAGTAGCACCCAAAATACTGATTCATCAACTGGATCAGTCTTAACAACTAAAGTAAATGAAACAAAATCAACAACTGTAACAAGTGGCACAGTTACCACCCAAAGTATAGGGATGTCCGCTACCACCCAGAGTAATGATGGTCCTAAAACTACTTTGAACACAAACAACTTTACGAATACATCCTCAATTATCACATCCAACATTTCTATCTCTCCAACAAGTAGAAACTCATCAACTAGTTCTAGCCTAACAAATAGTCTAGACAAAACAAGAACAACTACTACAACAAATGACACAACTACCACACAAAGTAAAAGAACTTCCTTTACCACCAAGGCAGATGATGGGTCTGAGACAACATTCAGCCCAAAGACTACATCATATATCATCACATTAATTGTTTCTACTACTCCAAAGAACATGACTTTCTCAACTAGTTCAGTCTTCATAACAAGGTCAACCAATGCATCAAGTAACCCAACTACCACACAAAATAGAAGAATGTCTTCTACCACTGAAGCTGATGGTGAATCTAATACCACATTGAGCCCAAAGAATACAACCTATAGTATCACATCCAGTGTTTCTACTACTATAAAGAACATGAATTCCCCAACTAGTCCATTCTTTACAAGGTCAACTACTACATCAACTTACCCAACTACCACACAAAATAGAAGAATGTCTTCTACCACTGAAGCTGATGGTGAATCTAAGACAACATTGAGCCCGAAGAATACATCCAACATCATTACATCCATTGTTTCTACTACTATAAAGAACATGAATTCCCCAACTAGTTCAGTCTTCACAGGGTCAACTACTACATCAACTAACCCAACTACCACACAAAATAGAAGAATATCTTCTACCAATGAAACTGATGGTAGATCTAAGACAACATTGAGCCCAAAGAATACAACCTACATTATTACATCCACTGTTTCTACTACTCCAAAGAACATGAATTCCCCAACTAGTTCAGTCTTCACAGGGTCAACTACTACCTCAACTAACCCAATTACCACACACAATATACGAATGTCTTCTACCACTGAAACTGATGGTGAATCTAAGACAACATTGAGCCCAAAGAATACAACCTACATTATCACATCCACGGTTCCTACTACTCTAAAGAACGTGAATTCCCCAACTAGTTCAGTCTTCACAATGAGGTCAACTAATGCAACAAGTAACCCAACTACCACACAAAGAAGAATAATGCCTTCTACCACTAAAGCTGATGGTGAATCTGAGACAACATTAAGCCCAAAGAATACAACCTACATTATCACATCCACTGTTTCTACTACTCCAAAGAACATGAATTCCCCAACTAGTTCACTTTTCACAGGGTCAACTACTACATCAACTAATCCAACTACCACACAAAATAGAATATCTTCTACCACTGAAGCTGATGGTGAATCTAAGACAACATTGAGCCCAAAGAATACAACCTACATTATCCCATCCTTTGTTTCTACTACAACGAAGAACATGAATTCCCCAACTAGTCCATTCTTTACAAGGTCAACTACTACATCAACTTACCTAACTACGACACAAAATAGAAGAATGTCTTCTACCACTGAAACTGATGGTAAATCTAAGACAACATTGAGCCCAAAGAATACAACCTACATTATTACATCCACTGTTTCTACTACTCCAAAGAAAATGAATTCCCCAACTAGTTCAGTCTTCACAGGGTCAACTACTACATCAACTAACCCAACTACCACATACAATAGAAGTATATCTTCTACCACTGAAACTGATGGTAGATCTAAGACCACATTGAGCCCAAAGAATACAACCTACAGTATCACATCCACTGTTTCTACTAATCTGAAGAACATGAATTCCCCAACTAGTTTAGTCTTCACAGGGTCAACTACTACATCAACTAACCCAACTACCACACAAAATAGAAGAATATCTTCTACCAATGAAACTGATGGTAGATCTAAGACAACATTGAGCCCAAAGAATACAACCTACATTATTACATCCACTGTTTCTACTACTCCAAAGAACATGAATTCCCCAACTAGTTCAGTCTTCACAGGGTCAACTACTACCTCAACTAACCCAATTACCACACACAATATACGAATGTCTTCTACCACTGAAACTGATGGTGAATCTAAGACAACAGTGAGCCCAAAGAATACAACCTACATTATCACATCCATGGTTCCTACTACTCTAAAGAACGTGAATTCCCCAACTAGTTCAGTCTTCACAATGAGGTCAACTAATGCAACAAGTAACCCAACTACCACACAAAGTAGAATAATGCCTTCTACCACTAAAGCTGATGGTGAATCTGAGACAACATTAAGCCCAAAGAATACAACCTACATTATCACATCCACTGTTTCTACTACTCCAAAGAACATGAATTCCCCAACTAGTTCACTTTTCACAGGGTCAACTACTACATCAACTAAGCCAACTACCACACACAATAGAAGTATGTCTTCTACCACTAAAGCTGATGGTGAATCTAAGACAACAATAAGCCCAAGGAATACAACCTACATTATCACAGCCAATGTTTCTACTACTCCAAAGAACATGAATTTCCCAACTAGTTTTGTCTTCACAGGGTCAACTACTACATCAATTAACCCAACTACCACATACAATAGAAGTATATCTTCTACCACTGAAACTGATGGTAGATCTAAGACCACATTGAGCCCAAAGAATACAACCTACAGTATCACATCCACTGTTTCTACTACTCTGAAGAACATGAATTCCCCAACTAGTTTAGTCTTCACAGGGTCAACTACTACATCAACTAACCGAACTACCACACAAAATAGAAGATTCTCCTCTACCACTGAAACTGAAGGTAGCTCCAACACCACATTGAACCCAAAGAATACATCCAAAATCATCACATCCTTTGTTTTGAATACTGTTCGGAACATTAATTCATCAGTTGGTTCAGTCTTCTCAACTACAACAGCTAAAACAAGGCCAACTTTTACAATGACTAACCCAACTACCACACAAAGTAGAAGACTGTCCTCTACCATCCAAAGTGATGGTGGATCTAAGTCAACATTGAACCCAAAGAATACATTATACATCACCACATCCACTGTTTCTTCTACCATTAAGAATATAAATTCATCAACTAGTTCAGTCTTCACAATTAGGACAAATAAAACAGGGTCAACTACTACAACGACTAATACAACTACCACACAAAGTAGAAGAATATCTCCTACCACTCAAACTGAGGGTGGATCTAAAACAACATTGGACTCCAACAACCTCAAGAACACATCCTACATTATCACGTCCATTGTTTATAACATCACAACACAGTCATCGACACATCAGACCAACACTACAGCGAACAACAACAGTAAGTGGAACATCTAATGAACAACTAACAACTAACGTCCACCTGATTTCATAGAAGTTCTCTATGGAATTTATTTATAGTTTAATACAACTAACAAAAAAAATGACCAGAACATTTGGGAAGCTTTTTATGGTTTCTACAACCTTACAACTACCACACCAATCTAACACTAACCAACACTTCCTCCGTTGTAGTACCCTTACAAATATTAACACTATTGCAGACTTGACTAATATATAACTAACAAGGAGTCATTTTGTGTGTTTTTGTATTTTTTTAAAATTATTTTACTAACATTGTCTTGCAATTTTTTGTTAAAACATTTATTCAGAAGGGGTTCTCTGACATTATATGTTAGAATAGCCATCAATATATGTTCGGGGAAGTTACTTAATGATCAAAAGCGAGCTGCAGTACTCTAGGTAAAATGAACAGGGCTGAGATACCGTACAGTTCAGGAATAGACTGTAAACTCTGCCTAGTCAAACAATGTTATGGCCGCAGCTCCTCAATTCTTCTGAATAGTAGGGGTTCTGAGCTCAGTCCCCCAGTTTATCCCTTCCTATTGACCTTATAGACTATTTCTTTGAGAAAACCACCCATGGTATAGATTGTTCTCTGATGTGTTTTTAGTTTCTTTATATGTCTTTTGCCCCTCTTGTTTGATGAAAACCCCTTTTGAAGACCAAGTTGAGTAGTTATATCAAGTCTGGAAAAAAAAACTTATAGACTATGAAAGGCTGTCAATATGGTGCTTCTAAGCGATATAGTAACAACTTTAGAATTATTCTTACACAAATCTGGTGAGAGGTACTGTATACTAATTTTTCTTTTCTCTGTTGACCTGTATCTGGTGTTAATCTATAAAGCCAACCTATGAGTGTCCTGGATACTGTTCATCCACCATTGGACAGAGTACTTATCTATGTTTGTTCTATACAGTGCCCAGAGGACCCTATTTGCCATGGTATGGGAGGCTTCTCATTGCGTTGGGCGTTTCAATCATTACACCAATCCTGCTGTGTATACTCTTCTCGGTAAGTCTTTTGTCCAGTTTATATCACTAAAGTCTAACCACCATTGCTATTTTTATATATGTCTTTCGTACAAATGATGGTACAAAATTTAGGAGTGGATCTTTCTCCAGTAAAATGCCTTCTTTCCTTCTCGACTTAGTCGGCTCCTTTGCCCTTCAACGATTACTCACTCTCTATTCACCGGTAAAATCTGTCTTCATTTTCTGAGTCTATGTGTTTTGACTTGAAGTCAACTGTCTGAGCTCGGGAAGTAACCAAAAACTAGTCAATAGCTGAGTTCAGGGTATTAAAGTCAATGGGGCTCTTTCCTGTCCATGCTCGTATAAGTCGGTATCCCCTTCACTCAGTTTACCAATCTATACTTGCCACAAAGAGCACAATCATAATGTGATTCTGGCCTTAGTAGGGTCATGAGAGTTCACTATTCTGAGTCAGTAAGGATGGTCTTGGCTAGGGATGGTCCGAACTCTCCGAGGTTCGGGTTCGTATGAACCCGAACGCTCGGCATCAGATTCCCGCTGTCTGCCCGCTCCGTGAAGCGGGTGGATACACCGGGAGGACCGCCTGGAAAACTGGGATACAGCCTATGGCTATGGCTGTATCCCAGTTTTCCAGGCGGTCCTCCCGCTGGATCCGCCCGCTGTACGGAGCGGGCAGACAGCGGGAATCATTACCGAGAGTTTGGGTTCGGACCATCCCTACTCTTGGCCTATAGGTGGAATTTAAGATGCACAGTTAACAACATTACGCAGTATAAGACCATATCAGTTATTTGAAATACCTAACATTGACCCTCTCCATTTAATTTGCAGATTATTAAGTGTATAAAATGCCGGGGGTCAGCTAACATTATGGAAGCAAGAAACCCATGTTTATCATGCAGAGGAAGGTGAACATGATATGCCCCAACAACAGATGGAACAACAGCAGCAGAAGAAGAAGAAGGACCAACCATCTCAACTGTGTAATCAACATGCCTGCAAGTGAATGTACCATCATTGCATTTGCTTTAAGTCTCGTACATGGATAGAACAGTGTCGCGGTGCCATTCTATACCTGGACACCAGCCCAAGCTGAAACACTGGGGGCGGGCTGGAATCAATAGAGCCGCATCATAGAGGGGCGGGGGGTTCCTTCCACTGGGGGCAGGCTGACCCACCTCCAGTGCTTCACCCACAACAGGTGCCCAGGAATAGAACGGCGCAGTGCGCAAGAACCAGGCCACAGTTCAAAAAAGGACTGTGGCACCGGCCCGGGTGGAAGCATTGAAGGTGGGCCAGCCCAACCCAAGTGGGAGGAGACCCTTGCCCCTCTATCACACGGCTCCATTAGAATCAATGGAGCAGCATCATAGAGGGGTGGGGGTTTCCTCCCACTGGGGGAAGGCTGGCCCGCTTCCAGTGCTTCTCCCATGGAACAGAATGGCAACATGTTTCTATCTTTGCAGATGACACCAAGCTTTGTAGTACAGTACAGTCTATGGAGGATGTGCAGATATTACAGGCTTTGTAGTACAGTACAGTCTATGGAGGATGTGCAGATGTTACAGGATGACTTAGACACACTGAGTGTTTGGGCGTCCACTTGGCAAATGAGGTTCAATGTGGATAAATGTAAAGTTATGCACCTGGGTACTAATAACCCACATGCATCATATGTCCTGGGGGGAGTTACTCTGGGAGAGTCACTGATAGAGAAGGATCTGGGTGTACTTGTAGATAATAGACTACAGAACAGCACACAATGTCAGTCAGCTGCTTCTAAGGCCAGCAGGATATTGTCATGCATTAAAACAGGCATGGACTCTCGGGACAGGGATATAATATTACCGCTTTATAAAGCTTTGGTGCGGCCCCATCTGGAGTATGCCGTCCAGTTTTGGAACCCGATTCATAAAAAGGATGTTCTAGAGCTGGAGAGGGTACAAAGACGGGCAACTAAACTAATAAGGGGAATGGAGCATCTTAGTTATGAGGAGAGATTAAAAGAATTACATTTGTTTAGTCTGGAGAAGAGACGTTTAAGGGGAGATATGATTAACTTATTTAAATATATAAATGGCCCCTACAAGAGATATGGGGAAAAGATGTTCCAGGTAAAACCCCCTCAAAGGACAAGAGGGCATTGCCTCCGCCTGGAGAGACAAGGGGGCACTGCCTCCGCCTGGAGAAAAAAAGGTTCAATCTCCGGAGGCGACAAGCCTTCTTTACCATGAGAACTGTGAATCTGTGGAACAGTCTACCCCAGGATCTGGTCACAGCAAAAACAGTAGAGGGCTTCAAAACAGGGCTAGACAAGTTCTTAGACCAAAATAATATAGATGCATATGTATAGAACCTATCACCCCTCCCCCTTCCCTGTATCCATCCCCTCCTTGGTTGAACTTGATGGACATGTGTCTTTTTTCAACCGTATTAACTATGTAACTATGTAACTATGTAACATATGCAGGAACCGGGCAACAGTTCAAAAAAGGACTGCGGCACCGACTTCCCCACGCCGGTGACGTTCTATCCCTGTGAAACACTTAAAGTAAATGTATTCATGGTACATTCACTTTAAACATTCGTAGGATGCCTTCACACACACCGGATCCGCAGCGGATTTCACACTGCGGATGCGCAACAAAATCCGCAGCAGATCAAATGTCAGTTCATCCCCATGAGAATACACACTCATAGTGGGGCTGACCTCCCGCTGTATGTATGTTAACCCCATCACCTCCTCCCCGCTCTGGTTTGCTTCAGTGGTTCTCGGCAGAACATCCCGCTCAGCCAATTGGTGGCTGCAGCGGGGCAGCGCACTGATTGGCTGAGCAGGATGAGCAGGCGCCGGGAACCCCCGAAGCAAACCAGAGCGGGGAGGAGGTGATGTATGCTCCAGCCGCTGGGGGGTTAACATACATACTCACAGCGGGATGTCAATCCCGCTGTGAGTATGTATTCTCATAGGGATGCACTCACACTGGATCAGCAGCGGATTTTGCTGCACATCTGCTGAAATACGCTGCGGATCTGGTGTGTGTGAAGGCACCCTTAAAGGGGTTTTCTGGGATTGTGAGTGCTTGATCCCCAGGACCCCACTGATTAGAAAAGCAAATATGGCAGAGCTCAATACAATACTTATGGGGTTGTGACGCTCCAGTTCATTACTCTAGGGTCCAAACCCCCATTAAACATATTTGATTATTTATTTTCGGGGAAGGTTTTCCCTGAAAACCCCATTATTATGAATGTTACATTTTTTTGTCCGCTGACAAATGAGATGAACTGAAATTCACAGTTGTTGAA
Source organism: Dendropsophus ebraccatus (assembly GCF_027789765.1). Taxonomy (NCBI): domain Eukaryota; kingdom Metazoa; phylum Chordata; class Amphibia; order Anura; family Hylidae; genus Dendropsophus; species Dendropsophus ebraccatus. The sequence continues at coordinate 89,996,737 of NC_091463.1, forward strand.
AGGTCAGACAATGAATCACAGGGTTGCGACCTCCAATAGATGACAATAGAAATAGAATTTTCCTCCTTCTGGAATGAACCGATTTATAATACTTGAATATTTAAGGGTTAAACTTTTGGGGGATTTTTTTCTTTGCATTCCAATACAATGGAACAAATATTTTAAACAAATATGACAAATGGAGGGTCAAAAGACTTTCGGGGCATTCTACAAAGTCTTAATTTATTTTATTGTGTGTTCAGTATATCTCTATATCTCAGTATCTGTCTATATAAAGATGTATATTTATTATGTGTATCTTGACAAATTGTTTTTCTTGCACATTTTATATATTTTTTATTTTAGTGTATTTAATAAAATTTACAAACATGTTAAATGATTTTCGTGCCTTGTCTATGTTTCCAAAAAGTATTCATCTTATGACATTAGGCAAATCACTAAACCAGTGCTTCAATAGCAATCAGGTGGGCGCCACTAGGGAGGCTCCAACAGGTGGGGAGTTGCAGTTGCAGGGTGGGGAGATAGTTTTGACAGGAGGGGCAACACCAATCTCTGTTTAAGAAACCAGCAGTTTCATCATACAGGAGGTGATATTGGCTTGGATAGTGACCCTATTGACAGCACAGAAACACATGTAATTTCTGGAGGTTCACCATGAGATCACATGATATAATTTTCAGATAGAAAGTAAGAACTAGAGGGTGTTTTATTTAAGGGCAGAGCTTGTCCCAGGTCAATGACCTCATCCAAAAGGTGTCCCAGGCCCTTATACTGTTATAACTTTTACAGTTACAGAGCTGACCTGTTGTCTGCTGGTCCCGTACTGTCTATATCGCATTTCTATATGGCATGTCAGTGTGGGTGCTGACTGTTAGTGTAGCAGAAGCCAGTCTCTGGTGGTTCTATACTCTCTATATCACATTTCTATATGGCACTTCAGTGTGAGTGCTGACTGTGAGTGTAGCAGAAGCCGCTCTCTGTTGGTTCTGTACTGTCTATATCACATTTCTATATGCCATTTCAGTGTGGGTGCTGACTGTTAGTGTAGCAGAAGCCACTCTCTGGTGGTTCTATACTCTCTATATCACATTTCTATATGGCACTTCAGTGTTGGTGCTGACTGTGAGTGTAGCAGGAGCCGCTCTCTGTTGGTTCTGTACTGTCTATATTACATTTCTATATGCCATTTCAGTGTGGGTGCTGACTGTTAGTGTAGCAGAAGCTGCTCTCTGGTGGTTCTATACTCTCTATATCACATTTCTATATGGCACTTCAGTGTTGGTGCTGACTGTGAGTGTAGCAGGAGCCGCTATCCACCACACTAGTAAGAGGGTAGTGAGACATAGACTGTGCGGGCCCGGTGCCCTCTACAGTGTAAATAAATACTGTAATTTTCGGAAAGTAAGATGCACATGACTATAAGACGCATTCCTTGGTTTAAACCAATGTAAATGTAAAAAAAATATTTTACGCTAATAAATCTTCTCTGGTTTGTTAGTTTAGAGTCATCACAAATGGTTCATACTACAGCTATCCAACGTAGGTTGGAGTCACATAAGAATAATATAAGGGTATTTCTGTATCATGGCCCCTGTCCTCAATGTATATTCAAAAATTTGGGAGCTCAAGCCATCAAGTAACGGGGTACAAGAAAATGTCCAATATAGACTCAGCAATGAATACAACATACAATTATATAAGAAGAAGGAAAGGACACATACAGCACTAGATGGTGTACCAACTAGTCTGTGTCCCTTCTTTGTGATATTTATTGCTAAGGTCGCTATCCTGACTGTAAGTCTAACCACCCATACTGCCAGCATCATGTATAGCGGTATATAAAATAACCAGGCACCAGTGTAGGACCTTATTATAGCCCGCCTAGTAAATCTGTGGTCAGTGTCATTTGATTCTCTTTCCATTAGGTGTCGCTATACGACCACAGATGTTGTAATTTATAGTTTAGCATTGCTTCACGGAAATCGGCTGACTCACATTATATGCAAACATGTTCATTATATATCTTGGGCAGCATCATGAAATTTTTTTATTTTTTTATACATAAACAAAAATGGTTAAACTTAATTCCTGTGCAATAGGTCTTCTTACCTCAGTTCTGTAGATACCACATGTATAAGTCATGAGGACCATAGAAATAATAAGTACAGTTATATGCTAAATAATAAAACACTGGGTAACAATGCCTCCGTAAAGGACCTGGGGGTATTGGTGGACAGTAACCTCTTCTATAGTGATCAGTGCCAGGCAGCAGCTGCCAAGGCTAATAAAATAATGGGAGGCATCAAAAGAGGTATAGATGTTACAGATGAGAACATAGTTTTGTCTCTTTATAAATCACTGGTCAGACCACACATGGTATATACTGTGTACAGTTTTGGGCACCGGTATATAAGAAGGACACAGCTGAACTGGAGCGGGTGCAGAGGAGGGCAACAAAGGTCATTAAGGGAATGGGTGGGTTACAGGACCAGGACAGGTTATCAAGCTTGGGGTTATTTACACTAGAAAAAAGACGTCTTAGGGGCGAGCCGATCATAATATACAAATATATGAATGAACAGTACAGAGATCTTTGTAGTGATCTCCTTACTCCTAGGTCTGTAACCATGACAAGGGGGCATCCTCTACGTCTAGAGAAAAGAAGATTTCATCATCAGCATCGACGCGGGTTCTTTACTGTACGAGCGGTAAGACTGTGGAACTCTCTGCCACATGATGTTGTCATGGCCGATTCATTAGTTCAGGGAAGGCCTGAATTATTATCTTCTAGAGAAGTCCTTAACACAGAGGATCAGTTCTGTTTTTTCCCTGCACTGTGGAGGTTTACCCAACCCGCTCAATAATATTAGTCATTAGTTTAGTAACATTATGTTTGTCTATAATTGTGATAGATAATAATAGTAATAGATAGTAATGTCAATAGTCAATCAGTAGTTATCCAGGTTTTTTCATATGGGTCACTGTTTGTAATATATGACTATGTCATGGTCATTATAGTAATAGCAGAGACCTTCAGATACACGCAGGACACCAACGTTTTTTTAAATAATTTATTATGTATTTAAATTAGAAGAAATAAATACAAATCACAGGTTTATGGATGATCAGAACCCTTCATGGCTCAAGGTCAAACATCTCCAGAGGCAATATGGCGGACATGGATGGAGATGCCAAGGTCCTACGATACCTCTGAAGATTTCACCTACATTGCCATCACTGTAAACATATGCAGGAGGAACTGTACAAAGTATAAGGGTTCTTCATGTCCCAGTCTCTGGTTCCAGAATGTTTAGTTACAATTATGTTCTAAAGAAGAAGAACTGCAAAAAATAAAATATATGTTAGATATTGGGGTTCACGGGGTGTTGGTGGAAGGTCATACAAAGGGAAAAGCTGTAAATAATGGAGATCCCCCAAGTTAAAGTTATGTCAAATCATAGGATCGCCTTAAAGGGTTTAAAGGGATTATCAGTTTTCAAAATTATGACCCCATTTCTCCTGCGACCTAATGCAAGATCTTTGCAATCTATAATACTGGTGTCTTCTTATGTGATAGAGATGGTTGGGTCACTTAAGGCACCAGGGACTGGAAGAGACTGTAACCTCTGTGATCTGTCACTTGGCTGTGGCCTCTAGAGCAGTGCTCATCTTATCCCTTAGTTTCCTCTCCATGCCCCTGTAGCGGTGACCTCATTGAAACCAATGGGCATTGTTTTCAAATACTTACAAACAGGCAGGGCATCAAGAGGATGAAGAAGAGGATGAGCGCAGTCAAGACGATGATGACGATCTCCCCGCGGCTGATGCGAGGTGGCGCTGCAAGAGGAGATGTGAAATGAAGGATTACATGAGTAATGTCGCCCCCTATAGGCTGATGATTTCCTCTTTTTCAGTCCACATGATATAAGATAATTCTGCTATATAATAATCCAGGTGTAGTAGGATCAATATAAAGTGAACAAAAAGATTTCAAGAATATATCTGGGAATTGCATTATGGGTTTATGGCGGCCGTGAGAGAACAGATATAAATACATACATGATGATGAGGCTGTAGTGGTAGTTGTAGCTGTTGTAGCTGCTGTAGTTGCTGTTGTTGAATTTGTTGTTGCAGATGTTACAGTTGTACTTGTTTCTGTGGAGACAATGAATGAAAAATTAAATGTCACTATACATTAGATACATAAGGATGGCTATATACCGTACATAGTATATGGGGATTACTGTCTTTGTACAGAACCAAATAATAAACATAGAGACCATTCTGAATTATAGAGCAGCTGCCAATAACAACTCTATAGAAATTGGTATTAGGGGGCAGAAACTGATTTTGAGCCTCACTAGCCACCAGACTCCTCAGATGTGTCCAGCTCTAGTTAAAGGGGTTATCCAGGCTTAGGGCCTGTTCACACTTAGCAAATTCAGTGGAATTCTGCGGCGGAATGCCGCTTGCCTCAGTGTCAAACTTTGTGTCTATGGGAAGGCTCACGTAAGCCTTCCCATATGCACACTGTTTGACAATGAAGGAGGAAGCTCTCCGCCGCAGAAATCCGCTGAATTTGCACAGGCCCACAGGGAAAAACATGGCCACTTTCGTCCAGAAACTGCACATCCCCTGTCTCCAGCTTGGTGGGATTTGGCAATTAATATTCATTCACATCAATGAAACTAAGATGCAATACCGCACCCAAACTGAAGACAGAAGTGGTGCTGTTTCTGGAAGAAAGTGGTCATGTTCTTCTAAGCCTAGACAACCCATTTAAAGGGATATTCTCCTCTTAGATTGTTATCCCCAATGCATAAGATAGAATAGGACAAGCTGATCATTGAGGGTCCGACTGCTGGGACCTCATCAAGGAGGTTAAGGGGGATGTAATCATGTCGCAATGAATGGAGCACTCATTGGGCCGGCACTCTGTGGGGCTTAAAAAGGGTTCAACAGCTTCATATCAAATGAATGGGGTAGTGGCTGTGGTGAGGTGAGAGATCTAGACATTGTAGGGTAATTGTGTCCCCGTACTCAGGATCAGTGGGGTCCCAATAGTCAGGCCCCCAGGTATCAGCTTGTTATATCCTGGTTACCAATCTGAGATGGGAATAGCCGTTTAATAAAAAGAATAAGATAAGTAAGAAACAATTGGGAGGTGAGTAATACTTAATATTACAACGACAGGTTAGGAGTATATAAAGGTGGGATATAGGGGAGAGTATATAATGGTTAGAGTAAGCTAAGAATATACAGTATACTGGTGAGAAGAATATAAAGGTGAGAGTATGTGAGGCATAGAGTATATAAAGGTGAGAAATCTATAAGGGTGAAAATATATAATAGTGAGAATATAGGTGTACTTACCTTGACAAAACACTGTAGGGAAAAAAGAGAAAAAAAAAACCATCAAGTAGTGTCCAAAATATTTGAGTATGTGGATAAAAAGATGAAACATTATTACTAAAACAGGATTTTAAGGGAGTGTCCAGGATTAGAGAAAGCATGGCTAATTTCTTGCAAAAACAGCACCACCCCTGTCCTCAGGTTGTGTGTGGTATTACAATTCTGCTCCATTCACTTTAATAAGACTGAACTGCAAAACTCCCCACACCCAAACTGAGGGCAAGAGTGGCGCTGTTTGTGGAAGAAAGTTTTTCTAAGCCTGAAAAGCCGCTCATGCGGCCGCTCAAATAACGGCTAAACAGAACTAAAGTGATAGGTCAAATGACTGTCTGCAGAGGACTGATAAACTGTATACAGAACAAACAAGAAACGAACACGTCCTATAGAGTGTGAGTGTCGCCCTCAGATTGCAAGTGAGCAACACCACATGTAGGCCGACATCTCTGGTGGACTGTGTAGAAAGGGTTTATGTTATTGTTATGTAGTGTAGTGAGTCTGGTTGATGTCAGTATGGATGGTGCTCTAGCACAGAAGAGGGAGTGTTTGCATGAGGGTGACACATGACTGCGATCTAAGGCTAGGTTCACACTGTGTTATGGCCCAGATTCATCTCAGTGTGTAAACTAGAACGAATGTTAGGGTCCCCATATACCTTACCATACCTGTTGCTTGTGGTGGGTTTGGACATTGGTATAAAGGGTTTGGGACTCCAATCGTCTACCAATAGATTATATTGTGCATGATGGAAAAGCCTGACCCCTTTGTTCTTGGAGACATAAGCCACAGTCATAACTCTCTGCAGCTCTGCACCTCTGCTTTATCTTACCTCTCCCTATAGAGAACATAAGAACACCTGGCCATGCCAAGCATTTCTGGGTATGTGTAGGATGGGGGAGATAAGTGCTGGTCGGATTGTTAAGCTGCCCATAGCAACCGATTACAGCTTACATACAGCCCTGGTGAAATATAAGCTGAGCTGTCATTGGTTGCTATGGGCAGTTTACACCCGTTGCTATTTCCCACATATTCATAAATCTGGTATTATTCAGCCATTTTCCATTTTAAGAGTATAAAATAGATATGTAAAATGTAAAAACAAACACAGTGTGAATCTGGTCAGACTACATAGAGGATTTATGTGTAGTCTGTTGCCGTGGAGACACATAAAACTTCATATATACAAAATGTTAATTCAAGATGATTTGCAAAGTGTCCATTATTAAATACATCCAATAGTAGCATCTCTAAGAATCCATCAATAAGCTGATCACTGACAGTAGTAGTTGTGCTCTTACCTTTGGCCTGTAGGGTGAGGAACACCAGCAGGATGAGCCCCCGGGATACCACCTTAGACACCATGATGATGTGTTGGTCGAGAGCAGCTGGAGAGTAGTGAGGATACTGGACACATGTTCTGCTTTTATACACTGCTGACTGCTGTCTGCTGCCATCACCGCCTCTTCCTCCTCATCCTCCTCATCCTCCATTATAATGTTATTGTTGATCTCACGACAAGGAATGCTGAGAGGATTAATATTGGCATCTGAACTATCCATACCTGCTGCCCTATATTACCCAATAGCTGATAATTGTAGGTTCTGCCAGTATCTATGTGACATGAGGACATAGATATGTAAGAGATATGTCGCCGAGCTACCAGATCTATTATCTATATTACTCACAACTAATTATATATCTACCTATATCTCATCTATCATCTATTGTCTATCAATTACTGATCTATACCTTATCTATTTATAATCTATCTATCTATCTATATCAAGGAATTCCCCACATCACGTCTTGTAGATCAAACAAAGTGATTTATTCCTTTTTGAAAGTTAGCAAAATAACAGGTGCAACACAGCAAAAGTGAGTATGATGCAACATTTCTGCGGTCTCCATCGCCTTTCTCAAGCATGTGGAGCGGTGGAGACCGCAGAAACGTCGCATAAGACTCACTTTTGCTGTGTTGCACCGGTTATTTTGCTAACTTTCAAAAGGAACTAGATTTGCATTTCCAGGGAAATACATAGTGCTTGAAAAGAGCGCCCCTTTACCAGTTACTTCCAGAGCGCCCCTTTACCAGTGACTTCCATTTAACTTTAATCTTGGGTGCCGTCCCTTTAAGAGCGACTTGGGTCCCATCCCTTTAAGAGCAACTTGGCTCCCGTCCCTTTAAGAGCGACATGGGCCCCTTTAGGAGCGACCTGGGTCGCTTTAAGAGCAACGTGGGTCCCTTCGCTCTTAAAGGGACCCAGGTCACTCTTAACGTAACCCAGGTCGCTCTTAAAGAGACCCAGGTCGCTCTTAAAGGTACAGTACCTAGGTCGCTCTTAAAGGTACCTAGGTCGCTCTTAAAGGGACCCAGGTCGCTCTTAAAGGTACCCAGGTCGCTCTTAAAGGGACCCAGGTTGCTCTTAATGGCACCCATTTCACTCTAAAAGGGACCCAGGTCGCTCTTAAAGGGCCCCAGTTGCACTTAAAGGGACCCAAGTGGCTCTTAAAGGGAACCAGGTGGCTCTTAAAGGGACCCAGGTCGCACTTAAAGGGACCCATTTTGCTCTTAAAGGTACATATTTCGCTCTTAAAGGGCCCCAGGTCGCTCTTAGAGGGACCCAGGTCACTCTTAAAGGGCCCCAGGTCGCTCTTAAAGGGACTTATTTCGTTCTTAAAGGGACTTATTTCGCTCTTAAAGGGGCATATTTTGCTTTTAAAGGGACCCAGGTCACTCTAAAAGGGACCCATTTCGCTCTTAAAGGGACCCATTTCGCTCTTAAAGGGACCCATTTCGCTCTTAAAGGGACCCAGGTTGCTCTTAAAGAGACCCATTTCGCTCTTAAAGAGACCCATTTCGCTCTTAAAGGGACCCAGGTTGCTCTTAAAAGGACCCATTTTGCTCTTAAAGGGACATATTTCGCTCTTAAAGGGACCAAGGTCGCTCTTAAAGGGACCCATTTTGCTCTTAAAGGGACCCAGGTCGCTCTTAAAGGGACCCAGGTTGCTCTTAAAGAGACCCATTTCGCTCTTAAAGAGACCCATTTCGCTCTTAAAGGGACCCAGGTTGCTCTTAAAAGGACCCATTTTGCTCTTAAAGGGACATATTTTGCTCTTAAAGGGACCAAGGTCGCTCTTAAAGGGACATATTTTGCTCTTGAAGGGACATATTTCGCTCTTAAAGGGACCCTGGTCGCTCTTAAATGGACCAATTTCACTCTTAAAGGGACCAATTTCACTCTTAAAGGGACCGATTTCACTCTTAAACGGACCAATTTCGCTCTTAAAGGGACCAATTTTGCTCTTAAAGGGACCCAGGTCGCTCTTATAGGGACATATTTCGCTCTTAAAGGGACCCAGGTCGCTCTTAAAGGGACATATTTTGCTCTTGAAGGGACTTATTTCGCTCTTAAAAGGACCCAGGTCGCTCTTAAAAAGGACCCAGGTCGCTCTTAAAGGGACCCGGGCCGCTCTTAAAGGGACCTAGGTCGCTCTAGCAACATGGGTCTTTTTAAGAGCGACATGGGTCCCATACCTTTTGGAGTGACTTGGGTCCCTTTTAAGAGCAACTTGGGTCCCGTCCCTTTAAGAGCGACTTGGATCCCTTTAAGAGCTACATGGGACTTTTTAAGAGCGACTTGGGTCCCGTCCCTTTAAGAGCGACTTGGGTCCCGCCACTTTAAGAGCGACTTGGGTACCTTTAAGAACGACTTGGGTCCCTTTAAGAGCGACATGGCTCCCGTCCCTTTAGGAGAGACTTGGGTCCCTTTAAGAGCGACTTGCGTTCCTTTAAGGGAGACCTGGGTCCCTTTAAGAGCGATCTGAGTACTTAGAATGGTAAAGATCATTGCTCAGTTACCATGACAATCTTACTCATGTCAGTGAGACAAAATGGTTAAGGACCTTCCATATATTACATCTTCTATTGGCCAATAGTGGACATGTGACTGTGGATGTTGTGATACAATGCATGACGAGACCTTAGAGTTCCTATTGGCTGCTATATTTCAGCTATTTGCATATGTGCTGTGATTGGCTGTTAGCGGTTAGAGTGTGGCCATTATTTGCAATGGGCCATTATTTTCTATGGGAAATTCGGGGTCTTTAAACGTAAATTTCTTAAAAACGACAAATCCGATCAAAACGAAAAATAGATAGCACACCACACACCGCCGAGGGCTTCGAAACGCAGTTCGATCAGAGTCTGTGCACAAAGCGGTTCGGGCTGTATTACGCGCAGAAAAATGGCTGGAAGAAGAAGAAACGGAAGAAGAAGAAACGGAAGAAGAAGAAGAAGATTACGGATTACAATATAGTGCTTTTCAAGCACTATAATAAATCACTTCGTTTGATCTACAAGACGTGCTGTGGGGAATTCCTTGATATAACTAAGTGGTTCCTGGTCACAGCAGTCCCTGCTGGCACTCGGACTCCACAAACTGGTGTAGTGCTACCTGTATACTGTGTTATCTATCTATCTATCTATCTATCTGTGGTTTCCCACTACGGGTGTTTCGTTTTTGTCTCTTACACCTGTCGCAAAAGCTTCTTACGCTAGGTTCAGTGGTGATGAAGGTAGTAGTCTATAGTTTCACCACAAGATGTCAGTATTTTATATGTATGCTCTAATGTGTTGCACAGTTGAAGTTAGCAAAGGGTTACTGTTTTATGTGTACCATGTGCTTTTGCCAGCCTATAGTAGATGCTCTTTCCTTCTTTTTCTAGCACACATTCCTTTCCACCACTCACAGGGTACCTTACTTAGCCCCTGTAGGAAGTTACTTGGTGGGAAGAGGTATAGCGTTAGTTCTTCCCAGTTTCTCATGGGAGAAGGACACACAGAACAGACGTCCCTGCTGTAGCCAAGCCAGGGCCTAGCTCTGCCAGGACTCTTGTCTGGAACAAGTCAGTTCAGTCTAGTCTGGTTGAATCTAAGACACGTGTGTATGCAGATGCAACTAGAGACACTCCGTTCTTTCAGTATTCCTACTACTGCTAGACACTACAGAGGGAGAAGAGTCTGGGAATATCCTAGCCCACGCTGTGAACCAGTCTAAAAGGTGCAGGGCAGTATCCTGATACACAAGAGGAAATAGCCTGGATAGGGCAAAGCTATCAAAGGGTCTATGTATTCTATCTCGCAGTGCAGGTAACTGGGAAGACTCGGAAGCTGAGCTTCACCCAGATAACCAGGGCTGGGGCTTGTATCACCCTATTAGGATGAGTAGCTCGACGCTGTAGGGAAGAAGGTGGTCATACTATAGAGAAAAAATAATGGTAGTCAGCTCACCTCCTGTTTGGGTCTGAGAGGATCCTCATGTGAAGAGAGAGGGTGCACGGGTCTGGCTTCGGCCAGCTGCCAATTCGGGATGAAAGTAACAAAAGTGGTGGTCCCAGCACTCCGCAGTTAAAAATATATCAAAACTTTATTTCATTCCAAAATGGTTAAAAAAGCTCATATATGGTGAACAGCAAAGGACCTATGCGTTTCGCACGCATGCGCGCTTAATCATGGTCCTGGGACCACCCCTTTTGTTATGGTCACGCTATAGTCTATACACGGGTACAAGTATCTCTCACTCTCAAGTATTCTCTCTAGTTCAGCAAAGTACATCGCTACATTGGGTTGGGACTCCCTCAGCAAACTCTTTTCCTCTATGCTGCTCTACTCTACTTTCAACTCTTCAAGCACCGCTACAACTACCTCTACTGTGTTCTACTTCTACAAGCATCTCCTCAGCACAACCAAGTTTAAGCACTACAGTCGGTGTAAAGATTTATCTATTTGCTGCCAAAGTGTTTTGTACTATCCAGAGACTGCACAGTAAAGCTATTATATTTCTATACCACTGGGAATCTTTTCCTCCGCACCAGCACCTATACACACTAACCATATACCTTGGGTTATTTTTTCGCTTTCTGTGGTTGGCAGTACCGATAGTCCGGGTGGGTCAATTGCCACTCAGGACTACCGTTGCAAGAGCCCAAGGGACCCATTACTGTCTTCTATCTATCTACCTATCTATCTACATATCTATCTAGAAAAAACAAAGTTCACGCAGCACTCTAAAGATTTAGGTTCTGCTGGGTGCCTGCTGTCACACCTTGGTCCACAGGTGTTTTATTTAGACAAACAAAAAAATCGACTTGCAGCACATCCAGACTTGAAGGTGAAAATTGTGAAAATTTATTCCATAAACGATACACAAGGAAAAAAGCGAAGTTTCGCTCCTCCAATAGGAGCTTTCTCAAGCCAGTGAATACACACATGTAACACAAGTGTTTTATATATTCATTAATGATCCTACCAAAAAAGGCCTAAATAGTGCGGTCTATGCGCACCCGAAACTATCCAACACAAAAAACAAGAAAAACCGAATGCAAGACCAATGTAAATATAAATATTTTTTATTATTATTATTGGTATATCAAAAAAAGAGATTTAAAAATACATAATGGGGGGGCTGAAGCTAATACAAATCCCCATACAAACGGTGGATCAAAGAGTTCTTTATACATAAAATGCTATATCAAACGGTAGGAAGAAAATATAGACAACCTACATATACAAACATATATACTGGGCACTGGGTTGGTACTACATACAGCAAGTAAATAACTCCCACAGTGGGTATATGGCAGAGAGACATATAAAAAAACGCCATAAACACATAGTAGATATTACCCATACATGTCCTTAGTATATAAGTCCACCTCACCGTACACCCGACGCGCGTTTCGCGTGTTGCTTTCTCGAGGGTGATCAATAGTCTTGATAGTCTACAAACTAAACCTTTGATGTCGTACAAGAGAGCCCCCAATATCAGGGACATTGTGGTTAAAACGGATGTCACTCCATTAACCCACTCTTCACTTACCTTTCTGGGTCCGCGTGCAGTTGGCTGCTATCCATGTGGTGGCTGTGTCAACTGCAGGTATGTCCAGAAGGGTCAATTTCTTCAACACCCCACTACGGGTAAAAGATACAAAATCAATAAATTTTTGAATTGCAATTCTGAATATACTATCTATGTATTATGGTGTCCTTGCAAACTCCTTTACGTAGGGGAGACCACATACGATGTAAAAACCAGATTGACCCAGCATCGTTATACTATTAGGAAAGGCAAACATGATTTGCCGGTATCCAAACATTTCTTGGACTTAAAACACCAAGAGAGTGATCTGAAGATCATGTTCATTGACCAAATACCATCCTTGCCTCAGGGAGGGGACCGTTTATCCATGCTTAAGAAAAGGGAACTACAATGGATATTTCGCCTAGGGTCCTTGAAACCACAAGGACTGAACGTTGATTATAAAATATTACCCAAATATTGCTTTGTTAGATAAAGTTCTCAATTTTTGTTTCTAGCCCATGATGCTGAATGCCAACTCTTGGAGTATCGATGAATACACTTATTTATATATATATACATGAACGTTAACTTGTTTTCCTAACCATTTAACTTTCTTTTTTTTTACATATAGATAAACATGTTGTCAAGCTTGACCATTGGGGCTAATGTCGTGGAAACTCACCGACAGTGACTCAACTTCGCATATCCCTTTCACATTGCCTATATATTACTTACCGTCCAGAAAAAATATCCATAGCAACCGAGGTGATTCACCGTTCACCATCCACAAGGCCGATTCCAGATGAGCCCCCACAGATAACTCTGGATCCTCAGGATTTGCATCCCTGTGAGAGAGGTTTGCTACCTGACTGAGATCGCCCCCCGCGGACGGAGGGCAGCGGAATTCTGTGATAATCGGTTGGTCTCATCTGTTGGGCTGAATAGAGGAACCGATGTTCCTATACGGTGTCTTCACCCGATGTTACCTTTGGTTGCCTAGATACTGAGACGCCTTTGATTTTCCAATATGTCCGTGCGTTCCACCGGAGCGTGCGGTTCACGCCCATACATGGTAGGAGATGCCGTCAATGTTGCTGTCCATGAGGAATCCACTTTTGCCCTTTGTTTTGATTTTTTAAAAGAACTTTATGTAGGATCTTGATCCATTCCTTTCACATTATTTACTCATTTATTTGTTTTAACCACTTTTGGAATTAATTTTCCCATACATGAATAACCAATAGCATTATTTTGCTCACTTGATCACTCCCATTTTTGTACACGTCACTTATTGGCTCATTAATGAATGTATAAAACACTTGTGCTACATGTGTGTATTCACTGGCTTGAGAAAGCTCCTATTGGAGGAGCGAAACGTCGCTGTTTTTCCTGTGTATCGTTTATGGAATAAATTTTCACTATTTTCACCTTCAAGTCTGGATGTGCTGCAAGTCGATTTTTTTGTTTGTCTACATATCTATCTATCTATCTATCTATCTATCTATCTATCTATCTATCTCCTATCTATCTATCTATTATCTATCTATCTATCTATCTATCTATCTATCTATCTCCTATCTATCTCCTATCTATCTATCTATCTCCTATCTATCTATCTATCTATCTATCTATTATCTATCTATCTATCTATCTATCTATCTATCTCCTATCTATCTATCTATCTATCTATCTATCTATCTATCTATCTATCTATCTATCTATCTATCTCCTATCTATCTATCTATCTATCTCCTATCTATCTATTATCTATCTATCTATCTGTCTATCTATCTATCTATCTCCTATCTATCTATCTATCTATCTATCTATCTACATATCTATCTCCTATCTATCTGTCTATCTATCTATCTCCTATCTATCTATCTATTTATCTATATATTTATCTATCTATCTATCTCTGTAAATACATGACAATATTTTTGTACTCATTAGCTTTTATAATATAGTCACATAAAAATCTATTACATAACAGTAAGGAACCCTATAAAATGTAAACTTTTACTACTGTACACTTTAATACATTGTTAACCTTTCATATAAAACAATCATACATTGTACGCCTTCTGCTCAGTATGTAGGAGCCATGGTGCCCTATCACAGAGTGACACATATGCCAATGTACATAAAATGCAGGGATTCTTGTCATTCTGACCATAGTCCCTGCTCCTCTACATTGAGCAGAGATACATTATACATGACTGGTTACTGTCTAGTACAAAGGGGGTAAGTGAGGATACACAAGGTACAAGGGGATAAGTACTCTGGGCTGGGTGCTCTTTGGTTCAGAGCCAAATCAGAAGCAGCCATCAAATCTAAAACTAGTATTACTGATGAAGTACAAACCTCTTAAAATAAATTTCAGGAAAGGTAATTTGATCATCCCAATATCCTCTTCCTTGTGGAAGTTATTGGTTTATCATGGCAGCTAAGGGTCTAGTGACGGCCCTGAGATCTGATTGATTTGTAGACTAAGTGACAATACACTGCAATCCACTAGTGTTACAGTGTACCGTGGAAGTAATTGTATATTCACGGCCACTTGAGGGACTAAAGGCCGTATTACACAGCAGGAGGAAGCGAGCGCCGGCCTGTCAGTTCAGCTCTGGACTCCCTTTCGTCCCCTGCTCGTGTAATAATAATAATAATAATAATATTTATTTGTATAGCGCCAACAGATTCCGCAGCGCTTTTTTTCTTAGATATAAAAGTACAATACAGGTTATATTTATATTAAATTATACAATAAATAAATTAAAATTACGGAATTAAAGACTTGCTTGCGAGAGCGTACAGGCTAGGATGACTGGGAGTGACACGAGAGGCAACAAGGGCTTTATTTGTCGATGTTCCAGTCATTGTGCATAGAATCTAAAAGTGCCTATAGGTGATTGGGCGAGCCAGTCAGCCGCCATTACTGAGCTCAGGTAGCAAGTACAATGTAGATGGCACCAAGGAGGTTATAGAGAGGATGGAGAAGGGATAGCAGTGAGGGAGACGAGATTAGGGAATGTTATAAGCGCGCCTGATGAGAGATGAGTCTTCAGGGCACGCTTGAAACTGTGGGTGTTGGGTATGAGTCTGAGCTCTTTGGGTAGGGAGTTCCATAGAACTGGTGCAGCACGAGAGAAGTCTTGGAGGCCGGAGTGAGGGGTTCTAATTATGGAAGAGGTAAGTGTGAGATCATTAGTAGAGCGCAGAGCACGGGAAGGATGGTAGGTGGAGATGAGGGAGGAGATGTATGGAGGAGCAGAGTTGTGGAGATGAGGGAAGAGATGTATGGAGGGCAGAGATGTGGAGATGAGGGAGGAGATGTATGGAGGAGCAGAGTTGTGGAGATGAGGGAAGAGATGTATGGAGGGCAGAGTTGTGGAGATGAGGGAGGAGATGTATGGAGGGCAGAGTTGTGGAGATGTATGGAGGAGATGTATGGAGGGCAGAGTTGTGGAGATGAGGGAGGAGATGTATGGAGGGCAGAGTTGTGGAGATGAGGGAGGAGATGTATGGAGGGCAGAGTTGTGGAGATGAGTGAGGAGATGTATGGAGGGCAGAGTTGTGGAGATGAGGGAGGAGATGTATGGAGGGCAGAGTTGTGGAGATGAGGGAGGAGATGTATGGAGGGCAGAGTTGTGGAGATGAGGGAGGAGATGTATGGAGGGCAGAGTTGTGGAGATGAGGGAGGAGATGTATGGAGGGCAGAGTTGTGGAGATGAGGGAGGAGATGTATGGAGGGCAGAGTTGTGGAGATGAGGGAGGAGATGTATGGAGGGCAGAGTTGTGGAGAGCTTTATGGGTGAGGGTGAGGAGCTTGAAGTGGATTCTGGATTTAATGGGTAACCAGTGAAGTGACTGGCACAGGGGGGAGACATCAGTATAACGGCTGGAGAGGAAGATGAGTCTGGCTGCTGCATCCAGGATAGACTGGAGAGGGGAGGGCTTAGAGAGAGGAGGACCGATTAGTAGGGAGTTACAGTAGTCAAGACGGGAATGAATCAGGGCGACAGTAAGAGTCTGGGCGGTTTCAGTGGTGAGAAATGGGCGGATTCTGGAGATGTTTTTGAGATAAAGAGGAGCGTGTAAGGGCTTGAATATTGCTTCTATTACAAGAAACAATTATCGGAAAAACACCAAAAATAAGCCATGTCTTTTTTTCCCAAAAACTCCAGCGGCCAGATGTTAGCAGGAAGACCATGGAAGTTTGTTATCGGCCTTACACACCTTGCATTTTTTTTTTATGTGGTATTTTTCTCTCCTTTCTGACAGTTTTGTGGGTTTTTTTAATACATTTTTATATCAACTTTAACACAGTCAAAAACATGAATAAACCCCCAGTTACCCAATGAAAAATGAGATGTGAAAGTATCCACTCAATAAGTACAGCATTAATATTTAACTCCAAGGGTGCAACCCTGGACCAGGCATATCTTATTCATAGTCCAAACGCAGCATGCTGAGTGGGTGGCAAACAGTGGTGTTTTTTGTACCATAGACTTCAATGGGATTGTTCTGGTTGTCTCAAAAACACTATTGCTGTGTGTATGGCTTTTTTTCCCCCTTTTTTTCTGGCGTTGTTGTCACCTTTTGTGGTCCAGCGGCTAGGTCATGTGATGGCAGAGGAAGAAAATTTCAGCACACAAATACACCTAAACCACAAAAAAGATCATTCACACCTAAAGTCAGAAAAAAACGTAAATGCATTAAAAAAAGTTTTTTGCAACTCCATAGTGTCTTTAGGGTCCTGTACTTAGGCCGAATGTTTGCAGACAGGAACCCTTAATGCAATCATTTGTGCTGCCTGGCTGCACGACTTATTGAGTCTGCTAAGGCTTTTAAGCATGCGCCGCTTGATCAGTCCATGTAAATGGGCTCTAATAGTAGAGTTAAAAATAAAGTAAAAAATAAAAAATTCACCATAATTGCAATTGTGGAAATGACCAAACATTTAAAGCAAGATATTATTCATTCCGCAAGGTGAATGACACAAAAAAAAATAAAATAAATACCCATTACTTGGAGACTGCAGTTTTTTTGGTTGAAATGGGATTGATGAAATCTCACAAAACGCTCGCTCTCACACAGCCCTGCGGGCTAAAACTTAAAATATAAAAAAACAAACAAAAAAACATTCCCACAAAAAAAAGCCCCATATGGCTCTGCTGAGGCAGATATAAAGTTGTTTCACCTCTTAGAAGGCAAGAATTAACCCTTTAAGGATGGGGCCAATTTTAGTTTTTGCGTTTTCGTTTTTTCCTCCTTGTGTTTAAAAGGCCATAGCACTTGCATTTTTTCACCTAGAAACCCACATGAGCCCTTATTTTTTGCGCCACTAATTGTACTTTGCAATGACAGGCTGAATTTAAGCATAAAGTACACTGCGAAACCAGAAAAAAATTCAAAGTGTGGTGAAATTAAAAAAAAAAACACATTTCTTTTATTTGGGGGGTATTTGTTTTTACGCCATTCACCCTGGGATAAAACTGACTGGTTGTGCATGTTCCTCAAGTCATTACGATTAAAACGATATATAACATGTATAACTTTTATTATTAACAAAAATATTTATTATTAACAAAAATATGTTCCTTAAAACCGCTCCATTCCCAGGCTTATAGCACTTTTATCCTTTGGTCTATGGGGCTGTGTCAGGTGTCACTTTTTGCGCCATGATGTGATCTTTCTATCGGTACCTTGATTGCGCATATGCGACTTTTTGATCGCTTTTTATTACAATTTTTTTGGATTTGATGCGACCAAAAATGCGCAATTTTGCACTCTGGGATTTTTTTGCGCTGACGCCGTTTACCGTGCGAGATCAGGAATGTGATTAATTAATAGTTGGATGATTACGCACGCGGCGATACCAAACATCTTTATTTATTTATTTCATTTTATTTAAAACCTGGGAAAAGGGGGGTGATTCAGACTTAGGGGAGGGGGCTTTTTACTAATAACAATACTTTTTTTTTTTACACATATACTAGAAGCCCCCCTGGGGTTAGAGTTATTCTCCCTGGGGTTAGGGTTATTCCCCCCTGGGGTTAGGGCTGTTCCCCCCTGGGGTTAGGGTTATTCCCCCCTGGGGTTAGGGTTGTTCCCCCTGGGGTTAGGGTTGTTCCCCCTGGGGTTAGGGTTAGTCCCCCTAGGGTTAGTGTTATTCCCCCCTAGGGGGTAAGGGAAGTCTCCCTCACCTTCCAAATCATAGCAGATCCACTTCAGGCTGGGGCTTACATCAGGGGACAGGACTGTGGAGGTAATCTCTCCATAGCTGTAACCCCTCTCTCCCCGGACAGAGAGTGCTGCATGTATTTGCCCACATCTGCCCTGCTCATTCCTTCATGCTCCCTGCAGTCTCTCTCCGCCCTTGTGTTTCCCATCCTCTCCATTACTGTACAGTAACTTATAATATCACAGATTCTGCTGTTTCTGAATCTTTGTTTCATCTGTTTTACATGTTATTCAGAATAATAAATCATTATTTTTGGGGTGTGGAACCAATTGTCTGCATTTCTATGATTTCTTATAGGAAAATTTGCTTTGGTTTAAGAGTGGATTTGGATTACAAGCGCCGCCCCGGAGCTAAATATGCTCGTAATCCAAGGCACCACTGTATTGTTAATTTTTTAGATGTTGGAGTTTTATTCTTCATTCTGATCTCCTCATATTACAACATCCATTAGCATCAAGTACAAAGAGATTAAACCAGTGCAGCCCAATCACCCGGAGACAATGAGATCATTACACAGGAATTACAGGCAGAATTAGCATCGCCGTAAATCAGGATATGACAATGTCATTGTAGAAACTGATACACGTGATATAGATATACAGGTGGCTTTCCTCCTGAATTTCTGACACACACAGCACTCTCACTTCAACAGTCATTGATCCCCCCCCCCCCCCCCCCCACACACACACACACACACTCCCTCACACACACACACACACACACACACACTCCCACACAACAGTCACATTACAATCACAAAAGTCAAATGGAATTATTCAAACCAAAACCACAAAACTGTAGAATATGTGCAGAGACTTCAAGCAGATTTCCGCTTGACGTTCCACCCATTCTATTGACTTAAAGGAGAAGTCCAGCAAAAATTTTTTATTAAAGTATTGTATTGCCCCCCAAAAGTTATACAAATCCCCAATATACACTTATTACAGGAAATGCTTATACAGTTCTTTTTTTCCCTGCACTTACTACTGCATCAAGGCTTCACTTCCTGGATAACATGATGTCACTTCCTGGATAACATGGTGATGTCACTTCCTGGATAACATGGTGATGTCACTTCCTCGATAAACATGGTGATGTCACTTCCTGGATAACATGGGGATGTCACTTCCTGGATAACATGGTGATGTCACTTCTTGGATAAAATGGTGATGTCACTTCCTGGATAACATGGTGATGTCACTTACTGGATAACATGGTGATGTCACGACCTGACTCCCAGAGCTGTGCGGGCTGTGGCTGCTGGAGAGGATGATGGCAGAGGGATGCTCAGTGTCCCTCCAGTGCCCTGTGTCCCTCAGTGTCCCCCTGCCATCATCCTCTCCAGCAGCCATAGCCCGCACAGCTCTGGGAGTCAGGTCGTGACATCACCATGTTATCCAGTAAGTGACATCACCATGTTATCCAGGAAGTGACATCACCATTTTATTCAGGAAGTGACATCACCATGTTATCCAGGAAGTGACATCCCCATGTTATCCAGGAAGTGACATCACCATGTTATCCAGGAAGTGACATCATTTTATCCAGGAAGTGAGATCACCATGTTATCCAGGAAGTGGGATCACCATGTTATCCAGGAAGTGACATTACCATGTTATCCAGGAAGTGAAGCCTTGATGCAGTAGTAAGTGCAGGGAAAAGAAGCACTTTATAAGCATTTCCCGTAATAAGTGTATATTGGGGATTTGTATAACTTTTGGGGTTGCAAAACAATACTTTAATAAAAATTTTCGCTGGACTTCTCCTTTAACAACATGAAGATTTTTAATGAATTGTTCTTACATGCCAGCCATATGAAACAGAACTGCCAGCTGTCTGATCAACTGGACTAGCCACATGGGTACTGATACATGGTTTTAAAGTTTTTTTGAAGAAAGAAAGAAATAGATAGATAGATAGATAGATAGATAGATAGATAGATAATAGATAGATAATAGATAGATAGATAGATAGATAGATAGATAGATAGATAGATAGGAGAGAGATAGATAAAAGATAGATAGATAGGAGATAGATATATAGATAGATAGATAGATAGATAGATAGGAGATAGATAGATAGATAGATAGATAGATAGATAGATAGATAGATAGGAGATAGATATATAGATAGATAGATAGATAGATAGATAGATAGATAGAAGATAGATAGATAGATAGATAGATAGATAGCTAGCTAGATAGATACATAGATAGGAGATAGATAGGAGATAGATAGATAGATAGATAGATAGATAGATAGATAGGAGATAGATAGATAGACAGATAGATAGATAGATAGATAGATAGATAGATAGATAGATAGATAGATAGATATCCAATCGAAAATACTGCAGCACACCGTAATCAAAGTGAAAAAAATTAAGGTGCTTTATTCAATCCATACAGCAGGTAATGCGACGTTTCAGTCTCTACACTGAGACTTTTCTCAAGCAAGTGAACACATTTCGTTACACACGTGTTTAAATAGTGAATACTTCAATATATCAATAAAATACAATTAGTGCAAAATTTAATAAAAATAGAGTGAACAAAGACATAGGGTGATCAGACATGATTATGGTAAGGTTGAACATGTCAATTTCTTTCAAAGTACGAGTTCAACAAAGTGTTACATAATACAAAACATAGTGTACAGTGTATAAATATGTTAATTAAAGGATAATGTACATACAGAGCAGCTGGGGAACTCACCACGCGTCATCAGTGTGAGAGTAAACAACTGTTAAACATCCATGGGAGTGAGAAACCATGATGGAAAGGTGGAACGCACGCCAGTGTGTGCCGCATTGCTCAGTGGAACGCATTCACGCATGCGCCTTGATCACAGTCCTGGAACGCATATAGCGTCTCATGTGACCAGTGAAGCGCAATGCACGCCCTACAGGGAGCGGACCAATGTTGAGCAAGCAGCTCTGGATCAATGGGCAAGGT
Source organism: Dendropsophus ebraccatus (assembly GCF_027789765.1). Lineage (NCBI taxonomy): Eukaryota > Metazoa > Chordata > Amphibia > Anura > Hylidae > Dendropsophus > Dendropsophus ebraccatus. Next base: position 90,018,204 of record NC_091463.1, read on the forward strand.
TATGCTAATGGCCAAAAAATCTCGGGCTCAGTTACTGAATAAGGTAAAAAAGTATAAGATGTAATTAGCAGTGTAAAATAGTGAGCAACCATTCACACCTAGAACACAATCACTAAAGCACACCAATTAACACAGGATGCAAGGGACAGCACCAGGAAACTGGTGCCGATCCATTGGCTTCGGTATCCGAGAACATCCTCAATAGAGGTAGATTCCGGACTCCGATTCCGGTGGGGGCTATCAGGTGATGTGTCTAGAACCTCATTCATACTACACCGCAGGGAGGGCCATATTCAGGACGTTTATCAGTATCGCATTGTTCAGACTCAGATAAAAATTAAAGTATCTCACAGCCAAGGATGTACATGATGAATAGCTGATGATCAATCTTGGTGAATTCCCATTTAGTTACTCCGACGAATATGCTTGATTTAGAGCTGAAAAATGAAAAAGAATTTTTGTTAATGTATGTTTTTTAAAAAAATGTGTTCAATAACTCATACAGGGGAGGCAAAGACATATCATTGGACATAAAGGGGTTCACTCAATTCTACACACGGCAATATCTTGGTAATATTTTATAATCCACGTTGAGACCATTAGGTTTTAAGGACTTAAGCTGGAATATCCACGATAGTTCTCTCTTTTTCAACATGGATAGGCGATCCCCACCATGTGGCAACGGTGGGATATGGTCAACTATCATGGCTCTAAGGTCACTCTCTTTGTGTTTCAACTCAGCAAAATGTTTTGATACTGGTAAATCCATTTTTTGTTTACGTACTGTATAGCGATGCTGAGTAAAGCGGGTTTTGAAGTCATATGTAGTTTCGCCTACATACAAGAGATTACAGGGGCAGGAAAGCACATAAATTACCCAGTCAGAATTGCAATTTAAGAAATAATTGATCCTAAATGTTTGTCCAGTCTTTGGATGTGTGAAATGTTGTCCTCTTTGTATATGCCTGCAGTTGATACAGCTGCCACATGGGTAGCTACCTAGTTGTCGTGGTCCCAAAAATGTCAATCTGGTAGAGGGAGAAGTTTTAACCTCACTCTTCACTAGTCTATCTCTCAAATTCCTCGCCCTTTTGTATGACATGAGGGGTCTATTCTGTAATTCTTCTATATCCGGGTAGCTGTTCTGCAAGATGGGCCAGTGTCTATTGAGAATTCTAGCAATCCTGTCACTCTGTGAATTGTATGTGGACACAAATGGAATTCTCTGACTAATCGTCCTCCCTGCTTTAGGGGTGAGGAGTTCGTCTCTATTCAAGGTAGATACAATTCTAATGTGTTTCTTGATCAATGTTTGTGGATATCCTCGTTCTATAAAATTACTGGCTAACTTATTGATAGCCCTGTCTTGTGCTTGGTCGTCATCCACAATCCTCTTTGCACGTATAAGTTGGCTTATGGGAAGACTACGTACCATACTGCTAGGATGATTGGATGTAAAATGTAGAAGAGTATTTTTGTCTGTCTCTTTTGTGAAAAGGTCCGTCTTTAATGTCTGTCTGTCTATATACACTAGTGTGTCCAAAAAGGAAACTCGTTCCCTAGAATGTGTAATTGTGAATTGAATGTCAGGATTTATGTTATTCAGGTATTCCCAAAAAGCATGCAATTCACTCTCTGAGCCTCAGAGGCTCAGAGAGTGAATTGTATGCTTTTTGGGAATACCTGAATAACATAAATCCTGACATTCAATTCACAATTACACATTCTAGGGAACGAGTTTCCTTTTTGGACACACTAGTGTATATAGACAGACAGACATTAAAGACGGACCTTTTCACAAAAGAGACAGACAAAAATACTCTTCTACATTTTACATCCAATCATCCTAGCAGTATGGTACGTAGTCTTCCCATAAGCCAACTTATACGTGCAAAGAGGATTGTGGATGACGACCAAGCACAAGACAGGGCTATCAATAAGTTAGCCAGTAATTTTATAGAACGAGGATATCCACAAACATTGATCAAGAAACACATTAGAATTGTATCTACCTTGAATAGAGACGAACTCCTCACCCCTAAAGCAGGGAGGACGATTAGTCAGAGAATTCCATTTGTGTCCACATACAATTCACAGAGTGACAGGATTGCTAGAATTCTCAATAGACACTGGCCCATCTTGCAGAACAGCTACCCGGATATAGAAGAATTACAGAATAGACCCCTCATGTCATACAAAAGGGCGAGGAATTTGAGAGATAGACTAGTGAAGAGTGAGGTTAAAACTTCTCCCTCTACCAGATTGACATTTTTGGGACCACGACAACTAGGTAGCTACCCATGTGGCAGCTGTATCAACTGCAGGCATATACAAAGAGGACAACATTTCACACATCCAAAGACTGGACAAACATTTAGGATCAATTATTTCTTAAATTGCAATTCTGACTGGGTAATTTATGTGCTTTCCTGCCCCTGTAATCTCTTGTATGTAGGCGAAACTACATATGACTTCAAAACCCGCTTTACTCAGCATCGCTATACAGTACGTAAACAAAAAATGGATTTACCAGTATCAAAACATTTTGCTGAGTTGAAACACAAAGAGAGTGACCTTAGAGCCATGATAGTTGACCATATCCCACCGTTGCCACATGGTGGGGATCGCCTATCCATGTTGAAAAAGAGAGAACTATCGTGGATATTCCAGCTTAAGTCCTTAAAACCTAATGGTCTCAACGTGGATTATAAAATATTACCAAGATATTGCCGTGTGTAGAATTGAGTGAACCCCTTTATGTCCAATGATATGTCTTTGCCTCCCCTGTATGAGTTATTGAACACATTTTTTTAAAAAACATACATTAACAAAAATTCTTTTTCATTTTTCAGCTCTAAATCAAGCATATTCGTCGGAGTAACTAAATGGGAATTCACCAAGATTGATCATCAGCTATTCATCATGTACATCCTTGGCTGTGAGATACTTTAATTTTTATCTGAGTCTGAACAATGCGATACTGATAAACGTCCTGAATATGGCCCTCCCTGCGGTGTAGTATGAATGAGGTTCTAGACACATCACCTGATAGCCCCCACCGGAATCGGAGTCCGGAATCTACCTCTATTGAGGATGTTCTCGGATACCGAAGCCAATGGATCGGCACCAGTTTCCTGGTGCTGTCCCTTGCATCCTGTGTTAATTGGTGTGCTTTAGTGATTGTGTTCTAGGTGTGAATGGTTGCTCACTATTTTACACTGCTAATTACATCTTATACTTTTTTACCTTATTCAGTAACTGAGCCCGAGATTTTTTGGCCATTAGCATAACCTTGCCCATTGATCCAGAGCTGCTTGCTCAACATTGGTCCGCTCCCTGTAGGGCGTGCATTGCGCTTCACTGGTCACATGAGACGCTATATGCGTTCCAGGACTGTGATCAAGGCGCATGCGTGAATGCGTTCCACTGAGCAATGCGGCACACACTGGCGTGCGTTCCACCTTTCCATCATGGTTTCTCACTCCCATGGATGTTTAACAGTTGTTTACTCTCACACTGATGACGCGTGGTGAGTTCCCCAGCTGCTCTGTATGTACATTATCCTTTAATTAACATATTTATACACTGTACACTATGTTTTGTATTATGTAACACTTTGTTGAACTCGTACTTTGAAAGAAATTGACATGTTCAACCTTACCATAATCATGTCTGATCACCCTATGTCTTTGTTCACTCTATTTTTATTAAATTTTGCACTAATTGTATTTTATTGATATATTGAAGTATTCACTATTTAAACACGTGTGTAACGAAATGTGTTCACTTGCTTGAGAAAAGTCTCAGTGTAGAGACTGAAACGTCGCATTACCTGCTGTATGGATTGAATAAAGCACCTTAATTTTTTTCACTTTGATTACGGTGTGCTGCAGTATTTTCGATTGGATATTTGTGCACTGGAGATCCCCAGTTCTCTGCTGGCACCCGATACTCACTTTATATTTCCTGAGTGCAGCGCCATTTTTTTCTTTGTGTAGATAGATAGATAGATAGATAATAGATAGATAGACAGACTACCTGATCAAACATTCATGTAAGTATTCTATATTATTAGTATTGATGAGTGAGTGGTGAAATATTCGAATATTCGATATTCGTACGAATTTCTCCCAAATATTAGAATTTCCATCGGATATTCGATCCCATTAAAGTTAATGGGAACAAGTATTCGATTATTGGAATACATCTATTCGACCACTTGGAGGTAAAATCCGGAAGCTGGGGGATTTAAACGCTTATCGAATATTTATTGAATATTTGGAGAACTATTCGATAATATTTGATAGATCGAATACATTACTATTCGATCGAATATCTATTCGATCGAACAGTATTCGCTCATCACTAATTATTAGTGAGTAATCAGGAATTCTCCGTCACACGACATGATGTTTAGATAAGATTTTGCAATAGAAAAAACATAGAAACAGTGAGGGATGCAGAATATCTTCCTGGTGAGCTGGCGATGCCTCCCGCCATCCCTGGGCGCAGCACATGGCTCCATCAGTCACCTTCAATAGCAGACATTGTTATGCTCTCCCTGCACAGTCCTCTCCACACCTACAATCTGGTTCTCCAGGTTCAATGACAGATGAACGGGTCTCGTCATAATAACATATCCACCCAAATAAAAAAAAAACTTCTCTACATATTGATGATCATGGCGATAGATAATTATACAGATAAACTACGGAAAAACAACAGGAACTCAAACAAAAAGTACTGTATATATATATCTCATGATTCCTGAGCCGGACCTTTATCAGACACCTCCAGGTCTCCATTGAATCCATATGTCACAGAATCCATTGGGCAGTGAAGTCCACCACCCATATAGATAATCAATACATGTAGCTCAAGGCATCTGTAACTCCACAGCATCCATAGAGCAGGATGACCATCTCTTATTCACAAGGCGACTCTTACGCAACCGCTCACGATAGCTGTAGACATTCAGGAGAGGTAGAGACATCCTTATATCTTGGCTGCATTCTGACACTATAGGTTACACAGTTACCGCTTTTTGTGGATCTACATGGTGGACTGTAGTCTATACTCTTGGCCTGGAGGTAGATGGCTTCTCACTAAGATATGGTTTAATTCATGTTCATGCTCGTAAGCAGCTGCTTCCCATCAAAGCAATGACCTGCTCATCACCACCATCAATAGTACCTCTACTTCTATCATCACAGTACCACCTATACTACCACTATTAGGACTAACACCATCACTATCATGACACCAATACCACTACTCCCACTTTTATTACCACAACCAACACCACAGCTAACACCACCTTCCAACACCTTCAAAACCACTATCACTACAACCATCTCCATTATTACTGTCAGCACCAATATCACCACCTCTGACCTCTATCACCGCTGCTAAAACTAGAGCTACTGCCTCTACCATTCCACCACTATTACCACAGCCATCTTGACTATTACTGCCTCGATTACTAACACCACCACTTCATCACCACTACTTCTGACTTTACCACCAACACCACCATCATTGTCTAAATCACCAATCTCCCCAGCTGTTTTCTTCCGCCTCTGCTATTACTTCCACCATCTCCACTGAATCTTCCACAATGGCCAATATCATCACTTCTTCTATCACCACCACCATTATAATCCCCACTATAACCCATTTCAAGTATTACCAGTATTAACACCACCACTACATCCATTTACCATTACCTTCACCACTTCTTCCCCCTCACCACCACTATTACCACCACTGTCTTAACTTTTACAATGACTAACACCACTCCATCACTACCACCACCATTACCTTCCCCATTACTACCCTAACAGAACCACTATTACCACCACTACCTCCTTCACTACTACTACCTCAGCAACAACCACCACTATTACCATCACTATTTTAACTATCACTACTACTAACACCACCACTACATCCACTTTCATTACTACCTCCATTACCTTCACTACTACTGTGACAGAACCACCATTACCATCACTACTTCCTTCACTACTACTGCCCCCTCACCACCACCACAGTATCATAACTATCACCACTACTAACACCACCACTACACCCAGGGCCGGATTAAAGGGAGGGGACAAGGGGCACGTGCCCAGGGGCCTCCACCACTAGAGGGCCTCCACCAGCCCAAACCCAGAAGTGGTGTCTGGGAGCCAGTCCCACGCACAAAAAGCATGTGGAAACCCTACCTGGACACAGCACTGGCCACACTGCATGCTGTCCAGGAAAGGAAGGGAGGTGTAGGGTTAATCCTGTGTAAGCATCTCCCTCCCGGCAGGCTCAGACTCCCCCCTGGTGGGTCTTTGAATGGATTCTTCCTGTCAAGCTTCCGGGTGCCTGTCTCCTGCCGAGGTCCTCACTCCCCCTTGCCCCTCCCCCTCACTGAGGGGAGGACAGCATGGGACCTCAGCAAGGAAACCTGATCTCTCCAGCAGGGATGACAGGCTGAAGGAACAGAGAAGAGCCAGAAGACCTGTCATCTGCCCAGATCAGGTGAGTATGAGGTTTTGTTTTGTATTGGCACATCAGAGCAGGGGTATGTACTATAGGGGCATATATCAGAGCAGGGATATATACTATAGGGGCATATATCAGAGCAGGGGTATATACTATAGGGGCATATATCAGAGCAGGGGGCATATACTATGGGGGCATATATCAGAGCCGAGGGCATATACTATGGGGGCATATATCAGAGCAGGGGTATATACTATAGGGGCATATATATAGCCTGTGTGCAGCATATGACATGTAGCCTGTGTGCAGTGTATGGTACAGTATATTGCCTGTGTGCAGTGTATGGTATATAGCCTGTGTGCAGTGTATGGTATATAGCCTGTGTGCAGCCTATGATATATACCCTGTGTGCAGCATATGACATGTAACCTGTGTGCAGTGTATGATATATAGCCTGTATGCAGCCTATGATATATTGCCTGTGTGCAGTGTATGGTATATAGCCTGTGTGCAGTGTATGATATATAGCCTGTGTGCAGCATATGATATATAGCCTGTGCAGCATATGATATATAGCCTGTGTGCAGCATATGATATATAGCTTGTTTGCTGCGTATGGTATATAGCCTGTGTGCAGTGTATGATATATAGCCTGTGTGCAGCATATGATATATAGCCTGTGTGCAGCATATGATATATTGCTTGTGTGCAGTGTATGGTATATAGCCTGTGTGCAGTTTATGGTATATAGCCTGTGTGCAGTGTATGACATATTGCCTGTGTGCAGCATATTGTGTATATATAGTCTGTGTGCAGCATATGGTGTATATATAGCCTGTGTGCAGCATATGACATGTATCCTGTGTGCAGCTATATATGCCATGATCCTTAGGGTATATTCACATGTAGCATATCCGCTATAGATTATACACAGCCTTTAAGTACTTTCTGCTCTTTACTGCTTCAGGTAGTTTATATGGTTGGGAACTGAAGATGGGACCTAGACTTGCAAGTCCAGGTTCTGCCTGCGATTCACAACTGCATATGCTAGCTGTGGTGGCTGACACAGGGGGCAAGAGAGCTCAAAAAGTGCTATGTTCTCGCATTGAATTAAGTGGGAACACACCGCGATGCTCACCCCTCCCCCATCCTGTCTCTAGGGCCTGGCATCTTCCTCTGGACTGCAGCCTCTAGGGACCATCATATGCAGAACAGAGAAGGATGCTGAGCCATACAGCCAGGAGTGAGGAGGGGTAGGTGCTAAGTCCCCTACAGTAATTAGCCACCTGTATAGATCACTGTATAGTTTATTTGTGGGGAAAGAAAATGGGGGGGGGGGGGGGGGGGCAACAAAATTGTTGCCCAGGGCCTCCACCAACCTTAATCCGGCCCTGACTACACCCCCTTCCATCACTACCACCAATACCTTCACCACTACTACCACTCACCATTACCAATATTACCCCCACCATCACAATTGTCACCACCACTACTACTACTACCACCACCACTACACACACTTCATCGCTACAACCACTACTACCCCTTCACCACCACAACCACTTTTAACACCACCACCGTCTCAACTGTCACAACCACCCTCACCCTGACCACCACTGTCACCCCCACCGGTCCCGACAGCTGTTTTTCATCCCTTAAGGCTACAGGCTCGGCATTGTGCGGTTGCAGGTTCCTCTAGTTCTCGTATTACAGGTCTTCTATATCTGGCAGGCACAGTCTTCTTTCGGTGACGCTTCTTCCTAATCTTTCCATCAGATAATTATGGAAATAAACAAAATTAGTTCTGCATAATGCGTTCAGTATGATAACACATTAAAGCAGGGCTTTTAGCTGCCCTCGAGGTTCACTTTATAAAAAGCGACACTTCAAAGGAGCAGAACGCCAAGGTAGCAGAGCTGTAGGGGTTTCCCACCCAACCACAATGCCTATGCATAGTACTACTACTGTTCTCTACAATGGAGACTAATGCTGAGTTTACACAGAACGATAATTCGCTCGTACGATTAACGATGTCGGAGTAACGTTTTTATTTTTCATAACGATCAACGTTTAAACGGTATGATACACCGTACGGAAAATTCGTTTTGCGATCGCTTCAGACCTATCTCACATCATTGGTTAAATCGGTGAACGACTGTTTACACGGAACGATCTGCGATTTTTTTTGCGAACGATCAACGACGATTTGAGGACTTGTTCAAAGATCCAAATTAAAGATTTATCGATCGTTCGCAGCGTTTACACGTACGATTATCGTTCGAAATCGACCGTTATCGCGCAAATTCGCACAATAATCGTTCCGTGTAAACGCAGCTTTAGACTCCAACTTCCATAGTGACACAGCTTGCTGTGCATGAGCTAAATGCTGCCCCCTACCCTAGTGACATATACCGCTTGCAGGGAGCAAGTCACATGGTCCAATGTTTACTGTGACTTTATTACATTACCTGCTATACTAGAGACCAGCATTACTATCTCACATCTCTATGCCGTATTATAAATTAGCTGTTCTCTAATATGACTGATTAGTGACCGCAGGATCTAGGTGGTATATCAGGGGCAGCTGTCCCCTCAGTCACCTGACCGCAAGCCTTCGACTGGCTTACTAGGTGCCATTGGGGTATCATGGCTGCCAGAGGTCTAGTGAAGGCCCCCATGGCCCTCCATGATTGTGCTGCTGTTATACCAAATACCAGAAGAGAGTGTCAAAATAATGGTACACTGCAATACTTTAGTATTAGTATTGCAGTGTACTGTGGAAGCAAAAGGTTAAAGGAAAAAAAAAACTAAAATATGTAAATAGTCTGCGTCTTCAAAGGGTTGAGTCCAAAGTTGTATCCAAAAAATATTCACCCTTCGAATACTGGTTCATAAATAGTACTTGGGCCCAAAATGAGTGAAAAATCCAATTATTCACCCAAACATATGCGTAAAGCCCTTGAAAAATTTCTCCTAATGTCTTTTTTTGGTGGTTTGACTCTCCTTTTATTGGACGGCGGTCATTTTGCAGCCAAATATCATCTGTTATTTCAAAATAATATATATATTTTTTTAAATAAACGTTATTTAGCCACAAAATTATGTCATGATGCCTGAAACTAACAGAGCCAAGAAACTTCTCATAAGAGTAAACTCAGAAACCTATAATATGATAGTATATGAACGTCTTACAGATAAGGCTTGTAGTTCTTTGTAATAACCACCAGGTGTCATCAGAGTGTTAAAAACCACACCTTTAAGGCAGTTGATACAATACAATACAATCTAACCCCCTAGACATCAGCAGATTCCAGTCCTGGCCACTGGAGGCAGTAGTCAGCTGCAGGTAACAGCTAGCACCCACTGTCTATGGGGCAGCCAATGACATTTCACATACATTGTAGTCAGATACTGGAGGTTATATCTAATCAGACATGGGCAGACGTATGTCCCACAAATCACTGTACCGAATGGGAAACTACATGCAAAGTGTTCAACAGTAACAGCAGCACCCAGATGTAGTAAGAGCTATCTATCTGTATGGAAAATGAGTACCCAGCCACACTACACCATGTTATTTGCACTGCATGTCAGTCTAGTAAAATAATAATGATGTGATACACAAATAGTGAACTAAATCATATGATACTCAAATGGAGTAGAGATACTGCTATTGTCTCTATTGTCTTGCGGATTGGGGGGGGGGGGCTTTGGGATTGAGGCAGTGGGAGATTTCCCTGTTTGCTTCTAATATTAACCACATAGATTGGGGTGTGTGATTGTTCAGGCGCCATTTTATTATGTTTTATTGAATCATCTCCTTGTGAAATAACAGAATGATCACTTATCAGTGATATCACTTTCATCCAATCCTCCACACTCCATGATTCTATGTCATCTTGTTCTTTTCAGTTTGGGTGTAACTGATGCTGATGTGTTTTCTATTCTGACGATTGACACCTTCTTGTTGTATTACTGTATTTTCCTTTTATAACCTTGCCATTTTCTTCGTACTTTCTTCCACATTTTACCCACAGCTGACTGGGAACAACCAACATCTTCTGCCACACTCTTTTATCTTGTGAAATTGTATAATCCTATACAGCAATACAACTGAAAATTCTCTTGTTAGTGCAATTTTTTTGTTTTTTTTTCTGTTAGCGAGTTCACGGCATGGGAAGGCCTGTTAGCACTTTTTCCTTTAATTTATAGAATATACAGTAGTTGGGATTTGATTTACATATGCAAATTACAAGGTGATTCCATATTTCTTTCCTTGAGATAGAGTTATTATTTTTTCTTCTACATGATCTGGAAAACCATATACTTTCATGTGTTTGAGATATGTTTTACGACGCCAGAACTTTCAGTTATTAAAGATTCTTCTCTGTCGTATCTGTGATTTGGGTATTTGCCACAAAGTAAAAATAAATCTCTGTGCGATGTAAGCCGGGTGATTCAATGCTGTATACTGCGGGTGTAAGCCGGCTGGGTGCAGAGAAGGTGGTTATTATAGCCTTAGCTGACACTGAGGAAGACTCCATGCTCCTTCCAGTGAACTCAGACAGGTTTCTCCTGTTTGTCGGCGCAGTAAATTTGCTGAATTTGACGTTACAGGAGTCAGAAGTGGGACAGGAGTAACCCATGTCACTACGACACCCGTCCCTGTACACGTGAAGTGGCGGGATCTGTTTCCACATTCTCCATCTTGGAAAGTTTTTAAGTTTCTCAATCCTACCATCCTGATCCCTACACCGATTCCCAGATTATAGGCTAGGTTCATACATTGTCTTTTTTTGGCCATTCGACGGTCACCTTCTTGGATGTCTGTCATTTTGAAGCCAAATAACGGCCATTATTTTGCAATGAAGTCTATGCGTTCAAAATAACGGATGTTATTTGGCCTCAAAATAATGGACGTCCAAGAAGACTGCTATCGAACGGCCTAAAAAAAGACTATGTGTGAACCTAGCCATAAGCTTAAGTATCTTAAATCAACAGAGTCATCAACAGGAATCCCATTGCCGGTTTCCAGTTGTATCAAGTGGGGTTCATCCTGAGATTGTGAAGTAATATGGCGCCATTTTTAATGATGGTAATGGTTGGCTACAATCTCAGACCACTGGCCGGTAGGTGAGGACGTGCTCAGTAGACTGGAGTAGCTTGCATTATGATAGAGGTAAGTCCCCAGCTATTAGCAGATATAAGTGAATGTTCACATTGTGTGTAGATGGTTTGTCATGTGGAGTCAGTGCTATATAGATCCCGCGGGATTGTAAGAAGCATGATATATTTTATTTGAAAACAGGTTTTACTCTTTTTTTTTTTTTTTAAGGGGTTATCTGACAAAATAGAAAATACATTTTGTGGATGAGGTCCAGTGTAATCATGTGACCAGGAAGAAGCTATATTTCCCAGGATGCATTTCAGTCTAGCCCTTGGAAACTGCCACAGATCACTTCTCCTGTCTCCCTCCACTAGCCTGCATATAAAGTAGCCCCTCCAGACATCTCACTAATACACAGTCCTACAAGGTCTAATCTCCCCTGAATTTTCTTCCCCTTTGTCCTCAACATTTTATCTTCATTATTTTTGCTTCACATATATCCTTTATGAACTTCTAAAAGCCTGTATATGTAAAGAGGAAAGAATAGTAGTATACATAGATCCATTCCTCCTCTTACAGAGAGATATATTCTAGAAATCTTTCTAATTACCTATATTGGCTTATGGCAGTACATAAAGGAAGTATATGATTGCCAATGTACACAAGTATCAATGTGCCCAGTTATGAGGACAGCAACAGAGCCTGTGTGTCCACCACTAGAGGGTGTAGAATACGGACCCAGAAATCAGCTCAACAGAGAACAGCAGGGGGCGCCACCACTGATTTCAGGGTAAGATATCTAAGAACAGTAAATATGTAGAGATGAACCAGCAGCACTCACTTTAAATTGAAGATTCGTGAATGTAGTGTATTCCAAAAATAGTGGTGACATTTCAACTGCCTCAAGGGTTTCACATACAAGTTACATGAGTTGTCTGCTACCTTCAGGATTGGACATCAATATGTGATTGGTTGGGATTCGGCTCCTGGCACCGGCACCTCTACCAATCAGTTGAATTAAAGGATCAGAGCACTTCGGTGGTGGAGCACCATAAGTTTTCTTGTGGTCGTACCCGGTACTGCAGGATAAATGGACGGCTCCTATGAGCTTCACCTGGTATACCACAGTCCATTCAATCACTAATCATTGTTGCTATCAGGAATCGCATCACCATCAGTCAGATATTGAGGATTGGCCATCACTGTAACAGTCCTTGAAGACACTTTTAATAAAGTTGTGTGAAGTCTTGTGTGTCTGGCTGTCAGTCTGGTCAATGAGTCATTTCTGTTCCACTTTCATTGACAAAACAACATCTAAACTCCCTTTTGTACCATCATAAAATCACCATGTAATGTCTTCATTCCTTCTGTCGCTTATTAATGCTCCTCGTAAAATATTATATAGATAAGGAGGAAGACGTTCACGAGAATGTCACTGGAGTCATGTCTGGTTCCATGAGGATCTCCGAGCACAACATGGATGGTCAAGACCCTGAGCAAGTAATGATGGTTCCAAAATCTATAAAATAAAGATTATACATATAACTAAGATAAATTGGAATTTGCAATACACTTTCTGTGGTGACAAATTTAGATCTAGTACATCTTCTTTATATACAGTACATATGTATTTGATAGAGTTTCTTTTTGGCATTTATGTGAGCTACATGTATAGTACCAAACAGAATGGCTTTTAAAGGGGAACTATCAGCAGGTTAGACAAATGTACGTGTGGTATGTGTCCTATCTTCATCCTTGGCACTGTTTCTGCGCAGTTAGTCGTGAGCTCCATGCTCTGGTGAGATTGTTGGGAGCACTGCGGGGAGGGAGTTAGGAGCACTGCCCACCCCTATAGCGCTGATCGCCTGGGAAGTCCGGTGTCAGACCAAAATATTATTCAGGGCTGGAGGTGTGGGAACATAAAAAAAAGTCATATTCACCTGTACTGGTGCCCACACAGTCCAGCATCCTGCTCCTGGACCACGTCAGATGTTTTCTTAGCTCTCCTCCGGCTATGGCACAACCAGGTTGATGGATGCCCCGCTCAGCCAGTTAGTGATTGGGGCGGGACACCACTGCAGTCAGTGATTGGCTGAGCAAGCTTAATCCCATCCCCTTGTGATGTACCCGGAAACCTGGAGAAGAGGACACCCGACAGGGTATGGGACCCCGGTGATGTGGCGCAGCGCTGGCACGGGGACAGTTGAGTTATTGTGTTTTTAACCCCCCCCCCCCCCCAATCAGACTTCTCCTTTAAGGAATATGCCATACAGATGTGTGCAGACTTATAGTTCTCATTGAGTAGAGTCCAACATGAAGACGTGTGGAGACTTAATGGCCAATCTTGCTCCACTGGGAATTCTGGGAAGAAATGTTGTGTTGTGCAAATTAATTCTCACCCACTTAGGAATAGTGGTGTCCTGACTTATAGGTCATTCATCTCCAAGTTCTTGGAAAATGGACATGGAAGAACAGCCCTCCCTTTAAGTCAGTGTTTGACTCCTGTAAATGTCCGTCTGGAATTTTTGTAAGTGAAACCAGAAACTCCCCAGAAGGGGAAATGACCCGTCCGTCTGTAGATAAGTGTTTCGAGTTAGTTGCCATAAACCATGTGAAGACATCCGGGCCATTCTTGCTGCACTGGGAATCCTAGGATGAATGATATGCAAAGTTGCCCCCACACCCCCTTCTGGAGGTGCACACACATATGTAGCAGATGTATGAGGAATGGTGCACAGTAATTTTTCAATATGGACAATACATCTACTATCGATACTAAACCTCACAGCGTCACTACAGAAGATGAGTTTACACAAGTCGTACTAAGGATATAATTCTCCAGATTCCTGTGACTCATCCCCGAGTTATTCTGGAGGTCACATTTCGTATGATTACACTAATAATGTGTTAGGTGTACAGATTCCTATATGTCTGTACTATATCTGTACGCTAAGGGTTTAGTCTGACAAGGGGTCCAGAGAACCTCACATCTATAACATGGACAACCCTTTCATGACCCGTTCCTTGAAGGCCATGATCCTGAACACACCAAAGCCTCTGCCCTGAACAGCACATAATGACTATGTTATCCTATATTACACTTGTCTTTGTAGGTGACAAGTGGCAAAACGTCTTCATGTATTACAGACAACCTCAGCATATCACAATATGTTAGACCATATTAAAGAAGTTGTATTGGCTGCTTTCTTCCAACACTATGGCCATATAGATACACTCTGCACCAATGGGACACTCCCTGGGACTGCAACACAGCAGAGTGCTTTGGTTCTCGCACTGCTCTACATACTATACGTAGCGCTGTGTACATGAACAACAATGTGAACTCATCTCTGGTCAATAACACAATAGTTTCTGTAGTACCCTAGAAACTATGTAGGTTAAGCAGGGACTTTAGTCAAAATCCGTCAACTTCTCTGCTCTACTCACTGAACAGTAAGCTAGGGATACTTTATGCATTACTGGCTTACTGTTACTAAATTTACTGGGTCAGGCGTTTAAATTTTTTTTTTTTTTTTGCTTCACTCTACCACATTTATTTTTGAGCAGTGGTGTTACATCACAGGTTCATTGATCACTCGACCCAGCAAATGTATTAACAATGCACTTTACATTAGTAGCATAGGGCACCATAGAAGTGCAGTTGTCCCTTCTCCCTGCAAAGCATACTTTCTGACAAATGTAATACACAAATGTTAAAGTTGGCTTTGGATACATCTTTACCTATCCATAGGTTCTTTGTTGCATTGAAGCTTAATCTAACTCACTTCATTGACACAATGATGTTTGGGTTGAGGCTGGGCTCACAATTTCTATTCTTGATCATTCCAAGGGTGCTGGATGGAGTTGAGGTCAAATGGAGTTTATTTTGCTAACTCTATGTCAGGAATTTACCTGATAAGTTGTTGGGCCACCACATCATGGCCAAGCCAGCCTAGCACATTTCCAGTCAGTAACTGAATGCCTCGCCATCACTTCACCATCTGCTAGGCCAATAGTTTAAAATGTTTGTCTGGCAGATCCTGTGGAGACAAGGTGTCATCGAGGCAAATCTTCTTGATGGTTGGGCCAGAAGAAGAAGAATAGCAAAAATTAGTGATCTTATAAAAGACGTCACTTGTGAGTCACTGGATGTAACTGCACTGTAATCACTTGTATGGTGTGCAAAGCCTTTGTACCATTGGCATCTACTTCTATATGGATCAGTGTATTGGAAATACTGGTGTTTGTATAGTGGATGTTGATTAATAATAGTATGGTGGTATCGGTAATAGTGGTGTGGTGATAATATATATTTTTTATATACTTGTATTATCAATATTGGTTTGGTATACTAAATTTTAGTAATGGTATTAGTCACAATGTGGTAACAATCTCATATACTGGCATTACTGGTTTTGGTTTACTGGTCAGTAATAGTGTGGCGGTATGGACACTGATGCCGGTCTGTCATGGTAGACCTGGTAGTTAAGAATCGTCATAACCAGAAGTCTCACAGACTGAGCTTGAAGAGGTCATGCAGATGGGAACTAACTGTTGATCACCCATACATCTGTGAAACCCTCAGCTTATGCCAATAACATACTGACAATTTTCTGACATTATCTGAAGTTCCCATAGTCCAATTTTCATCTTATTTGGTGCAGCAGAAGGCCCTACTGCCTTTATACTGTGAGAATTATGAGTAAATCAGCTCCTACCTGCTTAGGTGAGTTGTATGGCACATGTGCACTTCATGGCACCATTTGTCAGGACTAGGGGACTAATACACGAGACAGGTGAAGCCCTAGCACTCGCTGTCCCTGCCTAATTACAACAACTGCCCTAAACGGCAGCGGATAACTGGTCGACAGTTCCTGGCCTGCAAAGGCGTGACACAAAACGCGGACAAGAGAGACAAACACAATAATATGTGGTCAGGGATCCTAGTCAGCAACAACCGGTCAGTGCAGTACAAAACGTAGTCCAGAGAATAGTCCACAAGTCAAAGCCAGAAGTCAGGGAACCAGGAATACTAATCAGAATACAATTGCTAGGTCAAGGAACTGAGGCTCCATCGCAGGCAGAAATAACACACAGAAGAGCATATTTATGGAGCCTGGAGTCCCCGCCCCAAGCGTTATTGGGGCTGAGACTCCGGCTCCAGGCTAACACTCACAGCCAAGGAGAAAAAAAGGAACTCTTCAGCTCACCCTTATGCGGTTTTCTTTATATTTTCGGCGTGCAGTTCTGTTTGTTGGAGCACGTGGAGGGGATGCGGGCCGTTACCCGTGTATCATGAGAAAATAGATATGGATTCCACAGCTCATTAAAATATAATGCTTTATTCTTGGTACATTTAAAATCTTCACATTTGTTAAAATTGCGCCGACGCAATTGTAATGTGAGTCATGTGGCCCCTTTGCATGCACCAACCCACGGCTGTGGGAGTGTCTAGCAAGGGGAGGTACATTGCACATAAAAATTATTGTAACCTATACTACTATTGCCATGATTAGGGAGGGGAGCCTCCGCAACGCGTCGGCGCAATTTTAACAAATGTACCAAGAATAAAGCATTATATTTTAAGGAGCTGTGGAATCCATATCTGTTTTCTCATGATACACGGGTAACGGCCCGCATTCCCTCCACGTGCTCCAACAAACAGGAGAACTGCATGCCGAAAATATAAAGAAAACAGCATAAGGGTGAGCTGAAGAGTTCCTTTTTTTTCTCCTTGAATTTCCAATTACCGTTGATCTTCGTGCACACCCCAAGGTTGCTGGCAAGATAAATTCATAAGTGAAGCAGTTTTCTCCTTGTGAACATTTGCGATCAACTATGTCTTTACCAATGCCATTTGACAACGATGAACGCCGCAAAAAAGTGGCAGAAGTCTTCTCAGGGGTCAATACAATGGAAACCACACAAAACATGCAAAAAACCATATGGACATACGAAAAAACAAAGAAAAAACAACTTAAAATATGGTGGCATGTTAATACACTCAGAGAATATGTGGAACGAAAAATGATTCCGAGGGGCTTGCGGGTGAGAAAACCCCCGAATTCTACAGAAGGGGAACAATACACTACAGAGTGGAATGCGGCCCTGACAACGTGTTCATTTACTCTTATGGACATTATAATAAAGAAAGGAGAAAGTAAACTAATAAATCTGGACACAGAGCTGAAAGAGCTGGAAATCACATTGACATAATTTCAGGAATTTGCGGGATACACAACCGCAATGGAAACTACTAACAAAATCCTCATAGACTTTGAAAATGAAATAATAGAATAGAAAAAAGTAAAATTTGCACGTGACCAAAAGGACTATTCTATGGACGTGGTATACAGTTGGTGGGAACAATGACGAATAGTCAGAACCCAGCAAGCAACAACCAAAAATACCACAACCAAGCAAAGAAATGTTTCATTTGCCACGACAGATAACGATACTTCGGATACTCAAACTGATTTTTCAGAACAGGAGGATTACCGCACAGTAGCACCTAATCGAGGAAAACCGCGTAAGAGATCATCCAGAGGACGAGGTGAATCGGGATCCTCCCAACACATGCTCACGGGTACTAACCACACAACAACAGACAAAAAACGGTTCAGGTACCGCAAAGCAGGGAGGAAGCACCGGTCGAGGAGGACGCCCCACGACATCCAGGAGATGACCATGACAGAGACTACGTACGTGGTAAACCTTTCAGCAACTATACTGACCCAAGATCAGCTAAAGGTACTGTCACGGGGGCTAAATTTTGTGCCTAGCAAGACCTTTGACTTATATGCTACTATTCAGGATGTTAAAAAGTTTATGCGGTTACTTACCGTTAAAAGACATTTCATGAATAAGAACGATGAGAATATATCAGAAATACCTGTTGATAACCAGAATTTACATGATTGTAATGACCTTAATGAAATAGGTTTAAACCACATCCCTTTGAATATGTTTTTTGATGAACAGGTGTCTGTACAAATGTTGATGGACTTACAAGAGGACAGTAATATAGGTACCCACACGATTAAGAACACAGATAGAATTGCCATACCCAATCCGGATTTCTATCCGCTTCAAGCTAGAGTTCCAGTTATGGACATTGTCCAAACCAAAATAGAGGAAGAGCTGACGGCTATGTCTAACCAATCCTTTTTGGGTTATGGCAAAAATAATTTAACATTGGGGGAAAAACATGCATTAAAAGAACTAGCGGACAGTCCCAATGTCATCATACGGCAATCAGATAAAGGTGGTAGGGTAGTTATCCCGGATCGTGAACTGTATGTAAAAGAGGTTAAAAGCATTCTCAATGATTCCACAACTTATAGACCTTTACGTTCAGACCCTACTGAGGTAGTAACTAAAAAACTCAGAAATATTTTGGACACGGGCGTAGAGGAGGGTTTCTTAACCAAAAAACAACAAGAATTTTTGTTATAACAGCACTAAGGTACCATCTACATAAATATAGATACTATGAGGACGGTCTGTGTGAGTACATACTAGAGGTCACATTATTTTTATTAACTAATAATTTTTTCCAGTTTGGGGATTCCCTATTCCTTCAGATAAAGGGCTGCCCGATGGGCGCCGCCTTTTCACCGTCTCTTGCAAATCTGGTGATGTCCTACTGGGAGGTGGTCGTCTTGTACAATGCCAACAACCCTTATGGTAGGTTAATTAAATGGTACGGCAGGTACATAGACGACCTCCTCCTTATGTGGGCTGGAGACGAAAAACAAGCAAAAAATTTTGTGGATTACATTAATGGTAACATGTTGAATCTTCGGTTCACATATCAATATGACAAAATGTCCATCACTTTCTTAGATACAGAACTGATATTGAAAGAAGGGAAAATATCATCAAAACTATATAGGAAGCCTTGCTCAGGCAATGGCATCCTACATGCAGACAGTGAACACCCCACACATGTAATCAGAAATTTGCCTATTGGTGAATACATTCGAGCTCGTCGGAATTGTTCGGATGATGATACATACACACAAGCAGCGACACAACTCACAAAGAGACTAAAAGCTAGAGGATACAAAGAACAATACATCGATAGAGCAAGAAAGATAGCAGAGAACAAAAACAGAAACTGTGACCTACAAGACAGGAACAAAACGAAAGACAGTAACAAACCTATGCCTCTAACATTCTCAACACCATACAGTCCACAATTCAAACCGATACAACACATAATTAAAAAATATGTACCTATACTCTACTCTACGAGACTCTACGTATGACTGCCATAGAGAAAATACAAAAACCCAAGAGAGGGGGGGATTGGACACATTTGGTGAGAGAGAGAGAGAGGCATATTGGATCTTAAATTTGGTAACAAGATTCCCCGAGGGAATGAACTTAAAAACGGATTTATTCTATATCCACTAAGCCGATGTGCCGATCCATACCTGGTTTTCATATGTCAATTGTAATGTGAGTCATGTGGCCCCTTTGCATGCACCAACCCA